>NC_040888.2:13436920-14036920 GCF_900634795.4 Betta splendens
ACCATTATAAAAAAACGACGATAAACGTTGAATAACGTTAAAAGTTGAAAAGCTGAAAACGTGAAAAGTAATAGCCCCCATCTCCTAAAGACGACACACGTTTAGAAAGTTGAACGGCGATTCTACGCCGAAGCGTTGAGACGATGAAAGCGACCGAAAAACGGGGCGAAATAATAATAACTAGAAAAAGTAATTTCTCGAGAAATTACGTGGGAGAGCTGATCTGCTGCCGCAACGATGACAAACGCTGATTAAGCTGCTGAAGTCAAAAAGTTGACTACGGCAAAACGATGAAAACGATGAAAACGATGAAAACGAGAAAACGTTGACAAAGATTAAAACGATGACAAAAGATGGCGATTAAAAAGATGATGATTAAAAAGATGACCAAGGTCATACTATGACAATATTAAAGAGATGACAATGATTCAAAAGTTGACCAAGGTTAAAAGATGTCAAAGATTAAAAGGTTGACCAATGTGCATTGTTGACAATCATAAATAAGCTGACTATCTTTTTGATTTAAAGAGAGTATTTGTAAATAATTACCTAACTGTGTAATATTTTAATAACTAGTAGAAATTTACCAGTCAGAAACAAAAATCTTGCCATTTAGGTAATAAATTACATTGGTGCTTTTATTTTGAAAGGATTTAGAGGTTGTGTGTGGGCGATTACTAAACTATAAAATAGTCATTAGATAGTCATAATTTATCATTCAATAGCAAGAATAGCCCTATTAAAGCAAAAGATTTAGATTTAGCCCTTTCAGAATAAAAGCACCCTAATAAGTTTGAGTGGCTATTTACTGAACTCTAAAGTAGTCCCATTAACGATTGGTAAGTATTCAGAACCACAAATTTTTTTAATCAATCTTGCCATTAAAGGTAATAAATTGTAATTTGTGCTTTTATTTTGAAAGGATTTAGAGGAAATGTGTGGGGGTAATAGTGTAACTGTCAATTAGTCTTTAATTACCCATTCAAAGGCAAAAACAGTGCAGTTAAAGCTAATAATTGGCATTGGTGCTTTTACTTTGAAAGGATGTAGAGGAAGCATGTGTGGGTAATTACTAAACTGTTAATCTATCTTTAATTAGTCAAAATTACCCATCTAAAAGTTGAAATATTGCTATTAAAGCTAATTATTTGGCTTGGTGCTTTTATTTTGAAAGGATTTAGAGGAAGTGTGTGCTTAATTACTAAACACAATCCAATAGTGTAGTTGAGTAATCAGTAATAAGCATGGAACTGCTGTCTACACTGAGCATCAGCAGTTTGACCTGTCAGTGAAATCTGCAGCTGCGCCGTCGCCATGGAGACGAAAGGCGGGAAAATCAGGCTCACTCTGCTGTGTAAAAGCAGAGTTTCACCCTGTATAAACAGGCTTGTTCCAGCTAAACCATGATAGTTATCACAAAAATTATTTCATTTTACGAGTCCCAAGGCTTCAATGAGCAAATGGTGTCAATTTTATGTTTGAGGACAAAAGCTTGTAGCCACAGTGGCAATTTCAAAATATGTCTCCTCTGTTTTTCTCCACAGACGTCTGCCGAAAATTATCATTAGAGTCAATGGGAGAATTTCGGGATCTCTCTGCGCTTTGAGGTTGATAGCGACTAAAGTATAGGTCTGAGGGTATATCCAGACACATCATTAGAAAGAAGACAAGTATGACTACGATTTAGTGAAGTACTTATGTTGATAGAGTAATAATTGTGGCTGTAGTGACGAGTTAGAGACAGAAGTTCTGTCTTAAAAAAGCGCACCTTCTCACTGTAGCTGTGACATCACGCACTCTAGCAGAGCCAACACACACTAATGGAAAAGCTGAAAATTTAACAAAAACCACACGATATTTAAACGCTCACAAGTCGAAAACTATAAAAGATACGAGGACGCTGATTTACACGGAGAACGTTGAAAGATGATAGACGCTTTTGACGTTGAAATGACGTTTCTACGCCAAAGTATGACGATGATAGATGCTGATGAAAAGAGGGAAGTTGACAGAAAGTTGAACGATGATTCCCATAGACGACCCTTATAAAAAAACGACGGAAAACGTTGAATAACGTTAAAAGTTGAAAAGCTGAAAACGTGAAAAGTAATAGCCTGCATCGTCTAACGATGACGCACGTTTAGAACGTTGAACGATGATTCTGCGATGAAGCGTTGAGAAGTAGATAGCGACCGAAAAACGGGGCGAAATAATAAGAATAATAATAATAACTAGAAAAAGTAATTTCTCGAGAAATTACGTGGGAGAGCTGATCTGCTGCCGCAACGATGACAAACGCTGATTAAGCTGCTGACGTCAAAAAGTTGACTACGGCAAAACGATGAAAACGATGAAAACGAGAAAACGTTGACAAAGATTAAAACGATGACAAAAGATGGCGATTAAAAAGATGATGATTAAAAAGATGACCAAGGTCATACTAAGACAAGATTAAAATATGACAATGACTCAAAAGTTGACCAAGGTAAAAAGATGTCAAAGATTAAAAAGTTGACCAGAGTGCATTGTTGACAATCATAAATAAGCTCACTATCTTTTTGATTTGAAGAAAGTATTTGTAAATAATTACCTAACTGTGTAATAGTTTTATAACTATTAAAATTTACCAGTCAGAAACAAAAATCTTGCCATTTAAGATAATAAATTACATTGGTGCTTTTATTTTGAAAGGATTTAGAGGTTGTGTGTGAGTGATTACTAAATTATAAAATAGTCATTAGATAGTCATAATTTATCATTCAATAGAAACAATAGCCCTATTAAAGCAAAAGATTTAGATTTAGCCCTTTCAGAATAAAAGCACCCTAATAAGTTTGAGTGGCTATTTACTGAACTCTAAAGTAGTCTCATTAACGATTGGTTAGTATTCAGAACCACAAACTTTCTAATCAATCTTGCCATTAAAAGTAAAAAATTGTAATTGGTGCTTTTATTTTGAAAGGATTTAGAGGAAATGTGTGGGGGTAATAGCGTAACTGTCAACTAGTCTTTAAATAATCATAATTACCCATTCAAAGGCAAAAACAGTGCAGTTAAAGCTAATAATTGGCATTGGTGCTTTTATTTTGAAAGGATGTAGAGGAAGCATGTGTGGGTCATTACTAAACTGTTAATCTATATTTAAACAGTCATAATTACCCATCTAAAAGCAGAAATATTGCTATTAAAGCTAATTATTTGGCTTGGTGCTTTTATTTTGAAAGGATTTAGAGGAAGTGTGTGCTTAATTACTACACAATCCAATAGTGCAGTTGAGTAATCAGTAACAAGCATGGAACTGCTGTCTACACTGAGCATCAGAAGTTTGACCTGTCAGTGAAATCTGCAGCTGCGCTGTCGCCATGGAGACGAAAGGCGGGAAAATCAGGCTCACTCTGCTCTGTAAAAAGCAGAGTTTCACCCTGTATAAACAGGCTTGTTTCAGCTAAACCATGATAGTTATCACAAAAATTATTTCATTTTACGAGTCCCAAGGCTTCAATGAGCAAATGGTGTGAATTTTATGTTTAAGGACAAAAGCTTGTAGCCACAGTGGCAATTTCAAAATATGTCTCCTCTGTTTTTCTCCTCAGACGTCTGCCAAAAATTATCATTAGAGTCAATGGGAGAATTTCAGGATCTCTCTGCACTTTGAGGTCGATAGCGACTAAAGTATAGGTCTGAGGGTATATCCAGACACATCATTAGAAAGAAGACAAGTATGACTACGATTTAGTGAAGTAATTACGTTGATAGAGTAAAAATTGTGGCTGTAGTGACGAGTTAGAGACAGAAGTTCTGTCTTAAAAAAGCGCACCTTCTCACTGTAGCTGTGACATCACGCACTCTAGCAGAGCCAATACACACTAATGGAAAAGCTGAAAATTTAACAAAAACCACACGATATTTAAACGCTCACAAGTTGAAAACTATAAAAGATACGAGGACGCTGATTTACACGGAGAACGATGAAAGATGATAGATGATTTTGACGTTGAAATGACGTTTCTACGCCAAAGTATGACGATGATAGACGCTGATGAAAAGAGTGAAGTTGACAGAAAGTTGAACGATGATTCCCATAGACGACCATTATAAAAAAACGACGAAAAACGTTGAATAACGTTAAAAGTTTAAAAGCTGAAAACGTGAAAAGTAATAGCCTGCATCGTCTAACGATGACGCACGTTTAGAACGTTGAACGATGATTCTACGATGAAGCGTTGAGAAGTAGATAGCGACCGAAAAACGGGGCGAAATAATAAGAATAATAATAATAATAACTAGAAAAAGTAATTTCTCGAGAAATTACGTGGGAGAGCTGATCTGCTGCCGCAACGATGACAAACGCTGATTAAGCTGCTGACGTCAAAAAGTTGACTACGTCCAAAAGTTGACTACGGCAAAACGATGAAAACGAGGAAACGATGACAAAGATTAAAACGATGACAAAAGATGACGATTAAAAAGATGATGATTAAAAAGATGACCAAGGTCATACTATGACAATATTAAAGAGATGACAATGATTCAAAAGTTGACCAAGGTTAAAAGATGTCAAAGATTAAAAGGTTGACCAATGTGCATTGTTGATAATCATAAATAAGCTGACTATCTTTTTGATTTGAAGAAAGTATTTGTAAATAATTACCTAACTGTGTAATATTTTAATAACTAGTAGAAATTTACCAGTCAGAAACAAAAATCTTGCCATTTAGGTAATAAATGACATTGGTGCTTTTATTTTGAAAGGATTTAGAGGTTGTGTGTGGGCGATTACTAAACTATAAAATAGTCATTAGATAGTCATAATTTATCATTCAATAGCAAGAATAGCCCTATTAAAGCAAAAGATTTAGATTTAGACCTTTCAGAATAAAAGCACCCTAATAAGTTTGAGTGGCTATTTACTGAACTCTAAAGTAGTCCCATTAACGATTGGTAAGTATTCAGAACCACAAATTTTTTTAATCAATCTTGCCATTAAAAGTAATAAATTGTAATTGGTGCTTTTATTTTGAAAGGATTTAGAGGAAATGTGTGGGGGTAATAGCGTAACTGTCAATTAGTCTTTAATTACCCATTCAAAGGCAAAAAACAGTGCAGTTAAAGCTAATAATTGGCATTGGTGCTTTTATTTTGAAAGGATTTAGAGGAAGCACGTGTGGGTAATTACTAAACTGTTAATCTATCTTTAAATAGTCATAATTACCCATCTAAAAGTTGAAATATTGCTATTAAAGCTAATTATTTGGCTTGGTGCTTTTATTTTGAAAGGATTTAGAGGAAGTGTGTGCTTAATTACTACACAATCCAATAGTGTAGTTGAGTAATCAGTAACAAGCATGGAACTGCTGTCTACACTGAGCATCAGCAGTTTGACCTGTCAGTGAAATCTGCAGCTGCGCTGTCGCCATGGAGACGAAAGGCGGGAAAATCAGGCTCACTCTGCTCTGTAAAAGCAGAGTTTCACCCTGTATAAACAGGCTTGTTCCAGCTAAACCATGATAGTTATCACAAAAATTATTTCATTTTACGAGTCCCAAGGCTTCAATGAGCAAATGGTGTGAATTTTATGTTTGAGGATAAAAGCTTGTAGCCACAGTGGCAATTTCAAAATATGTCTCCTCTGTTTTTCTCCCCAGACGTCTGCCGAAAATTATCATTAGAGTCTATGGGAGAATTTCGGGATCTCTCTGCGCTTTGAGGTTGATAGCGACTAAAGTATAGGTCTGAGGGTATATCCAGACACATCATTAGAAAGAAGACAAGTATGACTACGATTTAGTGAAGTAATTATGTTGATAGAGTAAAAATTGTGGCTGTAGTGACGAGTTAGAGACAGAAGTTCTGTCTTAAAAAAGCGCACCTTCTCACTGTAGCTGTGACATCACGCACTCTAACTGACCCAATACACACTAATGGAAAAGCTGAAAATTTAACAAAAACCACACCATATTTAAACGCTCACAAGTCGAAAACTATAAAAGATACGAGGACGCTGATTTACACGGAGAACGCTGAAAGATGATAGACGCTTTTGACGTTGAAATGACGTTTCTACGCCAAAGTATGACGATGACAGAAGCTGACGAAAAGAGGCAAGTTGACAAAAAGTTGAACGATGATTCCCATAGACGACCATTATAAAAAAACGACGAAAAACGTTGAATAACGTTAAAAGTTGAAAAGCTGAAAATGTGAAAAGTAATAGCCCCCATCCCCTAAAGACGACACACGTTTAGAAAGTTGAACGGCGATTCTACGACGAAGCGTTGAGAAGTAGATAGCGACCGAAAAACAGGGCGAAATAATAAGAATAACTAGAAAAAGTAATTTCTCGAGAAATTACGTGGGAGAGCTGATCTGCTGCCGCAACGATGACAAACGCTGATTAAGCTGCTGACGTCAAAAAGTTGACTACGGCAAAACGATGAAAACGATGAAAACGATGAAAACGAGAAAACGTTGACAAAGATTAAAACGATGACAAAAGATGGCGATTAAAAAGATGATGATTAAAAAGATGACCAAGGTCATACTATGACAATATTAAAGAGATGACAATTATTCAAAAGTTGACCAAGGTTAAAAGATGTCAAAGATTAAAAGGTTGACCAATGTGCATTGTTGACAATCATAAATAAGCTGACTATCTTTTTGATTTGAAGAAAGTATTTGTAAATAATTACCTAACTGTGTAATATTTTAATAACTAGTAGAAATTTACCAGTCAGAAACAAAAATCTTGCCATTTAAGGTAATAAATTACATTGGTGCTTTTATTTTGAAAGGATTTAGAGGTTGTGTGTGGGCGATTACTAAACTATAAAATAGTCATTAGATAGTCATAATTTATCATTCAATAGCAAGAATAGCCCTACTAAAGCAAAAGATTTAGATTTAGCCCTTTCAGAATAAAAGCACCCTAATAAGTTTGAGTGGCTATTTACTGAACTCTAAAGTAGTCCCATTAACGATTGGTAAGTATTCAGAACCACAAATTTTTTTAATCAATCTTGCCAATAAAGGTAATAAATTGTAACTGGTGCTTTTATTTTGAAAGGATTTAGAGGAAATGTGTGGGGGTAATAGCGTAACTGTCAATTAGTCTTTAATTACCCATTCAAAGGCAAAAACAGTGCAGTTAAAGCTAATAATTGGCATTGGTGCTTTTATTTTGAAAGGATGTAGAGGAAGCACGTGTGGGTAATTACTAAACTGTTAATCTATCTTTAAATAGTCATAATTACCCATCTAAAAGCAGAAATGTTGGTATTAAAGCTAATTATTTGGCTTGGTGCTTTTATTTTGAAAGGATTTAGAGGAAGTGTGTGCTTAATTACTACACAATCCAATAGTGTAGTTGAGTAATCAGTAATAAGCATGTAACTGCTGTCTACACTGAGCATCAGGAGTTTGACCTGTCAGTGAAATCTGCAGCTGCGCCGTCGCCATGGAGACGAAAGGCGGGAAAATCAGGCTCACTCTGCTCTGTAAAAGCAGAGTTTCACCCTGTATAAACAGGCTTGTTCCAGCTAAACCATGATAGTTATCACAAAAATTATTTCATTTTACGAGTCCCAAGGCTTCAATGAGCAAATGGTGTGAATTTTATGTTTGAGGACAAACATTTGTAGCCACAGTCGCAATTTCAAAATATGTCTCCTCCTTTTTTTTCTCCAGACGTCTGCCAAAAATTATCATTAGAGTCTATGGGAGAATTTCAGGATCTCTCTGCGCTTTGAGGTCGATAGCGACTAAAGTATAAGTCTGAGGGTATAGCCAGACACATCATTAGAAAGAAGACAAGTATGACTACGATTTAGTGAAATAATTACGTTGATAGAGTAATAATTGTGGCTGTAGTGACGAGTTAGAGACAGAAGTTCTGTCTTAAAAAAGCGCACCTTCTCACTGTAGCTGTGACATCACGCACTCTAGCAGAGCCAACACACACTAATGGAAAAGCTGAAAATTTAACAAAAACCACACGATATTTAAACGCTCACAAGTCGAAAACTATAAAAGATACGAGGACGCTGATTTACACGGAGAACGTTGAAAGATGATAGACGCTTTTGACGTTGAAATGACGTTTCTACGCCAAAGTATGACGATGATAGACGCTGATGAAAAGAGGGAAGTTGACAGAAAGTTGAACGATGATTCCCATAGACGACCATTATAAAAAAACGACGGAAAACGTTGAATAACGTTAAAAGTTGAAAAGCTGAAAACGTGAAAAGTAATAGCCTGCATCGTCTAACGATGACGCACGTTTAGAACGTTGAACGATGATTTTGCGATGAAGCGTTGAGAAGTAGATAGCGACCGAAAAACGGGGCGAAATAATAAGAATAATAATAATAAAGAGCGAAGATCTCAATAGTGTGAGAGCTGTTCAGCTCTCCCACTAACTAGAAAAAGTAATTTCTCGAGAAATTACGTGGGAGAGCTGATCTGCTGCCGCAACGATGACAAACGCTGATTAAGCTGCTGACGTCAAAAAGTTGACTACGGCAAAACGATGAAAACGATGAAAACGAGAAAACGTTGACAAAGATTAAAACGATGACAAAAGATGGCGATTAAAAAGATGATGATTAAAAAGATGACCAAGGTCATACTATGACAATATTAAAGAGATGACAATGATTCAAAAGTTGACCACGGTTAAAAGATGTCAAAGATTAAAAGGTTGACCAATGTGCATTGTTGACAATCATAAATAAGCTGACTATCTTTTTGATTTGAAGAAAGTATTTGTAAATAATTACCTAACTGTGTAATATTTTAATAACTAGTAGAAATTTACCAGTCAGAAACAAAAATCTTGCCATTTAGGTAATAAATTACATTGGTGCTTTTATTTTGAAAGGATTTAGAGGTTGTGTGTGGGCGATTACTAAACTATAAAATAGTCATTAGATAGTCAGAATTTATCATTCAATAGCAAGAATAGCCCTATTAAAGCAAAGATTTAGATTTAGCCCTTTCAGAATAAAAGCACCCTAATAAGTTTGAGTGGCTATTTACTGAACTCTAAAGTAGTCCCATTAACGATTGGTAAGTATTCAGAACCACAATTTTTTTTAATCAATCTTGCCATTAAAGGTAATAAATTGTAATTGGTGCTTTTATTTTGAAAGGATTTAGAGGAAATGTGTGGGGGTAATAGCGTAACTGTCAATTAGTCTTTAATTACCCATTCAAAGGCAAAAACAGTGCAGTTAAAGCTAATAATTGGCATTGGTGCTTTTATTTTGAAAGGATGTAGAGGAAGCACGTGTGGGTAATTACTAAACTGTTAATCTATATTTAAACAGTCATAATTACCCATCTAAAAGCAGAAATATTGCTATTAAAGCTAATTATTTGGCTTGGTGCTTTTATTTTGAAAGGATTTAGAGGAAGTGTGTGCTTAATTACTACACAATCCAATAGTGTAGATGAGTAACCAGTAATAAGCATGGAACTGCTGTCTACACTGAGCATCAGGAGTTTGACCTGTCAGTGAAATCTGCAGCTGCGCCGTCGCCATGGAGACGAAAGGCGGGAAAATCAGGCTCACTCTGCTCTGTAAAAGCAGAGTTTCACCCTGTATAAACAGGCTTGTTTCAGCTAAACCATGATAGTTATCACAAAAATTATTTCATTTTACGAGTCCCAAGGCTTCAATGAGCAAATGGTGTGAATTTTATGTTTAAGGACAAAAGCTTGTAGCCACAGTGGCAATTTCAAAATATGTCTCCTCTGTTTTTCTCCCCAGACGTCTGCCAAAAATTATCATTAGAGTCTATGGGAGAATTTCAGGATCTCTCTGCACTTTGAGGTCCATAGCGACTAAAGTATAGGTCTGAGGGTATATCCAGACACATCATTAGAAAGAAGACAAGTATGACTACGATTTAGTGAAGTAATTACGTTGATAGAGTAAAAATTGTGGCTGTAGTGACGAGTTAGAGACAGAAGTTCTGTCTTAAAAAAGCGCACCTTCTCACTGTAGCTGTGACATCACGCACTCTAACAGACCCAATACACACTAATGGAAAAGCTGAAAATTTAACAAAAACCACACCATATTTAAACGCTCACAAGTTGTAAACTACAAAAGATACGAGGACGCTGATTTACACGGAGAACGATGAAAGATGATAGATGCTTTTGACGTTAAAATGACGTTTCTACGCCAAAGTATGACGATGATAGACGCTGATGAAAAGAGGGAAGTTGACAGAAAGTTGAACGATGATTCCCATAGACGACCATTATAAAAAAACGACGAAAAACGTTGAATAACGTTAAAAGTTTAAAAGCTGAAAACGTGAAAAGTAATAGCCTGCATCGTCTAACGATGACGCACGTTTAGAACGTTGAACGATGATTCTACGATGAAGCGTTGAGAAGTAGATAGCGACCGAAAAACGGGGCGAAATAATAAGAATAATAATAATAATAATAAAGAGCGAAGATCTCAATAGTGTGAGAGCTGTTCAGCTCTCCCACTAATAATAAAGAGCGAAGATCTCAATAGTGTGAGAGCTGTTCAGCTCTCCCACTAATAATAAAGAGCGAAGATCTCAATAGTGTGAGAGCTGTTCAGCTCTCCCACTAATAAGAAGAAAAATAAAGAGCGAAGATATCAATAGTGTGAGAGCTGTTCAGCTCTCCCACTAATAAAGAGCGAAGATCTCAATAGTGTGAGAGCTGTTCAGCTCCCCCACTAAAAATAAAGAGCAAAGATATCAATAGTGTGAGAGCTGTTCAGCTCTCCCACTAATAATAAAGACCGAAGATATCAATAGTGTGAGAGCTGTTCAGCTCTCCCACTAATAAAGACCAAAGATATCAATAGTGTGAGAGCTGTTCAGCTCTCCCACTAACAAGTATCAATAATCTCTGCGGAGTCGAGGCTCCTTCCGTTGTTGTCCAGTAGGTGGCCCTGGTGAAATCAGTGTCTCATGAAAACTATGCAAGCGAAGTAGAAGCAACAGCCAATTGGAGTTCAGTGTCTCTATTCCCGGCGCATGCGCATTACGGTTATGGTAATTGTGTTGATATGTCTGCTGCTGGATTTTAAAGATTATTTCTGCAGGTTTTTTGTTTTGCAGAGACTGTCCTGCTGCGGTCTGAGCTGATGGAAAACTCCAGAGACTTGGTGAGTTGTGCGGTCTGTCGGGCCGCTGAGAAGCCTCACTTCCCTCCTTTGTTGTGGTTGTCATAGCGGTTCACGGCGTTTGTTAAAGCCTGCTTCAAAGCGACAACTGACAGAATAGCAGAGCAAAAGTCCATTGAGAAATCGATCATTTTAATATAATCAAGCCCTAAACAAAAATCGAACCGTTAAAGACAATCATCATGCGAGACATATATTAATTTAAATTTTAGGGTTAAGCAGTATTTTTATCCAGTTTTTACATTTTAATAAATAGCTACTTAAATCGCTAAAATGTTGATTGAAGTGCTTTGCCTTTTGCTCCTACAGTGTCTTTACAAATCGTTGTTCTACTTCTACTGATTTGTTTACTCTCAATAGGTGCCAGCACATTTTAGTTACTCGGATATCTTTATATATTTTTTGTTATGGTTTCGCAACACTATGTACTATAATACAGAGTTGAGAGGCGATTCAGGCAAGGTGAACCTTTTAAAAATGTGTTTTTGTTTTCCTAGGTGCCTGCACAATACGCCGAATTTATTAGTGGTATTTGTTATGTTGAAAATGCCCGTGCATTGTATTCTGTGGGTGTCATGAAACTGTCTGACGTCCAAGCCACTTACAATTGAGTGAATAGTTGCGCTCCTTCGGTTCTGGTGCTTGTCTTGGGCGCCAGATCGTTCTTCCGCTGTGTCCCTCTCTCTATTGTCAATCAGACGCTCGCTTCCTCCCTCTCACCGCACTGCAGTGGTGCTGCTTCACAGTTTCACAGCATGAACCCAAATGATGTAAACATACAAGGCAACAGCTGAGAGTTTGTGTGTGTGTGTGTGTGTGTGTGTGTGTGTGTGTGTGTGTGTGTGTGTGTGTGTGTGTGTGTGTGTGCGTGTGTGTGTGTGTGTGTGTGTGTATTGACTGCATGACTCACCCTGCCAGTTCCTAATAATACAGGTAGGCCTCCTTATAATTTGGCCAGTTCATTTAGTAAATTCAACTAAATAGATGAAGTAGATTCCAAAAAATTGGCTCGAACAGAAATCGATATCACTCCGGCATCCGACATATTCACATTCTTTTACCCTTTGCAAAGTTGTTTTGATATATTTAGAATTTGACAGAATTTTGACAATATATAAATTGCACAAATAAAATGTAAAAAAACACATTCAGTTACTTAATTCTGTGTTTAGCCACTTTTAAATCTTTTTCAAAATTTGACCAAACTTCACAAATATAATATAACTTTCATCATTAGGTGGAACGGTCGTCCAGGAAACGCAGAGACTCTTTTGGAATGCTGGATGGTTTGGAAGAGGACCGGAGCAGCTGCAGTACAGAATCCAGCGGAGGAAGCGGAGCCTCCAGCCCTGAGGACAGCGAGGACGAAGACCTAGGAGGAGGAGGAGGAGGGGTGACTCAACTCCCTCCCTCCTCCTCCTCACTGACACTCATCAAGACCAACGGGCAGGTTTACACCTACCCTGATGGAAAGGCAGGCATGGGTCAGTATGGCAAAGATAATCACATTTTCTGGAAAAAGAAATATCTATAATTTATCAAATGAATAATTCATTCATCAGTTACTTTTTGTAAAGCTGGAGATTTTTGACTTATTTATGACTTATTTATGACGAAAACAGAAGTAAGAAGATCCTGTCCTGACATTTTCACACAGTTTACAGTAAAGCAGCTGCTGCTGTACTAGTGATGAAACACTTTTTTTGAGACATGGTTTTCTGTCAAGTTCAGCTTTTCAATTTCTAACAGTGGAAAATCGGTGGGAACATGGGGATTGGAAGCTAAGAAACCAAGGATACATATGTGCTTGTTTCTCTCAGCTACATGTGAGATGTGTGGCATGGTCGGAGTCAGAGATGCTTTCTACAGTAAAACCAAGCGGTTCTGCAGTGTGTCCTGCTCCAGAAGTTACTCCTCCAACTCCAAGAAGGCCAGCATCCTCGCCCGACTACAGGTAGAAACATGTTCAACATGTTTTATGAAGAGTGTGGAGAACTGATGAACTAAGTCCCTCTGTTTAATTTAACTGACCTGTGCAGTTATTTTTCATCCTGATGATTCTAATCTCATACAACTATACAGTTTCAGCCTACTACGTATAGTGGGGTTTATACTGTATAGTATATGTATCATACATATAGTATTTGGATTTGCAGAGTGACAGAATGTAGCCTGGTACAAAACAGAAATGGGTTATTCAGTTCACAGTTTTGTGTGTGATATAGTACGTGAACTGTTTGTGAGAATTTTTACTAAAAACTGTGGTTTGTACAGTTTGTACTGTAAGTAATTAGTGATGCATGGAATCAAACAATGAAGGCCGTCTTGATCTTTTCAAACATCTGATTTTTGCTGTTCTTGTGTTTCATGGCCTTATTTCTGGTCCTTTACTCTCGTAGTAATTTAGAGATACTTAAAACACTTAATGTGAATATAACTTTATAGTGTGATTATTGACTACTGTACTTTACTTCACTCTACTCCTGTTCTACTCTAAAGGGGGAGCTGGTCTCTGTCTCTCAGACCTGTCTCTGTGTTTTAAAGGGGAAACCTCCTACTAAGAAAGCCAAGGTTCTGCAGAAACAACCCCTCATAACCAAACTAGCCACCTACACTCAATCCAACCAGCAGAGTGGCGTTAAGAAGAGCAGTGAGTCCCCGGAGCAAAGTCAATTCTGTTTTAACTTCTGAAAGCAGCCAACGTGTAGTTTGGTAATATTGTGTGTTTTGCTTTAGTTTCTGTGGAAGTGTTTGACTGGGGTCGTTACCTTGGAGATGGCGATGTCACGGGGGCACCAGTCAGCTGCTTCAAGCATGTGAGTTACACACACACACACACACACACACACACACACACACACACACACACACACACACTTTTTTCTTTTTAGGCTTAGACTGCTTTTTCCTTTATGCTATTTTCACCATTTTCAATTAAATTCAGTGACATGTGAAACAATGTGTTAATGTGTAGCAGCTTGTTACTGATCTCAGGCGATACCTTCTGAATAAGAATGTCTAAAGATAGAAGCTCAATATAACTCTTCTAGGAGTCAAAAACAAGAACCAAATGCTTAATAAATAATCCTGCATTTTAGAACAAATGAATTGTTCTTTTAGTCATTTTCTCATTGTTGTTGTTGTTTAGGTGCCAATGGGGAAGTCGTGGGGCGACATCACTGAAGGCATTCGAGTTGAAGTGCCAAACACTGACAGCAGCCTGCCAATGAAGGTTTACTGGATTGCTGGCATCATTAAACTGGCTGGTACGTGCACATAGTATACCAACAATATGTGCACCCATATGTTGAAACTATACTATTTGCAGGAAGGTTACCTTCATTTCCTTTCGAACGGACTAGATGAAACATCTTGGAACTTGAACCTGAAAAACAGGAAACATCATTTATTATCAACATTTCTGTGTCTGAGCAGGATTCAAGGCCTTGATGCGCTACGAAGGTTTCGACAGTGACTCCACTAGAGATTTCTGGTTAAATCTGTGTGTGCCGGACATTCACCCAGTCGGCTGGTGTGCAGCTGGTGGGAAACCTCTGGTCCCCCCACAAAGTAAGAGAGCAAGTTTCAGTTGAGATATTTATATTTTAGGATGTATCTTCATAGTAACAGAGATTGTGTATTTGGGATTCATGGTGCCTGATGATCTGTTAGCTAAATTAGATTGATGTGTGTGTGCACTATTTTAGCCATCCTGCACAGGTTCAACAACTGGAAAACATTTCTGATTAAACGACTGACTGGATCCAAAACACTCCCACCAGACTTCTCCTCCAAGGTCATACATATTTGTACTTCTATACTTGTTAGGTAGTTTGTTGAATTAGGGTTTAGGTTTAGGTTTCAAGCTTTCTCACTCATTTTCCACTAACAGGTACAGGAGAGCATGCAGTTTCCCTTCAGGAAGCAGATGAGGGTGGAGGTTGTGGATAAAACTCACCTATGTAGGACTCGGGTGGCTGTGATTGAACAGGTGGGACTATGTGAAGGTTTTTTTCCTGCATATGTGAAACGCAGACCTACATCTACTACTACATCTTGTAGTAGTCTTGTGTGTGACGTTGCAGGTGATCGGCGGCCGTCTCCGGCTCGTGTATGAGGAATGTGATGACGGGACCGACGACTTCTGGTGTCACATGCACAGCCCTCTAATTCACAGCATCGGCTGGTCTCGGTCCATCGGACACCGCTTCAAACGATCCGGTTGGTCAGCTGACGATTCACCATCTGCCCACTCTAGTAATTGTAATAGAGTTCCTTGTAGTATGATAAGTATATACAGTATGAGGCATAACTATGATGTGCTCAGTGCTGTAGCATTAATGTTTGGATTTCAGATGTAGCCAAGAAGCTGGATGGTCTGATGGACGCTCCTGGACAGTTGTTCGCTAAGGTAAGAGCAGAGTTTATAGGAAAAAAAGAATATAATCTATCTATCACACGTTAGTTCCCTGTCCCCACCACAAGGTTGCAGCATAAATCCAGGCTGTGTTTGATTTTGCTTTGTGTCAGAGCCTTTACTTAAAGAAGCATTCGTTCCCATTCTTCACGTCTGCTGTGCGCAGGTGAGGGAGGTGGATCCGGAGGGTGCGTGGTTTGAAGACGGCATGAAGCTGGAGGCCATCGACCCCCTGAACCTGTCTGCTATCTGTGTGGCTACGGTCAGAAAGGTGAGGCCCGGAGTGAAGGGTGAAACCCAACCGACAGCCGTGAGCTGGAACGCTGGAGGTTCAGCTGGAGCCTGTGAATAATTTGATGCCGGCTGCACTGTTCTGTTCCTCCATCTTGCATCCAGCCTGTCTCCATCTTTATTGCATTTTTCCTTCTCTTTGTCCAATGTTACTTTTCCTTCTCTTCTCTATCTCACTCTACTGTCTCTCCTCCATGCTGAATAATTTCTCTGCATTTCTCTCTTTTCTATGCTCTTTTTCCTAAATATTACTTTTCAGTCCCTCCACCCCCTGCCACCTTCCATTCACCTTCCTCCTGCCTCCATCTTTACCCTCCTCATCTCCTGACCTGTCCATGTTTTTTGTCCTGTCTTTTTTCACTTTTTGCAGGTCTTGGCTGATGGGTACCTGATGATTGGTATTGATGGCTCGGAGGCAGCTGATGGTTCAGACTGGTTCTGTTATCATTGCACGTCTCCCTCCATCTTTCCTGCCGGCTTCTGTGAGATCAACAACATTGAGCTGACCCCACCTAGAGGTACAACATATCATACACCACTCACACACTTAAAATATATATATTTTTTTAAAGTCTGTTTAATATATATATTTTAAATAACCGGTTGATGAAAATTGTAAAATAATCTTTTATTTTATTCCTATTGTTCCTTTCAGGTTATACCAATCTTCCCTTCAGGTGGTTTGAGTATATGAAGGAGAGTAATTCTGTGGCAGCTCCAGTAAATCTCTTCAACAAGGTAAAAATGTTATTTAAATTGTGCATACATAATTAAATGTCCAAAGTTAAACTCCTAAGGTCCTTCTCTTCCACCAGGATGTGCCTAACCACGGTTTCCGCCCGGGTATGAAGCTTGAGGCTGTCGACCTCATGGAGCCCCGACTGGTCTGTGTTGCTACAGTGACCCGCATCGTTCACCGGTTGCTGCGGATACACTTTGACGGCTGGGAGGATGAGTATGACCAGTGGGTGGACTGTGAATCACCTGACCTGTACCCAGTTGGCTGGTGTCAGCTAACTGGATACCAGCTGCAGCCTCCTGCTGTCAATGCAGGTACATTAACAACAAACACCCTGTCTCACACTCTTTCATTCAGACCTACACTAACCTTAAAGGATTGCAAGCAATATGACAAGTCACCAGAGATTCAGGAAAGCATTGAGCTTTAACCCAGGTTAGCCTAGGTACTGTACAGGTAAACGCATTAAGACTCCTGGTAGACATGGTTATTTTAGAAGGTGCTGGTCTGTGTGTGCAGACTATTTATCAGGGCAGTGAGTATTTCAGACACGAAGCCTGTAAAGTGATCTCAAGTGATCTAACATTAAACGCTGTCAGTCAGACCAGAGGAACATACTGACCTGCTTTGCAGCAGACGCAGAGCAACGATTTCTGAAGTAATTCATAGACATGCATCAAGCTGTGATTGACAGAATAAAACGATAAGCACAGTTGCAACTACTGCCAACTCAAGAGTTGGCTTGGGAGAAGGAAGTCGATATAAAACCTAAAACATACTCTGTACACTGTGTAAATCAAGTAAATTAAAACATTTAACAATGTGTGGTCGTTAATGATCCTTCTTGTTTTTAGTGAAATAACAATATGTAGGAAAGATAAGCTCGAGTTTTAACTTGAGCATTTTAGTTGACTTAGTGTGGAGAGCTGCTACTGTAGACACTAATTCATGTGACTGTGTCTCAGGTTTCAGAGATCTACAGTCAGCTGTGTCCAAGCAGAGGAAGAAATCTCAACAATACAAAGGACAAAAGAAAAGTAAGTAAGTTACTAGATAACCTGTCTTAAATTATCCCACAAAATGGAATGTGTTGAAGTAATATGTTTATCCGTGCAGAAACTGAAACCTTTTTCTCCTCTTAGAGCGGAAGCTTCCCATTACCAAGCGACCTGTGAGTCTCTCCAGTGTCCTGGTAACAGGCGTACCCAGGAGCTTATCCGGAGATGAAAATGAGACTCCGCCCGATTACCCGTCACCACCTACCCCCTCCTCGGCAGCCCAGCCCTCCTCTGTCCACCCAGACAGCAGCCCCAATGCTGACGGGGGAGCAGGTGTGTACATGTGTGTTACACCAGACTAGAAACATCATTAATGTCAAATATCTTTCTTCTTAGTCCTGGTCATCCACTTGGAGGGACTTTGGCCTCTCTCCACAGTACACTCTACTGTGTAGAGTGTAGGTTTGACCCCTAGTATTTAAAAGCATTCTTTGTTCATTATTCCATAGAATTTCTTGTCTATCCTCTTTGTCTTGTCTGTGTAAGACATATTCTGCTCAGCTTTATGGATTCTGCAGCAAGGAAGACCTGAATCGCCACCACCATGTTTTGTGGATGAAGTTCAGGGCTCTACTAAGGACAGAACGCTGACTTAGTCAACAGTGTTGTTCTTGCAACCATTGCTATTCAGTTATCATGAGTACCATGAATGTGGTTCCTGGATAGCACTGCATTCTATCTTGCTCTTGATGTGGTCTGTGTTGTTATCTGCTCCAGAGTTGAATGTTATTTTTCTTTATGTAGCTTCACAGATTAAAGAAGAGAGCATGGAAGGGACAGAGTTATCTTCTGAAAGGACAGGAACCGCAACCAATGGGTCCTCGGGGGGAGACTTTTTCACCAGCCAGGACCACTAGTAGGCCTTATCCACCCCTCACTCACTTTGATCTTCCTATCCCCATCCCTTCATAAAGTTTCTACAATATGAGTTTTTATGAATCGTGATCATCAATAAACATTTTACTGCTTCACATGGCTGGTACCCACACACATCAGCAATAGAAGCTAAGTGATTAACTAAAGGGTTGATGGGTGTGTAACGTTGAAGCATGGGAGTGTCCTGCTGACTTTAATGTTCAGTCCACTCTATCCACGGTGTCCGCTTTCTCACTTCACCTATTATTCTTCCACAACAACTTACCCTCCACAGGCCAGATCACTGTAGGAGATGTTAGTGCCACAAAGGAGGAACAAAAAAAGACGAATGATTTATCATTTGCAGCTTTGTGCCTCTGTGGGGATGAAAGGGATCAGGAGCCTTTTTACATTTGTGTATAAGGATTTTTTTTCACTGCCAAGATCTTTGTATGTTGAAGAGTCAAAGCTCTTAACATAATGAACCAGAAGAATAGTAATAATAATATTGTGTCATGTTGAGATTAGCAGTAATTTAAAAAACTGGACTGTGTGTGTGTGTGTGTGTGTGTGTGTGTGTGTGTGTGTGTGTGTGTGTGTGTGTGTGTGTGTGTGTGTGTGTGTGTGTGTGTGTGTGTGTGTGTGTGTGTGTGTGTGTGTGTGTGAGAGATGTTGTGTTTGAAGAACAAACCAGCAAGAGAAACAACCGCTTTGTTTTCTAAGGCACTGATAAAATGGCTGAGTTCAGTAGGAATCTCAAAATCTGCCAAATGTGTGTTTTTACTGCAAATACAGATTGATGAAAATGTCTCAAGAGTAGCTCAATGTTGCATTTGTGTTCACATTGGATTTCTGGGTGTCGACACTGCAGCTGTGAAGTTTCACACAAGAACAACTTCAGATGTGAAACAAATTATTGGTTACTTTTCATTCATTTCTGTTTTAGGTTTTATAAAAACAAATGAAAAGCAACTACTTCAGCACTTCAGAAATGTATAAATATTTCTAGTATGTTTATGCACTTACCTGTACTTGCTTTTTTCCAAGTAGTCACTGGTGTGTTCATACTGGGAAGTTTGGTTGAATATGTATGAAGATCAAACTTCCCACTGGAATAACATATAAAAGACTCCATTCGCTAACTATTAATACCTCACAAATAATTATTAGAAATGTTTTAAAACTAAAAGATATTTCAAAAGAGATTGTAAGGAGAGTTTACAGTATTTGAATAAAAGACAGATGTTTTTTAAAATTTCTTAAGATAACAAAAAGTATAGTGAAAGATATCTAACAAACTCAAAAACAAGAGAGTGCATGTAAAATGAACTTTCATTTGTGTAGATGAGGCTGATGAGACTTTTACAGTATTGGCATTAAGATAAACATATTTGACAGATCCAGATATTTAGTTTGCCGGTGCTGCCAGGGCAGCATTGCTACATGTTGGTTCAGACTTTACTGTCTTCGATGTTCAGTGTTAGTTTTGTCTTGTGTATCTGAATATTTCGAAGTGTGAAGAAAAAAAAACAATCCCAGTATTGTAGTTTATAAATGTGATCAGATGGTTTCATTAAGATCCATCTCTATTTCAGCTGTTTCAGTCTAAAGTGTATTAAATACCTTCTAAAACCATACTTGTGAGGGTCAAATTGACACTGACTGTATAGTCATTTAGTTAATATTCAGTAGCTTCACTTAAATTTTGGAATTACAAATTGTAATTTGCATACATTTCTTTTTCTCTTCTTTCATTTTTTGTTCAGTTTTCCTTTTCTAATGAACATGAACTGACTGCGCTTTGTTTTGTAGGAGGCAAAGGTGCGATGCACAAATCAAGTGTTACAGGGCTCATAGTAAATAATTGGGAGCGTCTTGCATCTGTCATAATGAACTCATCTGTTGATGTTGTCTGCTCGTTTTGGTCTTTTTGTACGTGAATCTCCAATCGTTTTAAACGGACTGATTTGTATTATGGTGCTATACTGCAGATGATGCAGTGTAAACACATTTGATAACGTTATGAAATGCTTTTAAAAAACTGTCCTTGCCCCCTGTTGAGAAGTTGTACTCATATTTTGGACAAAACTATTTGCATTAGATTTTGTACATGGAATAATGAATGTCCATGGAAGTTTGAAAAGCTGTCGGTGTAACAGTTCGTGTATGTGATGTGACAAGAGTTGGCTGTTTGAATATTTGTACTCATGATTGAGTTTTCATCATCATCAACGTTGTGTGTGTTGGCAGGTTTTATTTTGTTTTAAAAATACTGGTAGTAAGTTCGGTCACACATTCTTATTCAGTGTTACTATTTTTGGTTGTCATGTTGAGATTAAACTTGGAATTTTTAGAAAACGAACCATTGATACCATAGCATCCCACTGAACATATGCAGTCTTTGGCACAACCTCTATTACTTGTTACCACACTGTGCTTATAAGCTAAAAAGACAATCTTCCTTCTACTAAAATCGATTATGACCAACAAATTCAGCAGTTTCTCTACACCAGGGATGTTCATTCCTCTTCCTGGAGAGACCTGCTGTTTCTCCCTGCCCCAGCTAATACTGATCACCTTGACCAGGTGTGTTCAGTCAATCAGCAGCTAACTGACACACCTGAACAAGGTGATCGGCAGAGAGTTGGAAAACCAGCAGGACAGTAGCTCTCGAGGACCAGGGCTGAACCCTGAACCCCTGCTCTACACAATCATTTACTAGCTGCATATGATCAAAAGCACATGAACTTTCAAAATTTCGTGTTTAATCTCGACATATACACAAATGGTGCTATGACTCCATTACAGAAAAAAACCCTTTGTGGATTATTAAGAAAAAGAAATAAGAAAAGTTCCGGAGCCCCACGTTTGTCTAAAAAGGGACAGAACTGGACACAGTGGTTTGGAATGAGTCAAACTAGAGATTGAAGCCGTGTTCTGGGTTGATGAACTCATAGCTTTTTGCTTTACGGTCTTTGATCCACAACAAAATCTGAATCAGGTGCAGATGTTTGGACCAATGAACCACGTTGTAGTTAGGGTGTGTGTCTTAATACCTTCATATTAGTGTGATTTGATACCTACATGTAATTTGAAATCTGCCATGGTTACAAAACTGGAGCCAGAACAGTTTCAATCTCAGCAGTTTGAAATTACAAGACTTGGAAGAGATCCAAAATTTTGCAGCTGATCTAAGACAAAAATCCAGAGTGGGCTGGCTTGTTAGATTGGACTGCTACTGACCCAGTTCTTAATAGACTGACTTTTAGATTTTAACCAATGAGTTATTTCAGTGTGTCAGTTTGAGATCTTTTGATGTTGGTATTTTATATTCAACCTTTTTTTGCAGTATTGTGTCAAAGAAGGAAGGAAGCAGCAGAATGAAAAGTAATTTCTCACCTAAAACAAGAAAAGGACACTGTGACCTAACAAACAAACCGAAAAGAGGATTTACATACATTACAGCTAAAGAACCAATAGATAAATGATGTTTGATGACAGTCCCACACTGATGAGGTTCACGAAACCCTGCTGATAATGTTATTGTCCATTTGGTCCACATGTTTGTGCTGTGAACATGTTTACTGAGCTTTTATCAAGATATACAGACGTGTAAAAACAAAGATACATATACTGTAAATGTCTGACAAACAAAATGTTGGTACTGATGTTAACTTTCATAAAGCTTTTTTTAATGCACTGTGCAATTTTTGGCAGCATGATTGTGAAGAAATGATTACATTTAGGTGTAAAATAAATGGCTCATTACATTTTTATGCAATAAAAAGCTATCGGACATAACTGACGAGTTTTAATATTCTTGTAGCTTTTTGTATCAGTTTTAATTTTACCATCTGAATAGATTTCTGTTATGCAATAGTTTGAAATCAAATGTTTTTTTTACATATTGGAATCTATATTCTTTGAAATCACATTCTGTGGTGTGTCGTCATTATTTGAAACCTCTTAAAGGACATGGAGACAGTAGTTGTGTTAACATGAGACTTTATTGAGAAGTGCTACATGTTTTGGATCGGTCGCTGAAGACCAAGAAGGAGGCTCGACTGTGAAGAGGGTGGGAGTGATGGAGGTGGGATGAGCAGGGTCCAGTTGGTTCACAGGTTGGTGGTCGGACAGTTTACTCGTACAGGAAGGGCTTGAAGACTTGTTCGTAGTTGACAAACTCCTCAGCCTTGAACCACAGGTCGATCTCAGTCTTGGCATTCTGCAGGGTGTCGCTGCCGTGGATAATGTTCCTGAGAAAGATGAGAGGTTATCATGGCAGCAACATATCAGCAACACGGGAGCTTTGCTGTGTCCGTTGAGTTAATAAAAAACCTTTCCCACTTTGTGTATTAATTATTGTAGGGTGGCCTAGAAAAGCTAAGACAGTCCCCAGATGTTGCTAACCTGCCGATGTTGATGCACAGGTCTCCACGGATGCTGCCAGGCTTGGACTCAGCAGGGTTGGTCTCACCCAGCATCATCCTGGTCAGCTTCACAATGTCCTGACCCTCCCACACCTGGAACATGCAGTGACAAACAAAAGGTTCATTGAGGAGCTGGGCTGACACGTTGTCCATAGAGAGAGAGTGTGTGTGTGTGTGTGTGTGTGTGTGTGTGTGTGTGTGTGTGTGTGTGTGTGTGTGTGTGTGTGTGTGTGTGTGTGTGTGTGTGTGTGAGAGAGATGTTGTGTTTGAAGAACAAACCAGCAAGAGAAACAACCGCTTTGTTTTCTAAGGCACTGATAAAATGGCTGAGTTCAGTAGGAATCTCAAAATCTGCCAAATGTGTGTTTTTACTGCAAATACAGATTGATGAAAATGTCTCAAGAGTAGCTCAATGTTGCATTTGTGTTCACATTGGATTTCTGGGTGTCGACACTGCAGCTGTGAAGTTTCACACAAGAACAACTTCAGATGTGAAACAAATTATTGGTTACTTTTCATTCATTTCTGTTTTAGGTTTTATGTGTGTGATGTGTGTGTGCATATTCATATAGCTTTGTGTATGCCAGCGTCTGCATTACCATGGCGAAGACTGGTCCAGAGGACATGTATTTGCACAGTCCAGCGTAGAAAGGCATGTCCTTCAGGTCCAGGTAGTGCTTCTTCATGTGCTCTTCAGAGGCCTGAATGGAAAGCAAAACAAATTAATATGTGCACAGGTTAAACTTTAAGATAGTACATTCATCTGTTGAATATAAAACTTTTTCTAGGCTCAGTTTAGCCAAATATTTGAGGCTTATCCTCAGGCTGAGCTCTTCCTCACTGTAGCTCATTCATCCACTCAGACATGTGTCACTGTGGGATCAGCTCCACCACAGAATACACACCAGCTGGGAATGTGTGTGTGACAGTGGTACATGTGAGACTGACGGTGCAACATTCAGTGCACATTCTGTGGGTGTAGCACAGTCATAGATCACATTGATAGAGACCCTGTTTGTTTGGGGTTTGGTGTTCATTCCAGGGTTTGGATATTTTGTGCTTCAGCATCTGTTGTCATGGTTACCTGCAAGAACTTGGCAGCAACCAGCTTGAAGCCTCTGTGCTCGAAGCGCTTGATAATCTCACCGCACAGACCTCTCTGGACGCCATCGGGCTTCACGGCAACGAAGGTACGCTCCATGTCTGCTGAGAGGAGGCTGCAGGCATAATGGGGCAATGGGTTAATGTCTACCACCACTTATAGAAATGTAATGATAAACAACTTTATCCTGTCAAACATAGCAAAATATCGGACTACTCATTAGAAAAACCAACACTCAGCATGGAAACGTCCATTTGAACCTGACACCCGACACCTAATCCAGCCAAACCTTCCACTGTGCCATGATTTCTAATTTTACTGCCCGTCGGTGTCCGTTCATACGAAGCTGATACTTTCTGCTGTGTTAGCAGGAGGCTCTGGCATGAATTCAAGCTGAGTGCGTGAAAACGGTGAGAGGGCCTGGGGGGTCGGCCACGGGTCATCTGACCACCACACGTAATTTTATACCATCGCACATTTCAGGGCTGACGAGTCTGAAAAGCATATTTAAAATGCCAAGTCCCTCTATGAGGCAGATTATTTTTGATGCTAATCAAATTAAAAACTCAACAGCTGCTAAAGCTTCAATGTCCAGTCAGATTAAAAAGTGCTTTTAGATATTTTAATTACTCATAATTTAAAATCAGACATTTTGAAAACTTTTAATTAATATTGACATTTCACTTTTCTAGATTTCTTTGAATATTAGATAATAGGTTTTTTGTAACAATATTTCAGCAGGCAGCACTCATGGATCCTACTGTAGCTTCTACTGAACTTTCCAGATTTTGAGAAGCTTTTTGATAATTTTTTTCCCACAATGCCCTTGTGTGACCTTAAACCTGAAATACTGGAGGTTAGTGTGGAACACATTTTAATCAGACAACAACCTAAACTAGTTTCAACAATTACAAACTTGGTTTTAAAATTATAATTGAATTAAAGGCCGACACGCAGCTTAGGTCCAGGGACCAAACACGTGTGGCTGCAGCTGTCCAGGTCACGCAGCACATGCACGCTGCTAGCTGTCTGCAAAGTAAATCCGACACAACTCAGAAGAACACAGAAACACCAGCCTTCGTCTCTTAGTTACATGTTGTTACATGTTGATGCGTCTACCTTGGCTTTGGGGTTGACGAGAACTTGTGAAGATGAGCTGCTGGCGGCGGGGACGCGATCACCGAGGTCAAACAGCCTGAGGGGGCTCTATTTAAAGGCTGAGCTGTGGGGGTGGGACGGGTGCACGTGCTGCGTACAGTAGGAGTGGCGTTGTGACAGTCTGTGTAAAAGACACGCGTCAAGTCATTCTGATCAGTGTTAGCTGATGGACGGAAAGAAATGCTCTGCTTCTACTTCTAAACACATGAAACCACCTGCTCATGGTCGGCTCATTGACGCCCTTAAATCCTGTGAAAGGAGATGAAATGTTTACTAAATACAGTAATGACACACAACTGTTTTGTGGTGTCATTTGCCTGAAGATATGCAGTGTGTACTTTTGAACACAACTTAATTTAGCTGCAGTTCTAATATGCAGTAAGAATGAAATCAAATGGAATCTGCAGCATCAAGTAAGCAAATAGATACAAAAAGTAGGTAGAAAGTTTACTTCTATTGGTAACATTGCTCTTCTGGGGCCGTAAGACAAAAACCTGCCTACGGAGCCAACAAGGTTGGCTCGAGCCCTGATTTACATCCCAAATGACACAATGTGTCGTCTCAGGCTCAGTCAGGTCAGCACTGCCGCGGTTGAGCCACACTTTAAATTCTCCCGCATGCTGTTTCATCTTGGCACCGATATATCAGCTTCAGCTGTGTCGGCCCTGCCCATGCGTCCGTGTCGGATCACCGTGTGGTCAAACGTTTCATCGCTACCACAGACAACGCAGGCCTAAGGAAGCAGCCTGTACTCAGCCAGTCAGGTAAGGTTCTGGTTCTGTTGCCATGGTGCTGAGGACAAGTCGGACACAGCGTCGCCGCTCAGCCTCGGTGTTAACTCGTGATGTGAACAGGTTTCAAACAGCAAAACAAGTTATTTCAAATCTTAAACATTAAATAGAGAATTAACCATCAGCTCCCGCTATCTTTTCTGACATCTGGATTTTATTAGGCCTGTGGCTAATTTTTAAACTGCAGGAATAGAGAGCAGCTAAGAGCTAGGGAATTTTCATACAACAGAACCGTACCGTAGTCTCGTGCTTCAGAGACACTGCAGCATCTATCACACAACATATTCTAATAAAGTTTTCTGTCTGTTTCTTTTTTAAACTGACCTCAAACTAATTTCTGCTGCTGATGTGTCTGTTGGTGAACTGTGAGCCCCCGAATAGTGGAACGCATGTAATACATTATGTAAGCATCTCATTGTGCAGCTGTTATATAAGAACTGAAATTAGCCTGCTGCCCTTGTGCTACTGTAACAAACTCTTCAAGACTCTACCATAGATGACTTTAATACTAAGATCCAACCTTCACCCTTCCCCCAAATTTGACCCTAAATATAAACCTTCTCCTAATCAGGGATGGAAACCGGTCCTGCTTTGAAGAGGGGACTCTGGTCCAGTGGTCAGTCCTGGGAACGAGGGCCCTATCGTCTCCAACTAAACCCCCCCCCACACACACACACACTTGACACTTTTATCCATCTTATATTGCGACCCGTTTGGACCACAGAACCCCCCTGCAGAAACACAGGTGTGTGGCTTCTCCTGTTACAGTTGGGGTGTGAGGGGCTAATATCAAAATCCAGATGGAGAGTTTGCACAACCACACGTATAGGTGTCCACCAAAGAGAGAGAAGAGACTCAGCTTTAACCTTCACTAAAACAGTGATTCAGACTAAATCATTCATTAGCCAAACAGACTCAAACTCGTCCTTGTCCAAACTCTGGATCTTTGGAGATGCTGTGATGTTTAAGTATATACCAAGTATATACTGCTTGTGTAAGAAGATTGTTATTAATATTATTACTTTGTCTCATATATATATATGTATATATGTATATGTATACATGTACATACACACACACACATTATAGTATTAGCTCGACATAACCTGTAAAAGCACAGAAGTATTATAAATAAAATAAGCAGAAGTATTATCAGCAGACGTCCCACGTAAACACCTCCCTCTAGTGGCTGTGAGACGTATATAACCATGATTGAGAGTGATGAGCAAGTACAGGTACTGTACATGACATGAACCATTGGTTTTATATGTTGGTTCAAGGGTTCTGAAGGAATCTGTTAGATGATCGTCCTTTGAAATGGGCTTGAATAATGCAGGAGGGGTGTGTACCACAGACAACTCAGAGATCACACAGACTCAAAAACAACAAGTTTTGAGGCCGTTTTGTAGTTGGTGTCCACGTTTTATTTCAGCATCTGTTGTGTGACAGCAGAGGGAGCAGAAGCCTGCAGGAGACGGGTCCGTCTGTTATTTGGCTCTACCTTAATGTCACTGAGGATTTACACCTCTGTCTTTGAACCTTACAGGAGATTTAGAGTATATTATATATTAGAAGATTGCAAAATATATAGTGTATAGTTTATAACATCTAAATAAATTGGTTAAAACAGCTTCTAACTGCTACAATTATTTAAAAAGATTAGATAAATTATTTATTTTCTTCTCTGAATCTCTGGTTTCAAGTTTTGGATCTTGTGGTGACTGGATCAAGTAATGAACTCATTTTCCTCCTTCTGAGCCTCCAGACCCCGCCCCCTGCCGAACATCTCTTCCAACGGTCTGTCTGACGTTCACAGAAAAGAGGACTTGTATTGATGTAAACAACCACTTCTGTACAAAAACAAAAGCAAAAAGAACCAACCCAAGCTTTAGATAGAAAACAACAGAACAGTCCAATTGAAGCTGTTTAACTGTACAATTCATAAAGTCATAAATTCATTATTTCTTTCTCTCTCTGGCATCTTTGTACACGCGCTGTCAGCTTTACAAATAAAAAACACCAAATCAAATATTTCTCCTTGAGTTAGTGTCTCTCTTTCTCTGAGCTCATACATAAAATAGAGTTTCCGTTAGTATTTGCTTATTTACAGGGTTGCATATGTACACATTATTATTTTTTCAGTGTTTGTTTCTGTTTTTTTTTTCATACAGGCAACAAAGGCAGACGGCCTCGACCCAAGAGACTGTCTGCCTTCGGAAATTATGGATCCCAGCACAACTTTAGCAGAAAGCTAGAGAGCTGACTTAGTTTATGTTTAATGCTGATAATGATCTGTTCAGGTGTCTGCCCAGAACTATGATAGGATCCATAATAAGGCGCACACCACCCAGGAAGTGGTCCTGAGAGCCACCGGCAGACTAGTGATGATGTCATCTTCACTGGGTTTCTCGTTTTGTACCCGTCTGTCCCCATGTCAACAAAACCTGTAACAGCAAATACAAGGTGCTAAACACGACGGCAAAAGCCCACATTTCAACTAGTGTTCTTCGAATGTTCTCTTATATTTGTGACATGTTAGATACGCTACAGGATCTTGTCAAACTGGAGACGTTTTGCAGGCTGGGTCCCGTCCAGAATCAAGCCATCTCCATTTACATGTTTTTTAACGTCACAGTAAAAGACCTGTAGGGAAAGCTTGAGACATCTATTCTACTCGTGTCCTGAGGTGTTGGACTCGTTTCTGGACGGGATCAGCCTGACTGATAAATTTACACACACAGGATGCTATGGTACAGATGAAGGATGAATGTCTCGCTGGCCACCAGAGTCGAGCAGACAACGAATATAAAATTAAACAAACAGAAAATATCCTGATGCATCCAAGAGTTGTGATCCAACCATGCACAAAAATAGTAACAGTGTATTAAACTGAGAATAAATATTGTCCCTGTAGCACTTAAAGTGGCGGGAGCTCACATTTTAGTAGCAAAAAGAGAAATTATGTGAAAATGTTGTGATGTAAAACATATTGGACATATACTGCATCGAAAAAAAAACTCCATTATAATTCATTTTGTCTTTTGCATTAATAGATCATAACAACCACTTATAAAACCTGATTACTGTACTATAGAGGAAATTGAACAAAACATTTCTTTGCTAATTTAGAGTCATTATAAGTTAATATAATTTTTGTTGGTGGGACTCAGACAAAATGAGTTCAGATGAGAGTTTTTAATCATGTCCATGTTTCTGTCACTCAAAACTCAAACTTAAATAGATCTGGTGGGAATCACAGCATAAAAAACAACAACTCTATCAAGTTCTATTATTATAGTAAATATGAAGCGTGATCAGCTGTACAAACACAGAACCAATCGACTGCAACACAACTGGACTCAACTGAACTGAACTCTACTGAAAACCGAGAATAAAAGAGTAAACGAAACCTCTGTATCTCTGAGCCCTGAGGTTTGGCAAGAGTGCTTGGTTGATGTGAGTCGTTGGACAACCAGCTCCCCCTCCTCTGAACCAGCCCTCTGGACGCAGGCCCACCCACCCGCGGGCCGAGCCGCTCGCTCCCTAAAGCCGATCGGCCGCTCATGCCTGACAGCAGTCACTGAGCGCGCTGAGAAATAGAGGTTGTTGTGTACGTCCTCCAAACATGGCTGCAACTCCTTCGTTAGTTCAGCCAGCGGGTCACCTTCACTTTCTTAAAGGACCACACCAGGGTTTTTGTGCCCATTTTAGCACATTAGCACTGACATTTGGATTCTAGACTCACTTTCAACAGAGTTCAGAAACTCAACCTTCATTTCTTCACTATTAAAGTAAAACGGGTAAGAGTTTACAAAAAACCAACCACATCAGAATGTGATGGTCAATCATCACATTAATTATGACTTTTTGACTTTTCTCACTACTTCTTGTTTGTGCTTATATTTCACAGATACTCAGTTTATCAATTATGTTTGTGTCATGGATGTTATGGCTAAGAATTGGTATTAAAACTTTGCAGGTAGAAATGATTTGACACAAATTGGCTGTTTCTAAGGATTAAGATTAAATCTCACATCAACTTGACCTAGAACCCATATGGTGTAGTTTGTATAATGCAGTGTGTACACAGTGTGTATTAAACTGGGTATAAGACATAAAAACCCTTGTACGGTCCTTTAAAATGAGTGCGACTGTGACATAAGTTCTGTTTGGATCATAAAACAGTGATATACTGTAATGATAGTGTTTATCATCATTAAAGTCCTGGAACTAAAACGAAGAAACCAGTAAAGGTTGTTAATGTCTTCAGACTAAAGCTGAGATCACTTTTGGTAGAAAACCAGCATCTACACACTTATCCAGCGAGGACAAGCCATCAAGCTTTGCACAAACAAGCCCTATGAGGTGATCTTGGGTCTGTAAACGCACCAATCCACAGTGTCTGTGAAGTCCATGGTGGTAACTGTCAGTGAACACATCGTTACCGATTAGAATTAGTCAATCCTGGAGGATAAAGAAGCTAGTGGTTGTATGAAATATGGCAGCCGATACATGATCCATCAGAGGTGAGTCTAACAGCCCTCTGGTGTAACCATGGCAACAGTTCAGTTACTGTACGTATTCACAAAGTCATTGTTTGTGTCCTTTTGCATGTAAAAGACTTGGGTATTCTGATGGAAAAATATATTTAGTCATGAAGTCCAGATGGCAGATTTCTGAGGTGTAAACGTGTATTCAAACTTCAGAGTTTAAAAAAGTAGTAGCGCGAGAGTGTCTCGTGTGTTGTGGAAAACAAAAGTGCTGCTGCAGGGACAGGGTTACGCAGGCAATACCTTCACTAAGCATCTGTTAGACAATGTGCAGGCCCTCATCAGAGTATTGTAAGCGGAGCATAATTCCAACATTTAATCGCATTTCCTCTGATCTCCAGGTTCTTAAAATGGTGTGAGTAACATCCTCCGGCAGTTTTCATCCTTCGTACCTTCTGCTCTTCCCGTTCAGATCCTCATAATACACAGTGGCGTCATTCATCCCAGACTGTTTGATGTATGAGTTTGCCCTTTTCTTTGGTTAGGGAGATTTTCATCGATTAATTTGCCAATTAATTTCTTAATTAATCATTTGCATTATTATCTTATTATAACGTGATAAGGTGCCCTTGAACACTGTGGTTTAAATTGAACTAGTCTCATTGATTTGATTGCATATTGTAGCTGAAGTCAGTGTTGATATACTATATGTGGACTAAGAGTTTGACTTCATTCTTCATTGCAATATTACAGTAATCACAAAAAATGAACTTAAAGGAGTTTTTGATTTACTATTTGTGAAGGGGTCAAAGGCCATCAGGCTAACGGCCTGGGTATCTATAGCTAGAGATTAAGTCTTGTTTAACCACTGAAACAACTGATTCAGTGAGCACTGATATGTAACAGAGAAGACATTTTAAAGCTATGTGAACAAGCCTATCGTCGTACAGTAATTACATAAAGGTAGATTCTTGGGCACAGTGTTAAAATCTGCTGTGTAACACTAAGTCTTCCTTTGCCACAGATTCTCAAACACTCTGAGACAAAATGTCTCTTAGAAAGTGAAGACAATGTGTTGCTGAATACTCTGGAGGTTTATGCAGGGACACGGATCTTTGCGTAGATTTTTGTGATTCTAATGTTCGTGATGCTCCACACAGTTTGGTGTTGGTGGGTTTTGTGGCTGCTGGCAGTGAATTGAACAGGGCAGCATTGGTGTGGGAACTAAGTGAAAGGGAAAGGAAAAGAAGAATATGTTCGTGGTTAGAGGGTTAATGGTGAAGCAGAATGGCTTTAACTTTAAAAGGTCTTTTTTCGAGAGTCCAGACCTTGTTTACTGTCTTTGTGGCAGGTGAATGAGGTGGTGAAAAGAGCGGAGGATAGGATTGTACATTTCTAGTTCCAGTTTAATATCATCCCCTCATTTACAACCTCCTCCACTTATTCACTGCAGTGCTTCTTGACAGCAAAGATCAAAGAGCATCCAGTCATGTTCATCTTCCTCCTCCTCACGTCGTCCTCTGTGTCCCAGTTTCATTATGTCTTGTTTTTCCCACTTCCCGTTTGCACCTTTATGTGTCTTTGGGTTCCAGTTTGCAGGACATGTCGAACAGCAGGTTCTGGTTGTCGATCACCTGTAGCTGGCGCACGTAGGCCTTCGTCTGCAGGTGGGAGGGGGACGTCTCTGTATCCATGGCTACAAAAACAAAACCACTGATGTTAGGGATCAGTGCCATATTAAAATGTTGAGCCAGACAGAGGCTCTAAACAGAATCTCATTAGTATTTTAGCATCTGGTGAAGGATTGTCGTAATGAAAACATTGAATTAATAGTGAATTAATTAATATCTCAGCTTTAAGAAAGACAGAAACATACTCCATTCAACCAGTCGGCCTCAAACAATTGCAGTGTACGTTACCTAGTTGAGTGCTCCTGTATCGCCTGATGGTCCTCACCATGTCTGCCACTTTATGCTGCAGAAGTAAGAAGAAGATGAAACAGCGAAGGGAAAGGAAAGTATAAAAAAGTATGAGGAAAACAGGATGGGATTTTGACCCATGGTGGCAGATGTTTCTAACCAGATGTTGACTGTTGTGTTTTCTGTATATGGTACAAACGTGGCTGAGATGAGAGCAGACTCTACTGGGGGTTGTCAAAACACTGACAACATCTTTATAGAAAAGTATTAATAAGACTAATATTTTACAAACGTGTCCATTTAGTAATTTGATTAAAACGTTTTTTTTGTGAGGTGAAATTATTCTTGAAGAAAAAAACTGAAACTGAAAAACTGAACTCACCATTTTTTCAAAGTTAACAAGATCTCCATGAAATGTCTTACAGCTCTCATGGAGAAATGTTAAATCTGTCAGAGATAAAGAGAAAAATAAATCACTACATGAATAAATGTAACACATTACATCGGTATGAATCAAATCACATCTGGGTAGTCGACTGTTCATTATGCATTTTTTATTATGGCATATTTTATCATTGTATTCATGTATTTTCCACACATGTTTATTTGTTAGCCTAATACATTAATTGTGCTGTTACACACAAATCTACCATCAATTCTGAATACTTTTTTAATGAACATGCTGTACAATAAATCTACTACAGCACCTAAATTTTACAAAGCTTGTAAAATTTAGGAATTTGTTACCACAGGGGGCGCCAGAGTTAGACATGATCACAGTCTGATAACTATTCTTGCCCTTTTTTCCTTCTCTTTCTGTGCTTCACTTCGATCAAGTCTTTCTTCTCTTTGTGCATTACCACGGAGACAAGAAGCTTAAGGCTCTCAGACAGAGTGCAAGGCATACAGTGTGTACAGTAAGGTCACAGTCTTTTGAAATGCAACCAGTATAAGCAGGAACAGATCTGCATGAGCTTCTCTCTTCATCTGTGTGCATGCCTGTCAGGTTAAATAAGTCCAGTTGAACATAAGATGAAAAGAAAATTAAGAGTGATCAGAGAACTAAAACGAAGACGTGTGTGTGTTGGCAGTGACATGGAGCTGATTAGCCAGAAGTGCTAATTAGCGGCTTGAATCTGCTGCTGTGTCCAAATCACATCTGGTCCACAGCTGGAGGCACACAGTCTCAGAGGATCAATAAAGAAAAATTTGTAAATGCTTCAATAATGATCTGATAAATCAGAACTATCTGATCACTGTTTAAGTCAATTAGAGGTGATTTAGTGCCTCGCTCTGTTTCAGAGGACTCTCAGAGGATCGCTATGACAACAAGTTCAAGACTGTGTGACTGTCAGAGGCAGCTGACCCATCTGTATCATCATTAAGTAGGCTAAAAATTTGGAAAGTAGTTTCACATTCCCTCTGTGGGACAACTATTGAGGTTAATGTGCTGCTTGGGACATTCAAAGAAATACTTATTAGAAATCTATTTTACCATTATATGGCTTGGTTATAGTTTTTAGAATTTTCACAATGAATTGAAGAGAAAACGAATTCATTATAGTAATACTGACAGCTGAGAGGGAAAATGGCACAGGATATGTGACCAAAGCTGCAGGACAACAAATGTAGACATGTAAAGTAATAAATAAAAGTGAGGAGCTGAGAAAGTGAAGGTGTGTGTGTGTGCTAGTAAATGTGCTTGTGAATAGTGTTTACACCTTTGAGCAGCAGAGGTGTGAAGGGGATCAGTGGAGGTCTCAAGCTGGTGATCAGGTCTCTGTAGGATTTATGGTTCCTGGAGGGATCCTGGAAAAAAGCAAAAATATATTCAGTTCAGTTTCACCTCAGAGGCTGTTAACTAAAGGTCAACAATGATGACCTTCATCAGCAGAACCCAGAAACAACACTCACCGCGATGCTCTCAAATTGCTGAAACTGTTTCCTGAATTTCCCTGGGAGACCCTAAATTAACACACACACTTTAGAGGTGATTGTAGCACCAAGTGCACACGATAAAAAGAAAGTGCTGTATACATTGGCATGGAATGTGATGTGGAAACACCTTCCATTGTTAAGATCGAAATTAAGTTATTATCTTAGAAATACACTTTCCAGCCACCATTGTATTAAATGTGAATTTAATACTGTCTGTGTTGCTTTCAATTTAAAACCACCAAGTTGTACCTCCCAGGTGAGCCGAAGTCTGCTGACAGCCGGATTGTCCAGACCCAGAACCACAGCAAGGAAGGACAGCAGGTCCTGCTGCTGTTTACAGCTGAAACACAAAATAAGAATCTGTTAAACATTTGAAAACATTATTAGAGGCAGACAATTTGTATCCAAAAAGGGTTTTGAAACAAACTGGGTCTAACACAAGACATTTTTAAAGATTTTTAAATAGACCTGTATGTGTCAATACACTGTCACACTGTCACACAAGACACTGTCTGTATCAACTGTACTCACAGAGCTGCAATCTTAATGAACTTGCGGAGCAGCTGGATCCTCTTTGGCAGAGACTGACACTGCAGGATCTCTGTGGCGACCCAGTGCTGCACCTCACTGCACCGCTGCAGTACCAACTCCAGGTTGAGGGGGCGCCAACGGGACTGCTCGCCATGAAAAACATAGCACACAAACTCCACCTGCAGGAGCCACCAACGAAGAAGAAGGTAGCCAGCACAAACTCTGATTTGGTACACAGCAGTCGATTGTTAGGATATTAGTGTATTTTCTTTGTTAAGTTGTTAAGGGTTTTTTTCTGACCTTTGCCAGGCCACAAGCAAGAAAACACCTCCTGACGATGATTCATGTCGAAACGTCAAACTGAAATTTGAATTCCGCTTAGTGACAAACCTCGTGCACACAGCTGAAGAGCTCCCAGTCAAACACCACCAGCTGATTCGCCACCTCCTCTGCCGACATGTCGTGAAGTTTGCTGTCGCCTGGCGTCCAGTGGATCTCCTCAGGAAGAGGAAGCTGAGGGCACACACAAAAACACACCAAGTCAGTTTGTATTACAGAAAATGAGCATACATAAAAATAAATAGGAACAACAAATTCACTGTTGATTAAAAGTTTATGAAATCACACAGTGGCTGCCCCAGCCCTTCATTTGATTCCTCACCAGTGACTCCAGTTCAGAGGGTTCACAGGCAAACAGGTGAGTGTTGACTCCCAGGGTGGTGAAGACGGCCTCATCACTGGGGCGAAACACTGCCTTCTCTGAAAACACAAGACACAACCATTACCATTCATGTAAAAACATGACTAATACAGAAAAGAAACCTAATGTTATAGTGCTACAGTTAATAAATACTATTAATTTGTCATTTTTGTGTCACAGATCTTTTTCAAAACTACAGAAAATAATAATTTGCAAAGTTTATTATTTGACTAAACTTAAAGGAAAACTTTTCAATGGGGGTTGACCAAAACGACCTCGGGTAATATTTAAGAATGAAGGGACACTCAGATTGCTCCATAATTTCTATGCAGAGAAGTTATCATTTATTCCTCCCGTAAGGCGCCTTGGCAGATGGTTTGCAGTGGGCTCACAAACTACAACTAGTGCTTCCTGGTTTCCTCTGTACCTGCCCCAGCCACCCTACTGGAGCGCAACTGCCCTGTCCATTGTTTTTCTGGCTTACACATACAGCACTTATATTTAGTGGCTAAAGGTCCTGCTGTAGCTTATTTAGAAGACAGCGAGTTCTACAGCACAGTCTGATTCGTGGTTAGTTGTATGGGCCAGCATACAGTGCCTACGATTTACACCGTATGGAGGAGGACCAGCGTGCCCAAAGCAGAGATCTGAGAGATCATGCAAGAGACAGCACAGAGCCAGATGCATCATGTCTTGCGTTGATAGAAGCACATCTGAATATCCAAGTGCTGCAATCTACTGCTGCTGGTTTCTCTTGGATGCAATTGTGGATTCTGCTGCTTACTGTGTTTATTTGTCAGTTTTGGGTTACATGCTTCAGGATGCTAAAGACAAACCAGAAAAAAACAGCCAGGACAGAACGGTCAAAGGAGCACTGAGTAAATAATATATTAGACCATTTATTGTTTTATCTTGCTTGTGAACTTTGAGTAAAGATGACGGATAGAGCAGTTGTGCTCCAGTAGGCTGGCTCCGCCCCCTATCAGGCTGACTCCACCCCCTCTCAGCCCAACCGTTACTGGGGCAGGTACAGAGGAAACCAGGAAGCACTAGTTGTAGTGAGCCCAAGTCAAATAGGCCTCTGGCCTGATTCAGAGGCTTTTTGCATAAGAATAAATGATAATTTCTCTGCATAGAAAATATGGCGAAATCTGAGTGTGTATGTCTCACATACTACCCGTGGTCGTTTTGGTCAGCCCACATTGAAAATCGGGTGAAATTGTCTTTTAAACACATCATTTTGACTTAATGCCAAAAATACATATAATAATTTAGAAAAAGGGCAAACTACATTTTGTACATATTATAACAGCTATGCTCAACGGTAGAAGAAAAGTCCAACAGGAGAAACAGGCATTTTTTTTTAAAAAGTTTAAAATTTAAACATTTGATGTTGGTTTTGTACTGTTTAAATCAAATTATTCATTAAAATTTACTGTAAGTCCAGGATTTCTTTTAAACATGGTTTTAAAAATGGCATAGCAGAACTAAGTGACTAAAACCCTCCTGACCTCCTGCTGATGTAACAGCCACCAGTATGAGGTTTCCGGGCAGAACCGGTTGGTCTTCACTGTACTGGAGTTTCTCTTTGACCAGAGCCAGTATCTCCCCGACCCGGCAGGACAGGCGACTCCTGATGGTGACGTATGAATGATCCGGAGTATAGACCCTGCAGAAGACTGGAGAAACAGAAGCAAACGCTGACTAAGCAAACGTACTGATTTATAGGCTTAAATCCATCCTTAGGCAAAAAGCTTTAGGAATTGTGAACTGTTGGCAACAGGAAATCAAAGCTTTAGATTGGGCTTTTTATAAATGTTTCCCAAAATGCTACAAGTACTAAGATTTTGAATGAGCATACCGTATGACTGTAGAGAATGAAGCCATTTCAAGTACAGTAAGTGATGTGTGATTTACCAAACAGGGTTGAAATTCCTAATAATAGGATAATTTACAGTGGATAAAGTTTTGACGGGTGTAATCGCAGAACTGTAAACTACAGTTACTGCACTGATGTGTAATTATCAGAGTAGAGCTGAGCAGCTGCACTCAACAGATGCTCTGCTGTTCATACAATGCTACCTTACTACGCCCTGTCGCCTTGGTAATCACCTCAGACTGGTTCATGGAGTAAGGAGTTTTTCCCAGTGTAATTTAGTTTACCCTTTTCTACAAAGTCTTTGTCTTTTGATGCTCATTAGAAAGATCAAGTGTGTGTGTGTGTGTGTGTGTGTGTGTCCTGGGCGTGTCAGTCAGTTTGTGATTTGTATATTCCAACTGTAAACCGCAGGTGTGTTTTCTATCTCAACTGTGGCTCTGTGTTTATGGATTAGCCAGTGTAGCTTTGGTCCCTGTCTGTGTGTAGGTATGTATTAGTGTGTGCTTGTTGCATACTCTCATCTGAGCCTCTGAAGGCTTCTCTGGGCTGCAGACAGGCGTCGATGCGTCTGAAGTGTCTGAACAGAGGCCGGACCTGTTTCTTCCTGCTCTCCTTCTCCTCATCAGACCTATGGACACACACGTGCCAGATTAAAACAATTAATGACTGCAGGCAGTAAAACAGTCTCCAAAGTCTTAAATTAATTTTAATAGCACCAGGTTTTGTGCTGTACTGGTGAGTGGTACTACTGTAGTTGTTATTATAGTCCTTATTACATTACCGCTATTACAAAATATTAAACATAAAAAAATTACAAACTACAAATACAATTGAAGTAAATATAAATAAGGCAACAAATAAAATACCGTATGTGTAAAATATATATTATATTAAACTAAACATAAACGTAAAGTAACAGGACAAAAACAAAACTCCTATTCCTACATCCCAGAATAAGTTCCCTCCATGAAACCAGCGATGTAAGTCTATATTTGGCACATGCTCCACAGGGACAGCGACCAGTCACTTTATGTGTAAATCAGAAGTAAAAATAGTCGAAGAAAGAACAGCTTTCCTCAAAAACACATCAGACTATAATTATCTTGTCTTGTCAGGCTAAACATCTTCACATCTGTCTAAGAAGGCGCTGTGGTACAAAATGGGAAATATACAAAACACAAATAATGAAGGACTGATTATGACAGTTCAAACACATATTTATTGATGTGTTATATTACTGATGGGCATGTTTGAATGGCAGAATATAGGGTGTTTCATAGAAATGAATCAGCACAAGCATGACCTGCATGTGGCATGTTACTATATTTGTCTTACGGGCAGTGCAAGATCTCAGTCCACCTCTGCAGTTTAAGGACATCCTCCACCAGGTCAGGATACCGACTCAGCTCCTGAACGGCAAACAGGTACAGCTCCTGCAAACACACACGCATACGAATACGACTTCAATCCAATGCCCTTCCAGCTGACATCGTACTACAGTACATGCCAAACTCAACAGTTCCAGCTCAGTGGAACTGTCGCGTTTCTATTATTATTAGTTAAAATCATTGCGTGTGTGTGTGTGTGTGTGTGTGTGTGTGTGTGTGTGTGTGTGTGTGTGTGTGTGTGTGTGTGTGTGTGTGTGTGTGTGTGGCGACAGTTAAACTGAAATCCAGTTTTTCCGACTCGTGGCTCACTTTTATCTTCTATCATCAGATCACCCTTTCGCTCGGGTTCCTGTCTGTCAGGATCTGCTATTAACTGGAAGCCACATACTGTTTTTACACAGGAGGACAGTTACTCATCAGTAATTTCTCCTCAAACTAAAACGTTCTGTAATAGTTTGTCTGAGAAACACTGGCAGCTTTTTTTCTGCACTGGGGAAGCTGCTGCTACTCTGTTGTATTGTATATGTATTGGTGAGCCTCATTTTTAAACATGCATCATGTAAAACCCATATATTATATTAAATATGTATGTGTTTTGTATATTATATATTTTATTTATCATATCATGTTTGTGTGTGTGTGTGTGTGTGTGTGTGTGTGTGTGTGTGTGTGTGTGTGTGTGTGTGTGTGTGTGTGTGTGTGTGTGTATTACCTTGGGGAAGTTGTTGCTGCGCTCGCCCTCCTCCTGCAGCAGCTCTCTGTAGGTTTCCAGGTACCTGAATGCCACGTTGAGCACGGCCTGCTTCCTCTCTGCGCTGTCCAGTGTCCTCTCCGTGTGGCCATCCGTCTCTCCATCCCTCTCTCCTCCTCGTCCTCCTCCATTTCTCCTCTCACTCTCTGCCTCCCCCTGCCGCCCTCTCCTCCCTCCATCCTTGTCCTCAGTATCCAGAGAGAATCTGGGAAAGTCTGAGTTAAGGATAAAGCGGCAAATCAGCAGCCTTTGTCTGAGCTTTTGTCACAGCTTTTTAGCAGGAGAGTTTCCAATGTAACAACGTGGGGGCAGTTTTTTTACAATTAAGATAAAAAATGGCAAATACATAGTTGTTCTGAGCATCTATAATAAAGGAATTATAGTGTTAAGAAATATATCTAAACATGTTGAGGTTTTTACAGTCACATATTCATCAGCTGTGATTTGAATGTTTCAGCCACAGACAGCAGCAGCTCTGAGTAGAGACTAACTACAGAATAAGAGACGCCGCCATGATGACCCACATATCAGACACACACGCACACACAGCTGTCTCAGTTTCTCTCTTTCTTGTCGAGTCCCTGATGAACACTCTTCTTACTGCAGCCTGATTTAAAAAGACTGAATTAAAAATCTGACTGATTCTTTTTTTAGCGTTGGAGCTTTGTGACACTGAGCTGTGGTTCCACGTGTTTTATTGCCCACAGCAAAGTCTTCACAGAAGTCTAAACAATGGGTTTACGGGCCATGAAGACAGGGCTGTGCAGTGATACTGTGTTACCAAGGCACAGGAGGTACTGGAGCATCAGAATGCCCTCTACCGCTAATTATCACCTTATTATCATGATTTCACTTAAAGCTCAGTAACACCTTCCTACCCTCAAGCTATGAGGATCAGCTGCTTAAAAATCCAAGCCCACTTTACCCCACACTGTAAAAAACAGCACTTAAACACCTCACATGGGCTAAAACTGTGATCAGACGCTTTTAATAGGTAAGTTGCAAATTTATTTATTCTTCCTGCTCTAAATGGTGTGTTTGTAATTGTTAGTTCATTTATTTAGTTCCACTTGTTAATTAGGTTGCTGTTTGCGCCTGAGGCCAAGATGGTAACTTTGGGACACTCAGTAAACAGGGCTGTAATCACTGCCGCTGGTTGGGACTTGGCTAAGGTGTAACAAGTCTGTCTTAAAATATCAATGAAGTGCCCATATGACAAAGATGCTGTAACATCAAGTGAAACCTGTTTCAGTGCTGATGACTGGACCCATGAACCAGAAACACTTAGTTTTCAAGTATAGCTCAGTCTGGAAATTTTGGAAGATGAGAACATTGAGGATATTTCATGTTTTAGTTTTATAATAAAACAAAATAAATACAAATTCACTAATTTGGGGAAATGTGACATTTAATAAAAATAAATGAAATATGAGGATTATATCAGAGTCTAAATACACATTACTGACGGACTGAAGTCCCTGAACGTGTCACGCTTCCTAAAGGACAGAAGATGAAGACGACAGAAGATGAAGATGGCGCAAGATGATTCCTGTGAGTAAAAGCAGCAGAGGAAGATGAAGAGCGCACTTTTCTCCATCCGTCCCTCCCTCCCACTCGTCTCCTGCCCACATCTCTCTCCGCTCTACTTCCCCGCCTCCCTCCAGCTCTCTGCTCTGTATCTGTGTGTGTGTGGGAGAGCATTAAAGTGGTCAACTATCACTCCTTTATTGCAGGGAGAAACAAGACATGGGCACACATTTTTACAGATTTTTGACAATTTTAAAATAATGATTAATAGATAAAAGCAGAGCAAATTAGTTAAACTTTAAACCAAATGTGATGTGCCTAGTGTGTATAAAATATATGTTATCCTCAAGAAAGGTTTTTATTATTCCATGTGAATTTTTTTAAAATTGTGTAGTAACTATAAGAAGTCCAACATTCAAAACTGCTGTATTCTTGTTTTTTCCCTGCGTTTACAGATGTTTTATGTCTCTTAAAACCTGTCTAAGTGAAAAGCCTTCCGATTTCTGAGGAGAGGACCCTGAATGTGCTTAGCACAAGCACATTTTAGAAAACAGCAGATAATAAATACAGCTATAAAATAAACACACTGTGTTTCACACTGCTCTGACGACGACGACAGTCTGAATGCTGTCCCCTACAGGCTGCAGCGTTCCTTACAGCCACAACGCGGGAATCACTACCTCCAGGCTGATGTTTTATCTCAGGGGGATCCAAAAAACTCATCCTCACCACCCAGCAGCCTGATCATTCGTCCTGAGCGTGGCACTCAGGGAAAGATCATTCATGCTGTAAGGACAAACACATTCAGTGTAAGTCTGGTTGTTCTGTTTAGACTTTAACTGAAGCCAACACTAGAAGACAGACTGGAGAAGGTGTGGCACAACCAGACGTCAGACGGCAAAAGAAAACACAAACCTGCAGCTACAAGACTGAGTCCAATCAAACCGCCTGTCAGCAGATGACACTACAACTGACCAAACACTAAATGACTTAAGTTACTATAGAGTGTTGCTCTAACTCAGCAGACAGACGGTTCCGAGACAGCTGCAGAAATGCACACATACAGATACACAACGCAGAGGTGTGAGCACATTCTATGAAGGTAATTATGCATGAGAATGTGCGTGTGGGAAGGATACTGCTGCAGCAGGACTTGCTGGAGCCTGTCGGCCGTCAGGAAGATGGGATGTGTCAACATGAAGTCATCCAGCAGGGTTTCTACGCAAAGACACACACAAACAGAGAGGGAGAGGAAGAGAGAGAGGTTAGTTGTACAGATTGTACGCAAAAGTGACCCGGAGGGTAGATAATCTGTCAAATAAAACAAACAGTAAACACTATGTGAAACATTGGGCAGAGGCAGAACAACACGTACTGTAACGTATCACATGGTCAATTCAGCAAAACATGCATCTGCAGCAGGGTTTTACAAGCTCGCCTCAAACTAAGCACACACAAATATATGAAAATACCCAATCAAAAGCACCCCTCACATTTGAATACTCAGCTAGAGTTTACACACAACTATGCTAAATACACTGAGTAGACTGAGATTAATGCTGCTTTGTCCCCACCTTAAGAGAAGAAGTGATCTCAACCAGGTTCAAATAACTTTATCCTATCAGACCATGTTTAGCCTAGTTAAGAACACTAGAAGCAAAGAGAAACCCGTAGAACAAGGCAAAGCAACACTATATCATGAAGTCATCATTATTGTGAACAAATATATATAATTGAAATACACACACACACAACTTTCTTTTCTGCAATCAAACCAGATATAAACACAGAAACGAAATATAGGGTATGAAGCCGTATTTTGCCTCAAAGAGTTTACAGTTTGGGACGTGGAGAGTAAGAACTGGGGCTTTAAAAAAAACTAAAATAAGACAAAATCTGCTACATCTGTCAGGATGTAAACGCAGAGTGAGACGATTCCAGTTATTTTGTTATTTTGTCTGTGTGACGCTGGTGATGAGCGGCTGCCGCTGTAAACAACTGTAATTTACAACATTGAAATAGCACGATTCCGAAAAAAACTATGGACACGTTCACCAAAATATACTGGTGCCCTGTGTGTGTGTGTGTGTGTGTGTGTGTGTGTGTGTGTGTGTGTGTGTGTGTGTGTGTGTGTGTGTGTGTGTGTGTGTGAGAGACGCATGCTGCAGTGGGCGTGTACACTCAGGGTCCACCTCTCTGCAGGCAGTTACCATAGAGACACCATGCTGCTGACAGTGAGAGGATCAGGAGGAAAATGTGAGAGAGAAACCACTAAATAAAATCAAACAGACAAGAGATGAACAGCACACGGTTCCGTGTGTGTGTAGTCGCATTGATTCAGCTGATATTAAAGCTCTAATACTGATAACGTGGCTGATTCATTGCTCGTGGGATCGATACAGTGAATTCTGCCCAACTATACATTTTACTGGTGCTGGTATAGCTTTCAGAGTTTTACAGTGTGTTACAAGGGATTTATCTTCCTGAAAATTACAGTGAAGTCTTGCCAGGTTTCCGTCGCCTAGAGACTGCAGGGTTCATTACAACCTGTAATATGAAAGAGTCAGACAAGGCAAACAACTTCCCTGTGATTTAGCTATACTCTGACTACAGCAGACAGAAGTCCGACACCGTGGTCCTCTCCCTGAGAACATCGCACTGCTGGCTAAAGCTTTATTTTTAATCAGCTTTTCAATATCTGGTGATGATGAGACAGGGGAAGATGTACTGTAAGTTTTATGTAAAAACATTCTCTTGTGAGCTCTGAGAGCCCTATCAAGGTGATGAAAATGGGTGAATTCCTTCCATGCCTATAAATGACGAATGTGAAGATAAAAGAAAACAAACACATTTGTATAACTTGCACAGGCATGTCAGTCACTCAGACTGGGCTGCTAATCAGTTAATCAGTTTGTCTTGCACGTGGGCTTCAAGTGTGTTGGTGATTCAGGACCAACAGGAGTCGATTAACTAATTTGTACGTGTTACATATACAATCAGACACAAATTTGTGTTGTGCAGAGTGAAGTTACTAATGGCTTCATATGATCACTGGAGGAAGAAAAACGCAGAAGGAAAGCGCTGGTGTGAAGATGGAGAACTGAACATGCAGTGGAAGAGTGTGAACGTGGGAGGTGAGGGAGAGAGAGCGAATCCAAATGGGATGTAAAGAACGCCTACAACAAGCTCAGAGAGGACGCCAGAGACCGGCTGCAAGAGCGGAGAGGACAACGGCTGTGCCTCTCTCCAAAACACCAACGTCTTCATTTGAGAGAGAACAAAGTCATAACACTGTGCTGTTAAAACAGACAAAGTAACATTAGAACATCTCTGAACTGAAGCTAAACTTTCTCAGAATGCTTAAAAAATTAATTAGTGGTTGCTTTAAATCTAGGCTCAGTGAGAACAGGATATTTTATTCTATATCCATGGACTGACTTACTTCCTGCTTTGCAGGTAATTACTGACACCTGAGGAGTGTTCTTACTAATCGTCAGGCTGCAGATCCACCCAACGGTGAGCCTGGTGCTGTGTGAGAGCTGCAGACCAGTCTGACCCGCTGGCATTTGTTCCTTCCTGATGTTCTTGGTGGCTGCCTCGCATGAAGGAGATGTTACACAGACGTGAGGAACGTGTGGGCTGGCTGTTGTTGATGTTGTGTAAAGGACACTGAAAGAACTCAAAGCGACGCCTGCTCACAGACCCTGCTGCCTCTTAGCTCAGCCACGGAGTGGATATCACTTATCCTTTTCCACCATTTCTGACCCTGCTACTATGAAGCAGCAAACAGTTTAGTCTAGAGTTATTTGTTTAGACTGCGAAACATCCCAGATAAGCGGATGGAACGATGGAGTTTGAATTAAATGTGTTGTTTCTGAAATATGGATTCAATGTCATTCTCAGTTAAAAACATCAAAAACACTGTCCTAATAGCAACATGATTCTCAGAAGCAGGACTAAGTTAAATCTAATTCAGAGCAATAAAACGGACTGAATTTATTTTTTGTAGGAAGAAGGTTTTCTCGTCTGTATTTCAGCTCAATCCAAAGCCTCTAATTTAAGTCCATGTTTTTTCCTCCCACCTCCTCTGCTCTCTCTTTCTCGCTCTCCTCCTCCCACTCCTCTCCAAATGTCTTGTTGAGAGCTGGTTGCTATGTGAACAGGTGCTAAAGAGCCTCTTATGTTTCTCTCTCACACACACACACACACACACACACACACACACACACACACACACACACACACACACACACACACACACACACACACACACACACACACACACACACACACACACACACACAGTACATGCATGTCCATATGTTACACAAACACTGGATGATACACACAAAACGTGTGGCACTAAGACGCGAGCAGGAAGCTGAATGAGGCGACCTGCAGCACAGGGAGGTCAAGAAAAACGAGGAGGAGGAAGGTGAGTGAAAGCATCCAGAGAGAGGTGAAAGAGTGGGCAACTTCCAGAGCGCTGAGCGCTGTGCTGTCACATTGCTCCTCAGCTTTTGCCTTTTCATCTATATTCTGCAGTGTTGTGGTTTGTAAAGACTCAAACCTCCACTGCTCGTCGAACGCTTCTCTGGAGAAACCCAGATTTTCATCAAGAACTTCCGTTTATGGCTGAATTATTTTTTTCCTCACAAACAGCAAACTAGCTGTGGCTTCCTTCTAACAACTCCTTCATGAAGATCAGGTTGACAGAGTCTTGAGTTGAGATTGTTGACCTCACAGAGCTCATGACTTCTGAAGCTCTTTTAGAAGGTCTGTTTGATCATCATCTTGGTTATTGAGGCCCCAGTCACACTTTGGAAATAGAGTGTTATGATAGACTTCTAGTGAATGGTGTCGTGGTCAATTGTAAAACCTTAAATATAGTGACCACGTATGAGCATGAATGAATTTAGTAAGTCACGTACTGTATATAATGCTTCACATCTTCATATAAAGTTTGTGTATACTCATGATGAGGGCAATTAACAGTTTCGGCCAATATGGAGTTTGATGGATGTGGAACTGTTCAGATGCACTAGAAGGCTTTAGTTTTGACAGGACTACTGCTTGTAATTTAAACAATGAAAGCTTTCTTTATTGCAAGTCGCATTTAACCATATTACTTAATAAACAAATTGTCAACTATAACTGTAGAATGCAGCCCCTCTAAAACTAGACTAGTCTGAAAAAAACTAGTCTGTACAATTTAGTAAATTGCAATTGCAATATAGCTTATATTGCAATTGCATTCATGGGTGTACTTGTTTTGTTATGAAAAATTAAAAACAGATTACCGCTCTTTGCATTTTGTTACATTAAACATGCAAACTTTCAGGATGCAAATCAGTGATGATGACCTCCCTCCTCGCCAACACTGCATCATGCCTTGCAGCTCAGTGAAGAGTCAGCTATGACTTTCCGAGAGGACTCGTTGTACGACGTTAAACCTGTTCATCAGCTTTTAACTCTGTGCTGTTTAAGGTGCCCATACTTATGTCATGTACGGGGGAGACGCTAAGCCTAAATCCTAAGCATTGCCATATTACAGCTGCTGTACAAAGGACAGCTCAGCATCAGTCTGCTCTTTGGCATCGGTCCCCACCTTGTCATGTGATCACACCTGACACTCCCTCTGCCGACTAAACAGAGACATTCTTCACTGAGTGTGGTTAATGAGCAAACCTAGAGAACAGGTTGTCCTGGTCACCCTTACATATTAATTTCATTCAATCACAGTGTTTTGCGGTTTATAATTGCATAGACTGATGTTGTAATGATCCAGAGGGTATTGCAACATCACCAACTAGAAATATTAATCTTTGAGTCTTTGAGCACAATGAACACGCACTCCAAAAGAATGATCAACGAACAAACACCCCCACTACCACACACACACACACACACACACACACACACACACACACACACACACACACACACACACACACACACACACACACACACACACACACACACACACACACACACACGATATAACAATAAAATATCAATAAGACACAATTAATAAAGACTTTTTTCAGTAAAAGGCTATTTACATTCTTGTTTCAGCCTCATGTGGACTCATGCCTCAACCTGCCTTACTGAAGGTGGGAGCGGGTCGGTTACGTAAGACGCTATGGCGCGGTTGTTCCTCTTTTGTGAAACTGTCAGGAAACTTCTTGTCTTTCTGTTTCACCTGTGAGCCAGCTGTTTACACACTCACACCCACACATATTATCATTACACTGTGATAACATTATGGATTGGACGGAACGTCATCCATAGTCGCTGGGTTTTCCAGTGCTTTCAATCAAACCCTATACATACATCCACAGCAGAGTTTTAAAATAAAGTGAGTAATATTTTGAAAACATTCAGAACATCATGTTAGGATGAGCAAGTTTTAGATGGTAGGTGGAGTAAAACACTTTAACGCATTGATGCAGTTGAATGCCAACTCAGTCTGACACTCGCCAGCATCTCATAGAGGGAAAATGTTTAGTGGAATGGCAAAAGTAAGGATTATGGCTCAGCAAAGTAGAAAGAAATTAAACTGGTCAGCCTATTAATAGTATATCACCATTTCTTCCAAAGCTTAAAGTCTTCCTTTTACTGATAAACGAGATGCTAAAATCTCTCCTTTTGGACCAGAACAATGATCTGAAGTGAGGTGCTCACACAAAACATCAGTCATGTCCGACCTGAGGCAGTTCTCTGGAAGGAATGTTGTGAAATCTCTCCTGCAGGTGTAACCCACAGTGACCAAAAGTGTTTGTTTGAGGTAATGTAGAGAACATTTAGTGAAGGATTGGTTTATCACCACAAGGTTTAATATATGTGATAAATAAAGACTAAAAAGATTAGAATAATCTGTGTTTTATTAGGTTAAGTACATTGATTTTTCTGGACCTGTGACGTAAATCTGATCTTCTTTTGACGACCAATTAATACAGTTTAAAAGTTCTCAAATCTAATCTTTAAAGCATGCACGCTAACTATTTTTATTAAATCCTCTCAGCCTGTTGACACACCCTCACTGACTCTGAAACATCCACACCCCATTTCTCCCACACATAAAAACACCATTAACCTCAATCATCACCTGTGGGTGAGGTGAGGCTGAACCTTGAACCGGGATTAGCCAGGCCACACAGACACACAAGAAAGGAAGCCCAGTGAACCTGCAGTGCTTTAATCCAGACTCTCAGACATCAGACAAGACAGTTTGGATTATCTAAGACGGAGGGAGAGGCTTTGGTACCCACTTTGTTCTGTTCCCACCCATGTCAAACTACACAATACACTGCGTCACTATACAGACTTTCCATACTTTAGATGAAAATGCTCCACCAGTGACTTTTCTGGAAAGTACAGACACAATAAAAGAATAATAATATATAAAAGTCCAATGCCAATCAATTCTAACAATGGTCCATCTATTACAATGCACAGCTGACCAGGTGCAGTTTCCTACCCTGAGCCTGATCCCACTGAAGGCCTCCTCTGTTAAAGGTAAGTTTTTCTTTCCACGGTTGCCTAGTGCTCGCTCAAAGGGGAATATTGGGTTACTCTCTTGCTAAATAATGCAGGTCTTCATCTTGCAAACTGAAGGTTCTGGAGATTATTACTTTTTAACCATTATGTTTTCTATGTAGTTGCAGACTGGAGTTAGTTTATGCAGTTTGTGTGTATGACGGTAAGTGACGTCGCACGGGAAGAAAAGTCAGACACATAGACAAACATTCAGTGACAACTGAGTGTGCAGAAACATTTAAATTCCTATTAACATTACGGCCGAAAGGAAAAACAAAAGCTGCATGTAGGTCACAGAAACTGAACAGGATCAGAGACCATAGTGTAACATTTGTGCTGCTGAGACAAAAACCCTTCAGATCAGAGTGATGCAGGTTCAGATTAATATGTAATATTAATATAATATTAATGACAGACGGTGCACATTCAATCAAATATGGACATCCAGCGTGTCTGCTCACATTTTATAGCTGGTTCGCTGGCAGCTGCCAGTGGCTGCTGGCAGTGAAAAACATGACTAAAGATCCAGAAACTCAGCTGTAACTTGACTTAAAACATGCAGCTAAGGCGTCACAGCTGGACATTTGTTGTCCATTAATAAGCAATTATCCACGTTTGTAGTTTGTTTGGGTTTTGAAATGCTGGTTGTACCATTACTTTGACTTAAGGGTGTTTATTTTTGCATAATAATCCCATCAGGAATGACCTGATCCAGGTCGAGGTCACGTCTGTACTATTCTTGTGAATGTGGGATCACAGCATTTGGACTCATGAACAAGCTGATTACATGTGAATATGAGTCTGCATGTAAGCTGCAACTTGACTGGCTGGTGGCGGCAATAACACTAGTCCTGTCCACTGTCCACAGGACCAAGCTGTGGCGATAACAGTGATAAGGTTAGGTTACAATTCCTCTGGATTTCTCCTAAGTATTAGCACTAGAATTAGGTTGAGTTGTTCTGAGTTTAGCTGTAAGCTGGATCCACAGTGACTGGTACAAACACAAGCTAATCTGGTGTAAGAACAAACAGTGAAACAAACAAACCATAGCCACACGCTAATCACAGACCTTTGGACTGCAGCTCGTTCTCTGTTTCAATTAAACAGGTATTTGATTTGCTTCTTTAGAAGGGCCTAAAATAATCAGGTGCTCTGTTCAGACAGTGTCTAACATTATATAAACATGATTTGGGTTGTTTGGAGTTAACCCATAAACTGTAAATTAATCATTAAGCATCTCATTATAACAAGATTATCATACACTGTCTGAAAGTATGTTATAATAGTGTAACAAAATATTTAGTACCAGAACATGGAGTTATTCTCAAAGATACAGTCCAATCAAAAAGTTCAAATGTCTCATTGAGAAATTAAGCATAATTCAACGTTCAATCAAAATCAATCAATCATCAAACCTATAATAATAACTAAGAGGTGTAACAGGATATTGAGTTATGGTGGCACTAGTGTCGTTTCTACATCAAGAAGATTGCGTAAAACTAGTTTGAAGAGCTTCATTCAGCTTATCAGCCGATCTCTTTTTTCACATTTTCCCTCAAAATTCGACAGAGGTGATGACCCAAATTGCTGCCCCCATTTCTACTGACACATCACACACAGTTTCCAATTTTTGAACCATCGTTGAAAGAACATAACAGAAGGCTGAGGTCCACTTTTATTTTATTTCAGAAGCCTTCACTCTTCAAAACACTCCTGCTGCTTTCACTCAGAAAGATGCCTGGGATCCAAAAAACTCTCTTTAACCAGGTACCAACAACTCTCAGCTCCATCCAAAAGCAAATAAGACTATCACTGGCATCTTTTTACAAGATGGAACCATTTTACATTATGGCTACAATTACTGTTTTAAATAGCTTGGTTGATAATTATTAGCTCTGGAAATTTCACAAAGCCAAAGTCAAAGAGCGAACATATCTAACAAGTTCACTGTTGACAGCAGGAGAGAATTTGTTATAATACTTTAATGGAATGACACCATAAAAACATAAAATCCACTGTTTGAACTTGACATTCAGGTTTAGTGAGCTGGATTGTGAGCATCCACAGTTTGCTTCCCTCCTCTCAGGACATTTGGTTCACATTCTAAATTTCAGACGATCCATAATTTATCAGCTTTGACTCATTCTGCGAAAAACACAGAAACCGGACAGTTCAGTCTCTGCAACGTGACGATGACGCCAGCAGCTGCATCGCTACCACGTCTTACTGGTCACTGTTTACATGCTGCTGCATTTGTGTGTTTCTGTGTGAGATTAAGTGTTTTTGAATATTTCATGCAAGTATGTTCATTAATGGCCAAAAAATAAGCATAGCCCATCTGTGTTCAATCATCTATATAATTGTGTCTTGCAAAAGCAAACTGTAAAAGTCATGTGTGTTTAAAATATATGATGCGAGACTCAGTCATCAGACTTTTGGCTGCGGGAGATCTGAGAACTTGTCCTTTTATCATCTTATGTAATTCATTAACCAGCCAGGCCGAGTTCTGTAGAACAACAATTACTGGTGTGAAAATAAACTCATCATTTCACTGAACTGAAGTTCATAGTCTCTGCTTCGCCAACACAAACCGTTAACTGCTTATTAGCTGAGAGTTGTTGCATAAGACTAACAGGCAGCATCCTAAACCTTACAAACACACAATGAACTGATAATAATCATTTGTGAGACTTTGCTTAGCAAGTTGTGTATTATTTATGCAGTGTTGAAGGAATGAACAAAAAGGGCTCGCAGTACAAGGGTCCTCCGCATTTAATGGAACCGGTTGGCTCCCCGAAATCTATTAAACACTTTTATATCACTCTGCATCGAGAATCTCCATTCAACCTGTTGGTTTGTTTTTTCTACACATATTTCACAAGTGATAGGAAACAAAATGACCACAAATGACGCAGGAGAACCAAGATGTGAAAAATTTACAGATGCAACACTGATGATGAGAGAGGAACTGTATGCTGCAGAAAGAGTGGTTCCCTGAAGTCCCTTAAGCGCTTATTTTGTGAGAATGTGCTAATCTCACATAGGAGATGTTGAGATGATCAGGAACACTAAAACATATGTACTTAGAAATGTGGATAAACATGTTTTCAATATGCTTTTGCTACATATGTGGGTAATGATTACATGTTAAACTTAAATTTATGGGTTTTTTATCTCTAATTTAAATCTTTTTCTAAATGTTTATCATGTTTACATCCTGTGTAGTTTCCAATTATGCAATTTATACCTGCTTATCTATACTATAACAAACTAATAATATACATAATACAGTTATGTATAATACAGGGAGTGATTATTTTTATTGAGGTGTTTTTGTAAAGTATTGAGATTATATTTGGATAAATCCTTTTTGCATTGTTATAAACATAGAAATGTTGGATTTTCTTTTCTAGAATTTGCAACTTGCATTTCAAGACAAATGCAACCAGCTCTGCAGCCTCTGAGAGGCAGCAATCAGTGCTCTGCCTCTAAAGACTGATGTTGACTTTAAAGACACACGCAGGCAAACATTCCTGCAGGAAAACATACAATACACGCATGCATGCACACCCACTTCAGCTGTAATAAGCAGGCTGCGTTTCTGAAAGAGGATGGCAGTGATTATGTAACCGCTGGCGCTCACATACACACACACAGAGTTGAGGCTGCAGGAACAGTCTGTATGATGCAGTATAAAATGAAAAGCCTCTTGCAGAACAGGCACAATCTGAATCTGACAGACTGTATTTTCTTACAGAGGCGCTGTGGAGCCTTCTGAACTCCAGTTGAGACACGGGAGACAAATCCTAAAATGTCAAATTTAATCTCTTCCTTTCACTACTCAAGCAGCAGTCACTTAAAAAACACTGTTCTTCAGCGACATTTCACAGTCCTGACCATGAAACACAGGACTACATATAATATTTATGCTCACGATCAACTGTTGAGACAGTTTTTCTTCAGTTAATTTATGCTTCATGCATGGGTTATGAGACGAGATGGCGTCTTGAGAGATACTGTTTACCAACTGGCCAACACCAAGAAATATTCTGTATACTGTGAAATAAAGAAGATAAAACCACAGAGCGGATGAGCTGCTATCACAGAAATGTCGACCATGAACAGGCAAAAGGCAAAGCAACCAGGAACCATTTTAAACGAGTTAATTCACCCAACAAATTTACTATCAGCCTCATCTGTTATTTGGGTCAGCCCTGGGAAATACAATTTTATAAAATCTTTGCCAGCTCATTCAGTATTTCACATTTACAATATGTTTCAGGTCTCTAATAAAAAAGCAGGAGCATGCTGGTCGGTAGTTTATAATCCAGCAAGAATTTAGAATCTTGATTTGGATCTTGTGCACTCTCAAACGGTTTGAAACTGTTACAGAGGTGCAGAGAGGGGGAGGTGAGAGGCAGGTGTATCAACAGGATCAACAGCTGGAGCAGCTGTGGAGATTGAGGTGAACTACAGTACAACTCTGGTATCGTGCTCCTGATATGACAGTAGATTAAAAAGCTCTGGCACCGGCAAACAATGTGCACATTGAGAGCAGCACAGTGCGACTGTCTTCATGTCCTACCTGTGCAGTGTCCGTAGCGTTTCCCCGCCACACTGTCCAGCACGGCGAGAGTCAGGTTGTCTGGTGTGTCCGAATGAAGCGGCGTCCCTCCTCCTCCACCGCCGCTGCCGGTCTCCGTGATCAGACTGGCTTCGGAGCTCTGTTCATCACTGGACAGAGAGGGGCTGCGGACTTCTCCTCCTCCAGGGCCAGAACCAGAGCCAGAGCCATTAGCACTGCTGGGTACAGGGACCAAAGTAGCCCCAGTAGCTGAGGGCCAGGAAGGGGGGTCCTCACTGTCAGGGCTGTGGGGGAGTTTAGGGTAATTGTTGTGAGGATTGGTTACAGCTAAGGCCAACATATCAAAAAGTCTACGATATAAGTAGCTGCAGAGAGTAGAAACAAACAGATCTAACCATTGGTTTTCACTCTAAGCAAAAAAAAAAAAAATAACGACAAATCTGCTGTGAGTGAAACAATAACTTTTTCAGAACGGCCAGTGTTGGGCCACGTACTCACAATTAAATCCAAATCTAATCATATTTCTAAATTCAGCCCAGTTCCATTCCTTAAATCAGGTTAAGGCCAACACAGGTCATTCGGGGCCATCGGCTCATTTGCCTCAGGGAGCAGCTCTGTTGGGTTCAATACCTAACGCGCTTGTGTGACAGAACAAGTGCTTCTTACCTGAACACCTCCCGGGCCTGGCCGCTCTCTGGTGACGTCTCCCTGAGGAAGGGGACGACCCGGGACAGGCTGGCCCTGCGTCGGGACGCCCCGGTTCCCCCGCTCGCCTTGTCCGCCACCCCGCCAACGAAGCCCCCGGCCCGGGTCAGCGCCGTGGTCTGCTTCTTGAGGAACTTCTCCAGCGGTTTCATCCCCGCCGGCATGGTGGGTGCGTGGGGGTGTCAGAGAGGCTGGTCGGGGGAGGCTGGTTTGAAAGGATGGACGGCGGTTCCGAGAGGCAGAGCAGAGGATGAAGAAGGGGGGGCGAGCGGCTGCTACATCATACAGCCCCTGCAGGTCGGGGCGGGCAGGTGTGAGCGGACCTTCCGAAGCTCTGCGCGGCTGCTCTGGAGGAGCGAACCGATTTTAACCCATTGGTGGAGTAGGAGGCAGGAGGACCACCGCTTCTCTCGCCGCACCGTGATTTGCCTCCGGTTTCCCAGCAACCCGGTCCGTGTGGCCGCGGCTTTCGGCCGTTACTACGTTCCGCACGCGCTGCGGCCACGGCGGGAACACCGAGCTCCAGCACCGGGTCCGTGGAAGGAAATCTCGAGAATGTGAACCTCGAGATTGAGTCGTCTCTTCCCGCCCTCCGTCAGTACAGCGCTGCGGTCCCGGTTTCCGTGAGGTGAACGCGGACACGACTCGGAGGATATCTCCGAGAGCTCCGGGATAAATGACAGCACGATACGGGGTTTTCCGTCCGCCTTTTCCTCCCCGCGCACCTGGAGGAGGACAAACCAGCCTGGTCCGGTGCGTTTGCGTGCCGTCGGTTTTCTCAGCAGCCGCAGCAGAAGGAGCGATGGTGCTGTTTTTTATTTATTTTTTTCCAGGTCAGATACTGCAGAGGCTCCGACCGCGCGCCTGCCTCGCGGTCTCTCTCCGGTCACCAATCCACCGTCGAGCTCTCTCCACCTCTCTCTCCTCCCTTTCTGCTAAATTAGTGAAATGAGAAGTGACTCGTAACATTCACACCGCTCCCGCCCGCCCCGGTCTGATCTGCTGCAGTTGCGCGCCCCCGACCCACCGACCGACAGAACGGGCGCGCGCGAGCACATTTACATCAAGTGCTGTAAAATTAATGGAATTAGAAATCTCGATGACGACAAGCGTAATATTCAGGGTACTATAGTAATAGTCATCATGAGAATATAAGTAACAGTAGCCTACATTTACTCATCTGTGATTAAAATACCGCAAGATGTCATCCAGCACATTACTGTTGTTTTATTATAAGGCAGGGGAGAAATAGAATGTTCTATGTGGATTTTTACTTAAACTAAAACATTAAAAGCATGAAGTTTAAATAGATTAACAAATATTTTATTCCAACAAAGTGATTTGACCTTCTAAAAGTGACCCCCACAATCATTGATGCAGGCAACTGGTTGAGGAACACAGTTAGCTCAATAAATAATAAATAAATTACCTATATTACTTGAGGAAAGTTATTCACTGTGTTCAAATGGCTGCACTACAAGGTCCAGGTGCTGGGGAATATGTAATCTGTCTCAGAGTTGTCGCTGCTGACATGGCAGACTGTACACATGAAAACCAGCTTTCAGGTTAAAAAAAAATCCTTCAATGGTACAATTTTATTTTGGGGAAAAGACTGGAAAAAAGAAGCATCCTCACCAGGACAAGACATCTGCTGCAGACTATTGATGTCCCATAATCACTCGACCTATTATTGATCTGTGTGTACTTGGTCAATTTGGTGCAGCTTGTAACTCGATCGGTCTTGTCACCATTTCATAACCATGACACTCATCTGAACGGCAAACAGTAACTTGACTCTAAGACATCATATTTCAACACCAAGACATCACCCTTCCTTTATGCACGGCTGACTCCCCCTGGAGGAGCAGTTTACAGTATGTTACTGTAAACTGACACTAGCTCCATCTGCTAACTGAAACGCAGGGAAGCAAGACTAGTCATTATCTACAGACCTACCTTTTAATGTGATCTAATTCCTCAACAGGGTTAAGGACAAACATGAAAGTTGAAGAGAGTCTTGAGTCCATTTTTTGGAAGAAAATATGAATGAATAAGACTACCCCCACAACTAAAATGCATTGAAGTCCTGACCTGGTAAAACAGTGACTGACTGTTTCAGACCAAGCTATAAAAAGGTCCAATAAATGCTACAAATGTAGAGGAAGCATACATAAAAGGTATTTGATTTTTTCCATTTCATTACTATTACTACCTCCACTAGCGTCATTTAGTTTGGTAGTGGTGGTAATTTTTTTTTCCTCTTATTCCAAAACACTTCAAGATGTTAATTCAGTCTTATGACATATTTATGTCTAATGGTTACATAAACCGTAACAGGGCTACAACTGGACCAGCAAGCATAGCATACTATGCATGAGTCTAGTACTTTTCATATACACACCTCAAAAGATTTTGCCACCTTTGGTAGGATTTCATACGAGTCCTTGTGAAGCGACTGCTGGTGACATCCGATTCAAGAGGTGGCGGCTTAACGGGATGGCAGTTGTTCAAATCACAAGAACGGCAGCTAACAGTGTGTTGTTTGGGCATTCAAAGCCAATTACAGTACTTTGTATTTAAACAGAAACAACTGCGCTGCATTTATGTAGGATGCAAATGTAGCTGCCATGATGGTTGAATCAGAAGGGTAAAATACTGTATGAAGGTGGAAAAAGTTTAAATCCTGACGTACAAATGAAGCCGTTACATCACAATGACCCAATTAGAAGTTACACCATTGGCTGAACAAGCTCATTGCCATGGTTACATGTATAGATGAACCTCTTTCCTCACTTTTAAAACCATGATTCCATTGAATTCTAAAATTAATTCCAACATAATTATAAAACCTATTTCTGCCAAGCAAAAAGGTGCAATAAAATGAGAACAGACATTTATCCTTCCATCATCATCATCACGCCATTCAGCTTTGCATAGAACACTGTCCATCTTTTTTAAACCAGGTATTGTCCATAAAAAAAAAACAAAAAAACAATGAGAGCGCTTAATACAGTTGTAGGCTTGAAAACAGTTTCTTAAAATACCACCACCAGAGGGTCTGAGAGACGGCACCAATAAGTGGCATGCTCCTTAAACGGCTGAGGCTCCCATTGTATAGCAGCTGCTACTAAATATTCATCAGCACAGCAGCTGCAGACCCATTGGCTGCCCAAGCGTCAGTTACAGCGGTTACGCAAGAGTTCCCGACCATTTCGGATCATAAATATTCATACAAATGAAAAAGATGCAGCTTTGTGGAAGTTAGGTCTTTAAAATAAAGTTTGTAGTGGACAAAAATGTGAAACGAAAGACGACAAGCGTCTTTCTCTTTAACATGAATATAAAAACAAATAATTCAAGTGCTAAACAACATGGTAGGAAATGAATAACATGTCCATGAAAAACAAATCCAGTAAGAATTCAAGATAGTCACCTGTGCTTAAAAATAGAAATTCTGACACCATTCATCTATTAAGATCTCTATCTTTATTAATCCTGTGTTGTCAATAACTTTCGCCACATACAAACAGAAACAAACAAACAAACAAAAAACTGATGCCGTTATCAACCATAATCGTAACACTGACAATCATCACTGCCATCACAGTGAACACAGTCTGGTCAGGGGTCATGTAGAACTCAGAATAATGACGTCATATTAAAAATTACTTGAACACCTAAACAAAAAAGCAGAGCCAAACCACTAAACATTTAAAGGTTCTACCTTCAACTCCAAACAAAGCAGAACAAACAATTCCAGTGATGACAAAAAAGCTGAAGTTGCCACATTTCTGACCCAAGCATCCACGTTATCACTCACTGGTTTGATGGTAGCCTGAATAATTAAATGACTTCTATTTTTAGGCTTTTCTCAATAAAAACATTATATAGATTTCATTGAACATGACACATAATGGAGTCATCTATGTGTAGCACTGTTTGGAAGACAAAACACTGCCCTAGCACTACAACAAACACAGTAATGAACTAATTGTTTCAAAATGAATAATTGGGAAATCACCAGAAAATGAATAGTTTTAGCCCTGGTATATGGATTATTGTTAGTAGTGTAATACAGAATTTTTAAAGGTACATTCACTCATTTCCTGTAAATTCCAACAAGATATTTTCTGATTAATAAGAAAAAGCATTGGTCTTTGATCACTGATTAATAGTCTACCTAGTTTTGAGATACAGACTTTTTTATTCTGGAGATAGAAATTAAGTTGTCTACAGCGTGTTCTGACTCATAGCAGTTCAATATCTTACAGATTTATTCTGTGCATAAAAAAAAAACATCTTTAGTTTGAGTTACAGCTGTGACATAGACAAACTGATGACCAAGACAGAGAAAACAAAAAGTTTGTTATTTTTTTGTAGAAATGAGCTTTCATATTTCAGGTTTATACCTGTAATCAAATGTCCAGAGGGGATTAGGCATATTCACATTTCCATCCACAATGTAGACGATGTTTGCTTTTGCTCAGTTTTAAGACAAGGAGAAACAGCAAAACATTAATTTAGAACAAACAGTTTCACTTTCAAGTCCAAACATTTTATTATAGATCGAGAGATTTCTGCAACAAAATAAAAAGGCGTATTAGTCGTTTCAGTCTTATAAAGTGGTGCCCTTCAACGACGCCAATGTGAAAAAAAGTATCAGAATGTTTCTCCCCTGCATTTACTAATAAACAAAGACAACATTAAAATTAAACAGTGACATTTTAAAACATGGAAAAAATATTAGGCTAAAGCCAGACTGTTTGTTGTCTCTGTAAATTATATCCATCCATTTGTAACATTCAAGGTCCCTGCCGATGCATTTTGAATCAGATGCTGACTTTTCTTTATCTCTAGTAGTATCATTAGAATATGTTTACTGGTCTATTTTTATCTGTTCAGGCTTCTATATACACATTTCGCTATATTCAGTGACAATAAACGCCTTCACCGGGCAACGGCTGTTCTGTGCAATGTGTCTTAACTTAAGAGAAGAAGAATGAAAAGCTGCTGCAAGGAAATAACCAACTCTCTGCTCACACGAGCAAATAAAGTGATTTTGAGGAGCATTTCACTGACTGTACAGGTCAAAATCACCAAGTCTTTTTCCAGGCTCTGTATTTTTCTTATAGCGACTCAGGGTGTTCAGCTGGTCTCTGGTTAACTTAGTGGTGTTAATCTATTTAAACATCTGTCAACAACTCTAACTCCTAGGATGTGGACAAACAATAAATTTTAATTAGTGTATTACTCATTTTGGAATAAATAACACACTAAAGAGCAGTGACTGATTAAATATTAGGTGACAGATGAAGCTACAACCTGCAACAGTTCAAATTTCTCAAAAACAAACCACATTGCCTATTTGAAAGTCAGTAAGAAATATAGAACTGATTATTTGGAGTCAAGCAAGAACTAAAACAAACAAAAAGAAAAACAACACTAACGTGCAAGACCTGACTGTGTGAGAGAATAACTATAATGCAGGAAGCACTAGATCAGCTATGGAGATATGAAAATGACAGAGCTGCAGTCCAACATATACAGGACTAGTTTTGAGAAATTCCTCTTAATGTGAATAAATTCCATTTACAGCTTTTTGGTAATGACAGTATACCTACAATGGGAAACAATCTCCTAGATCCTACAAAATAATAGAAGCTGTTAATAAAGTGAACTGATAACTGGATGTGGTATCCAATAGAGAGACTCTGTAACCGTTCATATTGCATTTTGCTGCTGCTTCCAGGGTTCAGTCCAACTCCTGATAGAACATATAACCATGACTGTAAAGACGACAACAAAAATACTTTCAACTTGACATCTTGTTACATCTGCAACAGAGAAAGGTCTGAGTTTAACTTTACCCAACTCTGACATTAAATGCTTCAAAGGTGGTTCTAAAGGGTTTGAAAATTGAGAATTTTGTTTTCATGTTCAATGTTGTTGGTCAAAGACACGCTGGCAAGACCAAACCAGTGACTGCAGAGCTACACTACAGTCCAACTATATGGTGGCTAATCAGGATCAGGACAAAAATTCATCACATTCCAGCAGTGATGACGCGTGTCACCTTAAGAGTCCATTTCCATTCCCTCGGCTACCTCCCTCCTTAACGTTGGTGGTTGCTGTATTGGACCGCAGCTCCTCACCTCCTCCCGCCCTGCTCCTATAGGAAGAAATTGAAAGAAATTTCACGACTATTTATAGATAGATTTTATTTATTAGCAACATTTGAGGAAATGAACACTATTAAATTGGTACATACTACAAAAATGTTGACTGAGCATAATCACTAGAACTTTTTTCACAGGCTTGCCCACAGTCAGAGATCTTGTTGTTACGTTGGACAATCCATTGTTTGGTGTGCTCACCTGTAGTTTTGAGATCAGAGTGAGGATGAGACTAGGTGGCAGGGAGGGGCGAGGGGCAGGGTCACTCTGAGGCAAAGGGAACCTCTGGAGGGGGGGGCTTGACAGTGACGGGTTGGGATGTACGGCGAGGTGGTGAAGGCTTGGGCTGTGCCTGCTGTTGCACTGTATCATAGTATGTTACGCCTCCATAGGTCACCTGGGATTGACCCTGAGAGAAAGACAGTGTTACATGTAAAACTTGTGCAAAGAAAAGGTGCCTTTATATGTAAACAAAGATAAACTGTTCCTCAAAAGTACCAAACTAATATGCAAATGCTTATAAACATTAATATACAATTCAGTAGACTGAAATTCTTTAGTGCTACACTTTTTAAATCACTCAAATCATCACAAATAGTATGTACCTGTGGGCTTGGATACATGGTGGGGTAGGGGAAGGTCATGACACCTGGTGGGGGGTAAAACGGAGGAGGCAGCAGTTGCTGTGGTTGCCCTGGAGAAAGAGAGACAGGTGGGCCTCCATAGAGCGCAGGGTTAGCGATCGGGCCGCCTGATTGGTGGGGATGCAGTCCTGAGGAGTGGCAAAAAGATTAGCCCCATAGTATATAAACATCTTTTGAAAAGGTGAGGTGAGAAGGTACAAGAACTCCACTGACCAGGGTGGGGCATGTGCATCTCAGGCTGGACCAGCATGCCTTGTGGAGGAATGGGGGCAGGACCATCCCCATGAGTATAAATTGGTCCCTGGTACGACACTAAGAGGTAAATACATTGACATTAATCAAGTGCTCACAGCAGCCAACATTTTAGAATATTACTAAACCACTGAATCCTGGCTTTTTTTTTTTTTAATGAGAAGCCTTAGGACACTAAAACATCTCACCATGGGTGTTCCTGTTTTAATTAGTGAGGTCACTCACGTGATTATTTAAAAAATTTAAATAATTCACTACATGTGACTACTTTCCACATCTGTTTCAGCTGGTATTTAATGTCATCTTACTGGGTTCATAGTAATGTCCCTCCACCACCCCCAGGTGCATGGGCTGTGCCGGCTCTGGTACGGTTCTCTGGCGTTGCGAGGAGTAGCGTTTAGCCCGATTAGAGCCGACGCCCATTTCTTCCATGCTGGAAAACTGTGGACCACCAGGCATTTGCATGGGGTTAGGGACACCTGTGAAAAAAGGTATCACTTAGTTTGATTTCAACAAAGGCATGACATGTGTTGGAAGATGAGCTACAGGAAATATTTTAAACATTTTTATAATATGATGAACATGCTGTGAAACGTCTTTAAATTAAAAGACGTTAAATGGGGAAAAAATGTCACATGGCATCATGTCGTCTCAACTTACCTCTCAACTCGGAGCGGATGTATGATGACTGGTTTTGGTTCCACCCCTGCCCTGCAAGATTTAGTCTAGCCACATCCTGGTCCAGCTCAGTTATTCCTCCTGCCACCTGGTTTGGCCCATCTCCTCCTGCTGTCCAGCTCTTACCTGCCACACTGCCAGAGGAGGATGTGTTCCCTCCAGCTGCAGATTCCTCCATGGATGCCTGCTTGCTGCCCAAGTCTGCAGCTCGAGAGCGAGTCCTGCGAGCCAGCGAGTAAGATTTACGCTCTACTGGCCGCTCTGTGGGGGGAGAGGTTTCCCGATTGGTCACAGTTACTGATGACTGAAGGGCGGGATCAGACGTAGTGGAGGAAACAGTCAAATTAGAAGATCTGTCTGCGCTCCCTCGTTGCTCCTGCCGTCTGGGTGATGCAGACTGGTAAGTAGTTGGCTGAGATGACAATGCATCACTTAAACTTAGGTCCTGTTCCCCAACACCTCCTTGACTGACTGCAACATCCTCAACGACCACAGCTGGGCCACCTCTTCCACGGCCTCCCCTACTAACCACACTCCTGTCTCCTGCAGACTCGGACTGAGCTTTAGAGCCCTGTCGTTCTCTGGGATGCATCTGGGCTGCATTTGACTCGTTACTCCTATACTGTGACTGCAGGGGGACGTGACCGGGGTGAGATGGTCTACTGCGGGAGAGACGTTGTTGTCTGGTGGCGTTACTGCTTCGCTGAGCAGAAGCATGTGGAACAGATGACGGGGATGTAGAGGATGGGTGAATAGGCGAAGGCACGCCTACTCTGTTCAGACCTCCCCCTCCACTCTGCCAGGATCGGACAGGTCGATCTCCTCCTGCTTCTCTCCATCGTTTGTCCCTGCTGGGGGACGTGCTCTGTCTGCAAAAAAAAGACATAAATCTTGGTATCCTGAAAAATCTGAAGACTGAAACTGAGTATCATTGCATAACTTTTAGGAATCAAAGCCTATTAATGTATTATATACATATATGAACTATAAATACGTGAAATCAAAACTGATTAGAATGAGGGCAAAATCTTCTGCAGTACTAACATAAGTAAAACATAAACATTGACAACACTCACCTGGATCTACGCTGCCTGTATGATCGGTCCCCTTGGCTGCCACCGTTTCGGATATCATATCCATAGATCGCAATGAGCTCCTCACGGCTCTTTGGTGCCTGCTCCTCTTCCCTAAACTTGTCATGTTCCCAGCGACCTTCATCCTTCCACAACTTTCTGTTTCTACCTTTAGGTCTGAGAGAAAAAACAACAGGCATGTAACATACAGCTAAGGGTACATTCAGATAACAAATTTCATAATTAGCTGAGACGCAAGCTGAAGTATTGCACTTTAAATGGAATTGCATTAATATGCTTAAGTGGCTTGTAAAGTCAAAAGCAGAAAAGAAACCCTAATCCACACGTGTTTACCAGGCCTGATGAATGTTGCATTTTCTTGTTATCAGATTTTAAACAATCTGACATATTGCCCTCCAGTGACAAAAGCTATAGTATCATATTTGTTCTGTACCTCTCCTCCTCCTGAGCATGACCTCTGACATCATGCTCAAAGAACAGACCCTTTCTGGGAATGTAGGCGGGGTTCTTTCTGTCCTCATCGTCATCCAGCTGCTGTCCAGGTTTTCCTCCCGCCTTTGTTTCAGGGTCGTCCGTGGACTCCTACATGTGGGGTTGTGCCAATCAGCAACACACACACACACACACACACACACACACACACACACACACACACACACACACACACACACACACACACACACACACACACACACACACACACACACACACACACACACACACACACACACACACACACACACACACACACACACACACACACACACACAAAGTGGTGCCACTGAAAAAATACAGCAAACCTTATCTTATTCTAAATTCATAAATAAAAAGCTACAGACAACATGGACAGTTTCACCACTTAGTGCAGAAGCCGTACTACATTTGCTTTCTGGCCTAATTCAGAATGTCTGTAAGGACTAGTTAATAGCTTCAATTCTTTTTTTAAAGGTGCCAAGGGTGCGTCTCACCTGTCCGTCCCCACTTTGTCTCTCTCCAGCTAGATTTCCTTTTTCTTCAGTCTTGCTCTCCCCTTTTGTCTGTTCTTCCCCCTGCTCCTCATCCGCTACCTCCTCTGCCTGTGCTGTGCCTTCTTCAGCCGTAGGTTTGGGCTGGCTGGCTACTGCTGGGTTTTCTTCGTCGCTGTACTGCTCTGCCTCCTCTTCCTCCTCCCCTCCCTGATGAAAAGCAAGCAAGAAAGCTATTCAAAACACACCACAGGCTTTATTTGACATTATTCAAGATGTTATTGATTTGGAAGATATCAAAGACATACGGTAAAAACTGTAATAAGAAGCCTCCCCTGTATCTAGTTTCATATTTAAACCAAATATCAGCAAATAAACTTTGTGTCATACATCATTCTATGACTAAAATTTGCAGCACATGCTGAATCTTAGTTAAGCCAAAGTATCAGTCAACTGGTGGAGTTTACCTCTGAATGGGAGCCATTTTCCTCTGGATCTGCACTGTCATAATCAGAGAGGACAGCTGAAAGAAAATCATAAGCTGTCAGAGGCTACAATGCCCTCAACAGCTATATTATGCATGACAACATTTGGTCATATGAAAATTAACCATGTTTTTATGTTGCAAGACAGATATGACCCTCCGTTATGATACAGTAATGGAAAAGAAATATTGTCCCTTAAATAACTTACTAGCACTGTCCGGGTTTTTCTGACAGGTCAGGGGTTTGTAGACTAGATGTACTTAATAAGTAAATACAAGAAGGAGAATTATGAGATGTTTACCTTCTCCTACTCCATCTTCACTCTCCTGCAAAGAAAGACAATACAATCATCAAGCCACTTAACCCAGCTCAGCTTCAAGCTGCTCATACAGCCACAGAAATGTCGTTCACATTTTCCCAATCTATTTAAAATTAGATGCACTGCTATAGACCAACATATAGATAATTTGGTTAGGAAGAAGACTTTCCTACAAATATTAGTTCAAACATAAAAAGTGGTCCATGGTTATGGTCCACTGACTAACACTGTTGCTCATTTGAACTGAAAAATATATATGCAATCAACCATAAAGTCAGCAGTGGATTACTGAGCTACCTATGCTGATGCCCCCAAATCACTTAATTCTGTGAACCACATTGCCATTGATCAATGCATACAACTATTTTCACTATAACTTATACAAGCAGTGGGCTGATCTACCTTATGCAACTAAAATGTGCTTGAAAAGGGCTATTTAAGCATCCAGAATTACACCATCTTGATTTTCAGCACTAACCAACAGAAAGAAGCCACAGCAGTGAGCATTTTCACCTCTGATATAGCTCAAGATTGTTACCAGTAATACTAGTGAGATTCACGACTGTTTGTGTGCATAAATTTATAGTACGTTCCTACTACAAAAGGAAGTGCAGATGTCATTATGTATGTTCTCGTGTAGTTCTGTATCACGTGTGTTTGGTTTCATAAAGTCTGTTTAGGTTTGTGACTGAAGACCCCCTTAGAAGCCCTAGAAATGGAAAAAAAGATCTGAGAACCAGACGGACGGGTAAAAAGCTAATGTTAGAAGCGGCGACACAGGACTTTTTCCGTGTGACGTTTTCCACATCACACGAGTCATTTGTGGCTCGTCTAAATCCATGTCGCCTTTAGGTCTGTTTTTTGCTAAAGGAGGAACCCAACCAGGTTGCCTAAGTGGACTGTGGGCCCAACGAAGTGGTCAACTTGAGTCTTTGCGTAACAAAACCGTCAACGACTGGTAGATTTTGCTGCCGATCGTTACACATACTAAAGAGACAACGGTTAACGTTTAAAGGCTAAGTTAAGGAACGTAGTTCGCCTGAAGCTAACGCTGCCCACTGGATATTAGAAGTCATGCGTCGTCGCACCACAATACTCAGAGTTAATGATTATGTCGACGCCATACGGTTCAGTGAGATTGACGTCTAAAACCCCCCGAAAAGTGTTGATAGAAGCGAGGTTTGTCCACGCCGATGACTGGGAGACGAAGCCGTCCCCACGAAAACCTAACGTTCGTTAGCTGCAGGAGTTAGCAACTTACACACTCGGACTCTACGTCACTCTTCGCCTCTGTACGGCTGACTGCCGCCTCCGCAACTTCAGGATCTCTCCCCCGGTTTTTGGTCGTTGAGGATCCCGACCTCCCGCTATCGGAACCCGTACCAGACTCGTCATCGTCGTCCTCACTATCCTGGGACGCGCGCCTCCTCCTTCGCCGCCGGTCCGCCATCTTAGGTCTTGAATGGTTGCTAGAACCGGAAAAAGCAGTGGAATTGTGGGTAATGGGTTTCTTCTTCACGTGCTGTTCACTATACTGTTTTTTTTTATCTACTGACATCTACTGGACCTACAGGAGTATTATTCACATAAATATACAGGTGTTGTATTATGTATGTATGTATGTATGTATGTATGTATATGTATCATATTAGAATATCATCAAAAAGATGAGAAATATATTTAAAATATTATATAATATATTCATTTATTACACACAGACTGATATATTTCAAATGTTTATTTATTTTAATGATGATGATTATAACTGATAACTAATGAAATTCCCAAACTCAGTATTTCAGAATATTACTTAATACCAATGCAAAGAAAGGATATTTAGAAATCTTGGCCAACTGAAAAGTATGAACATGAAAAGTATGAGCATTGTAATGGAAAATTTGTTTCTTCCTTATTCTATGCAGTTATTATATTATTTATGACTTATGTTCTGCCATTAATATCTTGTGTTTTGTCTTACATCTGCTTTATGTATTTGACATTTCACCTAGATTGTTCAAGGGTTGTCTCTGCCTGCTTATTTTTATAATAAATCACACAAAAGACAACACTCTCATCTGCTTGTTTATGGGAAATTTCCACCCGTATTGTACCTAGTATATACAGCACTCAATATTTAGTTGTGGCTCCTTTTGCCTGAATTACTGCTACAATGTGGATCAGTCTGTGGCACTGCTTAGGTGTTATGAGCCCAGGTTGCTTTGATAATGGCCTTCACCTCTTCTGCATTGTTGTGTCTGGCATATCACATCACACTCTTCCATAGATTTTCTATGGGGTTAAGGTCAGGTGAGTTTGCTGGCCAAATAAAAACCGGGACCAGTCAGTATTGACTATGCATTGCAGTGCTCTTTAGTTTGTAGTTTTGTGTTCAGTGTTTTGTCCTATGCGTCCTACCTCAGTGAGTTTTAGTTGCTCCAGCTTAATCTATATTTCCCAGTCAATAAGTGTTTTACCTTGTTTGTGTTTCGTGCCTTTTCTTTAATAAATGATTTCTCTCTGTACATGTCTTGGCTCTCCCTCCCTTCCTGTTAGTCGGTCTGGCCACCTTTGCCTAGTGTTTTTCTTAATGTTTCCTGTAAGAGGTTTTGTCTGACTCTAGTGGCGAGATATATGTAGTAATTATTCATGGCCTATTGCAGCCAGTATGAAGATTGAGGATGACAAGGATATGATAAAGTTCTTATTCTGCCACAGTTTAAACATATTGAAGATTCTAAAACGTTATAACAGTTTCTAGGACATAAGAACCATATGACCATGATTCATCATCTCACTTCATTCTGTGATTTATTTGCGGTGATGTATCTGTATATATTTTCACAGCAGATGGCAGCATTCACTCAGCAGCTGCTCACTGAACTTCAGAACAGCCTTCCTCAGTTTAAAACTCAAGGTTATAAACAGTAAGATGAAAGGTATTAAAATTCAAAGGTGGGACGATTTGGCTTTTGTTATTATGAACAAATCCATTGGCAAACATATAACAACATGTATTGAACCCATGTGTTTGGTCCAACTGCTAAAGTGATTATTGACTACTTTTCTGTTGCGTTTGACTGTAAATTATTTATCTTTGGTTTTCAATAACATCTGTTTTTTAGACCTGAAATAACATCACAACCAGCAGATTTAGCCTACTTTATGTGAGTCAGTCAGAGAAGTGTTTTTCCTCCCACAGAAGCTCATCACGAGTTCACATTGACATTGGAAACAAGAATTGTTTACTTAGAACTGAGAACACAGTAAATATGGGCATGTCTGACTACACAGCCATCATCAAACATGCAATTACTCTTCATTAAATAAAATATGCTCTTATCTTTTTTTATTACAGTCAAAGTAGAGAACAGTGAGGATCTGAAACAGTAGGCTGATATGTCTGAAAGTAGATATGTAATATAAAAATATATATAAGATTTTTACATAATATTTGAGAACATTCAACTGTTAGATTTAAACCCAAATAAGACTCAAAAGACAGGACTCAAAGGTTTAACATTTTTTATTTTATTGACGACGATCGTAGCAGTTATCAGAAGACTTATTCGGTCCTTATTTCCTTTTAGCGACTTCAGTCAACGACTAAGTGGAATACGAGCAACGATCAAACTACGTAAAATTACGCCTTGTAAAACTGTAAAGACTGTTCGTGTAGATTGTGTACAGACGACAAAACATTGTCATGGCATCGTCGAGGACAACTAACCCGCTTTCTCTGCTTCCAACAGCTGCCATAACTAAGAGCAACCAGTGCTCATTTGGAAGTCGGTCACCAGTCAATCTGGAAACACGTTCATCAGCAAAATATGCTTAACACTATTCTATTTCTTTATGGTATTTTAGCTTGTACCCTATGTATCAATATCCCCAATATCAGCAGTGCATCTTTGTTTAAAAGACAAAGCTAAACACTTGGTTGAGGGTAATGTTGTGGAAATTTCCCATAAACAAGGAGATGAGGGAGTTGTCTTTTGTGTGATTTATTATAAAAATAAAGGAAACTAAAAATAATGGGGAAAGCAAATCAAAAACATGGATGTTGATCGTGCACATCAACGAAACCAAAAACCAACTGTGGAGATCAGTGCATTTACCACAAAGGTGTGATGCAAAGAGCCCACCATCCTCAAGTCATCTCTGCCTTTTAACCCCTTTCTCTGGCTCTGGTGGAATGTCTATCTGGAACAATGACATTTTTCATGCTACCTTATCTCGCCATAAATGAGAATGTTTACATTCTCACCTCTGCATCATTGGTGTCTTGTTATCACAGAGGAAGGAAGACTAAGCTTCAAAGACAAGATGCATTCGGTTTTACGGCCTTGGATCTGGTAAGGAATCAAATAGGAGGGAGTCAGAGACTGTGGCGTAAAAGACAGACACAGACCATAAACTAATAATCAGTGAAACAAAACATCAGACAGGGCACAAGAGATTAGTGGTGATTGTTTGTGTAAGAATGTTCAGTATTGAACCTAACTTGCACATGATGACTGTGTTGGATAAGAAAAACAGGCACATTTTTTTCCTTTACACCACATTTGAGAGAGAACAGAGAAGTGGTCTAAAAGAAGGGTCAGAGAAAAAACATTATTTTCCCCAACAGGTGGATGACACAACCATAGTCAAATTGACATTATGTCTGAGATGCATTGAAGGAATGAAACAGTTTGATAAAATGAGATAAGACATGTTTTATTGATCCACTTGGGCAAATTGTGTTTTCTGCATTTGATCACATCCCCTCACTGGGGGGGCAGTGGCAGCCACACACAGGGAGCTAGGGTGAAGTGTTTTGCTGAAGGACACACCTGGTGGGATCAACTGAGATTGAGCTGGCGACTTTCTGCTTCTCAAACAGACCTCCCTAATCATTGAGCTTAATATTGCCTCGCCCAAAGTGAGATACACAGCAAACATGCGTCTGACATGTTCAGGACCATGTCAGCCATATGTTTGACATCAACACTACCTCAAAAGACTGTTGTCAATCATAAGCTACAAAGCCGTCTGTCTTTGATTCTGGAAGCAATTAACAATGTCATCTTCATGAAAGCAAGTTATGGCCATTGTTTGATTGCATAAAGTGGGCATAATTTTATCTTGAATGTATTTTGCCTCATCTGCTGCCTTGTAAATCATGCCCGCTTACTTCTCTACGATGCAGATTGAAGTCATTTGCGTGTCTGGTCAAGTCTAAAGCAAGCCTAAAATGTGTGTGTGTTGAAAGCCAGCAAGTCAAGTCATGCATCACTCTGACAATGTGCTTTCACATTTTAACCAGTTCAAAGACAATGGCCATAAACTGTTCTTCAAATCTTCAAATTAAGTCACCAGTTGTAGCCCAAGTGTTGATACAGGACATTAACACATAGTGAAGAGCAAATAGCATCACATTTAAAAACAGACTAGCTGTGTTGTCAATTTTAACTCAGCTGACTGACTGTGCTGCTCAGAGCCTACATCATCTAACAATATTTGTCAAACTTTGTGTGTATATAATATATAATATGTATATGTATATAAGTGTATATTGTGTGTATATTCCAATTTTTTGGACTAAGTCCCTCATAAAAACTCTCTACAAGTGGGCTATCCAGTGGGCTTTAGGTTAATTATGAAATCATGAATGTTATGTTATAAATTTAGGGTTAAGCTATTTTCTGGCCTAAAGTGTTACTTAATAAAGAACGTGATAATGCAATTATGTGCATCTGAGTTTAGTTGTGTAGGAATAGGCATTAGAAGACAGGGCTGGAGCTCAGTGCTACAAAACATGCAAAGACACTATGCTGCATCACCTGGAAGAGAATTGAACTACTGACAAAGTCATATGCACTGGAATCCTTTCCCCCATAAGATCCCACGTAACACGAAACTTCTGCAGTTCAGCCAAAAACATTTTGTTTACTACTCTTTGATTGGTTGGCTGCTGAAGCTCGTTAGGTCACAGATGACAAGTATTTAGGGGAGGGAACCAAACACTTTATAATATAAAGTTGAATTCAGCAAAACATCAGCAGCTACAGACGCTAAAGACACCAGATCTCCACTGCTTTAACAAGATAAACAACAACATGTCTAGTAAGTAATTTTCAGCATTTCAGAAAAGCTAGCAAGTCAGAAAAGCAACACCTTTTTCCTGTTACTACTATTTTTATAGACCATGAAATACCAGTTGTGTTGGAAAAAAAGCTCTTTGCACCCTGTTATATGTATGGGGTTATTTACAGCCATCTGTAACTGTTAAGTTTATATATTTGAATGTGTTTTATTGTCATGATTACACCTAATACTTTGCATTGTGATTATAAATTCCCCGTGTAATAGAAAAGTGTGATTTTCTTTCAAGAAAATTTTTAATCCTTTATTTAGTATTTAGTGGAGCTTATGCCTTACGGTATGAACACAATCAAACATTGACACTTGCTAGCTTTTATCATCCAAGCAATGTTCTTCAGCAATTATTTGAAACAAATGTGAATATTAGACTTTTTGGGTTTTAAGCAGGAGGTGTCAGAAAAGTTACCTTGAACCGCAGCCTTATCGTGGTGGATGAGTTTGTTGGGGATATGCGAGGAGCACAAATTATAATAATTGGATTTATAGCTCCTGAATGGAGATACCAATTATGTTTATAATTTAGATTCACAAATCTTGGTTATTAGCTTAAATATATATAACTATATGACAAATGTCTATAGTTTGGTAAGTGAAACACTTACTATTATTGATTTAATAATTATTAATTGAATTAACAATTACTTAATTTACGGGGCACCACCCTGTTTCCAGGGACCAATAACCAATTTGGAATAGCCAATACAGTCTCATTTGTATTTAAGTGGGTTGAAGGATGAACTCCGTACCATAGCCGACTCAATTCACCAGTGCTGCAAAACCATATACAAATAATCACAGACAACGACCAATTAAATTATGAACGCTTTATTAAACAATTAATATTAACTCTAGTGTCAACACTATCTTGAATAACTCAGCAAATCACAACTTAATCTTATGGTGTGTTGGTCTGGACGTACTGTATGTGTATGCGCATTACCTGAGATACCAGTTCCCATAGCCCCTTGCCAGATCGTTATGTATGCTAGTCATCATCTTCCAGCGCTTCGTTATCCTGCCTGCCTGTCCTTGATCCTGTTTTTGTTTCGTGACTCCTGATTACCGTCTACTCCCGAACTGGACCGTCGCCTGGAAAGCTCTTATGATACCGACCTGACGGCCCAACGCCGAGATAGCCTGCTCCTTACCGGTACTGTAAACTTTGTCGTCCTGTTACCGAACCTCTGCCTGTCCCTGGACCTGTATCAGCCTGCTCCACCTGTACCGTAATCTGTGATCTCCTGTGCATGACCCGGACCGTCTGTTATACCGAGAGCTGAATTAAAACCTTTGAACACTACTACCTGTCTGAGGTTTCCGTGCTGTGCATGTGGGTCCTTTCTCTGCCGTTCCGTGACACTTTGTAGTCATTTCACCTGACCTTTGCCCATATGTTTTGGACACTCGGGTGAAGAGAGGGGCTGAGCTGTCAACTGATCACCACCTGGTGGTAAGTAGGATCCGCTGGCAGGGAAGGAGGCTGGAATGACTTGGCAGGCCCAAACGTGTGGTGAGGGTCTGTTGGGAACGTCTGGCTGAACCCTCTATCAGACGGACTTTTAACACACACCTCCGGGAGAGCCTCTACCAGATTCCGAGGGAGGTTGGAGACATAGAGTCCGAGTGGGTCATGTTCTCCGCCTCCATTGTCAACGCGGCCGTTCGAAGCTGTGGACACAGGGTCTCCGGTGCCTGTCTTGGTGGTAATCCCCGAACCCGGTGGTGGACGCAGGCGGTAAGGGAAGCCATCAAGCTAAAGAAGGAGTCCTACCAGGTCTGGCCAAGCGTGCTGCATCCCGTGCCGTTGCGAAGGCAAAAACTCGGGCCTGAGAGGAGTACGGGGAGGCCATGGAGGAGAACTATCGCTTGGCCTCAAAGAGATTCTTACAAACCGTTCGGTGCCTCAGGAGGGGGAAGCAGTTCTTTAACAACTCTGTTTTCAGTGGAGGAGTGGAAGGAGTACTTTGAGGATCTCCTCAACCCCTTCGACATGCCTTCTGCTGAGGAAGCAGAGGCAGGGGACGCAGAGGCGGACTCGCCCATCACCCAGGCTGAGGTCACTGAGGTAGTTAGTAAGCTCCTCGGTGACAGAGCAGCTGGGGTGGATGAGATCCGTCCTGAGTACCTCAAGTCTCTGGATGTTGTGGGGCTGTCTTGGGTGACACGCCTCTGCAACATCGCGTGGACGAGGGGGACAATTCCTCTGGACTGGACAACCGGGGTGGATGTCCCTCTTCACAAAAAGGGGGGCAGGAGAGTGTGTTCCAACTATACTTCTCAGCCTCCCTGGGAAAGTCTATGCCAGGGTACTGGAGAGGAGAATTCGGCCGATAGTTGAACCTCGGATATAAGAGGAACAATGTGGTTTTCGGCCTGGTCGTGGAACGCTGGACCAGCTTTATACCCTCAATAGGGTGCTTGAGGGTTTGTTGGAGTTTACCCAACCAGTCTACAGGTGTTTTGTGGACCTGGAGAAGGCATTCGACCGTGTCCCCCGTGACATCCTGTGGGGGGTGCTCCGGGAGTATGGAGTTCAAGGCTCTTTGCTAAGGGCTGTTCGATCTTTGTACAACCGGAGCAGGAGCTTGGTTCGCATTGCCAGCAATAAGTCAGACCTGTTCCCGGTGCATGTTGGACTTTGGCAGGGCTGCCCTTTGTCACCGATTCTGTTCATTATTTTTATGGACAGAATTTCTAGGTGCAGCCAGGGGCCGGAGGGGTCTGGTTTGGGGACCACAGGATAGCATCTCTGCTTTTTGTATGGTGTATTGGTCCATCGTGGTGAAGAGAGAGCTGAGTCGAAAAGGCAAAGCTCTCAATTTACTGGTCAATCTACGTTCCTACCCTCACCTATGGTCATGAGCTTTGGGTCATGACCAAAAGGGCAAGGTCACGGATACAAGCGGCTGAAATGAGATTCCTCCGTAGGGTGGCTGGGCGCTCCCTTAGAGATAGGGTGAGGAACTCTGTCACCTGGGAGGAGCTCGGAGTAGAGCTCCTCCACATCGAGAGGAGCCAGTTGAAGTACTGTAAATCGGGCATCTAGTTCACATGCCTCCTGGACGCCTCCCCAGGGAGGTGTCAATTTTAACTCAGCTGACTGACTGTGCTGCTCAGAGCCTACATCATCTAACAATATTTGTCAAACTTTGTGTGTATATAATATATAATATGTATATGTATATAAGTGTATATTGTGTGTATATTCCAATTTTTTGGACTAAGTCCCTCATAAAAACTCTCTACAAGTGGGCTATCCAGTGGGCTTTAGGTTAATTATGAAATCATGAATGTTATGTTATAAATTTAGGGTTAAGCTATTTTCTGGCCTAAAGTGTTACTTAATAAAGAACGTGATAATGCAATTATGTGCATCTGAGTTTAGTTGTGTAGGAATAGGCATTAGAAGACAGGGCTGGAGCTCAGTGCTACAAAACATGCAAAGACACTATGCTGCATCACCTGGAAGAGAATTGAACTACTGACAAAGTCATATGCACTGGAATCCTTTCCCCCATAAGATCCCACGTAACACGAAACTTCTGCAGTTCAGCCAAAAACATTTTGTTTACTACTCTTTGATTGGTTGGCTGCTGAAGCTCGTTAGGTCACAGATGACAAGTATTTAGGGGAGGGAACCAAACACTTTATAATATAAAGTTGAATTCAGCAAAACATCAGCAGCTACAGACGCTAAAGACACCAGATCTCCACTGCTTTAACAAGATAAACAACAACATGTCTAGTAAGTAATTTTCAGCATTTCAGAAAAGCTAGCAAGTCAGAAAAGCAACACCTTTTTCCTGTTACTACTATTTTTATAGACCATGAAATACCAGTTGTGTTGGAAAAAAAGCTCTTTGCACCCTGTTATATGTATGGGGTTATTTACAGCCATCTGTAACTGTTAAGTTTATATATTTGAATGTGTTTTATTGTCATGATTACACCTAATACTTTGCATTGTGATTATAAATTCCCCGTGTAATAGAAAAGTGTGATTTTCTTTCAAGAAAATTTTTAATCCTTTATTTAGTATTTAGTGGAGCTTATGCCTTACGGTATGAACACAATCAAACATTGACACTTGCTAGCTTTTATCATCCAAGCAATGTTCTTCAGCAATTATTTGAAACAAATGTGAATATTAGACTTTTTGGGTTTTAAGCAGGAGGTGTCAGAAAAGTTACCTTGAACCGCAGCCTTATCGTGGTGGATGAGTTTGTTGGGGATATGCGAGGAGCACAAATTATAATAATTGGATTTATAGCTCCTGAATGGAGATACCAATTATGTTTATAATTTAGATTCACAAATCTTGGTTATTAGCTTAAATATATATAACTATATGACAAATGTCTATAGTTTGGTAAGTGAAACACTTACTATTATTGATTTAATAATTATTAATTGAATTAACAATTACTTAATTTACGGGGCACCACCCTGTTTCCAGGGACCAATAACCAATTTGGAATAGCCAATACAGTCTCATTTGTATTTAAGTGGGTTGAAGGATGAACTCCGTACCATAGCCGACTCAATTCACCAGTGCTGCAAAACCATATACAAATAATCACAGACAACGACCAATTAAATTATGAACGCTTTATTAAACAATTAATATTAACTCTAGTGTCAACACTATCTTGAATAACTCAGCAAATCACAACTTAATCTTATGGTGTGTTGGTCTGGACGTACTGTATGTGTATGCGCATTACCTGAGATACCAGTTCCCATAGCCCCTTGCCAGATCGTTATGTATGCTAGTCATCATCTTCCAGCGCTTCGTTATCCTGCCTGCCTGTCCTTGATCCTGTTTTTGTTTCGTGACTCCTGATTACCGTCTACTCCCGAACTGGACCGTCGCCTGGAAAGCTCTTATGATACCGACCTGACGGCCCAACGCCGAGATAGCCTGCTCCTTACCGGTACTGTAAACTTTGTCGTCCTGTTACCGAACCTCTGCCTGTCCCTGGACCTGTATCAGCCTGCTCCACCTGTACCGTAATCTGTGATCTCCTGTGCATGACCCGGACCGTCTGTTATACCGAGAGCTGAATTAAAACCTTTGAACACTACTACCTGTCTGAGGTTTCCGTGCTGTGCATGTGGGTCCTTTCTCTGCCGTTCCGTGACACTTTGTAGTCATTTCACCTGACCTTTGCCCATATGTTTTGGACACTCGGGTGAAGAGAGGGGCTGAGCTGTCAACTGATCACCACCTGGTGGTAAGTAGGATCCGCTGGCAGGGAAGGAGGCTGGAATGACTTGGCAGGCCCAAACGTGTGGTGAGGGTCTGTTGGGAACGTCTGGCTGAACCCTCTATCAGACGGACTTTTAACACACACCTCCGGGAGAGCCTCTACCAGATTCCGAGGGAGGTTGGAGACATAGAGTCCGAGTGGGTCATGTTCTCCGCCTCCATTGTCAACGCGGCCGTTCGAAGCTGTGGACACAGGGTCTCCGGTGCCTGTCTTGGTGGTAATCCCCGAACCCGGTGGTGGACGCAGGCGGTAAGGGAAGCCATCAAGCTAAAGAAGGAGTCCTACCAGGTCTGGCCAAGCGTGCTGCATCCCGTGCCGTTGCGAAGGCAAAAAACTCGGGCCTGAGAGGAGTACGGGGAGGCCATGGAGGAGAACTATCGCTTGGCCTCAAAGAGATTCTTACAAACCGTTCGGTGCCTCAGGAGGGGGAAGCAGTTCTTTAACAACTCTGTTTTCAGTGGAGGAGTGGAAGGAGTACTTTGAGGATCTCCTCAACCCCTTCGACATGCCTTCTGCTGAGGAAGCAGAGGCAGGGGACGCAGAGGCGGACTCGCCCATCACCCAGGCTGAGGTCACTGAGGTAGTTAGTAAGCTCCTCGGTGACAGAGCAGCTGGGGTGGATGAGATCCGTCCTGAGTACCTCAAGTCTCTGGATGTTGTGGGGCTGTCTTGGGTGACACGCCTCTGCAACATCGCGTGGACGAGGGGGACAATTCCTCTGGACTGGACAACCGGGGTGGATGTCCCTCTTCACAAAAAGGGGGACAGGAGAGTGTGTTCCAACTATACTTCTCAGCCTCCCTGGGAAAGTCTATGCCAGGGTACTGGAGAGGAGAATTCGGCCGATAGTTGAACCTCGGATATAAGAGGAACAATGTGGTTTTCGGCCTGGTCGTGGAACGCTGGACCAGCTTTATACCCTCAATAGGGTGCTTGAGGGTTTGTTGGAGTTTACCCAACCAGTCTACAGGTGTTTTGTGGACCTGGAGAAGGCATTCGACCGTGTCCCCCGTGACATCCTGTGGGGGGTGCTCCGGGAGTATGGAGTTCAAGGCTCTTTGCTAAGGGCTGTTCGATCTTTGTACAACCGGAGCAGGAGCTTGGTTCGCATTGCCAGCAATAAGTCAGACCTGTTCCCGGTGCATGTTGGACTTTGGCAGGGCTGCCCTTTGTCACCGATTCTGTTCATTATTTTTATGGACAGAATTTCTAGGTGCAGCCAGGGGCCGGAGGGGTCTGGTTTGGGGACCACAGGATAGCATCTCTGCTTTTTGTATGGTGTATTGGTCCATCGTGGTGAAGAGAGAGCTGAGTCGAAAAGGCAAAGCTCTCAATTTACTGGTCAATCTACGTTCCTACCCTCACCTATGGTCATGAGCTTTGGGTCATGACCAAAAGGGCAAGGTCACGGATACAAGCGGCTGAAATGAGATTCCTCCGTAGGGTGGCTGGGTGCTCCCTTAGAGATAGGGTGAGGAACTCTGTCACCTGGGAGGAGCTCGGAGTAGAGCTCCTCCACATCGAGAGGAGCCAGTTGAAGTACTGTAAATCGGGCATCTAGTTCACATGCCTCCTGGACGCCTCCCCAGGGAGGTGTTCCGGGCATGTCCCATCGGTAGGAGGCCCCGAGGAAGACCCAGGACACGCTGGAGAGATTATGTCTCTCGGCTGGCCTGGGAACACCTTGGGGTCCCACCAGAAGAGCTGGAGGAAGTGTCCAGGGAGAAGAAAGTCTGTAACTCTCTGCTCAGACTGCTGCCCCGCGACCCGGCCCCGGATAAAGCAGTAGAAAATGGATGGATGGATGGATGGATGGATGGATGGATGGATGGGTAAATATTAGACAAAAATCAAAACTCAGTGGTCCAAAGCAAATAATGAACTGACAGCTGTATTATTCTAAGCACTATGCAGTAACTATTTGGAAGTTCTCTGATAGTTGTTAATCCATCAAGATTTAATGACTGACTTTTTATAACATTAACACCTTTACATTTATTGTTATGTTTATCTAAAAGATATCTATTTCCATTCACATTAAGAGGAAAGATTAAATAAAATTCAAAACACTTTATTTATCTCAAAGAGCAATTTACCTTAGAAAAGGCACAGAGAGCTTTAAAAACAAATCAACAAAACACTTAACACTTACTGTACTGTAAATACTTCTGTTGCAGTAGTTTTACTTCAGGGAAGCTTTGCTTTTACATATTGTTAAAGCTAGCTGGTTATAAATTAAACTTATTGTTGCTATTGTAACAAATTTGGTTTTCACTTCTATCTGGAAGAAAATTTAAAGAAATATTAAATGAGGGACTGCACAAAGTAACAGCATTGATGCTAATAAAAAACGAGGTAACTCCTGGTTCTTAGGTAGCACAATTCTGCAGGCTCCAGCTACGTTTGTTTTACAACAATTATTGACGGTGTAATTTCATTCCTAAGTGGAGAAGGGAAATGTATCAGAATAGAACATGTTTGCAATGTTTGCCTGTCTGATTCAAAGTGCTACATTTCTGTTGTTTTGTCAAACCCTAATGGGTTCATTATTACAGCTCAGACCACTAAACATTGACCAGTCATTTTGCTGTGCTCTATTGCATCAGGGAATTTCAGTGATGCAGTTTCTACAATAGACAATAGACAAAGCATGAACACCACTACTTCTGCAATTACATAGTCTGATTTGTTTTTACCTAGACACAAATGATCCTTACAGGCAAGGACCTGGTTTGGCTTTGATATGATAAGATACTATGATTTAGCGGCTGAAAGCTTTCAATACCAAATGATGTAAATGTTTACACTAAATTCAAGTAGCTATAGTCTGTCCCTAAACTGGACTGTAAATATAGTTGGTCTGATTTGTTTGAACCCAACCATAAAACAGTTGTAGCTTATAGTAGCAGTTGTAGCTCAGAAACCTTTACAGTACGTGCCATATTATTTCATCATTATTACTTAACATCGTTGTTGCCATGTTTTTTATAATATTAAATATATCCCTGTTTTCATTTAACTATCAATAGAGTCAATGGAACGGGACCTGAGGATTGTTCTCTTGGGAAAGACTGGTGTTGGAAAGAGTGCATCAGGAAACACCATTCTTGGAAAAAAGAGTTTCACCGAAGACATATCTTCTGTATCAAGAACAGACAAATGGAAAAAGGAAACAACAGAGTTTGAAGGAAAAACTCTGACCGTCACAGATACTCCGGGCTTGCTTCACACCAGCAAAGATCGAAAGGAGTTGGTCAAGGAGATTGTGGAAACCACCTTGAAAATTCAACCTGGTCCCCATGTGCTTCTATTGGTCCTAAGGCTGGGCTCATTCTCAAGAGAAGATAAAAAAGTGCTGGAGACATTTCAGAAGGTCTTCACAGATGCAAAACCTTACACCATTGTCTTGTTCACCAATGGGGGCCAACATGAGGCTAAAGAGTTCATGGATAGGAATCCGAGCTGAATATCATGCCTTCAGCAATGATGCCGAGGATGATGCTCAGCGAACCAGCCTGCTAAAGAAGATCAGCGAGGTGGTGGAGAAAAATGAGGGAGGATACTACACCAACCAAATGTTTGAAGAAGCTGAGAAGGCACTGGAGGAGGCAATGCAAAAAGTAAATACTGAGCCAAAAGGTGACATAGGGAAGGTAATAGCCCTGTTGGAAAGTTTGATCAACAAGGGTATTGAGTTTGTTAAGAAACATGAACCAGGTCTTTTTGAGTTGGTTAATCGATTCCTTAAATACGTGGAAGATGTGGCATATGAATGCATGCCAGATGGAGTTTGCTAAATTAAATACAAAGACCATAAAGGGAAAATTATTTTTTCAAACAACTCCAAATAAAATCACAGTAATGCTGCTCAACAGGGATCAAAGGCAACACAAGTGGTTGTCTGAGTCATGATATATCAGTGATTGTAGTTTGTCTATTGATTTAGGCAGAGAAAAGGACTTTGGCCCATGAGTTTTGTGTGATGCAGTGATGAGTTGTGATCAGCTGCATGCAAAATTAATGTATGTACAGTACTACTGTACTGTGAATGTGAGCAGAAGATTTATCTCTAGAGCAAAGATATCAAATACATGGTTTAGTTTCTGAATATAAATTATCTGTGGTGGTAAAAAAATAATGGTTGTTAAAGATTTTATTTTAATAGGTTAAATGTTTTACTCCCTTTACATTCATATTATTTTATCTATAGTGCATCATACATATAAACATATGATACCTTGATCTGTGTACCACACCTGTTTTTTTTTTTTGCACTGAACAGTTCACTTTAAAAGGGAATGTTTCTGTATTTTCTGCATAGGCCAAGATTTGCCTATTCAGTTACTGGATCACAGTCAGTGTATTTACTGTTAGTATGGGAACCACAGTCACACTGACAAACAGTCACACAAATAGCCAATTGAGAATGCAGACTAACAACACAAATTCCTTCAGTTTCTCTTAAAACCCAACAACTGGTAGTTGAGGCAAATTCTTACGGGCCTAAGAAACCCACAGACAGAAGACTGCTTCAGCATTTACAAGGACAACCAGTCTTTATTTTTGCCAAACATAATATTATAATTTGTTGTTAACATGTTAAGTCTTAACATGCTAAAGTCTTTCATTAATTACTGCAAAGGCACAGTCTGTGTACTGTAAAGTATTACTAGGAGGAGAGCTGGAACACGGACAGTGTAACCAGGATATCTTAAATTGTGCAGAATGGTGTTGATCACATCTTCAGATCCTGGATGGTACTTGAGTACAAACTTGAAACTTTGAAAAATAAATTGTACTGTGATCTGCATGAATCTCATTCCAAATATTTTTTTTATTTCTTCCAGGCCTCCTCCTTTCTAATCTCTTCCACTTTCACATGTTTTACTTTCGAACTGCACCAATTAGATGAAAAGGGATGGGATGAACAACCTCTAAACTTCAACTGATGCTTCCAGCTATAAGTGACTGGTAGCGATTTAAGAGAGGAAATGACAATCCATCACTGCATTCACCTTGGCACCTCTGTCCTGAACAGGAGGCCTAAAAACAGGAAGGCAATTCAAAGCAAAGGGATGAGCAGGTGCAGGTAAATGCTGGAAGGCTAAGATGGCACGTCAGATAATGTGGCATATACAGTAGGAGGCTCAACTCAGCTTTTTGACAGTTAGTTTGTAAAAACTAACTTCTCTTTCTTAGACCTCTGTCTATGAATGTCAAATTCAGGGTTGACCTAAAATCAACAGCACCTTATACAAGAACAGAAGCTTGGATAAAACTCAGACCTCTCTTTGTGAGTCTGCTCACACTCTGACTTTTGCTGAGCAGATTGTGACTTAGATTTGAGAGTTACAGTAAGGAGAGCAATTACTTACTTTAACCAGTAAACACATGGTTAGACAAGACAAACTGGAATTGGCAGTTATAGCTCTCAGCATTTACTTTGTTCATTCTTGTTTAGATGTTAAGATGTTATTGATATTGGGTACGAGCCAGCATTGGTGGCTTTGCAGACTAGGCTCAATTCCAAACAGTCATATACTGGAGAAGAAAGAAACACCAACGTTTGTTTTCTCCAGAACTCCTTATTGATTACACAGTCTCCTGTTGCGTGCTTAGGCAAGCCTTCCTGTTGAAACAAAAATCCAAATTTAGATGTTCAAATGGGCGATCTGGTTGTAAGTGTGCACCTCTGTTGTGTGCTGCACAATCTATGTTCACAGTGTTTTTACATTACATCAGCCCTGTGCATTCAATTGTGGAGGGAACAGGGGCTGGTGGTACCAGTGAGACAGTTAAGTTAAGTTACTGTTGCAGTCTGTGTATAAAAGCATAAATGTATATTTGTCGAGGGAGGCTGTGGTCATGGTACAGTCACATCTGGGTAAATCATACATCATTCTGAAGACTACAAGATGTAAATAGTAAAAAAAAAATTAAGCTCAACAGATCCTTTGCCCCCTGCTTGTTTCTGTCACTGTTCTAAAGCTCAAAATCACATTATTTATTTTAAGTCCACATTTTTTATTAAATTAACCTTCATTCATAACTTGGTTTTGGTCAGACACTCTCACCATAGCTGTTTTTGTTGATGCATCATCAAGTCACTGCAGCATATCAGAATTGAAATCCTTTATTTATGTTTTTTTATTTTTTATTACTCTGATATAACTGATAATCATGTGTAAAATGTATGTAAACATTCCTTAGTATTCAAATATACTTGTCATGTCTACTACATATGGCTCTGACTCCTGAATTTATTGCATGTAGCAACATAATTTCTGACCCTGTGACTGGTCAGAACAGGTCTAGAAACTGATGACATGTATTTCAGGGGAGGGATCTAGCAGCAGGCTATAATATATAGTGATGGCATGGAAATTAAAGAAGTGAGAAGACGACATCAACAAAGGGGATGTAACAGATCAGGTGTACTTCTTGCACAAGACAAAATGACCAGTAAAGATTCTTTACTCCCTGGTGAGTACTTTCCAAAAATCTCCTTAGAAATAAACATTGACTTTGTATATTAGCTTAACATCATTCATGAATCAGTATTATCAGTTATATTTTTATAGTTGCTCACAACTCCTCATAAATTTGTTCTAATATTTATTTATTTTGTTATTCGTTTTGTAGACATTAAGTGATTTATTGTGATTTAAGTGAGTTATTTCTTCTTTCTTTGTCTATTTTTTGCAACAAACATGTATTAGGTAGTATTTCATAACCTCCTTAGCAAAATGCAAAAAAACATAAAAATGCAAAAGTACAAGTACATTAAAATGTTAAGAATAAAAAGATAAGTGTAGTTAAAGGTGCAAAGGAAGTGTATTTTTATTAATTCTAATATACTAGAGCATTCTCCATGTTCAGCTTGCATGCTGGCATGGTGTTAAATCCATTGATCTTAGTCACAGTCATACTTTACATTAAATAAACCAGAAATCTATCTTAATTTCCCCCCTTAAGGTGTTTTTGCTTTAAATGCTTAAGTTGATCAATATAGATTTAGCTGAGGCTAATTTTTAAATGTATTTCCTCTACGAACATATTTTATTTTACCATTGTCATTTTGTGACAGCAAGATAAATGAAATCGTAAATAAATGAATGTCGTCTGCATAAAAGTCCAAGATGCCGTTTACCACCATTGCACCACCATGTTTTCTCCACAGTGCCAACAGACCTGGGGATTGTCCTTATTGGCAAAGTTGGAGCTGGAAAGACTGCAGTCATGAACAGCATTTTGAGGTGCTCACAGAAAAACGAGGAGACCACTTCTCAAACGGGGATAGGCATTTTTTGTCATACGGAGACGTGTCAGAAGGAAAACGTACGCATTGGCAAACAAAATGTAGTCATTGTTGACACTCCAGGTCTGTGTGATGCAGAGAAAACAGATGATGAAGTAATGAAATCAGGAAAGCGCTCCCACTTGCTCATCCAGGTCCTCACGTGTTCCTGATTGTGTTGGATCTTCAGCGCTTTACACAAGAATGCCAGGAAATGGTGGAAAAGATTTGGAAATCTTTTGGTGAAGATGCAGCCCAGTTTGCTGTGGCTTTGTTCACCCATGAAGACGAGCTGAAAAAAAGGGGAAAACCCATTAAGAAGTTCATTGGCGAGTCAACAGAACTGAATAACTTTGTCTCTAAGTGCAAAGGTGGGTTCTACACTGTTGATAACAACAACCAGGATCCAGCTGAAGCCACTAATCTTCTTCAGTTCATTAACAATGTGGTCAACAAAAATGGAGGAAAGGCTTACACCCAGGAAATGCTGGAAAAGGCAATGAGGAATTCTGGAATAAGGAAAAAAATTGCACTCTCTGTAAGTGGGACTGCTATGGCTGGAGCAGGTGTTGGAGGCATAGCGACATACTTTTCTGGGAGCACAATTGGAGTTCCAATAGGAGCTGCAGCAGGGGGTGCAGTCGGGGGTGTAATGGGAGGGGTGGGCATCGTCGCAGCACAACATATCAAGGCAAATAACTGTGTTATACAATGAATATTTCTGACTGAAATTATTAGATGCAGTCAGAAGAGCCAAACAGAGATGTTAAAAAACAAAATAGCTTCTGAGACTCAAAATACAAGACAGTTACCAAAGATAAAGCATGTCAAAACTAAATGTCCACAAACAATATGCATAATGGGGTCCACAGTTCATGCAGCCATTTCTTACTATTACTTTGCCCAAATACTTCCAAGCTCCTAAAACCTGGGAACATCACCAACCAGATGTGGCTTAAACTGGTCATACATGTGTTTCTGTTTGCTCATTAGTTTTTTAATTTTAATGTTTTTCTTTTCATGACCCCCAAAAACACCTGATTCAGGTGGTGTTTTAATGTCATAAATCAATCTATACAGTACCTGCTTTGTATAATGCATGGTGATAATATAATGTGTTATATGTGTCAAACTATCTGAGTGAATGACTTGACCTCTGTTGTATATAATATATTGTTGTTACTATGTATCCACTTGCCACGGCTATATATATAAATATATATGAAAACATGAAACAACATGAAACAACCAGGAACTAATGTGTTCTTCACATGTTTTTTGGGTTCTAAAACAGTAAAATCCTTCTGAAGCTACAGCCTTTCACTGAGGCCAGTAATGATATTAAAAAAGTTGTAGTTTAACTAAAATGTACAAAAAAACATTTGTTGGACCCTCTGATTTAAAAGTTGCTATCACTTTCAGAAATATAGTAAAATGCATGTGTAAACAAGACAATAAAACATATATGACCCATAGTACATGGTGGTGGTATGTTGTTCTGTAACATTTTGCAGAGTAACAAGAGTTCATGTGACTCAGGCTGTCCTTAATCACAGATTGAGCATAGAGTCTATTTACTTAATGAAATGCAGCCCTCTGCTGGCCACAAGAGAAAATACAGAGTCTTAGTAAAGTTCCTGTCTAGAAAAAAAATTGAATTCAATAGAACAAATACTTTCAATAGACTTTCCTTCATTCATACTTGTGTAACAGTATAAAGACATTTTTGTCTCTTCATATTCATTCAGTGGACTTTTATTCCTGTACAGTAAACAGATAGGAGGTCCAAATGAATTGGCGAGAAGTGGGCTACTGGAACAAGAAAGAAATGGTTGAGATGCGAGAACAAGGCTCTGTTGGAATGCTACTACTCAAGTAACCCTAGTCAGAGGGGCTACATGCAAAGAATGTGCGGTGAATGGGAACGGAGAAACCCACATTCAAGGCTGACGGGGAAGCAACTAGTATCTCAGTGTTCCAACATCCACAAACGGCAACTGCTATTTGACGAGATACAACACAAATGCTACGGCAAGGGGGAGCCAGGACGCCAGGTCAGAGGGGAGGTTTCACCATCTCCCCAACCGGAAATTGGGTATGAAGCCCCAATAAGCACAGGCAGCGAGGCAGCGACTGACCTGAAAGATAAGATCATGGCGAGATTGAACAGGCAACCCCGAACCCCACTACAACGGCTAAGTGAAGTACCATCAGAAAGTCTCATGGAAGATGTGAATGCAGCATTGAGAGCGATCCCTACCACAACAATCACAGAAACCAATGAGCTGATATACGCTTCAGCATCAGTGATCCTAGAGGTGCTTGGCTATAAGAGCAAGAGCAACCACGGGAGCCATGAGAAACAATACCCACCATGGAAACGAAGGTTGGAGGCAAAAATCAAGGCAGCTCGGAGGGAAGTGAGCCAAATGACAGAGGCCCAGAGAGGTGCAATGAAAAGACCAATGCCTAAGAGGTACAGCCAGATGCCCATACCTGAAGCACTCGAAACTGCCAAGCAAAGGCTACAAGCCTTGGCCAGCCGCCTAAAGAGATACACCAGAGATAACGAAGCCAGACGAATAAACCGGCTGTTCGCAACACAACCTGCGAAAGTGTACTCTCAATGGCAGGGTAATAACAACAGAGCAGACCCACCAAGGCTGGAAACTGAACAGTACTGGAAGGGCATATGGGAAAGGGAGGCGTCACACAACAGTGATGCACAGTGGCTGGTGGATCTGAGGGAAGACCACAGCAATCTCCCTGAACAGAATCCAGTGACTATCACAGTGGCAGACATCCAACATAGAGTCTCAGGTATGAAAAACTGGACAGCACCTGGCCCTGACATGATCCACGCCTACTGGCTAAAGAAGCTCACTGCAATCCATGAGCGCCTGGCAGCACAAATATACCAGATGCTAAGGGATGGGACTCACCCTGAATGGCTAACCGAAGGGCGAACAATCCTGATAATGAAGGATCCCTCAAAGGGCACAGTCCCATCCAACTACCGGCCAATAACCTGTCTCTCCACAACATGGAAGCTCATGTCAGGCATCATCGCAGCTAAGATAAGTGGGCACATGAGTCAATACATGAGCGAAGCACAGAAGGGCATTGGTAAGGATACCAGAGGAGCCAAACACCAACTCCTGGTAGACAGAACAGTCGCCCAAGACTGCAGAATGCGACACACCAACCTGTGCACAGCCTGGATCGACTACAAGAAAGCCTATGACTCAATGCCACACACATGGATCACTGAATGCTTGGAGCTGTACAACATCAACAGAACTCTAAGGGCCTTCATTGCAAACTCGATGAGGTTGTGGAGAACCACCCTTGAAGCCAATGGGAAGCCACTTGCCCAAGTATCCATCAAATGTGGCATATACCAAGGAGATGCACTGTCCCCACTGCTGTTCTGCATAGGTCTGAACCCCCTCAGCCAAATAATAAACAAGACTGGCTATGGATACCGACTCCGGAACGGGGCCACCATAAGTCACCTCCTCTACATGGATGACATCAAGCTGTACGCCAAGAGTGAGCGAGACATCGACTCGCTGATCCACACCACCAGGATCTACAGCTCGGACATCGGGATGTCATTCGGACTCGAGAAATGTGGGAGGATGGTGACAAAGAGAGGCAAGGTAATCCACACAGAAGGGGTCTCACTCCCAGAAGGAACAATAGCAGACATTGAGGACAATTACAAGTACCTTGGAATACCACAGGCAAACGGCAACCTTGAACAGGCAACAAGGAATGCGGCAACAGCCAAATACCTCCAACGAGTAAGGCAAGTCCTAAGAAGCCAGCTCAATGGCAAGAACAAATCCCAGGCAATAAACAGCTATGCCCTGCCAGTAATCAGATACCCTGCGGGAATAATAAGGTGGCCAAAGGAAGAGATACAGAGCACAGATGTTAAGACACGAAAGCTCCTCACCATGCATGGAGGGTTCCACCCCAAATCCAGCACCCTGAGACTGTACGCTAGCCGCAAGGAAGGAGGCCGAGGACTAGTGAGCGTGAGAGCCACTATCCAGGATGAAACATCCAAGATCCATAAGTACATCAAGGATAGGGCCCCGACAGATGACGTGCTGAGTGAATGTCTCAGGCAGTGGAGAACAGAGGATGAGATGCTGGAAGAGGGACCATCATGGGAGGACAAGCCCTTGCACGGGATGTACCACCGGAACATAACTGAAGTGGCTGATCTCAACAAATCCTACCAATGGCTTGAAAGGGCTGGGCTGAAGGACAGCACAGAGGCACTCATCCTGGCTGCACAGGAGCAGGCCCTGAGCACCAGAGCCATAGAGGCCCAGATCTACCACACTAGACAAGACCCAAGGTGTAGACTGTGCAAAGAGGCCCCTGAGACGGCCCCTGAGACGGCCAGCCACTTGGTTATGGAATGCCATAACCAAGTGGCTGGCATAGTATACAGGAACATCTGCGCAGAGTATGGACTGGAAACCCCAAGGTCAAAGTGGGAAACACCTCCCAAGGTGGTAGAGAACAAGCGAGCCAAGATTCTGTGGGACTTCCAGATCCAGACTGACAGAATGGTAATGGCGAACCAACCAGACATTGTGGTGGTGGATAAAGAGCAGAGGAAAGCCGTAGTGGTGGATGTGGCAATACCAAGCTTTTTTAATGTTTTCTTAGGAACAGCTCGGATAAACATTGTTAGGCAACACCTGACTCTGCGAACCCAGTTTAAGCACACTCTTTAACCCTATTAACTGAGGACACACATGAACCCATATACTCTGTATTTTTTCTTATGAGCAACGATCAAATTTACTACAAACTTCCCCCTCAATGGACAGATAAATGACCATTAAAGTTAAAGCCAATTAAACTGCTACTTCTTTTCAGCTGGCTGTTAACCGACCATCGGCCAACTAGTTTTAACAGAAACTCCTTACCCTCCTTTTGTTTTATCCTTAGCATGGTGACAGCAGTGATTAACTACGCAATATAAAACCACACGCTTTAGCTCACACCCAAATTAGTTTAGAGGACTATATTTTAGATAGTTTGCCGTGGGCTCAAAAAATACAACTAGTGCTTCCTGGTTTTCTCTGTGCCTGCCAAAGCAATGGGCAAGCGGACAGGGGGGCGGAGCCAGGCTGAGAGGGTGTGGAGCCAGGCACCTGGAGAGCGACTGAACGGTCTGCCATTGCATACACTTGTATGATCCAGAGTGCAGCTGAGACGAGTTACAGTACTCAGAGTGGACGAAGCTGTCACAGCCGAAAGGCGAGGCTGTTTATGGGTGGACAGGGAGCAGGAGGTAATTCCAACCGACGCCTGGCAGCTGATAGGTAACCACTGACGAGGGGTGCGATGGTTTAAGGAATCCGGATTGCATTAATTAAGGATGGTCAAGGGGCGCGTCGACAGGATGCATGAGCAGATAATTTAAATTTAAGGAGGAGTTCAGCTGCAAGCACCTGGTTCGTACGAAGTCCCTTTTTTTCAGTTAAAGGAAGCAAGGCTGAGCCTCTGGTGTTCACTATAAGGTTGATTTGTGCTGTGGAATATAATTGTTTCATTTCTTTAAAATGGTTTAAAGTTTGGAAAAACTATTGACAGTAGGAAAGTCAAAAAATGAGCAAAGACCACCAAGCATCCCGAAGCTGTGCCAACTATGCTCTAAAAAAATGCGCTGAAGAATATGGATATTATTACAGCGATAACACACTTGATAAACTATGACACTGCTTTTATGTGGATGACTGTTTAGTTTCTGTAGCCACAGAAGATGAGGCAGTGTTCCTTTATCATAGTCTTGTCTCATTATGCGCCAGAGGCGGATTTTTACTCACCAAGTGGACGAGCAACATACCGAGTGTGTTGGACGCCATCCCTAAAAAGTCGTAGAGCCAAAAATCTGAATATGGACTTTTGACTTATTGGTTGAAAGAGTGCTGGGCGTAGAATGGTGTGTAAAGCCTGACGTCTTCAAGTTTATGTGTCACGTCAGTGTTATTTCCTGTTTTATTTTGTAAGACTTCCTGTTCTCTGTTTAGCTGTTCACCTCCCGGATCGTTTAGCACACCTGTTAGCAGTTAATTAATCACTCACCTGTGTATTTAGCCTCCACCAGTTTCCATAGCCCCTTGCCAGATTGTTGAGTTTCCTTGCCATAGCACGCCTATCCAGCATTTCTCGTATTACCTCTCGTCTGTTGATCCTGTCTGAAACCTGCTTTACCGTGAGTTTGCCTAGTCCTTGTTTGTACCGTCACCGAGATCTTCTGTGTACCGAACTCTGCCTGTCTACTGGACCTGAGATTGCTTGCTCCCCGGGTGCCTTAAGACTGAGCTCTTTGTGTATGACCTGGACCGTCTGACTTTGCTAGTAGAAATAAAGCCTGTATTTTTCCCTCAACCCGCCTTTGTGCTGTGCATGTGGGTCCGACGCCTGCCCTAGTCTGACAGAACAATCTGGCCAGACTTGGACCCAGCCAGCACTCAGTCTCCGTCCAGGTCAGTGACTGTTTCTTCTTGTTGTTTTTTTTGGCTGCGAGTATCATTCACCCGCGGGGGAGAATGGAGTTTACCTGCGCCGAGCTACCCAGCGACCTACGCAACTATTTTAAAATCCTCGCGGAGGATTACCGAAGGGCGCCCAACCCGGAAACCCAGCGCAGCGCCGTGGAGGTGGCGGTGTGGACCTTGGAGGACGAGGACAGTGTGCTAGAGCGCCCCAGTGTTCGTCGCCTCTATGAGCGATTGTGTGCACGACTCGGAGAGTTAAGCAGCGCGCTCCGTACCACACCAGCCTCCACGCCGTCCGCTCGGATTACGCCAGCCCCGGTCGCACCGCCAATGGTTTTGGTTTCCTCCTCCCAGCCCCGTCGGACCGTCGTGACTGCACCAGCCTGCCCAGCTCCACGTTTACTCCGCTGGCAGGGCTTCCTGCACTCATGCGGTCCCCCGTCTCCGTGCTCTGTTCAGTCTCCAGCCCAGCTGTGCTCTGCTCAGGTCTCAGCCCAGCCGTGTTCTGCTCAGGTCTCAGCCCAGCCGTGTTCTGCTCAGGTCTCAGCCCAGCCGTGTTCTGCTCAGGTCTCAGCCCAGCCGTGTTCTGCTCAGGTCTCAGCCCAGCCGTGTTCTGTTCAGGTCTCAGCCCAGCCGTGTTCTGCTCAGGTCTCAGCCCAGCCGTGTTCTGCTCAGGTCTCAGCCCAGCCGTGTTCTGCTCAGGTCTCAGCCCAGCCGTGTTCTGTTCAGGTCTCAGCCCAGCCGTGTTCTGCTCAGGTCTCAGCCCAGCCGTGTTCTGCTCAGGTCTCAGCCCAGCCGTGTTCTGCTCAGGTCTCAGTTCAGCTGGGCTCTGTTCGGTGTCCAGCCCCAGTTCGGCCGGGCTCTGCTCGGTGTCCAGCCCCAGTTCAGCCATGCTCCGTTCAGACTCCAGTCGCAGTTCAGTCTTGCCATGCTCAGGTTCCAGCTCAGCCTTGCCACGCTCAGGTTCCAGTGCAGCCCTGTCACGCTCAGGTTCCAGTGCAGCCCTGTCACGCTCAGGTTCCAGTGCAGCCCTGTCACGCTCAGGTTCCAGTGCAGCCCTGTCACGCTCAGGTTCCAGTGCAGCCCTGTCACGCTCAGGTTCCAGTGCAGCCCTGTCACGCTCAGGTTCCAGTGCAGCCCTGTCACGCTCAGGTTCCAGTGCAGCCCTGTCACGCTCAGGTTCCAGTGCAGCCCTGTCACGCTCAGGTTCCAGTGCAGCCCTGTCACGCTCAGGTTCCAGTGCAGCCCTGTCACGCTCAGGTTCCAGCCCCAGTCCAGTCGAGCTCCGTTCAGGCTCTAGCCCCAGTCCAGTCGAGCTCCGTTCAGGCTCTAGCCCCAGTCCAGTCGAGCTCCGTTCGGGCTCTAGCCCCAGTCCAGTCGAGTCCAGCCCAGGTCCCAGTCCAGTCGAGTCCAGCCCAGGTCCCAGTCCAGTCGAGTCCAGCCCAGTCGAGTCCAGTCCAGGTCCCAGCCCAGTCGAGTCTAGTCCAGGTCCCAGCCCAGTCGAGTCTAGTCCAGGTTCCAGTCCAGTCGAGTCTAGTCCAGGGTCCAGTCGAGTCTAGTCCAGGTTCCAGTCCAGTCGAGTCTAGTCCAGGGTCCAGTCGAGTCTAGTCCAGGTTCCATTCCAGTCGAGTCTAGTCCAGGTTCCAGTCCAGTTGAGTCTAGTCCAGGTTCCAGTCCAGCTGCGGTTCCTGCCGCAGCTCCCGCCGACCTCCAGGAGGAGGCGGCGCCGGCTGCGGTTCTTGCCGCAGTTCCCGCCGACCTCACAGAATCTTCTTCGCCACTAATACAACGAGACTGAAGATACCCAGCGGGTCATAGGCAGAACTGATAACAGACAGTATCCCCCCTGGTAGCTGGTTTGTCCTTAAAGGTGAGCATAATGTCAGACTAGGGCAGGCGTCGGACCCACATGCACAGCACAAAAACGGGTTGAGGGAAAAATACAGGCTTTATTTCTACTAGCAAAGTCAAACGGTCCAGGTCATACACAAAGAGCTCGGTCTTAAGGCACAGACGGGGAAGTCACGGTAAAGCAAGTTTCAGACAGGATCAACAGATGAGAGGTAATACGAGAAATGCTGGATAGGCGTGCTATGGCAAGGAAACTCAACAATCTGGCAAGGGGCTATGGAAACTGTTTGTTTGTACCGTCACCGAGATCTTCTCTGTGGAGCATCCGTCGGAGCAGAAACAGTTGTGTCTCTCCACGCAGTCTGAAGAGGAGGAGAAGATGATGATTTGCCTTAAGAAAACTTGTTTGCATAGAAGCCTCACCATAGGTAGATTGGATTGTGCCGAGCTGACTATGATTATTTTTAGTCAAATTGAGAAGGTTTCGAAGGTGCTGTCGGTTCTAGAGAAGGGTGAGTGTGTCAAGCGAGTCAGCCACCTCTTTAAACTAGACCCAAAGCTAGAAGATGGCATTTTGAGAGTTGGGGTTCATTTCAGCAGGTTTGCTATGCCATTAGAACAGTGACTCTGTATATGTTTAAGGTTTTGTAGTAGTAGTAGTAGTTTTGTTATTTACACATCCCTTACTTTATTTGGTTTTGCTACTGTAGTTTGTTTTTGGTAATTATTATCATAATTAAGGGGCTGGTGTGTGATGGTCATGTGTTACTTTAGGTTTTGTTTGTGTTTGATGACTGGTTACTTTTGATCACATGATTGTTTCTGTTAGATTATCAAATGCACCTGCTTACCTGTGCGCAGGGGTGTGGTGTCACTGGGAGCACAGAGGCGGGAGCGCCTCTATATTGTCACCCGCTTGCATTACTGCCTTTTTTGACTTTGAGTGTAACATCTGCCTTTTCATTAAATATTTTATTACCAACCTGAAGAGGTTTTGTGAGTCTGCTTGGGAGTTAGTGTGGCGCATGTGCAATTAGGACGGACCTGTGGCTCTTATGCTCAAGTGAATAAGTAGTCGGGAGGTTTTTGCTACTTTACATGGATCATTAGTTTTGTGCTGCATGTCAAGCATGCAGCGCAAGCAGCAGTCTATGCTGCTTGCGCTGCATGCTTGAATGCATTCATTTAATCTCCCATCCTTGTGTACGTATGTACGTCCATCTGTGACGATCAAAGTGTGCAAAATAATTTCCCTCTGGGATTAATAAAGTTTTTTTGAATCTTGAACTGAATACTCCACCATAATCTGCATCTCAGGAGATCCGTCTGTGAAACACCTGAAGTATGCAGATGACATGACCATCACTGGGCTGTTCCAGGACGGTGATGAGTCTCCCTTCAGACGGGAGGTGGAGCAGCTGGTCCAGTGGCACAGTCAGAGCTCAACTCGCTCAAGACTGTGGAGATGATGGTGGACTTCAGAAAGAAATGCAAGTGCCCCGTCCCCCCACCATCCACAATAACACAGTGTTTACTGTGGACTCATTTAGGTTCCTAGGGTCCACAATCTAAGAGAACCTAAAGTGGGCCCCCACATAGACACTGTCCACAAAAAGGCTCAGCAGAGGTTGAACTACCAGAGACAGCTCAGGAACCTGCCCCAGGAGCTGCTGAACATCTACACGGCCATCAACCAGTCTTTCCTCTGCACCTCCATCATTGTTTGGTTTGGTTCAGCCACCATGCAGGACATACACAAACTGCAGTAGGTGGTCCAGTCAGCTGGGAGAAGATCATTAGAAATTATCTTACTTCCATCCAACACCTATACCAGTCCACACTCAGAAAACGGGCCGTTAGCATCACTGCTGACCCCACACACAAACTGTTAAAACTCCTCCTCTCTGGCAGGTGTGACAGATCCATAGCCACCAGAACCAGAAAACACAGAGTCAGTTTCTTACCCCAGGCTGTTTTTGAGGTGAACTCTACCGGTCACAATACAATGACTCAATGACTCTTCACAGACATAAACCTAAACGTGCAATAACCACTTATGAATGTGACACAGTGAGCTGCAGTTTATATTCTTTGCTTGTTCATTTTTGTAAATAACTATAATTAAAATTGTAAATAATTTGTTTTTTTTGTCACAAGAGGGAACAAAGATGGAGTCAGACCACATATAATTCCTTGGTTGTCCTGTGCAAACATGGCCATTAAAGCTGATTCTGATATGCATTCATTACACAAAGACTGATGATACTGACTAATGAAAACCACAAATTCAGTATCTCAGAAAATTAGAATATTATTTAATACCAATACAAAGAAAGAAATTTTAGAACTCTTGGCAACTAAAAGTATGAACATGAACAATATGAGCATGTACAGCACTCAGTACTTAATTGTGGCTCCTTTTGCCTGAATCACTGCAGCAATGTGGCATGGAATGGATCTGTGGCACTGCTCAGATGTTATGAGCCCAGGTTGCTTTGATAATGGCCTTCACCTCTTCTGCATTGTTGGGTCTGGCATGTTTTATCTTCCTCTTCACAATACCCAACAGATTTTCCATGGGGTTAAAGTCAGGTGAGTTCGCTGGCCAAATAAGAACAAGGACTTAATTTTACTTTTTCATTTTAAGGTTTGGTTAAAGTAATGAAAAAGGAGGTTATTCTAAATTGCATTGCAGTGAGTTTTAGCTGCTCCAGATGAATCTACATCTCCTAGTTAGTCAGTGTTTCCCCTTGTTTGTGTTTTGTGCCCTTTCTTTATTAAAACGATTTATTTCTGTACATGTCTTGGCTCTCCCTCCCTTCTGCTAGATATATGTAGTTTTTATTCATGGCCTATAGCAGCCAATCAAGTATGAAGGTTGAGGATGATAAGGATATGATAAGGTTCTTATTCTGCCACAGTTCAAACATAATGAAGATTCTAAAACGTGAAAACAGTTTCTTGGACATAAGAGCCATCTGACCATGTTTCATCATGTCACTTCATTCTGTCATTTATTTGCGGTGATGTATATATTTTCACAGCAGATGGCAGCATTCACTCAGAAGCTGCTCACTGAGCTTCACAGCAGCATTCCTCAGTTTAAATCTCTGTCAAGGCTAAAAACACTAAGACGAAAGATACTAAAATGCAAAAGTGGGATGATTTGGCTTTGTTATTATGAAAAACTCCGTTGGCAAACACATAATAATCTGATGTGCTGTACCTGTACATCTAAAATTAATCACAAAAGCAGCTTTACATCCTATATAAGAACAGCATATATTGAAACCGTGTGTTTGGTCCAGCTGCTAAAGTGAGTATTTACTACTTTTTTGTTGCGTCTGACTGTAAATTAGTCATCTTTGGTTTTCAATAACATCTGCATTTTAGACCTGAAACAACATCACAACCAGCAGATTTAGCCTTTCTTTTTGTGAGTCAGATAAGCTTCTACAGAAGCTTATCACGAGGTGACGTTGAGCTGTTGTTATATAACATTTGGATTAATAATTGTTTACTTGGAACTAACAACACAGTAAATGTGGATATGTCTGACTATGCAGCCACCATCAAACATGCAATTAATCTTCTTTAAATAAAATTAGCTCCTATCTTATGTTTATTACAGCCAAAGTAGAGAACAGTGAGGATCTGAAACAGTAGGCTGATAGATCTAAAAGTAGATATGTGTTAAAGGTATCACTCCAACTCTAACTATCTAACAAACCTCTGTTACGTCATCATTGGAAGAGCTTTCACGTTCTGTCAGTAGTTGAACCTTGACACCATCTCTCAGCTGCTTTCTGCCAGTGAACTCCTGGTGCAACATGCGGTGACAGTGAAACATCTTTTATAATAAAACCTTTTGATTTACAAAACAATATTTATTTAACTATGTTAAACTAATTTCTCCTTTAGATATTTAAAGTATTTAGTTTAAGGAGTTTCCTGTATAAAACTATTGTACTAACCATTGTCTTATCAGTAAACCTTAGTAACTTCACTCAGTAACAACAGCTGTGGCCTACTTCAGTTTATCAGCCTGCTGCGGTTTATCAGAGCATATAATATAGCATATAAACTTATCAGGAGTTCAGATTGAACTGTTGTTAATTTGTAACAACTGGATTCGGGAATAGTTTCCTCAGAACTCTGAAAGTAAATATGGACAACCATTGTCAAACACAATTACAATTAATCAAATAAAATGTTTTCTTTTCTTAACTCTACAGCTGCTGTAGAGGTCAGTGAAGAGGAGAAATGGTTCACCGCAGTGGTTCTGGTGAACTTCATCATACTGTTCTGTCAGTGTAGAATCAGTGTGGATGTGGAATCACTTTTCAACCTCCATCGTCAATGACATGTTTGCATCAGTTCTACAGCAAAATATGCTTAAGACCATTCTATTCCTTTATGGTATTTTAGCTTGTACCCCATGTATCAATATCACCAATATCAGCAGTGCATCTTCGTTTCAAAGACAAAGCTAAACACTTGTTTGAGGGTAATGATGTCCACATTTGAGAGAGAACAGAGAAGTGGTTTGAAAGAAGGGTCAGAGAAGAAACATGCTCTGTCCCAACAGGTGGATGACACAACCATAGAAAAATGGACATTATATCTGAGATGCAATGAAGGAATGAAACAGTTTGATAAAATAAGATAAGACATGTTTTATTGATCCACTTGGGCAAACTGTGTTCTCTGCATTTGACCACATCCCCTCACTGGGGGAGCAGTGGCAGCCACACACGGGGAGCTAGGTTGAAAGGTAAAAGTGTTTTGCTGTAGGACACACCTGATGGGATGGATCAACTGAGATTGAACTGGCGACTTTCTGCTTCTCAAACAGACCCTCTACCCATTGAGCTTAATATTGCCTCGCCCAAAGTGAGATACACAGCGACCATGCGTCTGACATGTTCAGGACCATGCCAGCCATATGTTTGACATCAGCGCTACCTCAAAAGACTGTTGTCAATCATAAGCCACAAAGACGTCTGTCTTTGATTCTGGAAGCAATTAACAATGTCATGTCTTCATGAAAACAAGTTATGGCCTTTGTTGATTGTATAAAGTGGGCATCATTTTATCCTAAATGTATTTTGCCTCATCTGCCGCCTTGTGAATCATGCCGCTTACTTCTGTAGGATGCAAATCTACACTAAGTGTTGATACAGGACATTAACAACATAGTGAAGAGCGAATAGCATCACATTTAAAAACAGACTACAGTACCTGTGCTGTCAGTATTAACTCGACTGACTGACTGTGCTGCTCAGAGCCTAGATCATTTAACAATATTTGTCAAACTTTGTGTTTCTTTAAATTTATATTTCATTATTTCTGGACTAAATCCCTCATAAAAAGTCTCTACTGGTGGGCTATCCAGAAATGCTCCCAGATTTGCATGTTTTGTTCTAGATGTTAACCATTATTCCAAAATTACAATTTTATTATATTTTTTGTCATAGGTCACAGTTTTAGGTTAAATATGAAATCATGAATGTTATGTCATAACTTTAGGGTTAAGCTCGTTTCTGGCCTAAAGTGCTTAATATACTTAATATAGAATGTGTTAATGCAAATATGTGCATCTGAGTTTAGTTGGAGGAATAGGCATTAGAAGGCAGGGCTGGAGCTCAGTGCTACGAAAAATACAAAGACATTATGTTGCATCTGGAACAGAATTGAACTACTGACAAAGTAATATGCACATGAATCCTTTCCTCCATAAGATCCCATGTTGCAGGTAACTTCTGCAGTTAAGCCAAAAAACATTTTACATATAAACTATTTACTGTCCTGCTTACACTGTAACATTTTGTTCACTGCTCTGTGATTGGTTGGCTGCTGAAGCTGGTTAGGTCACAGATGACATGTATTTAGGGGAGGGAACCATACACTTTATAATATAAAGATGAATTCAGCAAAACATCAGCAGCTACAGACACTAAAGACACCAGATCTCCACTGCTTCAACAAGATGAACAACAAACTGTGTAGTAAGTAATTTTCAGCATTTTCAATTATTGTAAGTCAGTAGAGCAACAACTTTTTCCTGTTACTACTGTTTTTATAGACCATGAAATACCAGTTTTGTTGGAAACGACAGCTTTTTGCACCCTGTCATATGTATGAGGTTATTTACAGCCATTTGTAACTGTTAAGTTTATATATTTGAAAAATCCATTTGTGATACAAACTACATAAACAGCTGTGTCATGATGTGATTAAACCTTTCAGACAAGAAATAAAAATATTGTCAGTATATTTTTATTCAGAGCTTGTGAGTCAAACATTGTCAAACATTGACAATTGCTAGCTTTAATCATCCAAGCAAACCTCTTTAGCATTTATTTGAAACCAAAATGTAATTATTAGACAAAACTCAGTAGTCCAAAGCAAATAATGAACTGATATATAAACTATATCAGTTCATTATTTGAACTGATATATGAACTATATATATATATATATATATATATATATATATTATATAGATATATATAGATATATATATATATACATATATATAGATATATATATATCTATAGTTCATATATTATTGCAATATATATATATATATATATATATATATATATATATCTATATCTATATATATATATATATATCTATATATATATATATATATATATATATATATATATATAATGAAAAATGAAAATGAAATTTTGTGCAACTTTTTTATTTACTGGTGTGTTCAGGAACTGTCAGTATAATCTTGGCTTTTGAATAGGCCGAATAAAAAAAAATCCTAAATTATTGTGGATTAATTAATATGGAACTTTCATAATGTTAATACCTTTAAATTTATTGTTATTCTTATCGAAAATATATATTTCAATTCATATTAAAGAGTCAAAGTGAAAGATTCAATTCAATTCAAAACACTTTATTTATCACCGAAGAGCAATTTAACTTAGAAAAGGCACAGAGAGCATTAAAAAGAAATTACCAAAACACCAATGAGTACATAATTAAAAACACATAATAATAATAATCATATACATACATAATAGACAGAAACAAGAACGGGTCCACAAGACACGACATACAGAGAGCAGTATCATCAGCATAGAGACAAAGTTAATCTGACATTGAAAAGTTACCTCTAAATACATTGCAATAATAGGAATACAAGTTTATTTGCATGTCAGTTCCCAGTGAGTCTGTTATGTTTATTACATGCACAACTGTACCAAACATACTCATGTGTGCAACATGTCAATTACTTAGATTATAGCTGGAGATGGAGACGTATTCTTCTAATCACTCACTGTAAATACTTCTGCTGCAGTAGTTTTACTTCAGGGAAGCTCTGCTTTTACATCTTGTAAAAGCTAAAAAGTTATAAATTTAACTTAATTTATTATTGCTACTGTAACAAATTTGGTCTTCACTTCTTTCTGGAAGAAAAATTAAAGACATAATAAATTAGGAACTGCACAGAGTTACAGCATTGATGATAATGGCAAATGGGCTAACTCCTGGTTCTACAGGACATTTTACAAAAATAAAGTTTTACTGCACTAACAATTATTCAGGGTGTAATTTACTTCCTAACTGGAGAAGGGAAACATATAAGGATAGAACATGTTTGCCTGTCTGATTCAGTGCCACATTTTTGTTGACTCCTCAAACCAAAATGGGTTCATTCATTACAGCTCAGACCACTAAACATTGACCAGTCATTATGCTGTGCTCTATTGAAGCTGGGAATTTCAGTGATACAGTTCCTACAATAACATGGTCCTTGTTGTTATAGGTGTACACTTCATCCATAACTTCATCTACTACATAAAAAGACATGATTAAACTTAACTAAACAAGAACAACTGGCAGCATAGGACAAAGCATGAACACCACTACTCCTGCAATCACATAGTTACATTTGTTTTTATCTAGACACGGATGATTCTAACTGGAAAGATCCTGGTTTGGCTTTAATATGACACTAAATTCAAGTAGCTATAGTTTCTCCCGTTGTTGCCATGTTTTTTTCTAATATTAAATATATATGTGTTTTCATTTAACTATCAATAGAGTCAATGGAACGGGACCTGAGGATTGTGCTCTTGGGAAAGACTGGTGTTGGAAAGAGTGCATCAGGAAACACCATTCTTGGCAAAAAGAGTTTCACCGAAGACATATCCTCTGTATCAATGACACAGAAATGCAAAATGGAAACAACAGAGTTTGAAGGAAAAACTCTGACCGTCACAGATACTCCGGGCTTGTTTCACACCAGCAAAGATCGAAAGGAGTTGGTCAAGGAGATCGTGGAAACCACCTTGAAAATTCAACCTGGTCCCCATGTGCTTCTTTTGGTCTTAAGGCTGGGTTCATTCTCAAGAGAAGATAAAAAAGTGCTGGAGACATTTCAGAAGGTCTTCACAGATGCAAAACCTTACACCATTGTCTTGTTCACCAATGGGGGCGAACATGATGCTAAAGTGTTCATCGATAAGTATGAAAGTCTCAAAAAGTTTATTCGCCAGTCATGTGCTGAATATTATGCCTTCAACAATGATGTCGAGGATGATGCTCAGCGTACCGGCCTGCTAACGAAGATCAGCGAGGTGGTGGAGAAAAATAAGGGAGGATACTACACCAACCAAATGTTTGAAGAAGCTGAGAAGGCACTGGAGGAGGCAATGCAAAAAGTAAATACTGAGCCAGAAGGTGACATAGGGAATGTAATAGCCCTGTTGGAAAGTTTGATCAACAAGGGTGATGAATTACTTATGAAAGATGAATCAGGTCTTTATAAGGCGCTTAAGAAACTCCTTAAAATTGTAGAAGACATGGCATGTAAATGCATGCCGGATGGAGTTCACTAAATTAAATACAAAAACATTAAGGGAAAATTATTTTTTCAAACAAATCAAAATAAAATCACAGTGATGCTGCTCAACAGGGATCATAGACAACACGAGTAGTTGTCTGAGTAATGATATGTCAGTGATTGTAGTTTGTCTATTGATTTAGGCAGAGAAAAGAGCTTTGGCCCATGAGCTCTGTGTCATGCACTGAGTTGTGATCAACTGCATGCAAAATGTATGTACTGTCCTACTGTACTGTAAATGTGAGCAGAAGAATTATCTCTAAAGCAAAGATATCAAATAAATGGTTGTTTGTGAATAGAAATTATTGGTGGTGGTGAAAAAACAAGGAAGATTAATGATTTTATTTTTATTTTAATGTTTCACTTTCTTTACATTCATATTATTTTATCTATAGTACATCATACAAATAAACATATGAGACCTTGATCTGTGTACTGTACCTGTTTTGTTTTGTTTTTTTGTTGTTGCTCTGAACAGTTCACGTCAAAACAGAACTTTTTTACTTTCTGCATAGGCCAAGATTTGCTTGGATCACAGATAGTGTATTTACTGTTACCATGAGAACCACACTCACACTGACAAACAGTAGCACAAATAGCCAATTGAAAATGCAGGCTAATAACACAAATTCCTTCAGTTTCTCTTAAAACCCAACAACTGGTAGTTCAGGCAAACTCTTACATAACTAAGAAACCCCATGATCACAATGCACATGTATCAGTGCTCCACATCCTCATTGGATTCAGCCTTCTGTTGTTCTAACATTACATCCTAGTGTGTGCTAAGAATAATGTTCAGCAGTGCTTTAGCACCATTAACTGACATTTAACAGTATATGCATTTATAACATTCAGTGCACGTTTTCTAGCTTCCTCAGCTGCTGCCTTCCAGAAATGTTTCCAAACAGCCTGCATTGTATTTGTAAAGAGCCATAAACCAATTTAGGATAATCTAATCAGTCTGTCCTTTCCACAGACCAGTCATTAGCACAGACAGACAACTGCCTCAGCATCTACAAGGACAATGAGTCTTTGTTTTTGCCAAACATAGCAAATGCTTTAAACATCTCAAAGTTACTTACTCAACATTTTTTACATTATTTAGTTCCATTCCAAAAACAGAGTCTAAAAATTCTTATACTGTAAATTGTTTTTATGTAATAAGTGTCTTATTGCCGTTATATGTTAATGCATGTTTAGTAGTACTGTAGGTCTATACTGTATTTATGTAATGTCTCCAAATATATATATATATATATATATATATATATATATATATATATATATATATATATATATATATATATATATATATATATATATATATATATATATACTCTATTCTCACCCTCTGTGGGTGGTCTCATCCGTTTTCCAAGCCTTGGTCCTCTACCAGAGACCAGGAAGCTTGAGGGTTCTGCATCCTTGCTGTTCCTAGGACTGCACTTTTCTGGACTGAGATGTCGGATGTTTTTCCAGTTTTCCATCTGTTGTAGCCACTCCTCCAATTTGGGGGTCACTCCGATCACCACAGGCACCACTGTGGCCTTCACCTTCCAAGCCTTCTCCAGTTCTTCTCTGAGCCCTTGGTATTTCTCTAGTTTCTCATGCTCCTTTCTCCTGATGTTGCTATCGCTTGGTATTGCCAAGATGTGGCAAGTTTTTTTTAGAGGATTGATCCCGCGACAGGAGTGCAACCCGCTAACTGCTGCACATTAAAGCATTAAAAACTGCTTTTGTAAAATATAGTGTTCAAAAAACAAAGCTAGACCTTTGTTGAAATGAAAACCATGTTCTGTGTGGGAGGAGCTGGAAATGTTGTTTGTGTCAACACAACAGCAGCTGCAGTTAGGGAAGCAGATGTTGTGTATTTGATGTTCCGACCTTGTCAGAGATTCAGACTAAACTTTTATGCTCATATCAACACATGAATTTATAAATATATTGAAACAGTACAATCACAGAATAATCATGAGAGAGGTGGTGGCTGAATTCACCTGGTCGTTCGTCTGCAGAACGAGAGAGGTCAAAAAAAGGCTGCTGGGTGTCTACAGCAGACCCTCTGCGAAGCACTCTAAGAACACATCTCCAAAAGCCCACTTTTTAAAGCTGTGTTGTTTATGCAACTAGCGAGTGCCTACGTGTCCATCAAAAGTCTAGTGATGTAAAAGTTGACCAACAATGCAAATGTTATCAGTCATTAGTTTCCAGCATTTAAGCTCCAGTACTCACCTGTTCCGTTTGCCAGATAGTTTTTGTTGAGCACCCAGGTTTGTCAGCCTTCTAGCCAATATAAGTCCATGGTTTTAATTCATGCCTGTTTTTTGACTGCGTTTGCCTTGTCCTTCCCTCTACCTCTGTTTGGAAATTGTGCTTACTGGTTTTGACGATTGCCTGCCCGACTCCCGTTTTGCCTGCTGTCTTGGTTTAGGTCTAATAAACCTGTCTCGATCTAAATTCTGTCTCCTGAGCTGTGCGATTGGGTCCCTCACTCCTGTCCGCTCACGGCGAGCCCTGAAAAGGGCAAGATTAGAAGAGACATTTAAAGACCATAGTGGTCTCCAGGAAGAGCTTGGAGAAGGTACTCCCTAGCTTTGATGGCTGTCTCCCTCCCCCAATAGTCTGACTTTATCAGAAAAAAACAATGTAAATCACAGAACTGATGGAGTTCAGCAGACCAACAGAATTACAAAGAATGTACAAGAAACTAGGGTGGCACGGTGGTGCGGTCGGTAGCACCGTCACCTCACAGTGAGAAGGTTCTGGGTTCTCTGGCTTCCTCCCACAGTCCAGAGATGTGCATTAGGTTGATTGGCTTCTCTCCATTGCCCGTGTGTGTGTGTGAATAGTTGTCTGTCTGTGTGTTGCCCTGTGATGGGCTGGCGACCTGTCCAGGTGTACCCCGCCTCTTGCCCATAGCCAGCTGGGATAGACTCCAGCACCCCGCGACACCGCATATGGGATTCAGCAGTATGGAAAATGGATGGATGGTACAAGAAACTATTAAAGGAAAGAAAAAGCAGCGTGTGGCCTTTTTGGGATGAATGGGGGGTGGAAGCTATGACACTCAAGTCTTTTAGTTTTATCAGGTAGAATGAGCTGGTAGAGCAAGATTCAGAGGAGGATTTGGAGGACATGGTAGAGGAGGAAGCAGACGAGTAGAACTAAACCATGACAGATGTTTCTTTGTAATCAGACAGGACATTACATTAGAGAATGTCCCAAAAATCCTAAGAAGGGAAAGGATCCCTATCATAAAAATCAAAGAGAATATGGCCATCCCACATAACCCACATGGTAATTGACTAGGCCCACCAGAACACACAGAAAACAAAGAGAAGAAAACAAAGTTCCAACAAGAGAGCTTCTAATGCAAGGCGTACCAGTGGCCTTCCTGTATGACTCAGGGGCCGACCGAACTGTGTTAAGGTCCCATATACCAGGAGTAGTACCTTCTAGACAGGTAATCACAGTCAAATCAGCAAATGATTTACTCACAGTAAATAATTTTTCTAAACCCACTTCCCACTGCCCACTTCCAACGGCATGATAACAAGGGGAAGTAATAAAACCCAAGACAGACTACAGGCCCAGAGTAAGACAGTACCCCTTAAAGTCGGAAGAAGGTATAAAGTCAGTAATCAACGAAATGATAAAAGCAGGAATCATAGTGGGCGTGGGAGCATCTCCGAGCGGGCTCCCTACAGACTGTGGGTCCTCGGGCTCCATTCTCTCAGGCCGGCCCTCCGACTGAGGGGAGTATGTGCCCCTAATTTTTAATGGGGCGGACAGCGTTGACCCACGGTGGCCCACTCTGACCTCGGGTGCTGTCTCTGTGGCTGCTGCAGCTCTGCCTGGGGGGCTCTGTGTGGTCGGCTTTGGTTACAACACCTGCCCTCCTGGAACTGAAGGTGTATGGGCTCCCTGGCTGCTAGGAGTTGTTCCTCTGCTTGTTGGATGGGCGTAGTGACCGAGCTCCTCACATCACCCTGGCTTCCACAAGTGGCATTGTTCATGCACCAACATCTGCCTCACCCTTTGGCTGAACAATGTTGAGCTACAGCTTTACTAACCTTGTAGTGGGACACTCAACACCTAAGCTGATAAACAGGCTTTCCAAACTCAACTGTAAGTATTATTGATACTTATTACTAACAATAATGTGTGAATATGGAAATTGTGGTTTTGTATGTCATGCCTATTATTAAGTAGTATGGGATATGTATAACAATGCATATGTGTATGTATATGATATGTATATGTTTGTATGAGTATGTGCACATACCTTAACACTATTATTGGTATTGCTATTAATCTCCAAGGTAAACCACAGTACAAGTGTGTTAGTTATGAATGTGTTAGCCTAAGATACATCCCAGCTTATTTATTTTGCACCGATTGTTTACTTAACAGATTTTCTTGGTTTCAGCAGCTGGTTGCACCCCCACCACCCACCCCCCTCCCGCATACACACCAAAGAAGAAACTTAACTTGTCCACCAACACAGCAAAAATCACACATATTTGGGATTAGCTAAATAAACCATTAAATAAACCATTAATCAAGAAGAATATATATATTTTATATTTACCCCTCTTGTTAAAGCAAAGCTGTCCATCACAATATGGCATTCAGCGTAATACATGCTGCTTGTTAAACTGCTGCACAGAACAAAAAAAAAGTTGTGCAGTAGGGTGTTGACACTAAGCTACATCACATCTTTAGATCCTACATGGTACTTGAGTACAAATTTGAAACTTTATAAAATCAATTGTAATGTGATCTACCTGAGACTCACTCCAAATATTGTTTGTTGTTCTCCCAGGGCCTCTTTTTTTGCTAATCTCTTCCACTGTTGTGTTTTACTTTTTACCTGCAACAATTAGATGGAAAGGGAGGGGATGAACAGCCTCTAAACTTCAACTGATGCTTCCACACCAGCTCCAAGTGACTGGGATGTAGAATGGTAGCGCTTGAAGACAGATGACAATGACAATCTATCACATTTACCTTGGTACTGCTGTCCAGAACAGGCCAGTAGAGAGGAGGTCCAAAAACAGTCAGGCAATTCAAAGCACAAGTGCAGGTAAGTGCTGGGAGGCTAAGATGGCATGTCACATAATGTGACATATAGGAGGTTCAAGTCAGCTTTTTGCTACAGCCTTGTCCATTCAAATGGGAACTGGGGCTGGTGGCACCAGTGAGACAGTTTAACACAGGCAGTAAGTTACAGTTGCAGCTTGGGTTTAAAAAGCATCAAAGTATATTTGTTGAGGGAGGCTGTGGTCATGGCAACCTCTGGGTAAATAATAGATCACTCTTAAGACTACAAAATGTAAAAAGTAATAAGAAATTAGCAAATTAAGATCAACAGATCCATTGTCCCCTGCTTGTTTCTGTCACAGTTCTAAAGCTCTAAACTACATTATTTGTTTTAAGTCCACATTGTTTATTTAATTAACCTCCATTCATAACTTGTTTGTGGTTGGCCACACTCTCACCATAGCTGTTTTGTTGATGCGTCATCCAGTCAACATTTTAGAATTGAAATCCTTTATTTCTGTTATTTTATTCGTTATATCATGTTATATTACTCTGATATAACTGATAATCATGTGTAAAGTGTATGTAAACATTCCTTAGTATTTAAATATACTTCACATGTGGCTCCTGATTTTATTGAATGCAGCCACATAATTTCTGACCCTGTGACTGGTCAGAACAGGTCTGGAAACTGATGACATGTTTCAGGGGAGGGATCTAGCAGCAAGCCATAATATATAGTGATGGGATGAAAATTAAAGAAGTGAGAAGAAGACATTAACAAAGGGGATATAACAGATCAGGTGTACTTCTTCTACAAGACAAAATGACCAGTAAAGATTTTTTACCTTCAGGTGAGTACTTTCCAAAAATCTTCTTAGAAATAAACATTGACTTCGAATATTAGCTAAACATCATTCATGAATCAGTTTTATCAGTTATATTTTCATAGTTACCCACAAAACTTCATAAATTTGTGAAAATATTTATTAATTCATACGTTTTGTAGACATGGAACACAGTTTATTATTTTTAAGTAATTAAGTGATTTATTGTGATTTAATTAGTTATTTCCTCTTTTTGTCTATTTTTTGCAACAAACATGTATTAGGTAGTATTTAATAAGCTCCTTAGCAAAATGCAAAAAACATAAAAATGCAAAAGACTCAAAACTAATCTAAAGTACATAAAATTTTTAAGAATAGATAAATGTAGTAAAGGAGGAAAAGAAATGTGTTTTGTTAATTCTAAAGAATTAGAGTATGGTTGGCACTGTGGTGCGGTGGGTAGCACCGTCACCTGAGAGACGGTTGACCAGAGAAGGTTTTGGGTTTGATTCCCGGAGGTGGCCCTGGTACCTTTCTGTTTGCATGATCTTAATATTTATTTCTCCTTACTTGGTTTTAGTTCAGTAAAAATGTTTTTAAAATTTTTTTTGCATTAAATACAGTTACCTAAGTTGACCAATGTAGATTTAGCTGAAGAAGGTTCATTTTTTAATGTATTTCCCCTATAGACATTTTATTTTACCATTGTCATTTTGTGACAGCAAGAAACGTCGTCTGCATAAATGTGAAATCCAAAATGTCGTTTACCACCATTGTACCACTATGTTTTCTCCACAGTGCCAACAGACCTGGGGATTGTCCTTATTGGCAAAGTTGGAGCTGGAAAGACTGCAGTCATGAACAGCATTTTGAGGTGCTCACAGAAAAATGAGGAGACCACTTCTAATACAAAGATGTGCCAAAACGTATGCATTAACGGACAAAATGTAGTCATTGTTGACACTCCAGGTCTGTGTGATGCAGAGAAAACAGATGATGAAGTAATAGATGAAATCAGGAAAGCGCTCCCACTTGCTCATCCAGGTCCCCACGTGTTCCTGATTGTGCTGGATCTTCAGCGCTTTACACAAGAATGCCAAGAAATGGTGGAAACGATTTGGAAATCTTTTGGTGAAGATGCAGCCCAGTTTGCTGTGGCTTTGTTCACCCATGGAGACGAGCTGAAAAAAAGGGGAAAACCCATTAAGAAGTTCATTGGCGAGTCAACAGAACTGAATAACTTTGTCTCTAAGTGCAAAGGTGGGTTCTACGCTGTTGATAACAACAACCAGGATCCAGCTGAAGTCACTAAGCTTCTTCAGTTCATCAACAATGTGGTCAACAAAAATGGAGGAAAGGCTTATACCCAGGAAATGCAGCAAATGGCAATCAGGAATTCTGGAATAAGGAGAAAAATTGCACTCTCTGTAAGTGGGTCTGCAATGGCTGGAGCAGGTGTTGGAGGCGTAGCGACATACTTTTCTGGGAGCACAATTGGAGTTCCAATAGGAGCTGCAGCAGGGGGTGCAGTCGGGGGTGTAATGGGAGCGGTAGGCATCGTCGCAGCACAACATATCAAGGCAAATAACTGTGTTATACAATGAATATTTCTGATTGAAATTATTAAAAGCGCCACACTTCAAGCCCATTACGGCTTGAATGAACGGTCCCTTCTAACACTGGTTTAACTCTTAGATAACAAAGAGCCAAACAGAGATGTAAAAAAAAACAAAAAAACTTCTGAGACACAAAATTCAAGACAGTTACCAAAGGTCAAACAAGTAAAAACTAAACGTCTTTCCACAAACAGTATGCATAATGGGATCCACAGTCCATGCAGCCATTACTTACTATTACTTTGTCTAAATGCTTCCAAGCTCCTAAAACCTGGGAGCATCTCCAACCAGATGTGGCCTAAACTGGTCATACATGTGTTTTTGTTTGCTCCTGACTGTAAAAACGTGAGACAACAATCATTTGTTTTTATTTTCATGTTCTTTTCATGTCCCAAAAACACCTGATTTAGGTTCCAGGAACATAGTGGTGTTTTAACGTCATAAATCTAACAATCTATACAGTACCTGCTTTGTATAATGCATAGTGAAAATATAATGTACATACAGCGTATCTGCTGTACAGTATATACAACTGTATCTGTGGCTGTAGCTGTAGCTGTGGGCTGATAAATCATTCGACGTCTGTTGTATATAATATATTGTTGTAAATATGTATCCACTTGTCTGGGGGATTTCTAATTTTATGTAACTTCAACATGAGACATTATAATTAATAGTAACTAATAATTAATTAATTACAAAGGTTGTGTCATTATTTATACTTTGTTGTCAACTGTCAGTTGATGGGTTATTAGGATAAAATGTCTTACACATAATTTTTTGATCTGTTGTAAATCTACAGTGATGCAATGATTCATCATGCCAGTTTCAAGTTATTTATTAAGTAGATGATGATGAAGATGTTTGTTATAAGAGTTGTGAAACATTGTTGAATTGATGACAAACGACCTTAACTCTCAGCTGAGAGACATTTTGGAACAAAGTAAATGACTAAGAAAACTGGGCCTACGTTCACATGTAAACGCTCAGGGTCTTAACGGTACATTTTGGACTGACAACTGTATAACCCCAAACAGTCAACGGGCCCTAATTGAAGCCATACAGCAGCAGCTCACTGAAGAATAACAATAAGAACATGTTTAGACCTTACAGAACAAAGAGATTAACAGATCTCAACTGAGCAGCAGGTGACATGGACGGGAAAAACTCACCTTAATGAAAGAAACCTTTAGTACAATGAGCTCTGGCAAAACAAAAATGTTGAGCCTGATGTGATTCTGAGCTGGTTCCCAGCCTCTGATTCTGTATTTGCCAAACAATCTGGGTTATTTGGTTAAATAAACAGTCCCACTGACAGTATAGTTTACAATACAGAGAAAGATAATGATTATCATTGGCCTAAACTTGATTATGACAGGCCCCCCACTGCTCTCTACTTTCATCACAATTATAATAACTGGAAAAAAGATTCTAACTCAAATGAGATAATGTGCGCACGTCTTTTGCTAGACAAACATGGCTGTAACACTTTTGCTTTGTACAACCAATCAGACGATGAAAAATCTGATTACAAAGTTGATATCTGATTGGTTAAATAAACAGTCCCACTGACAGTATAGTTTACAATACATAGGGCAGCACTACTGATTCAGAAGGCCCTGGGCAACCTGAAGTGCAGCAAGACTAAAATGTGACTGGACAAAAAAATCACCCACTTACATTTACTGGAAGCTGTGCATGCAAAGGAAACGCTATGAAATCAAGACGATAGACAGATAGACAATAATTCAATGGAACAGCTATGACGGCTATGCCCTGACGGCCCAACAATGAATAAAAAATTAGCTAATTTATTCTTAAGATGTTTATTGGTACAATGTCATGTTCTCATCTTTTGTCATCATCTCAGTTTGTGCAAGTATGCAAGTTGTAAGTTTCAGACAATCTTATAAAATAGTCAATACTCGCGTGAACAAGACAATAAAACTATACTTAATCAAATTTTGCAGGTGAAAGACAAAGAGTTCATGTGACTCTGGTCTGTACCAGGCTGCCCATGAATCACAGCTTGAGAAATGTCTATTTCCTTAATAAAGGGCTGCCCTCTGTTGGGCACACGTGAAAATACACAAACTTAGCAAAGTTACAGTCTAGAAAAAGGTTTTCATTAATAGAACAATTACAAGTTGACTTTCCTTCATTCCTATTTGTATAATAGTATAAAGACATTTTTGTCTCTATATATGTGTTCAGTAGACTTTTATTCTTTTACAGCAAACAAAAAGGAGGTCCGAATGAATTGTATGAATGATTTTGTAGCTGTAGTCACTTAAGACTTAATTAAAATACAAAAATAGTAATTGTAATGTATAATGTTTATTATCATTTTAGAAACGATGATCAAATTTCAAGTTGTAAAAACCTTAACTTATATTTTTTGTCCTCTGTCTCAGTATCAAACTACTGTATGAATGTCAACTTCCGAGTTGAGCTAAGATAAACAGCACTTTATAAAAGAACAGAGGCTTTGCTGAATTCTTTTGCGTAAAATTTAGGACCCTCTTTGTGAGTCTGCTCACATACCTGTATAAGAGGTGCAGTCTCACTTTTGTTCTGACTCAGATCTGCAATGACAGATCCAGTAAGGGGAGCACTTAGTAAATTCCCAGTAAACACATGGTTACATAAGACAGTATTTCAGTGAAAACTGCAATTGGCAATTCTACAGCACAGCTGACCTCTCCCGTTTACTTACCAAACATAAAACTTAATACACAAATTTCTTGTGGCATAGACATGTAATGGACTGTTATGCAGAAGCTAATTGTTCTTTAGATGTTGAACAGCATATATTGGGTAAGAGACAGGATTGGTGGCTCTGCAGACTAGGTTCGTTTCCAAACAGTCATATGCTGGAGAAGAAAGGAAGCAAGTGGCCAATGCCACCATAATCAGCCGGTCAAGCTGACGCGTGTGTGTTGTCTCTAGCTCAGTGTATGTGTATATACTGTATGTTAGATGCTATGTGAAGTGTGTGTGTGTGTGTGGCGAGTGAGATTTGCCACCGTTTGAACTGGAGGAAACACTGCAGTTCCAGCACACTACAGTATATCACATAGGGTTATTGCGCTACGTGTGAGGAAAGTTCCGCTCAGACACAGCTTGGGGTAAAAAGCTGACTCTGGTTCTGGTGGCCATAGCTCTGTTGCACCTGTCAGAGGGGAGGAGCTTAAAGAGCTTGTGTGTGGGGTCAGCAGTGATACTGACAGCTTGTTTTCTAAATCTGGACTGGTATAGGTGTCGGATGGAAGTAAGCTCTTTTCTAATGATCTTCTCTGCTGACTGAACCACCCGCTGCAGTCTGTGTATGTCCTGCATGGTGGCTGAACCAAACCACACAGTGATGGAGGTGCAGAGGAAAGACTGGATGATGGCCATGTAGAAGATGTTCAGCAGCTCCCGGGGCAGGTTCCTGAGCTGTCTCTGGTAGTTCAACCTCTGCTGAGCCTTTTTGTGGACAGTGTCTATGTGGGGGGCCGACTTTAGGTTCTGTCAGATTGTGGACCCTAGGAACCTGAATGAGTCCTCAGTAAACACTGTGTTATTGTGGATGGTGGGGGGACGGGGGGAAGGCAGTTCTTTCTGAAGTCCACCATCATCTCCACAGTCTTGAGCGTGTTGAGCTCCAGCTGGCTCTGACTGCGCCACTGGACCAGCTGCTCCACATCCCGTCTTTATGCAGACTCATCACCGTCCTGGAACAGCCCAGTGACGGTCATGTCATCTGCATACTTCAGGAGTTTCACAGACGGGTTCCCTGAGATGCAGTCGTTGGTATAGAGGGAGAAGAGCAGTGGGGAGAGGCCAAATCCCTGTGGTGCGCTGGTACTGATGGTGGGGGTGGGGGTTCCAGATGTGATGCTGTCCAGCCTCACCTGCTGCCTCTTGTCAGTCAGGAAGTTCCTGATCCACTGGCATGTGGGATTGGGGACAGTGAGCTGGGTCAGATTATGGTGGAGTATTCCCGGGGTGATGATATTGAAGAGAATGAAGGGAAGGGGCGAATAAGAGTAAGTCCCACAGCAAGGAAATTGCATCTTACAACAAGAAATGTAAACTGATGTTTGCACATACAGAGAGAAGCTGAGATGGATGATGATTATGTGACATTATGATTTTTGTACCAGTATGCTGGAAGATGTTGTAGAAGATGTTGTCTTTTAAACAAGACAATAAAACTATACTTAATCATAGTTGATATTAATGTTGTTCTGTAAAATTTTGCAGGTGAAAAGGGTTTGTGTGACTCTGGTATGTACCAGGCTGCCCATGAATCACAGCTTGAGTATAGTGTCTATTTCCTTAATAAAATGCTGCCCTCTGCTGGGTAGAGAAAATACATGTTCTTAGTAAAAATTCCTGTCTAAAAAAAGACTTTAATTCAATAGAACAATTACAAGTTGAATTTCCCACATTCATACTGGTGTATACTAATATATACACACACTGTATAGTATATTAGCATATACTTGTGTAGTATTGTGAAACAAAAGTAATATTTATTAATATATTACAACTTTAAATAATCTAATCAGTGATTAAGTTAACCCGCCATGAAAAAGCTATGCAATTCAGTTTGTACCTAAATTATATGATGACATTTTCTAACAATCATTTGCAGTGGCATTCAGTTTATTTGCTCTGGACAAATGCAAGTATGTTACAGTCCATCTTCTGACTTCAGAGTGATAATCATCATTTGGATGATGTGGCAGCCAGGCAGAGTTGATCCAGCCAGCTCACCTTTATTGGCATTAAATGTGTCCAACTGAATTTCAACACAGCTAAGCTTCCATCTGTGGAGCAACACTTCAATGGACCAGTCAGCACTGAAACATGGAGAAGAGTTAAAAATGAAGAAGACACAAAGCTGGTGCAGAACCAGGATGTCCAGTGTCTGAACAATACTCTTAAAATGTCCCTTTTAACAAAAACAATATGTGCTCCTTGGGTCACAGATTAATAGTACAGGGGGGAGAAAGAAATCAGTTTTGCTCTGTTCTCAGCTGTAATTTAACAGCTAACTTTTACAACCGGCCCCAGAGAGGCCTATAGATGCGTATTGAAATGTTTTAGTGTCAGTGTTTCAGTGTTAACTTATTTACTTTAATCAACATCAGTGCTTCACAAATCCACCATAATTCTTCGTTATGAAAGTATTGTGTCATGAGGCTTGCTGCAAACAAGAAATGCTAATAGTTTAGGAGAAAATCAGTACCTACCTCAATTTCAAATTCCCCCCCCCCAAAAAAAATCAAATTTCAAAATTATCTCATCAAAATGTGTGAAAAATCTTTTTGGATAAGAAAACATGTGCTTTTTTGCATAAGCGGCCCTATACAGTAGCTGAAAAGCTGAAACAAACTAAAGACTATATATCAGCTTCTATAGGACTAAGTCAGTTTTGTAGATATTGCTAATTTTTTCCCTATAAATAACACAACCAATGGCTGAAAATCAGAAGGACAGAGCTGCTAGTGCTCGATGCCAATCTTCTCTGCTGTTATTAGGCTACAGTAGATGTACTCTTTTCCTTCAATAATCCTGACAATATTTGTAAAGGCAATATGCTGAAACAAAAGTCATTGGACAGACAAAGCCAAGGTTAATCTGTAGCAGGATGACATGAAGAAAAAAAGTTACCCAGACCTAGAACAGCTGAGAGACAAAATGTCTTAACCCATTTTCCTGTTCATTTCTGATGTGTACAACATAACAACTTAGCATAACATAACATAGCTATTGCACAGTGGGTTCATGTTTTAGTGCCCTTTAGAAAACACATACCCTCAGACCATCACCACAAGAAACAGGCTTACCTTCTTTCTTGGTAAGTGGTCCAGAACTGGGCTTTGGGGTTTTTCCTTAGAAGAAAAGCAACCGTCACAAGAACATCTTCAAAATCTGAAACAGGATACAATAGTTGTACTGTACATTAGTAATATTATTTATTGAATGTACTGTATTACACTCACTTTAAAGTGAACTAAAACTGTATTTTCCATATGCAGGAATGTGTCTGCTTTTTTTGCATCTGTGAGTAAAGAAGGCACAAAGCTTGCAATCTGTTAATACCTGAAAAGCCAAAATTAACTGTGAAGTTTTTATCATACATATTTAAAAAAAACATGTGTCTCTTTTTATTCTTCCCTTAGCTGTTTTCCACCTACAAGCAAGGTTAGTTTGCATAGAATTTTGTATTTTTTAAGCATTTCATATTCAATGTACATCCGGTAAATCTAAAATAAATGTTTTAATAAACATAATTTCTATAAAACCTCCTCTGTAAAATCTTCATTTGCAGCTAAAACCTGCGTCCAACATATACTTTGTTGTCATGGTCTCACCTTGAGGATCATAGAAAACATCTGATCCCAGGATGATGTCCAGCTTAGGAAGCCGAATGACATCTGGTGAGATTTCTCCCCAAGTGAGATCCATCACAGAGACATCATGAAGGCCATTAGCTTCACAGCTGTGCCTGCAGTTCTCCAAACACCGAGGAGTCTTGGCACTGTCTGACAGGATCACCTTTGCACCACATTTTGCAGCCACTACACCTGGTAGACTCACACCTGCACCAAGCTGTGAGGTATAGAAGCACTCTACATTAAGTGCACAGACGTAATGTGCATTTTTGTACTAATCTACTCTTGTACATTACCTCCAGCACTGTCTTGTCTCTTAGCTTCTCTCTTTGTGTCCACAGATACTGAGCCAGCACCACAGCACAAGGCCAGACATACATGCCATACTGTGGATCAAGAACCTGGAAGGAAATTTACGAGCAACTGTGAATGTAAAACGATGAAAGATAACAACAACCAGCAAAGTGAGAGTAATATATTACAGGGATCAAGAGCAGATCAAGATTTTACTGTTGGGGCACCTACTAACACACACCCATTAAATAATTTATAAGTTAATTTACAATAAATCAGGGCGGCAACTTTAGTCTGAGAACAACAATCATGACATGTCTTGAACCATCTGTGTTACACGACACATGGCTTCAAAACTTCACCCGCTGAAGAAGACTGTGCTTGACAGCTCCATTAAAAGGTTCAAGTGGACCTTGTGTGAACAGCTTTGTAAGTATTAAGACCTACAGGACTACAGGACAAATAAATATATTTCTGAACATCTAATATATGTCACATTAAAATGCAGTTAATGATTTTTGCAGGTATATGCAAGTTGATAAACTATATTATCATAAAGTCTAATTTTAATTGATGATAAATCTAAATTAATATTCGGATTAATACTTAAGTTTTTGGCAAGTTTGATATAAGTGATATATGAACCAATATACTTGAGATATATGACTCGTGTGTGTATATATTTACTATATATTTTATTATACATATGTGTATTGCGGAGGCCTATGTACGCAGCATCCCTACATATAAACACATAGCAAACAAACCTCGGGTATAGAGACGATTAGGGACTCTTCTGCGTTCTCCGTGTTCTTCTTGTTCTCTTCAAACGTAAAAACTCTGCGAGCAACGAATAGTGTTTCAGTTCCCTTATCGTCCATCATGCAGGATATTACCCTCTACAAACCTACATCGTCTGTTGTACCAAATGCTATATTTGCTTCTCCCCTCTTTTCTTAAATTTACGCAAATTAACTTGAAGCAGGGCACTAGCTACCAGGCGTATGTTTTCTTCTTCTACCTTTTAGCGGTTGGCAAACAACTATTCGGTACATTACCGCCACCTTCTAAGTTGGAGTGTTGATTGGTTGGACTAAAACCAATTTCTTCTTCTTCTTCTTCTTCTGGTATTGCTGCTGCTGACTCTTCTTCTTCTCTTTTGTGTCTGGCAAATGCAAAGCAACTATTCTATACGTAAGAATATATTGGGGTATCGACAACCAACCAAATTCACATGTTTGTTTGGCGGGAAGGCTTGTTGTAACCATGAACCAATCAACGCTTTGCTTTGCCGCATGCGGTGTAGCCAATGAGTCTGTTCTCTGCAACAGGGGCTGGTACATACGTCAATCAGTTGCGAAAGCATTGTGTAGTCAGGCTGCTTCTGTTACGTGTTTATTAAACTGTATCTCTCTAGCAGGTTTTAACATTGTTGTCATATTTGTTGGGTTATATTTTAGACATTTTTGATACATTGGGCCATTTGGGACTTTGTTTTGTTATCAAATAGTTCAGGTGAGCGAGTAATAACTGATCCAGCAGCTAGCCGGTTAGCGGGCTAGTAAATGTGTTTCTGCAGCATCGTCAGGTTAGCTTGACAGTTAGCGTTAGCTGAGCAGCGACAGCACGCGATACCTCTCAAGCCAGGCGGAGGAATGAACCATAAGACTAAAAAGAGGATTAAAGAGGCGAAACGCAGCGCCAGACCAGAGCTAAAGGATTCAGTAGACTGGATGAAACACGGGTATCATGAGACTTTCGACCTGTCTCACCGCACCGTGAAGGTAACTGTCACTGTTCACATTGGAAGCTAAGCTAACAGTGGCTAGTTGCAGGAGTGCAGGCTGTCACGTAGACGCTGAGTTACTGTACTGTGGAGTTAAAGCGCAAGAAGCCCACGAGTTGAACAAAATGATTTGTTTAAACGTAGACTCCGAGAGACCAGTTTTGCTAGATTATTTTAATACTCCCTGTTTAAGTTTTGTCTGGCAAGAAAACTAAATCAAATCTTTGCAAGTTTGTTTTTAGCAAAAACGTTCACTCAAGATTTTTTTGAACTTAAGTAAGTGTTTTGTAGCGGTTTAGGATCAATGCAAAGATAGGTTATTTTTACATAACAAACACAAGATGTAGATAACAAGAATAGCCCCCTCCTGTCCTGTACAGGACGTCCAGAGATGCAAAATACACCAGTAAACAACACACTATTTGATCGACTTCACGGCACGTGTGTTTTTTATTGTGGTATTCAGGTCTCAATGACTACATGTATAAAATTTTAACTTCAGTATTAACTGAACTATAACTTTGTTCTTATTTACTCTGTGTTGCAGGACAACGTTGAGCGCATGGACACTCTTCATCTCAGTCCTGAGGAATTCATTCAGCGCTTTGAGCGACCCTACAAGCCTGTTGTCTTGCTTAACTGCCAGGAGAGCTGGCCTGCCCGAGATAAATGGAACCTGGAGCGGCTCAAGCGCAAGTACCGCAACCAGAAATTCAAATGTGGGGAGGACAACGATGGATACTCAGTAAAGATGAAGATGAAGTACTATGTTGAGTACCTGGAGAGCACTAAGGATGATAGCCCACTTTACATCTTTGACAGCAGCTATGGTGAACATGCCAAGCGCAGGAAGCTGCTAGAGGACTATCAGGTCCCTGTCTTCTTTAGGGATGATCTTTTCCAATTTGCAGGAGAGAAGCGTAGACCGCCTTACAGGTTTGATGTTTTTCCTCATGCAAAAATTATATTTGGAAGCAGTTTCACCTAGTTTTGAACGTCTTTGACCATCTGCTGTTTAATTTCTGTTTACACATGATTACAATTTGATTATAAATTATAGTTTTTCTTGTGTTGATGCCTGTGTGTCAGAGACATAGGCAAAAGACATTACCTGCAATTTGGTAACTGTTCAATTTATTATCTTGATTCATGTCAACTTCAGATGGTTTGTGATGGGCCCAGCTCGCTCTGGCACTGGCATCCACATTGATCCATTGGGCACCAGTGCCTGGAACGCACTGGTTCAAGGACACAAGAGGTGGTGCCTTTTTCCCACAAACACACCCCGAGAGCTGATCAAGGTCACTAGAGAGGATGGAGGCAACCAACAGGATGAGGCTATTACCTGGTTCAATGTAATTTATCCCAGAACACAGCAGCCTAATTGGCCTCCAGAATATGCACCACTGGAGATTTTACAAAGACCCGGCGAGACAGTTTTTGTTCCTGGTTAGTAACAAAGCATTAATGTCTTAATATTGAAATGCTTTAGACAAGTGAATATTTATTCTTCATCTTAGCTTACACATTCATACAGAAGTAGTTATTTAACGCAATGTTTAGGGAACAGATTCTTTGAGTAGCTAAACCTATGAATTGAGTCTTTTAATGTTGGTATCTACTAATGTCAGGGCCCCACTAACACTTATATGTACTAAAGTTACTGATTTTTCACCAATATTTGTTTGTATTTGTGAGATTACATAGTGACCTAACAGTCATATTAGCAATTTAGACAACACAGGGTGACGTGGATGTGACCTACATTCACCTAATGCCAACAGAGTTTATAGGGGTAGCATGGATTAAACCCTCAGCTTCTTTGGCATTAGTCCAGGATTTAGATTCACACAACTAATTGAGCTGATTATACTACAGACAACACATGAACTAGTCAGCCTCACAGTACATTTGGGATAGACTGCACGGCAACTTGTTTGTTTAGTTTATGCTTCAAGGACCATTATTTAAATTTATTGAAAGCTGAACATACCATTGTAAGTGATGTAATGTTATCTCAACCTTTGCTTCATAAATGTAAAGATTATAGATGTAAACAACTTGCCAGTAAACAACTGCAAAGGTTTAACTAAATAAAATAAACTTACAATTAGAAAATTGTCATTATTATTATATTTCAATTAATGGGGACAATATTGCAACTTGCTAGGTGTTATTTCTGACACTCAATAACTGTGTTCACAGGTGGATGGTGGCATGTTGTCCTCAACCTGGACACAACCATTGCTGTCACACAGAATTTTGCCAGCACAACAAACTTCCCCATTGTCTGGCACAAAACGGTTCGAGGAAGACCCAAACTGTCCAGAAAGTGGTACCGGTAAGGATTTCACTTATAGAAAAGATTGACCATAAGTTAATATTGCAAATACACATACAGAAGGTTCAAAGGTCATATTTAATCAACTGTGTAAACTCAGCCTGGATGGTTGTTACAGGATTTTGAAGCAAGAGAGGCCTGACATGGCGGCTCTGGCAGACCAAGTCGACCTGCAGGAGTCAACTGGGATCGCATCAGACAGCTCCAGTGACTCCTCTTCTTCCTCGTCCAGCTCATCTGATTCTGACTCTGATGTATGTGCTCTAACAAACAAAAAAGTATCTGTGCATTAATACTCAACACAAAAGTTTTGCTCCTTTACATTTGATTCTGAAAACACTGGTAAAGTTTGTTCCCTAATTAAATGTCAAACATAAAACATCTTTATCAAAATATTGTTATATATTTACCAGGTTATAATCATGCAAACATTAGTCATTGTGTCTTTACACTCTGTTCCTGCAGGCAGAGACGGGCTCAGAGGGCAACACAATGTCTCACCTCAGGAAGAAGAGACGAACCTGTGGGATGATGTCCAACGGAGACACCAGCAGCCAGGATGACTGCGTCAGTAAAGAAAGGAGCTCGTCCCGGTGACCTCAGCCTTCACCAGCTTCCACCAACCTCCAACAGTGACTTACTCTCATAAACAACTCCAGCTGCTTCTAATCTAGTTTAGGTAAAGTCCAAATCCCTATTTGAAGGCTGCCTGGATTTTTTTTAGAGATACGATGGATGCCACTAAGGAGACTGATAAAGCCGCAGGATCTTCTGCGGTGTGGGCATGCTGGAAACCTGCCACCACTGTGCTTTTAACACCAATGATTATCTGTTTGTTTCTGTAGCTTCAGGTGTCTGAGGTGGAGGAGTAGTTTAACCTCATCATGGACTGGTATGGATGCAAACAGAGGGATGTGAATATTTTCACCTAACAAATTCTAATTATTGACACATTTACACATTTGATGTGGACAAGATTAACCAGCACCAACAATCAAATGCATGATATCATTAGACCTTTAAATTCAACTACAGTAACAGCAGTTATTTTGTGTTGGAGACACATTTACGCTCATCCGGCATAGGGTGTGTGTGTCTCTCTCATGAGTAACATGATGGACATGATTTCATCATCTGATTTGGCTCATTCATTCATCATTATTGTTATTCAGTAGGCTGCTAATTACACAAACCTAAAGTTCTGTCTAATATAAAAATCATACCCCTCAGTCACAACCGAAAAATGTCATTATTGCGCCAACACACCCCCAATAGATTCTAATTCTGTAAGACACTTTTCTGCGATTACTGCTTAAAACTAGTGTGTCATCTTTCCTATCTTCTTTGGTAATAAGCAGTTTTAATTTAACAGTTAGCAGTTAGAAACAAGAATTGTTTCATGTCATTGTAGGAAAATTAGAGTATTTATTATATTGATGAAGGAGCTTCAGTAGGAACAAAGAGTTCATGCTTTCAGGTGTCTGAGGGGGTTTTCGGCACTGAAGTCATCGGTCTCTCTGCCACTTTGATGTTTTGACTGATTCGTGCCATATGCTGCAAATGAGATATACTGTCAGAATGCTCAGTAGCAAAACGAGTCATATTAGTTTTGCACTTAAATGACAGCTGAGGGTTTTAAAGCCTCTGCAGGACGATAAGTCAGATAGTGATCTGGTTTATTCAGGTTCCACATGTTGTTGATTGACAGCTGAGCTCTCAGTTGTTGTCATCACTGTAATAGTGATTCAACATTGGTTTCTCTTTATTTTATCTTGAAGATCTTAAATGGGGCAGATTATGCTTGTTCAGCATTACATTGAACAGGATTTAAAATTGCTAGTTACTGTGGATGAATCTGCCTATTAAAAAAGAAAATAGATCTGCAACCTTTTTCAGCAACAGTCCATGAATCATTTTTGATTTTCTGTTCAAAAAAGCCTCCAACTATACAATGGTATTTAATGAACTTTACAGTAAACAAATAGAAACCGTTTTAAGACCTGACTCTCAGTTCTCATTCCAAAGTCTTGAAGCGTCTTGTTTTGTCTGATCAACCAAGCAGAACAGAAGAAGCTAAAATTACTGTAATAAGTAGATTCTCGCATTTACTCAACGATGACTTTAATTGTTCCTTTGAGCCATAAAGCTTTGCATCTTCTCTAAATCAGTATTTGTGAGGCTACATTTCTGTATCTATGCTGTTCCTAATTATCTGTGGCTTTAGACTAAAGTGCCTATAAAGTTTGGCATCAGCCTGTGAGGTGTGTTTATGTGACTGTATGAGGACGTTCGTTGTTCCTGTTTTCACATGTTCTCAAACAAGTTTTCTGGCATTATGTTGATCTCTGAGGTTGGTCACAATGTGCCTTCCATCTGCCTTTTGGTGAAGGTTTCTGTCTCTGATTAGACTTATTTCCTTCTCTGTCATCTGAACTGATGTGAGATGAGATTTCCTTCATTTTTTTTTTTTACGCTCAGTCTTTAGCGTGTAAATGTTGATCAAGTGAGACAGGATCCTCTAACACCTTGATGTGGTGCGTGTAATTTTGTTGATAAATAAAATCTTTTCTATGACTCCAAAAATGTTTTTGTGCTGGAATTAACCGCATTGAGACTATTTTAAATTATTCATTTACTCAAATCACAATTTAATAAAGACCAACTTTGTAGGGCCTGGATAGAAAGGTAGATTATACCATAGATTTTTACCATAGAGAAGCTGATGAAATAGATTATTTTATATTCAAACAAATCAAAATATGGTAAATTCATGTAAAATAAGATGTGTATATGCTTTATTGGAACGGTAACAGTAATTATTAATGTGTTGTGTAAAAGAACTCTATAACAATCCAATACATGACAAGATTAACTACTGTAGTCAGATCCTAGAGCATAAGTGTTAAGCAGGTAAGATTCAATTTGCCTATTGTTTCTTTTGTATGAAATGTTGGAACAGATTAAAAAAAAGTTACAGTCTCGATTAATGTATACAGCAGTTATTCTACTGTAATGTGAACTCTGGCAGTTTTGTTGTTTGTTTATTTGCATACTCTTACCATTTCTGAAAATAATCTAATTTTACTCTGAAAGGCAAACTAGTACTACATGTAAGTCCTGCAAGTGCTTTTAATTTGAAACACAATGCGGATGTAGTAATATCCCTCATTGTGTGTATCTTGTCTGTTGCGTCCGGTCAGCTGGTGAGGTTAGATTGCGCTGAGAGGCGAGATGCAACTCAGTGTGTGTGTGGCTGCAGCCAGACTAAGTCGCGCAGACGCACGCTCCTGTGAACACGCTTCAACTTTTACACTTTTCCTTCACCAGTCTTAGTAGAACATGGACTTGGACCCGGCTGTCATCATTCCAGCCATCCTCTTCACCGTATTTGCCATTTACTTCGCCTCATCGCTCCTCAGCAAGAAGCCCGCCGCCTCCTCCTCATCCTCCTCAGCCCCGAAGAAGAACGTCAACGTCGGCTATGGAGAAGACGACCCTCCGTCCAGCCCTCTGGAACAGCACATTCGAGCCGAGCCTGAAACTTCATCCCGATCCGAACCTCCAGCTCCGGCTGTGGAGAACATTGGAGCTGCGGAGAAGATCCAGGACGTCCTGGTTCCAGAAGTTAAGGTAAAACTGAGCCATTTCATAGATTGGTCAGTTAAATATCCTCAATTATAATTGTAATAAAAGTAGTAGTAGCCAAAAAAAGACTGACAAGTTAGAGCAATATATACAAATTGTAAAATATTTGCAGTAGAGACAAGGACTCGTGTATGCGGCAGAATTAACCACAAACCATCAAATATTGGTGAAGTTAACTGATCCAATGGTAAACTTCCCAATTTAGAAATTATGAAATTAAAAGTACTAAAAATATAATAAGTAAAAAAATACGGTTCACATATTTTTGTAAATAAAAGGTTTCAGGCTTGTCTTAAACAGAGCACGTCGCTGCACATTGACGCTGATCCTCAGCTACAGATCAAATGCAATAGATCAGAAACATTAGCTGAGCAGAACCTGAGTCCATAGAACATCCGTTCTCCAGCTGAACCTCGGGCACACTGGTCACTGACCAGAGCTTCAGGGTGACAAAGTGGGACACTGGCTGCGCTTTATCCGAGCTGATTGATTATTAGAGCTGCTGGGTCACCGTGTTATCAGCTTAGAGCGGTGCCCCTCTGCTGCTGCCTTCATCCTTCCGGCTCGTTTCCGACTTCATTCCGATTAGTCGCTTTTGAGCCACCAGATGAAATCCCTGCTGTTGGGGGTTTCCTGGGTTCTTCCAGGACAAATTGTGGATTTGTAGTTTCTCTTCCCAAGTTTTGGAATGATTCCAGTTGGTATTTGTGTCCCTCACACCCAGTGGTGATGACTGGACGTAATTTGCTTGTGCACACAAGCCTCAGTGAAACTGTAACATTGAACTTCACAGTGGGCGACTGGTGTCATCATTTATGGCCTCAAGTATTTGAATGCCCGCTGTTGTTATGTCCTTTTACACCAACATGCAAATGTGTGTTTTTTTCCTCTTCTGGCTGTTTGTTGGATCATTTTCCCTCTCAAGCCTTAAAAAAGCCTGAAGAATGTGCCCACCGTTGCTGTAACATGCGACGGACCGACATCTATATTTGGTGCCAAACATGAATCCTAAATTTATGCCTATGTTCATGGTGTCACATGTCTGAAATGGACCCTGATGCTGCAGGGAGGCACGGAGGTGCGACAAGTGGGATGTCTGTGTTATTTATCCTGCTGATGCAAACTGAACAGGCTGATCATTCATCGCCTCACTGGAGCGGTCCAGCTGTGGACTTATGTTCTCCACTGTAGAGTCACATAGTAAAGTTGGTATCTATATAATGTTCCAACCATGTGTTATTTATGATGTTCTGTGCTTCTAGTACAGGAGCCCGGTTATGCTGTATTGGTGAAGGTTGTTGGAGCAGCTTAATTTGCATTTCAACATTAAAAGTAAACACCAAGCAACAATAAGGAAGCAGCTGTTTTAAGGATGCAAATACAATAAATCCATCAGATAGCAATGAGTGATGTCTGGAAAGGAAACAAGCTCATTTTCGTGCATACTTCAGTTTTGGTATCTCACTGTTTTTGGACCTGCTGTCGGACCTGTGGCTGCTGCAGTGCATCCTGGGATTATTTCACAGCTCTCCTTGCCCTCATGAATCAGGTCTTTGTATTTATCGCACTGTAGGGACGAGGAACAGTAGGCGTTGTTGTACTGGCCGCTGTGTGCTATGAATGAGGCTGTGTGGAGTTGACCTTGTGTGACCTCACAACGTCAGGGTCACAGTACCAGAAAATGGGTTTTTACATTATTCCTGCAGTAAAAGACAGAATTAGCATTAATAAGAATATTATAACACATTTTTTTACATTCTACATTTACGTATCTTTCTAATGGACATTTACAGGGCTGTTTTAAAACCAAGCGTCTTCAGCCTCAGCTCTTCGTGTTTACAGATTTACAACCCTGCTGCCGCTCCATGTGTCGCAGCCCGTTCCGGCTCTCTGACATTTATGTGCTTAGCATGTTGTGCTGTTCCTCGTTCTAGCGTTACAGTTTCCCTTTGGTCCCCACAGCAGCCTAAAAAAAGGGCAAAATGGGACATAGATATGAGTTTCATGAACATGAACATGGGTGAAAGGATGAATGCAGGAAAGGGTGCCTGGCTCTGGAGGCAGGGTACAGGCCACGCTCGTCCCGTGCTGCATTTCCTCCGTCTCCTCATTCTTTTATTATTACAAACTGCCGTGAGTGGCGCCACAGGTCTCCATATATGGTAAAGTGTGTGTTCCCATCATGCCTAGAGGCTTGGAGGAGGAGAAATGGGGCTGGACACACTACGCAGGTGCAGTTGTTATGGTTATAGGCCAAGGTTTCATCCAGACAGAATTTGAGTTGCTACGTTCCCACAGTTCATCACACTGACAATCTTTTGAACTCCCTGACTTTAGTGCTTTATTAATATATCACTTGTCAATTTCAGGATTTGTTATCATTTAAATGTTGTTACAGCTGACTGTGATGCATCGTCTCTAAACCTCAGGCCTGTGTGGCATTCACTGACCTCTCATCTCTTTTATAACACTGAACAGTAGTCGACTGTTTTCTCATTGGACCTGTGTTCTGGCATTTCCTGGGTTCTGCTCTGGATCCGGTTACACCTCTGCTTCACAGAGCCGCTACCCGGGCAGCAAATCCGTGAGATAACAACGGCGTCACATCACAACACCAACGTCCTCTAGAGTCGGAGCTTCAGTGACAGTTACACTAATGAACTAAGAGCTGTGTGAAAAAGCATCAATTGTCTCTCGACTCTTGAAGTGGAGACAAGGTCCTGGAAACAATGAGTGTGTGTTCAGACTAAAGGAGCAGCAGGTCTGTCACTCAAACATGGCTACAGATGTGATGAGGTCATCCGTCTGTCCTCTGGTGTCTGTTCTCAACAAACAGTTTGCTTCACCGACTGGAACCGCTTCCTCTTCGGCGTTCGCTCAGGTAGCCGCTCAGAATTCCCCGCGTGCCGACAGATTCCTCTGCTCCTGTGAAATGTCTTCAGGGAGTGATAGGTTACATTCACCAGGAAATGACCCGAGACGTGAACCAAATTCGAGGCAACGGGTTAAAAAAGACTGGACCCTGCGTCTGTGAGCTGCTCGGCTCATTCACTCATAGACGCAGAAACGGTCACGGTCACCAGTGATGTCACGCACACTCACTCACCCAGCCGACAAACATGTTTGCCCAATTTAGGAGCAGGGACTTTATCATCCCGCTGAGTCATGATCTGATTAAACCAGCATCGTCATTCTCTGATTGCTTTGTTTAAGTTCCTCAGTGTTTCCTCTTGAGGTTATTCGGGTGTTTCATAGCTCAGGAATTCGCAGGCAGAGGAAAGGAGCAGTGAGGACAAGCTCAGTGGGATTCAGGGAGGGGGTCAGCAGAGCTCTGATACCGCCAGGCCCGAAGCGTCTCACTATCTGGCCTCCCCTGGTGCCGCCAGTTGTCTCCACAGTGAGTCATCAGTAACAGACTGGTGCTGTGCGGCGCTTATTCAGGTCAAGGCCGCTTCTGACTGATGGGACCAGACAGGACCCCTGCAGTGTCTTTTCTGGAATCGTCTGCAGCCGTGCTGCAGAGGCATCGTTACCCTGTTAATACACAGGTCCAAATATATGTCTGTAATTTAGATGAAGGTTCAAAAAGCTGAAACCAATCAACAAAATAGTGACTGAATTTAAAGCAACGTGGATACAGATCATTTTGGATTTTAGAATTTGGGCATCAATCTGTTTTTAACTTCTTTCACTTCCTTACGGGTTGTTTGGTGCAGTGGCTAGCGCATTAGGCTCCTGTCGCCCAGGTCGTGGGTTCAATCCCCTCACAGAGGGGTTTGTCTCAGGAAGGGCATCTGGTTTAAAAACTTGCCAAATCAACCATGAGAATCATTTGCTGTGGTGAAGCTGAAAGGAGTTCCCTTTTTAACTGTTTCTAACTTGTTTCTTTCCAGACTGTTTCCGTTTTAGTAACAAAGCCTGAACCGGTCCCAGAATCAGTGAAAGCACCAGAACCAGTGAAAGCACCAGAACCAGTAAAGGCGCCTGAACCTGTATTAGAACCAGTGAAAGCACCAGAACCAGCGAAAGCACCAGAACCTGTATTAGAACCAGTTAAAGCACCAGAACCAACGAAAGCACCTGAACCAGTAAAGGCACCTGAACCTTTATTAGAACCAGTTAAAGCACCAGAACCGGTTAAAGCACCAGAACTAGTGAAAGCCCCAGAACCAGCGAAAGCACCAGAACCAGCGAAAGCGCCTGAACCTGCACCAGAACCTGCGAAAGCACCTGAACCTGTCAAAGAGCCAGCAATTGCACCTGAATCGGTCCCACAACCAATAAAAGCACCTGAACCTGCCCCAGAACCAGCAAAAGCACCAGAACCTGTTTCGGAACCAGCAAAAGCACCTGAATCGGTCCCAGAACCAAAAAAGGCAACTGAGCTTGCCCCAGAACCAGCAAAAGCAACAAAACCTTTCCCAGAACTAGCAAAAGCAGCTGAAACTGTGCCAAAATCAGTAAAAGTAACCAAAACTCTACCAGAACCTGTTAAAGCACCTATCATAAAAACAGTAATATCACCTAAATTGGAAGCAAAAACAGAACCAGAACCTGTACCAGAGTCTGTACCACAACCAGTAGAAGTACTAAAGGGCTCGCCAAACCCAGTTAAAGCCCAAAAACAGGCTACAGCACCAGGACCTGTTCCTGAACTTTTATTGGTACACAAACCAAAACCAGTTCAAGAACCCGTTTCAGCAGCACCCGAACCTGTCCCAGAACCAGCTGCAGGAGTGGAACAAGTGGATCCAGAGCTCTTGGTCAAAGCTGAACTGGTCCTAAAACCTGCAGCTGAACCGGAACAACATGTGGAACCTGCACATGAGCTGATCGCAGACTCTTCGGACGTGGACCTTACAAATTCTGAACCGGTTGGAGAGGCCTTTCCTGAGCCTGAACCAGGACCAGAAACCATCCTTAGCAATGGTAAAACTGCAGTTTGTGTATCCAAACACATCATCTATGTACAACATCATCTATGTTCAACAGACAACAATGACCTCTCTAAATAAGAGTGTAGTAGTATAGAGTGTGTGCAGTATTGATATTCTAAAGCAGTGAGCTGTCACGCATGCACACACACACACACACACACACACACACACACACACACACACACACACACACACACACACACACTCAAAGTGTCTTATTTTCTGAAGCAGTCCAAAAGTTAAACAGGGTTAGTTTAAAAGCAGGCCAGTGCTATTTACTGGAGCAGTCTGTTTCCCAGTGACCTCCACTGGCAGGTCTGTGCTGACTCAGCATTGACGTGATTAGTGGTGAAGAAGCCATCTGCATTAGCAGGATAATCCTTAATGACACTTAATCTTTAAACACTGAGTAGGACTCGTCGTAGACTCACCTCAGGCTCACGTTAAGGAGCAAACCACATTCTGCAGTGACTGTGACTTCACCAAACAAAATAAATGCTGACACAAACAGCGGGCGCTGTCACTAACGTGTATTATCTGCTGCCTTACAGACGTAGCTGCAGCTGAAGATAAAGTGACGTTCTCGGCGGGAGCGAGACAGAGCAAGTTTGAGTCGCTGATGACGAAGGAGGAGATGGAGGAGGAGCAGAGGTCAGTGGCGTCATTCTGGTGCTAGTACCAGCAGCACGACGCATGGGAAACACAGACAAACTCTTCACCGGCACTAGTTTTGTTGCATCCCTGCATGAAAAAGAGCGTTGAGGGTTGAGTATGAGCAGAGGGGGAGGGGCTTTAGCGCTGGGCACCTAATACACGACACCATGTGGAGTTCAGCAGCTTTTTCTGCTTTGTGGCAGAGGCTCGATTGCTCCAAAGGCTCAGGTATACAGATGTCCTTTCCTGCAGTCAGCACCTCCACAAGATGCAGTAGATCTCAGCCTTTCATGGCATTTTGCAGGTTTTGTACTGTATGAGTGAAGCTGCGATTGCTGAAAACTCCACCTCTGACAAACCTGACGAGATAATTATGAAATTTTGTACTACAGTGCCAAGATCTTGCCATCACTCAAAAAAAATAGGAAGCATGTCCCATGACTGATTTATTCCAGCGAATTGTCTCTGTGCGTTTACATGAACAGCAGGCTCCCGTCTCCTCTCTACACATCCTCAGGCTGAACCACCAGTGAATAGAGCGCCTGTTATATAAGGCTCTGTTACATATCGCTATTCTGATATTCTGGTGTTGTGAGTTTGAGGCCAGAAGGTGGAGGACGGAGGGTGAGTGAGGAGACTGGGGGAGAAAAATACACAGACTATAAGCTTGGAGTGGAGCGATTTCATTTTCTTAATTGGACCCTAGAAGCGTTTAAAAAAGTTCCATGGCCTCATTGAGTTTTTGTAGAATCTTGAGTAAAATCTCTGGCTTTCGTCAAGTTCCTTTCTCTCGACATCTCAAGTGTGAGTCACGTCTCTGAGGCCAAACTACATCTCAGATGAATAAATATTTCTCCCACAGAGGGACAGAGTCTAAAAGCCATCCAGGTCCCTCGCTCCATCTCCCCTCACTTTGTTTCTATAAACTCTGGTCTTAGCTCATGTGAAGGATGTGTGGCGTCTCCACTCACGGCCAGAGCTGTTTTGCACTGCGGACTCACCGGTTCCGTAAACTGGGTACAGTATCAAACCCTGCGTCCGTGAGAAAGCAGTATAAGAGTATAATCACAGTCAAATACAGAAGTGCAGGTGGAGCGAAGGTATTCGTGTTAAGGGACCGTTCCTATGAAGAGCAACACGTGTTTGTCTGTATTTAATCTGTTCACAGCTGTAAATTGTTGCAAAGAGACGATGCGATTGCTGCTGACAGCAGTAGTTTCACTAGAGGTGAATGATTTGCTTAGAAATATTTTTTTCCTCGTCACATGATCCATACGTTGTTCATAGATCTGTTTTTGCGAATAATAATGAACTTATGGATCTTTTGCGTGTGTGCTCACAATTTCTAGATTGCACGACTTAATATCCTGTTTTACAGCATGTGCTTCAGAAATGACATAGTCCAACAGAAGATAATGCAAAATAATAATTAGAAACAATATTTCATGTAGCACTTTGGAGGACTTTGCATTGATTGAACCTGATTATTTTATTAATATATTAAAATAGTTTTTGGTGGGTCCAGTATCTGGATGCTGTTGTTAACTGATATATTTTAGGTGCTACCAGCCCTTCACCAAACCACATTCCTTCCCTCTGATTCCAGCCGTACCGGCTCGTCCACGCATGATATCCCGTGTTTCAGTGGCTCATTTATTTGCCTGTTTGTGGATACATGCAGTTGCTTATGTCTTGTGTCTCACTGCCTTCACCTTTATCTTTTCAGGATAGAGCTTACATCAGATTTTACTTCTCTGTAATCAACTTCAGCAGACACAGTGTGTTAGGAAGCAGCCGGTAAGGCGATGTTTCTGTTGACTCTGACCCCTGAAACGTTCAGCTCCCCTCTTAAATTTACACCTACAGCTACGAACAACTCACCACTCGTTCTTTTTTTGTGTAACCCTTGTTTATGTACACGTTTATATGTTTATATACACATCTCACATGCACCGTCACCTGAGTAACCACTAAAAATACATGAATGATCCTTTAATAAAAAAATTAAAAGAAAAATGGAAATAATATATTTATAGTTTAAACATACAACAATAAGGCGCTGATCTGTGGGTCACATGAAAATGCTCACAGTATATTCAGCATATTCAGAGGCAGCCTTGTTGGTAATGAGAATTACTGGCCCACTATTTATTATTGTACATGTAATGAATTTGTTTATTCATTAATGGTCAAACAGACCAGATCCTTGCTTCAATGCTCCCTTTCTAACCACTCGTGTCTTAAGTGGTGCCATGCACAGCTGTTCGCTGCTGGCTTAATGGGTCACGTGGTCTAGCGTTTCCACAGTGTCACCCAGCTGTGACACCAGCAGCACTGCGCTGTGTGTAGCAGCCTGGCATAGGCTTATTATTCAGCCCCTCTTGAGAAAACACAACAAAATCTGTGTCTTTAGTCTCGTCTCTTTATCCTGGAGCTTAAACCTCCAGTTTAAACCGACGACAAAAGAGGCCGGAGATGCTGGGAAACGGCCAGTGTGGATCCTGTGTACTCAGAGGAGAGAGACTCTATACAGGACACACAAAGAGCCCTATAGGAAGCTTCTCCAGGGGTTTAGAGGAAACATAAAAGACAGATTCTTCATTTCCAAACTGTGACAATACTCTGTGAGACACACTTTATGGATTTCTCTTTTTAAAGGAGGAGCAGCAGCTTTAGGTTCAAAGTGGTTGAATTGTACCATACATAATATTAAGTCATAAAAAGGGCTTACATACTGAAATAATGTTCTAATCAAGCACTGAGTCAAATGTTCTAATCCCAGCATCTGACAGCACTGCGTCATATCAAGCATGTATGCGGTGGGTGTGGGCTTCATACTGTATCAGTGCAGCTGTGATTTTGTAGCCACCTGCCAAACTTTATATCTGCTTCACACCAGAACTGTGTTAGTGCATATCTGACACACATGAACCCCAGTCAACAGGAAATAAAATTGATAGTTTCCTTTTTTTCATCTACTGAATTTAAGGTCATTAATTTATATGTAGTTTTTTATTTTTCATGATTATTACCAGCTACTATGTGTAGAAGTCAAACCCAATGTCATTATAAACATCTTACCGTTTCTCTTGCACATGAGTGCCCCCTGCAGGTTACACTCAGTTAATACGTTTCACGTGTGAGTGACCTTTGATCATCTCCACCCGAGGACACATCGTCTGTGTGTGACTACATCCAGCAGGTTTCCGCACCTTCCTGTTGCTGCGGTTCTGGTGGTGGCTTGCTGAACGTTCTGTCCATTTAATGTGCTTGTTCGCTGTCTGTCTCTGGCACATCTGCCGGCTTCTGTCCAGCTGTGCTGCTCGCCTGCTAACCCTGCATGCTTCCTGCTCACGCGACGGCAGACGGTGAGTGCTGACAGGAGAGTCAACTCAGCTGTGGAGTAGTGGGACCACAGGCACATACTGTACATGCACAGCAGCTAGAGTCATTCAGCAATATGAAAGTAATACAAGATACAGATTTTAATTGGGTGATAATAATACTAATTTATATATTTAACATTACTTGTGTTCCATAAACGGACAAACTTGTCTGTTGGCCTAAGAGGAACCTATAGTAGATTGTTGTGTTCTCATCACTTCACATCTGGTGTGACTCTGCGTTCTTTAAAATGAAACGTGAATTTGTGACACAACCAATAGCTGTAATTAGTATATAAAAGGGTTGAGTTAAGTTGTATTTGTTTACCTTCTCACTGGTATAAATATCAAAGTACAAATAATTTCCGGCAGAATTGTATTCTGTTAAAAAATATAAAGCAGCAGAAAGTACTACACTGTACTTGAACTTGAACACACACATTGTAAATGTACCTTAGTTTGACATATTTGATCCTTTTTGGTCATAGGTATTAAAAACCAGAGTTTTGAAGAGTTTTGAGAGTTGAAACTTCTGATATAAATCAACAGAGTGGTAGATTTATTAAGACCTAATGTTTTCATCCTTTCGTCTTTCAGAGCGCCTGAATGATTCAAGACTTCTCGACCCCTTGGCTTCATTCAGCTGACCTGTGAAGACCACTGTATACTGTTGACTTTGTTTGATCTCACTTTACCAGCGCTTACAGGCCTCATCTGCTTCTGAATAAGCTAATGTCTTTATGCCAAAGTGCCTTAAGGAAAGAGTGATTTTACTTGTCTGCTGGTGTGTGGTGGTAGAAACATTTTTACACTTTGGACAATTAGACATTAAGGATTTGCGTTAATAGAAAGTGTTTGATTCTGATTTCAGTGCTGTGGCTTTATTTTGCAACATTGTTTATAAGCTTCATTACTATTTAATCTAAACACAAATCAGACCTATGCAGTATTTGTTCCAAACACCTGAAGAGTAATCTAAACCGCAAAACATCTGACTCTGTACCTGCTGATTTCTCTCTGCTACTCTGATAAAATGTACACATTGACGTTGTTTCTTTTTCTCGTGTGCTTTTGGAGGCTTTTGTAAATTCAAAATCATTAAATGATATTTGTCCAAAAATTAGGTATCGTGTCGTCTGTAGCATTAACCTAGACAGTAAAACAAAAAAAATTAAATTAAAAGGAATACTTCATGAGTGTCCAATTTTAGACGTAAAGTGTGTGTTGGTTGGCTTCCCAGGGTGCAACGGGAGCAGCTGGCGGCCATCTTCCTGCTGCTGAAGGAGAACCAGGAGACGCTGGTGACGGAGGGAGACATAGAAGAGCAGCTGAGGCTCTACTCCCTGTAAAATCCATTAAATGACATGCTGCCGTTACCTTCAGGGACTTCATCATCTGACTTACAGCTGCAAAGGGATGTTCCCATGGCAACAACAACTTAAAATCGTGAATGTAAAACAGTGTAGTTGATCTCATCACTCTGTATAGCAAATTAACACCTAGAAAAAGAAGTAGTAATAGTAGACTTTAAACTTAATATAGCGCAGAAAGGTAGGTAGAAATAGAAATGTTCAAGTAGTTACGTTACAAGCTTAGTTCAACTGACACATGATGTTGGATTACTTTAGATTAGTTATATTAATCACTGAGGCTCATGCTAAACTTGTGATTCTCGTTTCAGCACCAAATTTAACGGATGAGAGCAGATTTATGTTGAAACTCATAATGTTAGAAGTTTCTCATTTGTTTGTGTGTTAAACCTTTTAGGTACAAACATTTATCAGCTTACTCATTAAATAGTGAAAAGACTAGATGCGTTTCACTGTTTAATTGATAACTGTTATGCTAGGAAGATTTAAATTATGTATCTGACATAATCTGACATTTAAATTATGTATCTGACATTTAAAAGCTCTTCTCCAAATATTAATTGAAATATGCCTTTGGAATAATTACGTTTCTTTTTTATTCAATTTTCTCTGGAATGTTTTTCTTTTATTTGTTTGTTTGTTACATTTGTGTTTATTATATGTATAATAATATATATATATATATATATGTGTGTGTGTGTGTGTGTGTGTGTGTGTGTGTGTGTGTGTGTGTGTGTGTGTGTGTGTGTGTGTATTATACTGTACTGCTGTACTGTGTTATGGGTAATGCAGTGCTTTCTAAAATCTTTTTCTTTATCTACTCAGCAGATAACTCAGGTTTTTATTATGACTTTTTCATAACAATAAAGGTGTTAATATTAGATCCACATTGTGTTAATATTGATTTACAAATCCGGACTTAGACATAAAGAAAGCCAGTATAAACACCGGACCAGTGTTCACTTGAGACAAAGGTTTGGGCCAGACTGTACCGACATCTCATGATTGTTGACATTTGTAGCTAATTACATAGTATGTGAAACTGGGTGTTCAAGCGAAATTCAACAGTGTGATACACTGGGAAGGGCTCAAGTCGGCAACTATTAGGTAGTAACACAAGATCAAACCACTCATTAGTGGAAAGAATCCAAAGTGGATTGCTAAGATACTACTAATATCATATTAGTATTAGTAGTAAAACTAAAACTAAAACTAACATTGAGTCGGTGTGTTCATTCGCCAAAACAATGTGGGACTCCGTAGTTTTCTCTGGACCCCTCCCCAATGTGACCAGCGATGACATGTATAGCCGGCTGTCATCGCTCCACCGCTGGTTGTCTAGGTGGTGTCCTGCCAACGATGTGGGCTTTGTGGCTAATTGGAGCACTTTTTGGGGAAAACCTGGGCTGATTAGAAGAGACGGCGTCCATCCCACGTTGAACGGAGCCTCTCTGCTTTCTAGTAACATGGCAATGTTGCTTAGTCCCCCCACTGCTTGACAACTCAGAGTGGAGCCCAGGACGCAGAGTCGCAGTCTTACACTCCTCTCTGCATGTTCTCTACAGCCGCGACCCACTCTTAGTCTTAGTTATCGCATAGAGACTGTGTCTGCTTCTCGACCACCTAAACTATACAAGTCACAAACAAATCAAAGAGGAGTGACTTACCAGAATTTAATAAACATCAAAACAGTTCCTCTTATGGAAGTAACAGTAAGCTAATAAAGTGTGGTTTATTAAATATCAGATCTCTCTCGTCTAAATCCTTTTTAATAAATGACTTGATAAGTGACCATCACATAGATCTGTTCTGTCTCACTGAAACCTGGCTGCAGCAGGATGAATATGTTACTTTAAATGAGTCGACTCCAATGTTGTTTTGTATTGTTTACCGTCCTCCTGCTCCATATTCGGAGTTCTTAACTGAATTCTCTCAATTCTTATCTTACTTAGTTCTTAGCACAGATAAAGTCATTGTAGTGGGAGACTTTAACATTCATGTAGATGTTGACAGCAACTGTCTCAGCACTGCTTTTAACTCCTTAATAGACACTATTGGTTTTACACAGTAGGTAAATGAACCCACTCATCGTTTTAACCACACCCTCGATCTTGTCCTGACATATGGGGTTGAAATTGATAATTTAATAGTTCTTCCCCAAAACCCTCTGTTATCTGACCATTTCTTATTAACTTTTGAATTTAGCACAATTGACCCTACAATAGCTGGAAAGAACTGTTACTAGCAGATGTTTATGTGACAACGTTGTTGTCAGATTCAAGCAGATGATTGTATCATCTTTTGCCTCAATGTCTTGTAGATACACAGAGAACAGTCACCTTAGTCCTTATGAACAGGTTGACTGTCTTGTAGATGGTGCTGCAGCTTATCTATGTACAATGTTAAACACAGTGGCTCCTCTGAAGAATGAGGACAGTGAATCAGAGGAGGTTAGCTCCGTGGTATAACTCAGAGATCCGCAGCCTAAAGCAAAGGACTAAAAAAATAAAAAAACAGTGGCGTTCCAACAAAATAAATGTAAACTGCATTGCATGGAAGGACAGTCTAATGAAATATAAAAAAGCACTTTGTGCTGCTAGAAAAACATATTATTCCTCCCTAATTGAGGAAAACAAAAACAACCCCAGGTTTCTTTTCAGCACTGTAGCCAGGCTGACAAAAAGTCATAGCTGTATTGAGTCCCTTTAAATCTCAGCAGCAATGACTTTATGAACTACTTTACTAATAAAATTATCGCCATTAGAAAAAACATTCAGCAGCGACTTCTTCCAAATGACAGAAAGCACTGTCTAGATCCATCAACTTTAAATTTATTAAATCCTCTGTCTTACCTAGACAGCTTCTTCCCCATAGCTCATATGGAGTTAACCTCAATAATCAACTCTTTCAAGTCGTCCACTTGTCTTTTAGATCCAATCCCAACCAGATTACTCAAAGAAGTTCTACCTTTAATCAGCTCGTCCATATTTAATCAAATCAACCAATCTTTACAACTAGGCTATGTACCACAGGCTTTTAAGGTGGCTGTGGTCAAACCTCCATTGAAAAAAACAACCCTGGACCCTGGACAACTAGCCAACTATAGGCCCATTTCAAATTTACCCTTTATTTCCAAGATTCTAGAAAAAAACGTGGCCAAACAATTATCTGACCACCTGAGTGGGAATAACCTGTACGAAGATTTTCAGTCAGGATTTAGAAAACATCATAGCACAGAAACAGCTCTGGTTAGAGTCACTAATGATCTTCTATTAGCTTCGGACAATGGTCTAGTTTCTGTCCTTGTCCTGTTAGATCTTAGTGCTGCATTTGATACAATTGATCATAACATTCAATTACAGACACTAGAACATAGAATCGGGATTAATGGAACAGCATTGGGATGGTTTAAATCCTATTTGTTTAACAGATTCCAGTTTGTTCATGTTAATGATGGATTCTCCACATGCACAAGGATTAGCTATGGAGTACCACAGGGTTCTGTGCTGGGTCTAATTCTGTTTAGCCTATACATGTCTCCTCTGGGTGAGATTATTAGAAAGCATTCTATTAATTTTCATTTTTACGCAGATGATACTCAGCTATATATGTCCTTGGAACCAAATGAAACAGATCAACTAGTCAAAATTCAGGGTTGTTTAAAAGACATCAAATCCTGGATGTCCCAAAACTTCCTTCAACTAAACTCAGCTAAAACCGAGATTCTTATTGTTGGGCCTAAAAATCTGAGAGAGACACTATTGAATCAGATAGCCACCCTGGATGGCATAACATTTGCTTCAGATTCTACTGTGAGGAACCTTGGTGTTATCTTTGACCAGGATCTCTCTTTTACATAATACATTAAACAAATCTCCAGAAACGCCTACTTCCATCTTAGAAATATAGTTAAAATCAGAAGCATCCTCTCTCAGAGCGACGCAGAGAAACTGATCCATGCATTTATTACCTCTAGGCTGGAGTACTGTAACTCCTTACTCATAGGATGTCCTAACAGCTCCTTAAAAAGCATACAGCTTATTCAAAATGCTGCAGCCAGAGTTCTGACAGGACTTAGAAAGAGTGATCACATTTCTCCTACATTAGCTTCTCTGCACTGGCTGCCTGTAAAATGTAGGATAGAATTTAAAATTCTCCTGATCACCTACAAAGTACTTAATGATAAAGCTCCTTCTTATCTTAAAGACCTCATAGTTCCTTATGCTCCCAGCAGAACACTTTCTCAGAGCGCTGGGCTACTTGTGGTTCCTAGAGTATTTAATTGTAGAACAGGGGGCAGAGCTTTTAGCTACCAAGCTCTTCTCCTCTGGAACCAGCTCCCTCTTGAGGTTCGAGAAGCTGACACACTCTCCACCTTTAAGATTAGGCTTAAAACCTTCCTTTTTGATAAAGCTTATAGTTAGAGATGGTTCAGTTCACTGGCAATGATTGTTAGTCACAGGAACTATCTCTTAGTTAAGCTGCAATAGACATAGACTGCTGGGGGACTTAATTTATACACTGAGCTCCTCTGTTTCCTTCTACCTCCTCTGTCCAATAACCTCCCATCATTGTCCCAAGTTTAACTAACCTTGTCTTTTCTCTCCAGTAGTTGTGCTTCTCTCCTCTCTCTCTCTCTCTCTCTCTCTCTCTCTCTCTCTCTCTCTCTCTCTCTCTCTCTCTCCTCCTCTCTCTCTCTCCCCCTCTCTCCTCTCTCTCTCTCTCCTCCCCCCCCCCCCCCCCCCCCCACTCTCCCCCCCCCCCCCCCCCCACTCTCTCTCCCTCTCTGTCCTCACCTACAGGTGTCATAGGACTCAAAGTTTGGTGTCTGTGATGGGCAGCTGCGGATCCAACCATCCTGCCTGTATCCAGTCCCTGGTTCAACCATCATGTCTGTGCTCTGTTGTTGCTTGTTGTTGCTTGTTGTTGTTGCTGTGCTTTTCTCTCGCTCTATCCTCTCACCCCAACCGGTCGAGGCAGATGGCCGCCCACATCCAGTCTGGTTCTGCTGGAGGTTTCTTCCTCGTTAGAGAGGGAGTTTTTCCTCTCCACTGTTGCTGTCAAATTAAATGCTTGCTGTATGTGGGATTTGTTGGGTTTAGTTGTGTGAGGTTTTAAACCTTACTTTGTAAAGTGCCTTGAAGTAACTTTGTTGTGATTTGGCGCTATATAAAAATAATAAAATATAAATTGAACTGAATTGAATTGAATTGAATATTTTACTATTGTATTTGTCATATGACTGTTATTCTCTCAAACAATATCTGACTGACTTTTTCTAAATTTCTTTCCTGACGTATATCTTTATCGGCGTCTAAGAGGCTGACTGTGTGTGAAATATATGGATCTTTTTTTGCATTTCCATCAGCAGTTCCTACATTGGTGTCTGTGATTCAAGAAGGTCATGCATGCGCATCTAACCTAAACAAAGGTACAGTATGCAAAATACCTGACATGGATACGCCTCCTTTCTTGTCGTGAGTGTAGTCTATGCGCCCTTTGAATACTATAGGCTCAGCATACAATGTAATAAGCCGCTACAACGTACCCTGAAAGTGACGTCACGACAGGTAGATCCCGTCTCAAGGACAGCAGCCGATAAGAGCAACTTTCTATCGTTGTCTCGTCCGTCGTCTGATCCGCTGGGTTTGGGTCCTTACATCAAAGTGACTCCTGCGCCATAGTGAACCAGGCTTTGTTTTTTTCTGACTGAGCAGGTGAGACTCCGTTTACCCGGCGGTTTTCGCATTATTTTAATTGGACATGGAAGCATTGCACTGTGTTTGTAGCCTTCAGGGGTGATGTGGGGTCTGATTTAGTGCTTTGGAAGTTTTTCTCAGTGGTCTTGTCAAAAGCTCTCTATCTATTAGTGATAGGAGTCTACGGGAGCGCGCACGGCCGCTCTAAAACAATTAATTCATTATTTTTATCTGACTTATCTGCGCTTTTCAGCTGCTTTTCATCGATCAGACCTTCGTCTGCCTCTATCAGCTAGATGAAGGTTAGAAGTTGTAACTAGCATTAAGCTTTAGTGTTTGTGTTGCCATCACCGGTTGCTGTGCGGTTCCTGTTGCTCAGTTGCCCCGCAGACGTACAGTGGTGCGAGTTTATCGTCTACAAATGTTCCTATAAAACCAAGTAGAAAAGGTTTTAAAGTCCTGATCTATATTGGAATGTCTTCCTCACGTGAGGCAGGAAACGATGTTAACTGCAACACTAAATTAGTTTCAAAGTGTTTGTAACAAAAACATTTACAGTATTTATAGTGCGCAGCAAAGAGCAAATAAAAATATCAAGTAAATAAACATATTTTTTATATGTATAAAATAAATATTATTCGTATTTATTTTAAATAAAAGAAAACACTTGACATTTGACAGGAAACCTGCTGTAACAGCATTTACCTGACCTTTTTGTAAATGCTCTAAATACTCTAAATACTTCAGAATGACTATAGAGAGGAAGCAACACACAGCAAGCTAGTAGTAACTCAAGTTGAAGACACTAAATAATATATTTTAAGTCCACTAAACAAATATTCATCAGCATGATATTACCACCTGAGAGCTGGTACATTACAAGTTCATAACAATACATCCACATTTCTTGTCATATTTGTATTGATGCATTGAATCTGTAAAGTAATATCTAGGCCTGACAGTTAAATGTAGAAGTTAAAATAAAAGACTTTTGCATGTTCGAGGAAGAAAGAGGGCGGCAGATGAACAACACTGTTGACTCTAAATTCAGTTAAACAAGTGCATCAGCTGTGACTGTACTAATAATGCTGCTGCCTGGGTCCACAGCAGCACAGTTAGTGCAGCACGGAGTCTGTTTAACAGTTAATTACCTGTTTGATCCATTGTTCCTGCTCTACCTGATGCTCAGCATTCATTTATGTGCTGCCACCACTCAACCACAGGACTACGGTGACGTTATACCAGTTTCAGTTATCACACTGGGCATAAAGCGACAATAAATTTTCCCCACACAGGTATTATTTTAGGAGCTCTGCCATATTTGCATAACCCAGTGTTTATTCAGCTTTTCGCAATAAGTGGATGTCTGACTACTCTTGGTGTTGGCTGTTGCCCACGACGGGGATCCAGGTTTACTGGACCTGCTGATGTCACATGTTGTTTAGTCTCAGCAAGGAACAATATGTTCTCTGGTCTGTTTTATGTTGGTTACTGGTTCACAGCATTGGCTCTGGCTGGTTTGGTCTAGTAAAATATACACATGTTCCCTTAATAAAACCAATTCTTTACATATGTTCACGTTTTTATTATTATTCCACAAGGTCCCAGGTTCAGTGCCATTTAGACCCAAGAGTCTGGTTTGTTCTATTTTTCTGGGGGTAGTACAGCTTTGTTTAGATTCCTACCACTTCCTCCCTTTGTGTTTTCATATGGACTTTAACCACTGTACCAACTCACCTCAATCCAGCTGTCATGAAAACTATGAAAGCATGAAAACCTGTTGACTTTTATTTTTTTAACCTGGTGAAGAGAATGATGAGACTGTCCTCCACCAAATGGGCGTTCCCTCTGCTGGGACTCTTAAGTGTTATCTTTGTGTATGGACTACACATGAGCCTGACCTCCAACAGGTAAGGGGACTCTAAACTATTAAAATATTTAAGATATGTTTGATCTTCAGATGAGCTGAAAAAATTTTCTTTATTGAGTTATTATACATATGATTGGAAAGTAATTTACACATACAAAAGTAAAACCACTGTTTAATGGTAATAGTAATAATTGCGTTAGTCATACAGGAGAAAATGCTTTGTCACCAGACTGAGCCTCTAGGCTTGCACGCCTGTGTAAGGTTGTAATGTCAAAGCATAGGCAGGGCTTTCTATCAGTTCAGTGGTACTTTATCAACGATGATTCAGAACGTTTGGCTCAGCAAATGCCGATGGAGTGACTGGGTGAGGGATTGTCCACTGACCAAGGTCTCTCCTCACCTGGTCTGATAACCACGACTGTGTATCGTTACTGTCTCGGCCGACTTGTCATTGCTGCTCTGAACTGATCAGTATCCTTGTTGGATATCCTGATAGTGGTGATGTCAGTGAGGGCTCAGATGACGTCGCCGACAAAAGTCTCACCTCAGCGGGACGACGAAACGAGACGGTAAATGCAAAAGCAATGTAGTTTGATCCAGCTCCCGGATGCTCTGACTGTCTCTCCATAACACAAGTGAATTGCACTGTGTTTATTTTTTATTTTTATTTATTTATTTTTTTTTGTTCTGTCCAGCAGTTTAGCAAGCAGCATGTATTACGCTGAATGCCACATTGTGATGGACAGCTTTGCTTTAACAAGAAGAGTATATATAGAATATATATACTCTTCCTGATTTATGGTTTAATGGTTTATTTAGCTAATCCAAAATGTGTGTGATGTTGCTGTGTTGGTGGACAGGTTAGGTTTCTGCTTTAGGGTGTGTATGCGGGAGGGTGAATTGCACTGTGTTTATTAAGGTTGTGTTTCTTTTTAAAATGTGCGTTTGCATGCAGACAGAAGCTTCGTGCTCTCTGAGGAAGACGGTGAGGACAGATTCACTCCTCGCGGCCCATTTTAGTTTCTCTGTGCCGGTTTTTCAGTGGAAGGAAAGTTTCTCTGAACAAGCTTGGGATTATTTAAAGGAAAGGGCGCTTCCTTATGGCTGGAAGGGAGTCTCAGTTGATGGTAAACAATTACATTTGTGTGCATGTTTACAAAGTAGTTTTCAGTTTTATTTCCAGTATTCTGCACATATATACTAAGAGCAGGGCCTACTGAGGATCCGAGCTCTAGGAATCACCACTTGTGCGTTTCTAATTCCTCTTCCTGTTTTATCTTCAGATTTGAAATTCATCCTCTCGCACCTCAACAGTTCTGATCTCCTTCCTCGGCGTTCACCTCACAGGTGTGTTCGCTGCGCTGTGGTGGGAAATGGTGGCATCCTCCGAGGATCCAAACAGGGGAAGAACATTGACAGTCATGACTTTGTGTTCAGGTGAGACTGACACAGAGCCTACACACGTTCACGCGATACCACAGTACGTTATTAAATTCCCAGTTTGTTGTTGCAACTTTGCGGTGTGGGTAAATCGGTAATATAAATATGATCTGAATATGATCTGACCTAGATTTCATGTTTCATGTTGGTTTTGTGCAATGTCACAGAGTGAAAATGGCGAACAGTCAGCGGACATATTCTTTAAAAAAAATCAAATATAATCTAAATGTTCTTAGAGCAGCAAACAGTAACACGCTATCAGACAGATGGCATTTATTAACTTCAAATAGTTAATTACACCCACAAGAAAATTTTGTTTATCTGTACTTTGATTTTATGGTTCAAAAACAAACAACGCCGCCCAGTGGTCAGAATTTATCTTAGCAGCTTCTCCGTCTTTACCCGTATCTGTTTTGTGATTGATCTTAACTTATAGAAAGCTCTTCACTTTCTGTTTGTGACACCATCACATTGACATGTATGAATGACGAATGGGGAACTTGCCTTGGTCCTCAGGGTGAACGGAGCAGTGACTAAAGGTTTTGAAGACGATGTTGGGGAGAGAACGTCTGTCTACGTTTTCAGCACCAACTCCATGAAGAATTCACTCAAGTCGTACTTCAAAAGTGGCTTCACCAAAGTTCCCCAGAGTCCGGTGAGGAAGGAAAAGGAAACCTTTTAATTTATGCCTTCTCTGAGTTTATTTCTCCTAATGTGTGTGTTTGTGTTCTGTTTCTGTTCAGGAGGTTAAATACATCTTCATCCCCGCAGACATAAGAGATTTTTTGATGATAAAAGCCGCTGTTTTGAACGAGACTGTCAGCTCAGGCTTTGACAAGGGAGACAGGTGAGCTGTTATGTGTGTGAATAAGAAGTCGTCACTTTGATCACTCCTTGATTGTTTCTATGTCAGATTTAGTACAATGGGGTGCAGTGGAGAAAATCAGTACAAGATAAAAGACCAGTATATCCAACAAAATGGCAATTAACACTAGCACAATATTTTAAATTTGTCAAACGTGGTTATGATCTGTGTTATCAATTGAACACACTCATTAACTACACAGGTTAGTGTTGGTTGAACCACCTTTGGCAGCAGTAAAACACTTTATTAACCAGTGGATCATTCTTTCCAGGATGTTTTTCTGTATTTGCATTTTATGCTCATTTTCCGTCTTGTCCAACAGGCCCTGGAAATATTTTGGCCACAAACCACCAGACAGCTTCAAGATTCTCCACCCAGACTTCATCTCTAACATCACCCACAGGTGACATACCAGAGGAGTTGATTTGTCCAGATGACACTTTACATGTTCTGACCTCTTCATCACTTCTCCACAGCCTGCTTCGTTCCAAACGGCTGAACAACCCTAAGACCCGTAACGTGTACATGCCGAGCTCGGGAGCGATGATGCTGCTGACAGCTTTACATACGTGTGACCAGGTACTGCAACAGTCAGGGACAGCAGCCTCTCCACTGAAATTTTACTGCTGTTTAATTTGTGTTTTGATATTATGCCCCTTTTTTTACATTTATTTTTTACCTAATTATAACACTTTGCATATACAGTACTTCATTTGTTTACTTTAGAAAAAGAAACTGTAAACCACTTAAACTCTTGTGAAGAGGACATTAAAGTCCTCTTAAAGTAGAGTGAAAATGTGGAGGGGGGTCTGCTGAGCTGCCTGTGGTCCATCATAACTAAATTATCCGTGTTATCATCACTGATAACACAAATTCTAAGAATGACTCACCACATTTCTTTGTGTGTCTGCCCTGCAGGTTTCTGCTTTCGGCTTCATCACCAGGAACTACGCAGACTTCTCCGATCACTACTATGACCTCGTGAAGAGGCGCCTGGTGTTCTACGCTAACCACGACTTGAAGTTGGAGGGTGAGCTGTGGGACGAGCTGCACCGCCGGAGAGTCATGAAGCTGTACCAGAGGCAGCTGACGGAGGAGTAGGACAATGGTGGTTATGTTTTCATTGCATTACGCGATGGAAATTTAACGGTTTTGATTATTTTACTGAGCATAGAGGGAGCTTTAATTTTCCACTCAAGCTCCTTCAAGAAGTAGTTATAGTTATTATTTTTTCTGCTTCTCATTAATTTTAGGAGTTTGTTTTGAGTGGAAATGACAACAATATAGGGTTGTGACTTACAGTAAAATATGTTGATATATAGGTAATTTTTGATGCTTCAGTTTGCTGAGTCTTGCTGACAACTTTAGGCTAGTGTTTTAAATAGTTTATTCACTGTTGACAACATGATTTGTTACTAAAACATCATGAGCTTGAACAATTCATGTTCAAAATGTATGATAATTTTGTCTTGTCTTTAATCACGGAAATGTTTGAATGATTGGTAAAATGGAAATGATACCAGAATGTAGTGATCTGCAAACAATGAGCCAATAATACGAAAGTATTACAAAGTATAACAAAGTCTTTCTTTTTTAACTTTGCCTGTTCTTGAAACTTTGAACACTGAACGTTTCACTTAGCCGAAGGACCACAGTGATTCCTCTAGGAGGAGTAAGTGACTTAAAAACTGATGGAGGACACCTCGCGGGCTTCCACCTCTACTTCTAGTCAAGACCAACTCTAAATTAATAATTGGGTTTTGTAACACTTACACGTGGATGGGAAAATAAACAAGATTTCTTGTTAGTGTCTTACTGACTGTAAACCGCCATAACACTGCAGTTTAATCTGACTGCCAGCATTCTTGGCAACTAGCCATTAAATGCCGTGCATTTATGAATATACTGAACGAGCTTCATTATAATAATCGTGTTGTTTCTTCCCTTGTTTGTAGAGAGATTACACGCAGTGGGAGGATCACGATGATGTGTGAAGCACCAAACCTGCAAAAAGATATCCTGGGAATGAGCCGCTAAAATAAAAGCACAGTCATTGTTACATAGTTTAGGAACCGTTAAAAATGTAATCGCCTGTATAAAATGAAAAATGTCGAAGCGTGTGCGTGTGTCTGTAAACTTAGACCAGTCGCAAATGTCTTAAATTTAAATTGTTTTTCGTTTTCAAATTTGTATTAGCTGTTGTCGACATGTAGCTATAAGACATATGTAAAAAAATACTCAGTATAAATACATGTCGCGTGGCTTTGGTGAGATTTCGCAACTCTAGATAAAACCTTTACTTTGAAACTTTAGCCGGATAGCTCGTGGTGTATTCAGGCACCTTTACAGCGTGCCCACATTCTGCGGAGTTCAGCGGAGAAAATGTGGCATTCAGGGCGAAGAGGAAAAAGCTGTGGGATGTCGGTCGACGAAGTAGTAAATAACGTTACACCATTAAAGTCTTAAAAGTAGACGTAGGTTTAGTCTTGGCTTATTGTCGGAAAGGCTTTTCTGTTTTACTTTTGGACGAAGCTACTTCTGGGATATACCGACTTTTCACGGAATCGGCACAGGGAATACTTTGCCAGCTCCTGGAGTCTGCCTCCAAACTGCCACCGTGGTCCGTTAAATACGTAAGGGTCCCACAGGGTCTGAAATATTAAACCAGAGAGGTAATGTGTAACGATTACCTAATCTTTCTACAGTTATGACTACACGAAAATTACTTTTTACGAAGTGCTAAGTTCGGTGCAAAGGTCGGCGGGGAAGCAGCTCCCCGGTGTGTTTACATGCCAGACTTCTGCTTGGAGCTGCCAGCCTTTCGATCACAGCCAAACTCTCCTCTCGTGTCTTTGACCTGGTCCCAATTATCAGTAAAACGGAAGAGGTTTTGTATTTTAATATTTTAGCCCGCGTACGTTTACACAACAAAGCTGCGTTTTAATCCACCGAATACATGGAAGCCTGAGTGGTTCCCAACTTGTGCCCTATTTTTGCGCAGCGTAATAAAAGACCAGAGATGAAGCCAGCGTTTGGTTGTGGATTGACCGACCGCGAACTGAACTGAAAGAATTTGGAATCGTGTCTTACGTGTTTATTTAATGCGGGTGTTGGCAGATTTTTAATGGGAGCTCGCATTACAGTGTCTAAATATTTACAGTAGATGCTCAATGGATTGGAGCGGGGTAAGGTGCTTTGGTCCTTATTATAAAAGACCTGAACTCACTAAACAGCAGTTATGTTTTTAAAAATCACCAGACAAAACTTAACTGAAATAATAATATGTTTCTTGTTGTTTTTGTGGGCAATAAAAATCCTGATTTCCTAAAGACTTTGTGTCAAAGTGAGACTGATGAAAATAGAAGCAGTAGTGGTGGAAGAAAAGGGGGATGTGTCTGATAGTGTAGCCCTGTCCTCCTTTGTGTCTGCCTGGTTATGTAATAACACAAGTTGTAACCAGGAAAACAGCAGAGTGCAGAACCACACCGTGATCCAACTACAAACACACCTCAAACACTCTTTCTGTTTATGTAGCAACACTGATTTGGAGGTCTGGTGCTGCAGCCGCCATCACGTTTTCATTGTGGAGAAGCGTGACTGTCAACACCAATGTCAGTTCTCTGCAGGAAAAGTGGAGCAGCTAACTCTGCCAACTTCTACCTCCGTGTCTGGGAGTTGGGGTCTGGGCACTGGGCTGGAAGAGTTTAAGTAGCTGCTCTGCAGTTGAAATGAAGTCGATGCATTGCCAGCGCAAACATGTAATCTATCAGAGCCCTGAGGGAAGCAGCACGGGTCCACTGTGTGCCATGCAGGGCTGAGGGCCCGTGTCTGTGTCAGGTGGTTTAGCCTACAAATGTTTCGGCTCCGCTTGAAAAAATGTGCACAAACTCAGTGAAGTTTGGTGTAAAACACACCCGACCCTGCACAGTGAATGTTTAACTTCTCATGCTGCCGTGAAGGCTCTGAAAGTCCCATCAATATTTACACAGACGAGCCTCGAGCAAATCCTTCATGAGCTGCTGGTGTTTGAAGATTTGCTAAGCTGCAATTAGAGTAAATCGAGGTGAAACCCTCCGTTACTAAGATTTCACAGCACAGAGCTCATCTGCGACAGGTGTGTGTGTGTGTGTGTGTGTGTGTGTGTGTGTGTGTGTGTGTGTGTGTGTGTGTGTATGTGTGTGTGTGTGTGTGTGTGTGTGTGTCCTTGCTTTCTTGTGGAAAATGTCCACGTTTAAGTGCGTCGTGTTTGCCTTCAGGCCACGCTGAAGTCTTATGATGAAGAATGGAAACTGTGTGACGTTTACATCATGCAGTGCTAATGTGGGATTTCAGGACGCTTTGTTCGCTCTCTGTCTCTGACTGTCACCTTCTACGTAGTGTAAATACTGATGACGCTTGTTTTCCTAACTAACATCAGATTCAGATCCATAAAGGCCTGAACGTAGTTGGATTTGTGGTGGATCACTTACTTCATATCCAAAACACATGCATCCGACGGTAGAGCTCCTGTGGTTCTGTCTGAAGCATTATGTCAGATTATATGACCTGTTTTTCTAATTTCTTTTCTCTCTCAGGCTCCTGGTGCTGATCACATCAGCCCTCCATCTCCAGACTCATCGAGAGTAGTTCAACAAACCTCCATCCCCCTCCACCGACCTTGGAAATATAATTTCCCCAAGAATAAAGACTAAAAAGTAGAAACGTCTGAACAGGATATTAAGTCGTAGAAAAGTTTTCCATCTACTGGACTTCCGATTTTTTTGTGACCTGAGCTCCGCATAGAGGAAGTTCAGAGCCTCATCTGAGGCAGGTCCATGTCTCCAGCGCTCAGCATGAGGAGGAGGTGTCAGGGATCGAAATAAAGCTGGTTCAGACACGAGGAGGAGGGAGCATGGGAAAGGAGCAGGACCTGCTGCAGGCGGTGAAGAGCGGAGACTTGTTGTCCACTCAGAAGCTGCTGTCCAAACTCAAAGGCAACAGGAACAGTGAGTACAGCTGGTCCTCACATCATCTGTGCCAAAGGTTTAGTTCATTGTCCGTCCACTCCACATCACCCACAAGTGCCACAGGCCTAGCTGTGTGTGTGTGTGTGTGTGTGTGTGTGTGTGTGTGTGTGTGTGTGTGTGTGTGTGTGTGTGTGTGTGTGTGTGCGTGCGTGCGTGTTGGTTGAACGTGTGATCTGATGTCATTGGTGTGGTTTGATTTCATTTAATACATTTATTTATTGGTAAAGTTTAGGAAAGGTACTGTACTGTGGTACTGTGGAGCAGCCATGGTGGCTTTGGTTTCTTTTCCAAGACAAACATGCAGGAGGAAGTGGGATGTTCTTGATACTAAACTCGTCAAATATGGAAACAGAGAGAACCTAAGCTGCTGGAGGCTTCAGCTGAGCAACATTTTCATTTAATATACACTGGTGTTGACCTTTTCAGTTTCAGAAGGCAGGGCTGGCATCAGTTTGTTCTAAAAGGATGACGAAGCCAGTGGAGTCAGACATGAAGATCTCTGCTTTGGTTCATATTTAAACTTCCAGAGGCAGGTTTTTGACCAGTGGATTTCATCGCTGCTACAGATTGACCTACAGTAGATTTTAGGTTAGGTTTATCTTACAAGTTATCCAAACACATTTGAATGTGCAATTAAAGTATATGTGTGATGGGATAACGATCATAAATGACCACCCAGAGCTACCAAAGCTGAGGGTGAAGAGGTTTACCGTGGCTGCGTGGCTCAGTCTCCTTATCGCCGTCCGACTGAGCTGCATTCCACTTGCAGAGACCTCACACCAGGCAGAGACGGGAGCTGCAACGAAGGTTTAGCATCAGCAGGGGCAGTACAAAGCATCTGTCAATGTCCAAGTCATTCATGTCAAAAAAGTGGAGACTTAACCTTTGGGCAGCTTAGGAGCTTAATTAGCCTTTACTAAGCGAATAAATAAACTAAATGTTTTTATCTCCAGCTGGTTGTGCTAAAAATGCAGGAATGTGAAACTGTTGATCCCTGTAGGAATGTTCTTCAGTAAAAACGAGAGAAAGGCGACTCAGGTGCAGCTTCAGATGTGGTTGTGGCTCCTCAACAATGGCTGTGGTCTCCAGTTACATTAGTCTGTCAGCCTTGTGTTTACTACTCCTCTGTTCTCCCGTTACGCTGGTTAATATCTCTGACACAGTGACACAGATGAGGCAGATGTGCCGTGGATAGTCTCGCGCAACAGTTCGAGTCCCTGCTTCTGTTTTCTTTGCTCTCCATATGACTAATGTGGCCTCTTTGCCGTCTCTCTGCCTCACAGTCAGTTGTGTTTTCTGTTTGAGTAACCAAGAAAAGGGGCCGCCGAGGGCCCCGGGGCCGACAGGAGGTCAGTGTTTATCCGACAGAAAACCTCTTGCATGTCACAGGATCGGCCGCACAGCCCGGCGTCTAGCGTCACCGCTGACCTCTGACCTCTCAGGATAAATGTGGAACTTGTCAAGAGGTTAGGGGGTTTGACGGCGCCTCAACAAATGATCGGTCTATTCTCTGCTGACCAACATGGGTGAAATTTCCAAATGAGTAGTGAAACGAATTCCTCAAAGATTGTGTGTTCTTTTATTGAAATAAAGTAAAAATGTAGTTTATTTTATAATAATAATTATTAAAAGTCTTAATTAGGAAATGAAAGTCTGGCCCTCCAGCCTGCGGTGGCATGGTTGGTTTGCCTTGGTGCCTTTTGTAAAGTTGCTCTTTTACTCCTGGTTTTATTATATGTATCTGCATTGGTTCCAGCCTTGCAGTGAAGTGAAGTTCTGTATTAACTTTGATGTTGCATTTGTTCTCCTTGCTTACAGTAGGAGTTTTCAGATTCTCAGCATTAAAACTATATGTGGTCTGTACGTCCTGTGGTCTGTGTCCTTTGTTAGTTTGAACGGTTTAAGCAGGGGAGTCTAGTTGTTGGTAGATTAGAATATATATATAACTCATAATTGCTACATTAAGTAGTTTATCTTTCATTTACAACACTTGTATCAGTTTTGTAACAGACTAGTGATTGGGTGATAGAGCCTCAGGCCAGAGCTCGGTATCTGTTATCATGAGTTTTATCAGCCTGAACAACAGGTTGAGGTGAGTTGGACCTTTTGTTGGGCAGGCTTGGTCATCTTGATTAAAGCCTTGGTGTCTACATTGTTCCAGTTTTCCAAAATTGGTCTCAAAAGTGACACTTAGTATTAGTTTGAGATGCCCTTGGCCTTTTGATGGCTAAAGGTCTGTCATAGACTTGTTTTTTGCAGCTTCTGAACATCTATCCTGGATTTTGTCTAAAGAGTCATGTATAAGCTCACTTTGTATGAACAATAGGAAGTTCTTGCCATGGAGAAAACTGTGTAGGAAAATTTAAAGTAAGTGAGTGTGAGTGACAGGTGTAGAGGAGGTCTACGCTCAAACCTCTCACTTAGTTATAAATGTTGGTAGATGGACCCTCGGCCAGCTGACAGGCACGTCTCTGCTCCCTGAGGGACTTCCTGCAGACTGTCACATGACTCCCACCTATTGTTCCCCATTTCAGCACACCCAATCCATCACCGTAATGTCACACGAGAGCCGTTTAAACCCTTGTTACTGAGGACAGAAGCCTATTAAAAGGGCAGGAGACATGTTTCTTCTCCATGCAAATGAAAACCCCCTTGACTTCTGTGACTTCGAAGCCGGTTGGCCCCTAATGCTGCACCTTTCTCAAAAGTTAATAATTAACAGCCACATCTCCATATTTGTGTGATCTTTTAAGGGGGTGTCTGTGACCCAGACTCCGTCCTGCTGACATCTGGTGCTTCAGTATTTGCCCCATACCCAACTGCTATCACACAAATCACAAGGAGCTCCCAGATGGTGCCCAGGCAGGATTAAGAGGAATTATAGCTCTAGGGTTGGGATGTGTGTGTGTGGGGGTCCAGCTTTGTTTATCAGGTGCTGTGGAATCATGTTCTCATCACTGTGACTGTACTGCTCTGTTGAATTAGATCTTAGCTGAGTTAATAATCCCACAACCTTAACGAGGCACTCTTGCAGATTAGTTTGGAGCTTCTGGAGCTTTGTATTGAGGGCTGGACAAAGCAAGTCTTTATTTCATGGATTGTTATTTTGTTTCATTGCTTCTAATGTATCTTTTAAAAGTTAGTAAAAGTATAAAAAAGCTGTGTTAATTTCACTCTCTGCAATCTATCAAAAAAATTGAACACATTAGAAAATAATCCTAATTAAAAAGTTATAGAGACATTAAAACCATAAACAAAAGCAGATAAAAGCCTCCTTGTCTAAAAACATCCCCATCCGTCTTTTTTTCAACAGAAGTGTGCCACATTATTATCATGTTTGGTGTTGAAGCTCATCAGCATCCCATTATTGAAGCCTCGCAAACCTGTCTGCTTTGTGAGAAGGCTGAGGAGTGAAACAAAACAACAAATAGCTTGTTGGAGTCTGTGCCGAGAGAGGGGGGCGGAACCACTCCCACTCTGGACGTCTGCAGCCTTTTCACACGTCTCTAACCATGTTTTATTCATGAGTTTAGATTCAAACTTGGCCCAGGCCAATCGCTTCCAATAAGGTCGCTGCGCTCTCCAGCAGGAGCCCTGTCTTCTTACGGAGTGTTACTCTGTAGTTCTGACGTCTCAGTTCTCTCACTCCCAATACTAAACACTCTGCATCTCAAGAATCACAGCAGGACATCAGTCCGAGCATTTCCTACATGCTACAGTACTTTTTCACTCAGATTTTCCCCAGTCTGGCACAGGCTGTAGTGGTGGGAGAAATGGGAACAATAAAATAAAAGCACAGCTCCCACTTCAACCTTGGAGATGAAAGAACTGTGACACCTCATTGGGGGGAAAGTTGGGGCAAAGTTCACTCATAGGTAACGTTTCGCTACCTAACAGTCAGTTTGTGCAGAGGTCTTTCGTGCAAATTGCTCACTGCTCGGTGTCAAATGTGCAGCTTTTCCTGCTGACTAATGGGGAATAATGAAGTCACTTGACATGTAACTGGATCAAACTCAGACAATCGCACCCTCGCTGCTCAGTTCTCACACTGACAAACCCCAGAAAGCGGGGCAGTGTCTTTACGCAATGTGTTTTCCAATCTTAGGAAAGGTCACGCCAGCACAGACTGTTTGTTGAGCCTTCTTACGCTGATGGAGTACAGCGAGACTCTGGTTGCTCTACTTCCACCCTCTCATCACCAAACCCCAAAGAGACAACAAGGAGAAAACTTCCACAGTCCTCCAGACGAGACGGGTTTGAGAAAACATGTTAAAACCTTCCAGACGCTGCCTGAAATTCCTCCTCCTGTGAGCTGATGGTGTTTGCCTGTTAACTCTGCTGTTGGTGTGTTAAATGTTTAATTGGCCCACTAAATAGACACATTGTTGAGAGCCTTGAAAAGCTACCAGTCATACCTTTGGAAAGGGAAACAAAGCTTGTGTGTGTGCGAGGGACCCCTCTGGCTGTAAGGGGCTGTAGTCATGACTCTGACGTACAGTAGCAGGAAGGACGAGGATAAGAGAACAGTTCTGTGTTTACTGGGGTTAATGTCGATAAAACATCAAATTGGGGCCAAGATTTTGAGCTGAACAAATTCCCCCACAAAGACATTTTGAAATAGACTTTTAGCCTCTGGGATGTCTGCTGAACTGCTCTTATTTGACTTTTTGCTCACCTTCTCCAGGATGATTAAACCAGCAGCCTGTGAGCATGCTCAGAGCAGTGGCAGCTACAGGAAACAGCTCCTCCATTCACTTTTTATAGAAGCTTTGAAATGAAAACTAGAACATAATGAACGTCGTTTGAGGCTACAGTCTGTGTGTGTTGTGCAGTGGGATGCAGTGTGTGCGGCGTAGTAATGGCTGCTGGAACCGTGCTTTATTTGGTGCGTTATGTAATAGACGTTGTGCACCAGGCCCCCGTTGTTGGTTGCTTCTCCACTTTTGTAGCTTTGCTTTTATTTTTTATCTGGGACTCGAGAACTGTGACGTTACGAGATGTGACACTGGCTATAAATAACGCTGACTACATGTGTTTAATGTGTATAAAGAAATTTATCATCAGTGCTGCTTAGAATAAGATCATATTTATTCATAAATCTAATATCTAGGTTGTTATAAAGTTGGATCTTGGCAAAAACCTAATTCTTGTACTGTATGTTATGTAAAAAATGATCACACACTTTGGAAACTTTTCCCAGCTTCATTCCACAAATTCCAACTCTTTGTGAGTTTTCGATTACTCTTATACTGTCAGCAGTGCACTTTTTCCTTTCCTCTGGAAACACGTTTAAGATTTGAGTAGCACCTCACGCAGTATATCACCCAGAATCCTCTCAGGTTATGTCTGGGAAGTAAATCTTCTCTACGTGTAAAGAGGATCAGCAGTGTGTGATGAAGCCACGCTTGTCTGGAGGAAACTCTTATTTCGTGCTCTTAAGGCGACGTCTCCTATCTGACTCCGCTTTGATTTGACTCTGACTGTGTATGAAAAACAATTCCCACCACTGAGCATGAGTGGAATTTAGAGAACCCTAATTTGGGTCAGAATTATGGTTCGCTGCTAGAAATGGTTGTGTTTTTGCTCCAAGCCTTGGCATGTGTGTATATGTGCAGCACAGGTCTTTTTCCAAAGATTTAAGATCGGTTGAAGCTGAGGCTCAGAGAGGCCTGCAGCTCAGCGTGACGTCTGACTAACAGCTGTGCAGTTGAAGCTAAAAGTTTCAGTTTTTTCTCTCCTCCAAAATCCCCACATTTGAGTTTGTGCCAACCATTGTCAGAGCAGCAGAGTGAATTTCAATGCGGAGGGAAGAATAGAGGTGGTGATGTCATGGTGTTGGTATGCGGACCCCACAGCAGTACCTTCAACCTTCAATCCCCCTTCTCCCTGGAATTTGACTCCGGTGAAATACAGCGTGTTCTTGAAGCGCTTGCCCAAGTTTTCAGCCTGACGACAGAGAGAAAAGCGCTGGTGACCTCACGGCTGTTGCAGCGCTGCCAGTCGTAGACTCTGGATGCTCTTTCCCAGCAAGGCTTTAAGGCGACTTCAAACAGAATCTCACTCTGAGGTTGAAGGAGTGGTGAGGGTTTGTGGAGGGAGCTGTGGACATGAGGAACTGCAGTGCAGAGAGGAGAAAAGAGAACTTGTGCATCAGATTTGATTCAGTTTTAGTTTTTTTTGTTTGTTTGTGTTGCTTGCTTTATCTGAAGTCAAACACTTGGAGATTTACTCCTTTGTGCATAAGTGACATATTTATTTAAAGTCTAGTGTCCATTAAGATTTCTCTCTCCTGTATAGTGTCCAGTGTTTCTAACCACTGAGAGTGTATCATTAGTGCAGGAGGATTTTCCAGAGGCTGGTGTAACATGTGTTGCTGCCACAGAGGAAATAAATCCACGATGACTAAAAAAAGAGTTCCGAGCATCTCTCTATGTCTTTACTACCAAAATAAATGAGGCAGAAAATCTGTCCAGATGCCAGGAATTACAGCTGTCACAGCTGATGCTGCTTCAGCGCTGAGACGCCTGGATGTAAACCTGTGACTGATAGATAAGTGCTCTAATATAGGATTTAAGTGTGTTCCATGTTTTACTCACACAACAAATATGGCTTTAGCGACAAGGAGTTACTGTCACTCTCTCTCTCGTCTGGATACCCTGGTGTTAAGGAGAGCAAGGTAGAACCAGCACATAAGCAGGTACGGTACCATTCGGTGTCTGGGTTTAGCCAGATCACACCCACACACTGACAGTCAAGCGCGGTCACATGCACCACTAGTCGAGTGATATAACTGATATAACCGAGGAAGTCCATTCGAAGCAGAGGAACGGGTGTGAGGCTGAGCTCACATCCCCCTGAACTCGTGAACCCCTCCTTGTCCTGTGTTCAGATAGGAACAGGAACGCCACGCTCTGCCTGGAGACACTGGCAAAACAAACATTTTGTTCTCTCATCAGCACACTGATTTATCTCACCTATGGTTAAGATGAATAACTATTATTCCTTAAATAGATGATTAAAGCAAGTGAGTGACAGTTTGAATAACCAGAATTTAATAATTTGGCGTGCGTGACTGAATGAGCAGATAGACATGTTGGAGTGAAAGAAGAGCCCTTTATGTGGCGACTGTGTGACTCATTCAGGGATTAGCAATTCCTTACTGTAATGGTTTACTCCTCTGGTGGTGTGTTTTCCCAGCGCTTTGATTTCACTGTAATTATTACCAAATTACACAGCAGTTTCCAGGAAGCACCTCAGGAACTTACTGAAACATGTCAATTCCTTGGAAAAGTGTCACCTCTATAATATGAAGTAAACAAGCTTTCGGATCAAATTTCTTCTCCAAACTACTTGTTTCGTTTTCCAACCACAGTCTAGAATCCCGAGCTTTGGGGCTTTGTGTCCCTCGTTAGCAGGCCGGCATCATATGAGTTCGTACACACCGGCATCACTGTTCATTAGTCTCCACTAGCGGAAATATTCAGGTTCCCCGCTGTCTGTCATTCTGAACTGGCTAATCGGCATTTCCACATCAGAGTGTGAATGAGGCCAGTGTCAGCAGCTTCCAGCTGGATAAACACACATAAACCACCTCAACCTCTTCATTAGGCTCTGTTGGCTCTTGCCTCCTCGCAGACAGTAATTAGACCACACTACAAACTAACTTAGAGTGACACACAAACATGAGTCATCAACCTGCTGACGAGCAGCCACGCAGGTCCCTGTCAATTATTTCAGCAGATTCTAAGGCCCAGTCAGTCGTATAACAGTCAGATCTAGTTATTTATCTACTGTGGGTTGTTGCTTTGACCAGTTCGGCCTTGACGTTTCCACAGATGTTTCCCTTCGTGAGGCGTTTGTGTTTCCCTTTTTCTGGTTCGTTGTCTTATCGCTAAACAGGATGTGTTCAAGGACAATCCCCCTCTTTCTATTTCAAATGCCAACATTGTTTCATAGTTGTATGTTTGACATTTCTTAGCAAAAGCCTTTTTTAAGTTAAAACTCATTTTGCTGAGGGTGATTGTCCTCGGGCCTCTACCAGCAGCTGCTCCGGACCACACATTTTTCTCTTTATCACCATTATGTCTTCATACAGTATGTTCATGTTCATCAGTAAGTGTCATGAGTAAGTGGTGTGGTTATTGCACAGGGCATAATACATTTTCAGGTTTTAGATATTTGGTCAGATCAAGGCCAAACCTAGTTTTGGGATTTGAACTGAACGGAGCAGCTCACAGGAACAAAGCCGGGACTCTGAGCGAGGCCCCTTCTACACTTCCTTTCCCAACATTATTGTTCACAGAGTGGGAGGCTATAGCATTGTATCAGCTCGGACCCCTCCCTGCTGAGGGAAACGACGAAGCGACCGAGAGTCCGAGGAGATAAGGAGGATATTGACTGATGTGTGCTAACTTACCAACGTCCCCTCACTTTGTGAGCTGCCATTGCACTCTTTTCTCACATGAACTGTTGATCCTTGTCATTTATCAGAAACAGAGACTTCCTCCTGCTCTGTTTACTCTGGAATCACTCAGATTCCACTATGCACGAGAACTCCATTGTCCTCCATGCTGCTCTCCTCCTCCTTCCCCTCTCTTTGCTGCGTGTATTGTTTACTAGATGTTTGAAGGATGACTTAATAGCATGGAAACCTGATCACCTGTACCAGATGGTATCGCACCATTCATTCACCTTAGATACGACTTAGCAGGTCCTTGCTCCACCTACCAGCAGACTCAGTAGTTTGGCATCAATGTTTTTTGTTTTTTACAAAAAACACTCCTCCCTCTTTTGCAAAAAGAATGATTATGTTGGTTAGGAAGAATGGTTGAAGTACAGATACAGCACTGAAATAGAAAACAAACCTTTCATCTGTTTTTGGCTCCTCTCTATTGACCCCAGCTCATGACTGGGTCACTTGTAATGTTTGTCCATGACTAAGCCAAGTTACACATGAAGTTACACATGAGGAACTGAGCCTGGCGCCGCCTCATTGAATTGTTAAAACCAGTTACAGTTGAAGAGTGCAGAGCTGATAACATCAACATCACACACAGAGTAAAGAGCCGATGTTCTAATTCTGCCTGAACCATCTGGCTTCTAAACAATCCTACATCAGGAAGTAAACGAAATGTCTGACATTTAAGCAGACTATCAACAGCTTGATCCAAAATGTTTTTAGGACGAGGGTAGAAAAGATTACATTTATCTCGTCTGATCACATTTGAACCAGACATATCATCGAATGAACTCGTCCAGTAGCTTTACCCTGACTCTCAGCAGGAGAATTAAGAATTTATGCCCCTTGTAACGATGGTTAATAAAGCACAGCGAGTCCAAACCAAGCACATTTTCCAGGTTTACACACGAGAAGCAGCTCTGGTTTTCCTCTTAAGGTGGGAAAACGAGCTTCCCGGCTCACACCGAGGGTCCTGCTGAGAGCGGATAAATCAGAAGCTCTGACAGGTTTCACAGCGCTGGCTGTCAGAGAGCAGCTTCACTCTGCAGCGAGGTAATCTGTCACATGTGACAGGCTGTGTGTTTAAAACTCAGAAAGTCCCTAAACTGTATTTTAGGCTTTGAAGGCACCAAATTGTCTTACAGTGCACCTAAAGGCTAATAAGGATCTGTTTAGGCCTCGTGGGGAATGCCTCGGTTATTTACAACTGAATCAACCTGTACTGTATAATGTACACTTCACAAATCCACATGTTGCCAGATGTTTTTGGAAGATTTATATTCGATGTGGAAACATTTATCATCAGTCCCACTTTTAATGTGTCTCCAGCTGTCAGAGTTAAGGTGCTTCACCTCTTCACCAGTTGATTTTCCTCTCAGATTTTCCAGATGTTTGTGGATTAATCTTATGGTCAGCTTTGTTTCAGTGAATGGAATAAATGCTATACAGCTTTGAATTAAAATACATTCAGTATGGTCTCGTCATATGTGGGTATAGGTTTGTCTGTGGCTCTGTGATCTAACATCAGTGCTCTGTATCTGTGAACTGATGAAACCACTCTCTATTTGCATCTGTGTGATTGTTCTCCAGTTTGGCATCTTGTCAAGGTTCTGGGAGTTTGAAACGACTCTTGTATCTCTGCTGTTCTTGTGTGTTCAACGTGACTGATTGTTAGGACAGGCCTCCAGCACGTCTTCCTCCCTCCAGAACGCAGCAGATAAGATGCGTGATGAACCCCTGTAATCTCCCTCTCTTTGCTGCGCTGCCGTCACCGGGCTTGTTCAGGCAGCCGATAAGAGAGGGACGCGTCCCACTCCTGCTTTGGACAAATACCTCAGAGCTTCCTGTGTTGCTGTGCCAGGCTCTCTGAAGGCCGGGCGGGGGAGAAGAGCTGCTGATTGGTGCCCATGCTTCCCTCTGAGACCTTTGAATCTTCAAACAGACGCGCTGCATCTAACAAACCCACCATCACACGACAGAGTTTAGTTTAGTAGATTGACAGTAGGGAGGCATTTGAAGAAGTGACAAATCATAAATGCTCATTGAAAGTTTTGGAAAGTCAGTATTTTTTGTAATTAGCAGTATTCTTGAAGTATTCTAGTGTCGGGCTTTAATACATTTCAATTATCCATTCATCTACTTTTAGTCACATTATCCAGGGCCAAGTCGTGGCAGCAACAGTCTAAGGACAGAGCCCTAGACTTCCCTCTCTCTGGACACTTCCTCCAGCTCTTCCGGGGGATTCCCAGGCCAGCTGAGAGAAAATAGTCCCTTGATTATGTCCTGGGATGTGCGATTGGTGGAACATCCCCATTGAGGCGTCCAGGAGGAATTCGAAAATCATCTCCTCTCAATGTGGAGGAGCAGTTGGTGTACTTCGGCGAGTCTTATTTTGTCAGCTTGTATCCAGGACGTTGTCCTTAGGTGAGAGCAGATACGTAGCTCAGCCATAGAATCAAGAGCGTTGCCTACTTAATATTAAATGCAGTAGGATTACACTGTAACTACAAAAGGGAGTGCTCCATTGTCTGCTTAAATTTTCTTTCAGGTAATATTTTTAATATTTTAGAGTAGAAATATGAAACGTTTCTGTGAGGTCAGAAACCAGCAGTATGGCTTCAGTCCTGTTTAATTAAACAGATTGGGCCACGAGTTGTTTTTTTTACAGCTGCTTTTAAAAACTGAATGGCCTGTTTATATTTAGACTACAAGATGTAATCTACGCTTTAAATCTAAAGTGGTAGGCACTGAACCTCCGCTGTGTTTCAGGGAACAGTTTCTGACTGGAGTCTATTGTGGTGCCTTTGGAATAGAGCCAGGCTTCATGAAAGAAAACGGAGCTTTGGTGAAGAACTTCTACTCGGCTTTTACACTTCACCACAATGAGAAGAGGGCGCAGAAAACGACCCGGTGCCAAATTATCATTCGTTTATTGCTTTGTCCCAAATACCCCAAGTTCAGTCCTGAGAAACAAAAAGATGCATGAGGCGTTGCCTGCAGACGCATAATCATAGATTTGATACTCACAGCGGTCGTCTAAGTTTAGTCGGTGGATTTTTACAGCAGATTCTCTTTCAGTCCAAGACTCTGGTCAATGGGCTTGATACCGATGGGATCGCTCAAGTTTGCAGACTCCTGGAAAAAACGGCTTCTCTCGCCGCATTCTTGTGGCCGCAGATCCACGGGACGTTTAACTTGTAGCCGAAATTATACAAGGAGGCCGAGTCCCAGCGAACGTTGGAGCTGAAACAGGCTCCAGCTTCGCTCGGGGGCCTCTTCGCTCCATAAACAGCCATAAAAATAGACTCCAACAAATGTGCAGCAGATGATGATAACCTGAAGAAAATGGCTGGCTACAAGAAACAACATCAAGGTTTAAGTGGTGACTGTTTCCTGTTGGACGTCACTGTCCTCAATCCTTCTATCCAGTCACGAGCAGAGTTTGGTATCGGATCCAATTCATTAGAGAAGGTTTTCCATAATGGAAGACTTTTACTATCCTGCTTCCTCAGAGTTAAGTTTGTTCCCAACATTCATGCCTAACACTAAGGAAAGGCCAGTTACTTTCTTACTTTTAAACCTAGTAGAACAACACATCCCACCCAAGGCTAAGGCTAAAAGTAGCTCCTACTGGCTGAGAGGTGAGAATTTGCTAAAAAGGTAATGTGTCAGTACAAATTTAGTACTAATACTCACAGAGCTTTATTACTAGACTGGCGTGTACAGCAGAGCTGGAATCCATTGTTTGGCAGCTGTGATTTAGTACAAAAAATGAACATGCTCACCAATGTACACAAGCATTAAAGTGATGCAGAAGAAAGAGGGCAGGTAGGTGGGTTATTTGACACCAACCTGCCCTGTTTCTTAAAGTGGATGCAAAGCTTTAGTGTTTCTTCACAGGCTTTTCATTTACTAACATATTGCCCTTAATTATAATATTCATATAATTATCAAAGCACCTCTGAGATCCTAAGAGGGAAAAGCCTGCTGCATTGGGTAACAACTTCAAACGCTTCATTGTTGGTAGGCGAGGGTGGTGGTGGAAGCACGATGTGGAGGAGTGGGCATGTGAGTCAACGATGACACTCTGTCTGAGGGTGGGTCCTTCCCGTCACAGCCCCTACTCACTGGCCTGTAACCCCCTTTGACATCTGCATCTTTTAGTAATTGCTAACCTGGTTTTACATAATGGTCTTGACTGTAGCTGCACCTCTGCACAGACCTGTGATTGTGTGATAATTCAGAATCAGCAGTCCGACCTTCACTCTGAGCAGCTGACAGAGAAGAGGTGGCATTCTGACTTGCAGTGCGCGTGACATTATTATGGCAAGCCGCTACTGTACCAAACAGAGCACACCCTGTCCGAGAGTTTGATCAGTGTAAAGGCCAAAGAATTCCCCTGGGAGAAAGTGAAAATGAGGCTGCAAAGACAAGGAGAAGCTGCAGGACGTCTATGTCAATGAACTCAGAAGTTGTTTGTTGGGAGTCTATGTTGGAGCCTCAGGAGTGACGGCTCAAAGGCCTCGAGTGGGAGCAGAAGAAGCGGGGAGGCTTTGTGTGGCTGTGGATCAAAGAGTCGTTGAGTTTTATTCCACGGCGTCTTAGCGGTGAACTATTCTCTGACCCTGCAGAGCAAGTCAAGCCCAGGTCAGAGGCTAATGAAGGTTCCTCAGGAGGTCCAGCTGAGGGACACACAGGAGGATTTACGATCAGGTGCCCTGCGTCTGTTGAGAAAACTCACTGCAGGAAACAAACAGATATCTCGTCCCTGTCGCTGGATTTCCTCCAGTGAGACTGTTTGAGGAGCCTGAGGCGACCTGAAGTCTCCAGTCTGCCCCCTCCCCAGCTGGGACTTTGTCTCATGCTGACTTTGTTGTTTCTATAAATCCTGCTAATATAACCAGGCCCCCTTTTCTTTTTTGAACCACCATACTCTTTTTACACACAGCGTTATTATATCTTATTAAATTGTCTTCCTATTTTTTGATATTCTGGTCTTGCTTTTAACAAGAGACAGTGTTAACATGACATGACCATGACTTACTGCTGAAAGCCTGAAATACACAAGTAAACCAAAGAGACAGACACTAATATTTTTGTTGCTTGCTTTCAGAGTTGCTGGGCTCCACCAAGAGACTGAATGTGAACTACCAGGACTCAGACGGGTGAGTGATGAAGTCAACGCTAAAAAAGTGCAGCTTCTGGACTCGTTTCCTCACAGTAGAGGAATTCTTGCCCCGTGTCCAGCCATTACCTCCTCCCTATGGATCTGTTAAACAGTTTCCACTCCTGCTGCTAAACTGAAGGCGAGCGGAGTAAGACGTTAGAAGACTCGTTGTGTTTTGCTGCTGCATCGTGTTGCTGAATCAGCAGGTTGTGTCTGGCTGTCATAACATCATTTAAAGCTTGAGTCTGAATCGCACCCCCTGTGTTTGAACCCTCAGTTTGAACTGTCCATTACCTCATTGTCTGGTGAAATGCTGACTGGTTAAATTGAAGCTTGCAAGCCTGAAAGAAGAAAGCTTAGTCTCTGCTCATTAATATTTCTCTTTGTGTTTTTATTATCCTCCACCTCCACCTCCACATATATCTCTGTGTGTGTGTGTGTGTGTGTATGTGTGTGTGTGTGTGTGTGTGTGTGTGTGTGTGTGTGTGTGTGTGTGTGTGTGTGTGTGTGTGTGTGTGTGTGTGTGTGTGTGTAATAACACAGTTACTTATAGATGTTTGTGTTCAAACAGTCTCAGCTCAGCATAATGCTAATTATTTTAGTATAGGTTTGTTTATTTCTGCTTATGTAACATTGGTGATGTTAGTTTAATAGTATTAACATAAATACTGAACAATTTGACAGCATTTTCGATACTTTACTAACCAGAGTGTGCCTTACTAGAGTTCACCTCAGCACAAATCACTAAGTGTGTTAATGGCCTCCTGCTAATACAACGGCCAGAGCCTTTTCAGCTCAACGACAACATTGTTGCTGCAACAAAAGCTCAAAGAGAACCGATGAGCTGAGCATGAGACGGCAGTAAAACAGAAGACTGTGGACCACTGCATCAATCCTGAGACACCAACGAGTGTTGAACTCCTTTGTTGGCCTTTCAGAGGGCAGAGGGGAACCTGTAGAGGTCAGAGGTCAGGGAGCAGCCACATAGACTATAACGTATTTGATAGGAGAGTTTATAAAGAGCCTGGATCTTCTAACAGCCAGGGCACAGTTTCCCAGCAGTTAAAAATGTTAGATATTTTATGTGAAAGCATCCTAGAAGAGAAAACACTTTTTGTTATTTTATAGCTAGAGGATCAAGAGTCAAAAGATAACTAAATAAAAGTTGACTATCAAAGGGTTGAGTCAGTCTGAATTAGTCTTATAGTTTTGCTTCTGGATAAGTTATATGATGAGACATTTAAGGTTTTTAGGAGAACACGGTTGCAGTGGTGCACCCTCACTCAAACTCTGTGATGTTTGGCATCAACATTAGCATATCTGAACTGTAATTAGGGCTTTTCCTCCCACTGGGTCTAAGTGTGTACATTGTGTGTTTGTGTTGGGGGTAATAGTCTCTACTGGGACGGTAACTCTTAGGCAGGAAGGGGGGTTTTATTATTCATCAGCGCCACTGGCGGCTTCGCCTGGCGATGGAGCTCAGGCAAAGCTCCGCCTCCACGCCAGTAATCACGGCAAGGCATCTAAAAACACCACAGCCACCCACAATGCTTCAGTGTTCACCCAGCACACCAGGAGCTTCGTTTGTCTGTGTCAGATCATGTTTATGCACAGTCAGTCCGCGAGCTGGGACTCTGTTCTCATGGGTGACGTGTTCTCATTTCTGTTCGCTTCTTCCGTCCTGTTGCTGCACTGAGATCATTCAGAGGTATCTGTGGACGTATCTGCTGGAAACGTCGGAAAGCTTTTAGTTTAATGTGGTGTCTTTCAGGATTAAGAGTTTCATTTTGACCAGATACATTAAAGCAGACGAGTTCAAATTAGACCACGGCAAGAAAATATTTAATAGTTTTTTTTTTTTTGATGATGGGACTGAAATTTTCATAAATGGCAAGATGGGAACTGGGGGGACTGAAAGCTCAGAAGGAGCAGGATGGTGCCACAGGATAACCTTCCTACAACAACAAAGTAAACGTCTTTCTTCAAACGGGAGTGTCCTAGCAGAACCTCAATCCCAGAGTTGAGGTCTGGGACTTTCCTCAAGTCTTTGCTTTTGTCTGGGCGAAAAGCCCAGGTTTGAGTTGTGGGGAGTGAACACAAAAGAGCCCTTTGCACCAGAAACCCTCAAGTTGCATCTGAGCTGGAGCAGCTGTCTATCCAGAATGCTGAACAGGTTGTCATGCTTCTGGTCTGTCTGTGGTTGTCTCCACCTGGTGAAGGTCAGATCACACTGAGGAAATCCGATCTGTACGTGGTGCTGTGATCGGCATCCATCGTCACTTACTGCTGCTCGTTACTCACTGTGTATATTTCAATTCAGATTGACATCTGAATTAGACGAGACTTTTTTATTGCTGTCATTAGAATTACAAATTTATGCATCAAAGTTTCTGAGCTCTCCGAGCAGTTTTCTTGTTGATTTATTCATTAGATTATTAAACCCACTGGAGGATACAGTTCCTTTTGTTGAGCAGCTTGTTGACAGACAGAGTAACACTCAGAATAAGTGAACAAATAAAACAGTACCATTCAGACTCGATTCTCAGCTGCAGCAGAAGAAGAACAGAGCCGGAGGTTATGTTTAATGAAACAGAAAGGCATCCAGTCCTCACAAAAACTGTGTCTGAACAATAGCTGACATACTTCTCCTCCTGGCTCAGATAGTTTTACATTTCGCCAAGTTTTTTAGCACCCACTGCAGATTGATTGCATCCTTGCTGGTGATGTGTGGGAACCTGCAGCCCTCTACTCTCCAGGTGTAGCTGCAGACTTCCTGTGGTGTGATTTGAGCAGAACTTCAGTAGAGACAAAGAAAACGTGCTTGTGACATTACAGGTATAGGACTGTGTTTGGACACGCAGATGGACGGACAGACCCGAGCAAGGCGTGGAGGTAAAATCAGTCATGACCCCACACAAAAGGGTGTGTTAGTGTTTGTGCAGGTTGCCCATTCATCACTGACAGTGTTTGTCTTCACCGACATGCATGCTGGTGCCTGTGTGCCTACATGTCTGTCTGTGAGAAACAAACACATGCTGTGAATAAAGGAGACCTCTTTCTGCATCCCTGTGAGGCAAATTAGTATTTGAGCCCATTGGCTTGGTGTTTGGTTGTGTTTCTATGGAGAGCAGAGCTGGAATGGGTCCCTGTGAATTGGAGTTATGGTGGGAGCTCTGGCCTTTTGTTGAAACAGAGAGACCTGTGATGCCAGCAGCCACCAGGCATCTGAGGAGGCCGGAGAAACCAGACGGCTGCTGGGACAGAATCTCATCGAGGTTCTCAAGAGAAAGCAAGCTTTAACAACAGACATTCATGAAAAGGGTCTCAAAATATTATTATTGTTGTTGTTGTTGTTGTTTTTTGGTAGATTGGTAGTAAGGAAATTTGACTTGATAAGTATAGGAGCACATCTGTTCCCTTAGATACTTTTTATATGTTGAATTGAAAGCAAGTGGAAACTCTTACTGTGGTTTGGAAGCACTCTTAGTCGAGTACAAATTCACTACAGTCACGTGTGTAAAACCCAGGCAGTTTATGAATTTTTACCAAGACTAAAGTGAAAGCAGATTTCTAGGCACATAAATTATAACAGGTTCAAGATGCTGACATCAAATAAACCATTTAATTAATGTTGTATATACATCATTTAATCTACTGTTTTTTTCCTTGCACCCAACCAGGAGATTCCTCTGATCCACATCTAGTGCTATTTGATGAGATCTGTGTGAGCTTTACGGATTGTTCCGTCATGTTTCAGCCTGTCTCAACCTGCCACAATAACAAAATCACTGCAAAACCCAAAGTGAACAAAAACTCATTTGACCCCTAAAAACAGATCGAGCAACGAACGGAGAATATGCTGTAAGTGACGCACACACTGAACGCGTGTGAAGAGTCACGCACTGTGAACTCATCTGCAGTGAACTGAGACTGGGAGTGTGGCCTTAGCGTCCGGTCTGTGATTGGTTATTAAAGAGCCTTTATGTACAGTAAAGCTGTTATGTCACTGGCTGTTTGCTAGATGAAAAGTATCACAAGACCTGTATTCCATCCTCAGTGTGACATACAGTATGAAGGGAGATTTAAAGCCTTAATGTGCTTGATGTGTTTTAAAAAGTACAACATACTCATTATAGAGTTCTTAAAGAACAGAGAATCATAGAATTGTTTGTATAATCAAATATTCTACATGTGAGTATTTAAGTTGGCGCCCTAGGCACCATCATGATTTTGCGCCATCTACTCGCGAATACAGGCTTGTGGCCAGAGCCCTGGGATGTGTAAATGAATGAGGACAAACCTTTTTCTAAAATTCCATTCGGTATTTTTAAGCCTCTTTTGAGCTTTTTAATTCTTTTGATTCTAATTTAACTTTAACTTTAACTTTAAATTTTGTTTTTTCCTTTTTTCATGATTAAGAAACTGTTAAATCAAACCTTTTGCTGAGGAACTGTAGGTGAACTATAACCTGACATTATGCTGTATGAGCTTGTAGCCATGGTTTTGGGTGAATCAACAAATGAAAACATCCTCAGCACTGATTAGATTTCAGAAATGTTCAGAGTGAAGTGATGAGCACCCAAAGCTGCTCGTTTGCAGACACCTGCTAAATTCTAGATACCAAATGGTATCATTTGGCTCATTGTATTTAGGGCAGGGGTGACAGCAGAGGGGAGAGGCAGAAAGGGTCCCAGCTTCTTCTGTCTACCCCCCCTACTTGACGATGAGTGGTGGTGATGAGAGCGGTGAGGTCACATACGGGGCCTCATTCTCCCAGAAAGGGAGGGGATGGGTGCAGAGTAGATCCAGAGAACCGTGAACTCCTCAGGTAACTAGGACAGATGGGAGACTGTGTCTGAGTCCTTCTGTTTCACGACCCACTCACCGCTCTGCATGGTGGCCTGCAGCCCTAAACAGAAGCCAAGCAGGTCTGGGATCAGATATCCCTGCTCGCAAATTGCTGTGTTGAAAGCTAGTTAACAAACGGTTAAACAACGTGTGCATTCATGTCCAGGTGCTGCGGAAAAAGATTCTCTCTGTCCCACAAGGACGTCTCCATTAAAACACGGAGAAATGTACCTGATAGTAAGCGCCAAACCAGCTGCATCATTAGTCAGCCCATCAAAATCTTTTCAGTTTATAGTTGTTTTCTAAGCTGATTCAGGATAAATGAGCAGATGGAAACACTCTCCAACACATGAAGGATGCTCTTTAGCTCTTGCCTGCACTGAAGTTGGAGTTGTTTTAGGATTAGAATAGATGCTTCTGAAAGTTGTGTAGCGTATCTGAAAGATTTAATTTCACTTACTCGTAGCTTTTATTAATTCTATGTCAGATCATCCCTGATTTGTGCCATGCTGTTTTTGTGGCTTGCTGAAGCACTTTTTGAAATGACGCTTGTTTACAGTCACCTCTGGCAGAGGCTGTGGTCCGGGCGCTCCCAACCCTTTGGGGATGTTGGGCCTGTGCCCAGAACTCTTGCTCATTTACTCATTGATAGTTTAAATACCTGCCATTAGTAGGTTGTAACAGTGCCTGACGAGATGTGGCATAGAATAAAATGCAGCCACGCAGACAGACCAACGCTGCTACTTGGCTCTTAATCACTAAAGACCAAGATGAAACCGTTTTAAACAGCTCCGCTTCCTCGTTCTGACTTCACCCTCATGCTCAGTTCTGTCCCTCTGTATGCGATAATGACGTGTCTCTGGAGCATGCATGAGTCTTCGTTAGCAGCCTTCAGGGTCTGCGGCCTCTTTTCAAACAAATGATTTTACTCCTACAACTGACTTAAACACGATTGATCCCCAAGACTTGAACTCTCCTTTAGGGAGACAATGATGCTGTAAAAGTGAAGGATGTCTCTTTCCTCCTGTCACTTTCTCCTGCTCCTCATAACCTTGCTTAGTGATCCTGCCATTACTGTTGGAGTGGCCCCGGGCGCTGTCTGTTACTGCAGCCACATGAATGCCATCGCTCGCATTACACAACAGAACCAAAAGAAGGGAGGCAGCACTAAAACCAGCCCTCCTCTCTTTTCTGTCTTTATTCATCTCTTTCTTTCTTCTCTCCTGTGAAGAGCTCTAATTTCTCTCCCTAGTCTATTTACAGACAGCCACATGTAGCCTGTAGCTTTATTTTCTGTGCTTCACATGTGGGGGAGGGCGAACCCACGAAGACTGTGGTGCAAGTGATCGGCTCATGACAACTTATGATATATTGTCTCCAGTGTGTTGCTTGCCAGCAAGTCGCTTTGATGCAGGGCTGAATCTCAGGATTATCTCGCTTGATTTATAATTCATATTTTCTTTATTAAAATTTTAGTCTATAAAATCTGAAAAACATTTCAACCAACATTTTTACAAAGCCCACTGCAACACCTTCAAATGTGTTGTTTTGCTTCACCGGCGGCACAAAGCATAACAAGTTTCCTGATTTAATACAGAGAAACAGAGAAGATATTTGAACATAATGTAGGCAATTTAATGAACAGGGACACTGAAATGTGTTGAGATCAATATTTATCAACAATTATACATCATTACATTAAATAAATGTTAACCCATAATGTTATAAATGAACTGCTTATTAGATTCATCTACATCTAATTTTATTATATATGTATATTTATACACTGTAAGGTGTTCGTACTATTATCACTAACAGTTGGGGCGTAACCAATCTTGTGTTTTTTTTGTGATTTATTTTTAGACAATGACCTACACTCTGTACTGTACGGTTCCAACATGCCTCATACACAAGCTATTGTATAATCTGGACTGGTGGACGCTGCAGCTGACTGGAAGCTGACTGGCAGCTTACTCACTCACTCACTCACTCACTCACTCACTCACTCACTCACTCACTCACTCACTCACTCACTCACTCACTCACTCACTCACTCACTCACTCACTCATATGAACCGCTTTGTCACTCGTAGGGGTCACGGGGGATGTCGGAGCCTATCCCAGCTGTCATTTGGGTCGGTGGTGGGGTCACCAGTCCATCACAGGGCCACACATATAGTCTTAAGTCTATAGACTTGCACTCACACCTATAGGGGCAATTAGAGCCTGTAATTAACCTAAGCTCATGTCTTTGGAGAAAGGTAGCTGGCATTGGAACACAGGCATCGCCTCCAGTTTTCCCATGACCCTGAACATTTAGATGAAGTTATTTATGCCAGGTTTATCATTGTTAATCATCTGTGGCTTTGTGATTGAGTTTGTTTAGGTATTCTTTCTACATTGAGCAGCCTATGTGTGTGTGTGTCTGAATCAGTGATCATCTCTGGTTTGTCTGGACTTGCTGCATGATTGTACCGTACGTTAACATAAGGGAAGTTGTGTTGAATTGTGTTGCCATGTGATTCAGAGGCCGACCAGCAGACAGGTTTATTCTCCATCTGCACCTGGGAACAAGTCAATGCAGCAGACACACCCTTAATGGAAAAGTACTGTTGCTCCATCTTTTGTTTTTATATTGTTGTCTTTAATGTAATAGATTAGTCACTGGTCTTAACCACACTGATTCTGCTCTAGCAGTAAAGAAACACTCTCACTGTTGTATGACTCTTTTGAACATTTTCCTTTTAAGGACAAGGCTAAATGCAGAAGCATGGTTCAGATTAGTCTGGCTGTCAAACAACATGAGGGAGGTCTGTCTGTCTCTGTCTGCTCCTGATAAGGTTTTATTATCAAACAGTTTATTTGCTATAAAGTCTGTTAGAGTCTTGTTAAATAACAGATTCCTGTTTGTTGCTTTCAATACATTTTAAATGGCTTGTATTTACTGTATTTACACTCTCAATATAACCTTTGGTGGATGGAGTGAGTGATGTGGTGTATTTTAGTGCCCCATCTAGCTGTGGTTGGTAGCTCTGGTGGCACCAGTCAACAGCTGAGGCTTAAAAACATTGGCTGCGGTTTAGATAGAATTGTCAGTATCAGAGAATTTCTTTTGCTCTTGTTGACCTTTTACCTCCCTGTGTCACTGTGCTGTAGGTTTTCGGCCCTGCACCACGCTGCCCTCACAGGGAGCACAGAGCTGCTGTCTGCACTACTGGAGGCTCAGGCCACCGTGGACATTAAGGACAGTAATGGTAGGAGACGGACAGACGCACGCACACACACAGACACACAGTCACACAGACACACACGAACAAATAGTCCGGAGTGACATCAGTGCATCATTTAACCTTTAGGCAGTTTTACATGTCTTGCTGCTGCTGACAGCAAACTGAACCTTTTGTACACCACCAGTGAAAAACCTTTCTACGAGTTACAGTAACTGTGTGTTCGTCTGTGTGTAAAGTGTCTAATAACAGCTGTCATTCACTGTGTCTGCCATATGGTGTTTGTAGGTGTGTCTGTGCCTCTGTTTACAGCTTCACTGCTCTACATGCGCAGTTTACTGACACTTTAATGTTGGTAAAACCTTAATGAAGAACATTTACAGTGAGCAGACTGACATGGAACCACTTGAAACAGAATGATCTGCAGCAGTTTAGATATTCTGTCTGTAGATGGAGGCGATTTGCTTCTTTCTTTCCACGGTTGTCAGCCGAGATTGGTTCCAAGTTACAGCACAAATGCTCAGTGAGTAACAAAACAAAGAGAGAAACAAATAAAGACCTGAACAGTTCACCTAAGGGACCTGTAAGATTAAATGGAGCTAGTTAAGGTCTCATTCATTAGTCAACCATCCACAAAATATACAGCTGGCATAGTATCCAACACAATAAAGTATCTTACAACGTCCCCAAAACAACCCCAAACACCCACAGAACGGCTTCATATACTTTTGGAGTGGTACTGTAAGTGCCCCAAGCTTAACCCAATAGAGATGCAGTGAAATGTGTCTACACTGAGGCAGTCATGTAAGGAAGAGTAATCCATCATTCCCCCTGGACGTTGTGGAGATCTAATCCACAGCTACAGGAAACACTTGGCTAAGCCAGTTACTCAAACACTGTTGCCATTACAAAGTGGGAAAGAATATTACAGCTTTGTTGTTATGTGATGTGCAGGCATGCGTCCGCTTCATTATGCAGCCTGGCAGGGAAAAGCCGAGTCTGTCCTGATGCTCCTTCGCTCTGGAGCCTCAGTCAACAGCGTTTCCCTCGATGGACACATTCCTCTGCACCTTTCTGCTCAGTACGGACACTTCGAAGTGGTGAGTCAGCACATTTTACTGTTAGTTAAATAAATATTTGAGTTAAACTTGTTGAACGCAAAATCTAAATGAAAAAATATGTTTAAAAAGTACTTAATTAAATTGTTCATCTGCTATTTAATAATATCAATGTTTTACTTGTTTGTAGCTTATGGTGCTCCTGTAGTTTTGGGTCTAGTTAGTGTGTGAAGTAAAGTGTTGTGCATCTCCATAACCAGAATATTGTAAAAAAAATATATATATATATTGATTTAATTGATATATTCTGGATCTATTTCATATAAAGTTACACTTGTTCCTTGTTTTCCTTCTAGTTAACTTTCCAAATAGCTGCTTCAGCTTAGATTGTGTTGCAGGAGAAACGTTGCTGGGGTGTGATAGGATTTACAGGGACAGAATATGTGATAATGAGGAGTATTTTGGAGTCGATGAGAAGAGTAGATTTGGGGTGATCAGCTTTTCGGGTGATTATACGTGACCCTGTTTGCCGTTGTCTGTCTCAGAGGGACAGATGTGAGCAGAATTAGGAGGGGGTGTTTGGACTGATAACATAACCAGAGCATTTTGTTTTTTTTAATTAATCCTTAGGTCAGATCTGACTGTGAACTCCTGTCATCACAGCAGTTTAATTTATGTTTTTGCCTGTTTGTTCTTGGATAACTGTCTATTCCTGCTCTGAACAGAAGCATTTCCCCATTGTGGTATAATTAAATAATGTTGTATTTTTTTATCTTATCATATCGTATGCCAGAATTTGACTTAATCTATAGTAGGTGAGCTCAAGAATGTCTATAGTTCATTGTTCAACAATGGTTGTCACAATGCAGTGTGCTGAAGGATTATATTTTTTTTATGCTACTTACTTAGCTGATGTAATTTACGTTCACCATTTAAAAAGTGAACCACAGTGGAGGGAATCCCCATGGAACCCCGTAGACCTGATGTTTACTTGTGTTTACACTTTACACTCATGGATTGTATATCAACTACTCTGAATTATCCAGACAACCCAAGAGATAGTTAAAGTAAATTTACATTACACGCTTGAGGTAGCACAAGACTTGAGCCTGAGCTGCTCCATCGTTTGTTTTTCATGCTAAGTAGTGAATTTTGTTACTTTGTCAGCATGAGCTCTTTCTCTCCGTTTCCTTTTTATTTACTGTACATTTATGCCTTTACTATTTTCATTGATTTTCACTTTTTGTTTAATTGCTGTTACATGTATCATGTTATAGACATACAGTATACTACAGTACACTCTTGAACATGCTATAGACATCATGTGTGTTTCAAAGATTTTTCACAAGTATGATTTTCTGTTACTCTCTTAGTCTGAGATGTTGCTACAGCATCAGTCAAACCCGTGTCTGGTCAACAAGGCCAAGAAGACGCCGCTGGACTTGGCCTGTGAGTTTGGGAGAGTCAAGGTGAGCATGTAGTTTTACTCATGAGGACAGTCACACTTCTTCACACTCCTCTTAGTAATGTCGAACAGTTAAAAATTGTCTAGAGAAACCACTCTTTGTATCAGAAAGCCTTTTGCTTCTTCTCTTCCACTCACCTTCAGCTCAGTCTAACACACACATGCTCGTAGCTGGCTGTCATACAAGTTATAATTCAGCTCAAACATTTTAAAAAAGCAATACAGCAGCTGCGTTTCAACCAATTACGATTGTCATCAGGCGAATAGGATTGTCAGTTTGTCAATCCTATTCGCCCCCCCCCCCCCCCCCCCCCCCCCCCCCCCCCCCCCCCCCACAGCTTATTCAGACTAAGATATCTTTAGAGTGTGTATGTGTTTGTATAAAAGCCTCAGCTGCTGCTCAGTGATGTGAGGGTGTGTCGTGGCAGCTGCCGTGTTTCCATTCAACTCACACAGTTTCACCTCCTGCCTTTTTACTGTAAAGCAGAGCAACTGTAAATAAACGTTTGTACAGTTATTAGGTGTCAACTGTCAAAATATTCTAATGCAATAGCTACTGTCATTTATTCACCACAACACTATACAAACTTTTGTATTAATACTGTATATAAACAATAAATAATAAATAAAATTTAAGATATGAGTAACATTTGGCTAGAATAGATACATACTGTAACACTACAGCAAAAAATTATCTGAATTGTACAGATGCTCATTTATATACTGGAAATCTGATCTGTCTGTCTGACAGGGATTTATATATAACACTTGTTTGTATTAGGTGTGATACTTCATTTAGATGTAGTTATTTTTATCCAAAGCAGTTTAAAACGAAGGCCCAAAACAAGCAACAAGTCTAAGTTGGGGTGAAAACGCTGAAGCAAAGCACCATTAAAAGTAATGTGATTTTCTTAAACAGAAAAATAAGAACAGGCGAACAGATTTACATGTGGGGTGGGGAGTGTGAACAGCATCTATAAACATCTGCTCATTCTCTCCTTGTTGTAAAGCCTAAAATCACAGAGGGAAGCTTTTCTCACATACTTTGTATCCCTGAAGAATATTGGAGCCTCCAGCTGTGATTTACTGCATCTACTGCCAAACAACTGGATTCATTTACGATGCTTCAGGTCACTGACGCGTTGCGTCATACCCACCTGCAGGGTGTTTAACCCCGCGTGTGATTTACATTCTTGGGCGTTTTTAGCACATGTTGGAGCTTTGTCTCACCACTGTCTTGATTTGGCCTCTGTTTTGCCCTCTTGGCTTCCTCTACCCCTCCTCCAGGTGGCCCAGTTGTTGCTGAGCAGTAACATGGTCGTGGCTTTGTTGGAAGGAGAGAGGAAGGAACAGACGGATTCGGCCTTCACCACCCCACTGCACCTGGCTGCTCGCAATGGACATAAAGACATTGTACTGTATGTTTAGTTCTAATAAACTTTTCACATCTTCACATCCTTATCTTTCACCTACTGTGATAATAAACACGGATGTTTGACTGACCGTTTGACTGTTTGACTGACTGTTTGACCTAAGAACAACAAACCACAGACTGGTGCGATGCCACAGTGAAGATTCTCTAACCTGGCAGTGAGGTCAGATTTGAGCTCCGTACTCTGGTCCAACTGTCCTGTTGGCTCCATATTTGTTCCCATCAGCTGCTCGTATCTGTAATCGTTCCTGTAACCCAATTCTGCCTCAGTGTGTGAGGAGTCTCCAGCTCAGTTGGTTGTGTGGGCAAACACAGACCAGCAGTGCTATGCTGAAGGCTGGAGGTTACGGGGGCTAATAAATGTGAGAGTAATTAAACAGCTCGATACAGTTTAGTGGCACCTGTCAGTCAGCAGCTGCAGATAAACCAGTGAGTGATTCATGTTATAACACAGTAAAGGAGTGTATGCTTAAAAATCAGTTTCTCCTCGTTCTTAGAGCGACAGTCTTGCTTCAATTCATTGATGACAGTGACTGTGGTGATTTCCAGTTCCAGCGTTTGTGTGTAGATGCTGACGGCGGAGGGCAGGACCCACTGTGGTTTGCGGTAGTTAACCACTGAGCATCTGGATGTGGTAGCATTAACTCCGACGTTGGTTCTGTGCGTGTGTGAGTGTGTGTGTTCTTTGTGATGTTGCTTGTGCTGCTGCACATTCCCAGTAGAGAGACGAAATACACCACAGCATTCCTGTGACCCAGTTTGAAAATGCTTTTATCCCTGTAGCGTGCGTGTGTGTGGACGTGCGTGCATGCGTGCGTGCGTGTGTGTGTTACCAGTCGTTGCTATTCACTCCAACCTGCTGTATAACGGGTTGACTGAATGCTACTGAAACTAATTGATGCTCTAATGAATAACTTCAAAGATAATGTAAAGAGCAGAGGAAGTCTAGAGGTTTAACATTCTGAATAAATGCAACAAATAATACTGTGATGATACTGTGATAATCAATGAAGAGTCATGTTGAGTTCTCTTGGTTTTAAGCTTATAATTTTGGCATCTCTGTCCCCACCACCTCTGCATCACGTGCCTCTGGGTTGGTTTCAGGTTGCTGCTGAAGGCTGGCATCGACATCAACAAGACGGCCAAGTCTGGGACGGCCCTGCACGAAGCCTCTCTCTATGGAAAGACAGAGGTGGTCAGGCTCCTGCTGGATGTGAGCACATGAGACACCACGCTGCCAGCTCTGTGTTTCCACACCCAGTCTCAATGAATCTAACGGTGATGGTCCGGGTGTCGTTGTCCCTGCAGGCCGGAGTGGATGTGAACGTTCGAAACACCTACAACCAGACGGCGCTGGACATCGTCAACCAGTTCACCACTTCGCACGCCAGCAAGGACATCAAGCAGCTGCTCCGAGGTCAGTGCAATCAAAATGGAAATCTGGGGTTTGTCCTATTTAATCTGACATAACTACAAAGAGAAACATTTAAGCTTTGTCTCTTATCAGCGAACTTTAGTGTCAGTATGTTCCATCACCTTTTTTTTTAAATGTTTAGGGGCCGACGTAGTCGACAGATACAAATGGTCCGATCCTCCTCTTGGTGTTACGCTACAGGCTTTCAGATAATTTCAGCGTTTCTGTGACAGATCTGCACTGCAGGCAGGCCAGTCAAGCACACGCACCCTGTGTCAGGAAGCCATGTCGTAGCATGTGCAGAATGACGCCTGAAAGATCCACTGATGAGATGAAGGCGGGCAGATGGCCTGCTTTATTTGCATTCACTGGAAGTTGAATATTAGCACAAATGAAGGCAAATCCCATTCCAAAAAAGCTTGTCAGATCTCCTTTAATACACTAGTTATACAATGTAATAAATCTAACAGTACTCTCACTTTTTTAGACAGTGTTTTTAGTCTAAACTAATCATATATGTGATTCATATTTGTCTGTATTTATACGTACAACCTGAGAGTGCAGAGCTCTGGTCTCCTTGTAGAGCAGATAGAGTCACCTGCCTGTAAAAGCTGCAGTTCAAACAGCAGCTGTGTTTAAATTCTGGGTTATGTAACGCTAAACTCTCATCTGTCGGCTGTCGCAGCTTCAAAGGCCTGACTTCTCACATTCAGCCTCAAATTTAACCGAGCTGTATATACGGCGTGTGTGGATATGTGCGTGTGTGCGCTCTGTAATCCTACAGTCTTTTGAAGTTTCCTGTGGGAACGGACTGAGGGAATAATGAGCAGTTGTGTTGAAGAAGCGATTCGAAAATGGATGGAGAGACTTTCCCGGCTTGTTTACTGGTGCAGAGAGGAGAGATGAATAACTTGCACACGCTCTGTCCACACGCGCTGCGGATTAATTATTGATGTCTTATGTTAGCGGCTGCGAACAGCACTGGGCTCTCCATGGATGCAGACAGTCTGGGAGGAATAATTCAGTGTAACAACAGACAGAATTAAGGACCTAGGGGTGTGTAAAATTGTATTTTGCATAGTGAGAAGAGTCTGTGCTTACTTATGTTGTTATCCAGTGCTGCCATGTGGTGTTTTTACACTCTCCGCCTTCTTATCATGTGATTGATCATGTTATTTTTTGTGAAAGCAGCAAAACAGTTAAAAGTGGATGTTTTGTGCACCTAACCACAAACTAAGAAGCAAAATTGTTCATAGATATATTAGACCTAAAAACGTTGTTAAAGGATAAGACATTTCCTTTTCATCAGCAAATATTGTGTGTACAGTAAGATAATGATCCATTACATGGGAGATGGGAAGGAGGGTTGGAAAGAGTTTGGCAGCAACAGAGCAGTGGTCCAGTTTTCTGATGCCATCATTTCTGGATGTTTCCTCCCACAGATGCAACAGGTGTTTTGCAGGTCAGAGCTCTGAAGGACTACTGGAACCTCCATGATCCCACTGCCCTCAACATCCGAGCTGGAGACGTCATCACGGTGAGAGGAGCTCCTCCCCCTTTATCTGACACACCTTCTGCGGACGAGGTTGACGATGATATGTAATGGTTAATAAATAAATAAATAAAATAATATTATTAATAATAATAATACGAAATGACAACTGTAATATCAAATAAAGAAAAGTTTTGGGAGTGGCCCAGGGTGAACTGAAGCAATGCAACACAGCAGAGAAGGATTTACCTCATAATCTGAGCTGCTCTCTGCTTGAAGTCGACTGATGCAAAGCTTTAATGTAGGAATAGCTGAACTCAGTGTCTGTCAGCGTCCTCACATTCAGGTGGAGACAAATCCAACACACACCTACAAACACATACCTTCCTGTGAACTCTGTGCCGTGTCTGCATCAGCAGTGTATCAGCTTTTGTGTGATGCGCCAGGTTATAGTTGACTCCTGTCATGCTACAGTCTGTGCTACTAGGATGTAAAATAAAGCATACGTACAGTATGGAGTTCAGCGTCTACTGTCTGCTGTAATACTATTCTTGTTCCCCTATGTTACTACAAAACATAATTAATTCCATCATATTTCTGTAAAATCCGGATTTAACTTGGATTAAATGCAATCTATAAATCAGTCAAGCTGAATTCCTGAGAGTGAATCAGAGAGGTGAGTAAAGTCTGAAGCTGCAGGATGTGGCTGTGATGCAGGTTTTTATCTGTGGGCTTCGTGTTTGGACTTGCACTAAGTGCTGAACATTTCTATGCAGCGTAGCAAAAGATCATCATCAGTATGTTCTGTTCTTGTGTAAACAGTGGAAAGAGTCAAACACGGCCACATTGTTGTTTTTCCACCAGTGCTCACACTTTTTTTTACCAACACCAGTTTTCAGACACGACGGATGTGACTCAAACTTTAGTCATATACAGTATGTGTTTAACCTCATGATTTGACATAACAATCGTAAGGTTGAAATAAAGACGCTGATGTCTAATCGTGTACTGCAGCGGGCTTATAACTCCTCCACTTTGACCCCTACAGGTGCTGGAGCAGCACGTGGACGGGCGGTGGAAGGGCCACATCCATGACAGTCAGAGAGGGACAGACAGAGTGGGCTTTTTCTCTCCGTCCATTGTGGAGGTCATCAGCAGAAGAAACGGTCAGTAGCTCTCACTAGTCGGAGTTACAGTACTGAAAGTTGTGTTCTGTCTGTAAATGAAAATGCTACTGTACATCACATTTATACAGAAGTTAGTGTTGCGTTCACATACCACCCATTCAATGGTCAGTGTTGGCTTTGTTTCCACCACATCAGTAGGCGTCTACAGACCAGAGAGCGGTCTGTGTTCTCTAGGTTCAAGAACCCTCCTTCAGAGTCAGGGACTTATGCACCCACTTCCAGACCATCCCATGCTTCCACCTACTTTCCTCCTTCCTGCATCCATCTCTCCATCGGTACCACATAATCACTGACCTCCATCTCTAACCATCAGCTTCATAACCTCCTCTCCCCCAACCTCCCTCCCTCCCCTCTCCCCCTCCTCCCCCATCTCGCCCTGTAGGGGGCACCCTGTCCCGGCACGCTTCTCTGCCCACCCAGCGCCAGCAGCTGCTGTCCAGAGCCCCTCTGTCCTCCAGCCTCAGCTCCGCCCCCCAGACTGATGACTCCTACACTCTGTACGCCCCCCCCACCCATGTGGTGCTGCCACTGGCCAATGGCCTCACTACCAGCACAGGTATACACTCTCAGGACACACACGGGGGATGAATGGAGGGTCAATGAAACATGCAGCCTCCAGATCTACGCTGTTTTTTCCTTTAAGATGACAAAAATCAATTATAAAAATATTAATATTACTAATAATATCTAACCTCACTCACCAGTAAGTGGTGCACCATTGTTGATTTCGTCGCTGGTTAAGCATTACAGCTGGACCAACTTGGATCACACACTTTACCTTTAACAGGCACCAACCTATGACAGCAACAGTGGTCACAAAGTCACCTTTGTGCAAACAGCGCAAGTGTCCTTAAGAGGAAACGTCTTTATCTTAGGGCTTTGATTGTCAACTACTGGATTTTGTGTGACATTTGGACAAAGACAGAGGACTGAAAAATGCTCAGCAGACAGATGGTTGTGAGTTAATGTTCGCCATGTGCAGGGTGTTAATTCTCTTCTACAAATGTAGAAAATGGAAGGTGGCGCTTAATCTGGACGGTGGAGACGGTGTCTCCAGACTATTCCTCCTCAGACAGAACAGTAGCAGAAGCATTTTCTTTTCCCCGAGTCCATGTGAGTCTTTGTGTGTGATAGGTCTCCCTCCCAGCCGCCTGTCTCAGTCTGGATGTCCCTTCGAGGACATCTGGGTTCTTAGGGACACGTGTAATGGTAAGCGCTCGTGAACGACAGCTTCTCCTCCCCGGCTGTTCTGAAGCTGCATCGCTGTCCCGCTCCACGCACTGCATCAGGACCCCACACACCAAGACCCCTAAAAAAAGACAAAAGCTGACAGCTTCACTGCCACACGTCCCCTCGCGCCGCCTCATGTTGCCTTGCGCTGCTTACATCACCTCACATCACCACACATCTTGTGATGAAAAGTTCCGCTTTAAGACATCGGTGTTAAAAGCTGACGCGAGTTGGCTCGTCAGGCTCTGAGACGAGCATGCAGCCATTGTCACAGCAACGGGAATTTGAATAAATATTGAGTTTTATTTAAGTTGTTTATTTATTAGTGCAGGTTTTGCTTACACAATCTCAGTTGCTGTGCCCTGTCTCTGCGTGTCTTATTAATGACACCTCTTCAGAGCTTCAACACGCTTCAGCTTGTTTCTTTCTTTGTTTAAGGGATTTGCGTTAAAGGAACACACAAAATCACCACAGCATACATTATATATGATCTATTATCTTGGTGTGTTGGGTCCAAGAACTCTTCGTTTTTAAGTCAGTCAACAGAGCCTGTTGTTAGTTTGAGGATGTCCTGTCTCATTGTTGTAACAGAGGATCTGCAGAAATGGAGAGACAGGAGTCAGTCCTGCTGCTCCATCCGTGTTATTTATTTATTGATTCTTTTGGCATGACCAGTTTGACTTGTGCTGTTTTCGTGCATGAGCATCCAATTTGGCAAAAGAACGACTTTGGAGCTGTCCCTCTGTCGAGTTTAGTGTAACCCACACTGAAACAGGTGGAGCTTTACGGTTTGTGAGTTTGCATGATGAGAGGTCATGAAGCTGCAAACATTGTACAGCCACATGTAAAGATGCCAGCGGTTGAAGAACGAACCCTGCTGGCTTTTCCTCCTTCCTGTCGTCTGTCTCCACCCGGTGCAGGCTGTTTGGCCCCGTTCTCTTGGCCTGCTGTGACTCGGCAAAGACTCGCCATCCGCTGCTTCCTAAAGTTCGAAGCTGAATCTCTATCTCTCTCTCTATGAACACCTGTCATCGAAAGGGATTTCTCTTCCTCCCTTGACAACGTGAACTCATGCTTGGTTTGTTTACAGCTGGAGACAGAAACAGCGTTGGTAGTACTGGCAGCGTGGGCAGCACCCGCAGCGCTGGGAGTGGACAGAGCACCGAGAGCAACAACGCTCCCAACGGACTCCAGCATCACAGCAGCCACCATGACAACACCAACAAGGTACAACAGGTATCAAACAGTCTCCTAATACTGCACAGAGGACGTGTGACTTACATTTCAAACCATGGCTTCATAATCCCACTCTAGCTGTTGTTTAACGCAGTGATTGATAGATCTGGAACAAAACCATTTAATGTAATGCAACTGCAATATGCAAAATGCAAAACCTTTCCTTTTCTGGATTAAATTTTTAAAGCTGTGCTTGCCTCAGTGTAAAATGTTGTTTTCCTACACAGAATAATTCCTTCTTTTCAGCCTATGAATAATAAAAATAAATATCTTTGAATAATCTTGGAATAACTACACTTATGGACACACAGAACTTAAAGCATATGGCCCTACCTGTTAAATTACTCCTGACTTTGTGTGTATCAGTCACTTAATTAATCAGCTTACAATCACTGCTAAATGACTCAGTGTCTTGTTTGAAATTTGTTGTGCAGCCAGCGCCCCCTGCTGTTGATTCTGGAAACTCAGACCTCAACAAACAGCCCGATGCTGCAGGTATTTTTCTTCTTACCATTCTTCATTTGATCTAAACAGTTTTTTCCATCATACAGTATATCTTTTCAAATTCCAAAGAGCATTATATCACCAAACCCCACTACCGCTTTGACCCTCTTTTTAAAGTGTCTGTAAGATTCAGTTTTTATGAAGTATGCAAAAGAATAACCAGTGTGATGCAGGTGGGACGCCTCGCAGACAGACGGTGACGGTGCAGAGACCCGCAGAGCAGAGCTTTTCTCAGCAGTTCGTTCGTCCTCAGCAACTGTTGGACGGGAAGGTACAGATATATGAATATATATATATATATGTTCAGAAATATGAAAGACTCCTCATGAGTCAAACTGTCAGTGGGTGTAATAAAACACACACACATGCATATTTTCCAGGATGCGGAGGCGATTCATCAGTGGCTGTGTGAGTTCCAGCTGGAACAGTACACTGGGAACTTCATCAGCGCGGGCTATGATGTGCCGACAATCAGCAGGATGACTCCCGAGGTGAATGCACACGAGAGTCCAGGGTGTTCTTCCTTCTTGCATCCATGCTACTGTACCGCCACCCTTACGAGGACAAATCATTAGAAAACAAGTGAGTGAGAGAATACTGTATGTATTATTTTCTCTCCTGTGTGCAGGATCTGACTGCCATCGGTGTGACCAAACCAGGCCACCGCAAAAAAATCTCCATCGAGATCAACAACCTGAACATCCCTGAGTGGCTGCCTGAGTATATCCCAGTAAGACCTCCAGCTGTTTGCCTAGGAATATTCACTAGCCTCCAAACACTATGCCGCCTGACCTGAATGACGTTTTCTCGCACACAGTCTGATCTGGGCGAGTGGCTCAGTGCCATTGGCCTCCCACAGTACCACAAGAAACTCGGCGAAAACGGCTACGACTCCATCAGCATTGTCAAAGACCTCACATGGGAGGATCTGCAGGAGATCGGCATCACCAAGCTGGGTGAGTGGTTCACGCTTCGGCGCTTGAACATCGCTATGGCTGTAATGGCGTTGTATTACTTTGTTGTGATGCTCGATTTTGGCCTGCAGGCCACCAGAAGAAGCTGATGTTGGCGGTGAAGAAGCTGTGTGACATTCAGAGGGCAATCTATCAGGCTGAGGCCAGCCAGGGAACTCTGCGACGCAAAGGCCCCGGCGCCCTCCAAGTGGTTGCCATCGAGCCGCCAGACGCAGGCGGCGAATGCTCCTCACCTCACACCCCAAAGATGTTAACCTTCCAGGACAGTGAGCTTAGCGCAGAGCTGCAGACAGCCCTGACCAGCCACTATGGAGGCTGTGATGAGGGTTTGGCTATAAAAAGTGCAGTAGGAATGTCGCAGAGTCAGGAGAGTATTGACACTCGGTCCAGGGGCTCCGGCCGTTCCCAGGAGCCTCCTACTGCCTCCATCACCCCCCACAGCTGGTCTCAGGAGAGCCTGGACGGCAGCCCTGCTAAGGAGAGGAACCTCTCTGAGGGCTGGGACCCACGGCCACCACCCAAGCAGGTGCCTTTGGGCACAGCCACTGTGTTTAAGTACCCGACTATCCCAGCCAAGCCCAAACTGCCTGGGTCTCATGGCCCCTCTCCTCACGGCTCCCCAGCGCTGAAGGCTTTCAGCTATCTGCATTCTCACTGTGGTTCCACAGACCTGAGCTCCTCACTTAGACCTGAGAATCGCACCATGACCCTGACACCACCCAAAAAGCGCACCCAGAGCATGACTCGCTACGCCCTGTCAGACGGGGAGCCCGACGAAGACGACGAAGAGCAAGCGATTCCCACTGGCAACCTTCAGTCCTATGCCACCTTAACCCGCAAGCCGGGTCGCAGCCAGCTGGCTCGCTTACATTGCAGTCCAGAAAAGAGCAGCATCGTGGGACGCAGTCAGTCGTTTGCTGTGCGCGCTCGTAAGAAGGGGCCCCCTCCACCACCTCCAAAGAGACTGAGCTCAGTGAGCAGCACTACCAGCGGAGAGCTGAGCGACAGCAGCACAACGTCCTCCGCCGGCGGAGTGGTGACTGACAGTCCAGGTAGCGTGAGGAGCATCACAGCCTCGCTGGAAAGCAGCCCAGAGAGGAAAAACACACCGGGACACAAACCAAACCTAATCCAGCAGGAGCCGCCCCTCTCTTCGGCTGTTTCTGCAGGGCAGGAGCCCAATGAAGGGCTGCGGAGGAGGGTGCAGAGCGAGTGTGTTCCCGTCCCGACTGGAGGCAGTACAGAGCAAGACCGAAGTGTGAAATCAGACTCTGAAGAGGAAGACCCAAAAGGCTGTGGACTGGAGGGCTCCTCATCTCCACAGAACAGCTCCAGTGAGTGCATCCCCTTCGCAGAAGAGGGCAACTTGACCATCAAACAGAGACCCAAAGCTCCGGGACCTCCCAGGGCAGAGGCAGTGCTGGAACCTCCAGAGAAGGCAGCAGGCAAAAACCTGGAGGTGCCCGAATTTAATCTGAAGGAGTCAGACACAGTGAAGCGACGACACAAACCCAAAGATAAAGAGCAAGGAGGAGGCTCACCGAGCAGGGAGAGGGCAGAGGCAACAGGGCCGGAGTCCGGCAGCAGCAGGCCTCCATCTCTGAGCCAGGAGGAGGTGAGTCTAAGAATCAGTGAGGCCGCGCTGGAGAGGCCGGCTAGTCCGGCCACGGGGTCACCTGTCAAACCTCCCCTCTCCCCAAAACCTCCCGCAGTTGCACCAAAGCCTCTTCGACAAAGTCTGCTGTCGGCACAAGGTGAGATACTCACAGAAACTCTTTATAACAAGAAAGGGGCTCTACGACTAGCTTTTGTTGTTACTTCACCTGCTGTTGTGCTCTCAGCTCCTGGACTCTCCTCTCCAGCTGTCACGGTCAGTGTGGTTCAAAGTGTGGCCTTCGCTTCTCCGTCCTCCCCATCCCATGGGCCCCTGGTTCCGAAGACTGCATCAGCCCCACAGAGCCCCGCGAGGACAGCAGTGAGGCCTCAAGTGTGTGTGGTGGGTCCAGGACTTGTTCCAGAGTCGCACTGTGGAACTGCAGTGGTTCAACAGAGACTGGATCAGACGAGCACGTCGCTAGAAGCAGCGCTGATAGCTGTTGAGAGAAAGCTGAACCTGGAGGAAAACGTAGCTGGGTGAGGCATCAGTCAGGACTCAGACGTTTGTTAGATCAGTAATTGAGAGGAGCCTGACGCTTTTAATCGTTTTATGTCAATATTTATGATCTCTGTTCTTTTCCCACCAGGGGAGCAAACACAGTGAAGTCTGCAGGGACGATTCTGGACGACATTGGCAATATGTTCGATGACCTGGCCGACCAGCTGGACGCTATGTTGGACTAAAGGTTTTAAATAACAAAAACATTAGCCACCTCCAACCTCAGGAAACAAAACAGACGGAGATAAAGGGGGAGAAGAACGTGTAGAAATGGACATATTTGTGTGGATCTACCCCCGGACTCACCACAGGATGGAGACGGACACTTACCAGCCTGAATAACAGCACTTATTCTCCACTGTGCTTCCTCTTTGTTCCTTCCTCATGTTTTTAACTTCAACAGTGATTTTAGTATTGATGAATTTCTTTTGACTAAAGCACAATATGTTTTGACCTGATAGTACAAAAGCTGGATGAGCGGTATGTTATCTGCCACTGGAAACTCTGGCGCAAATGACTGATACTATCAAGTTTTGTCAAATGAAATGCAACATTCTTACACACCACACAGAGCTGAAGGAGTGATGTCACTTCCTGTACAGCCTCTGTCCACTAGCCTAAAAAGAGGCTCTCACTGAGAGTTGTTTTATTTCTATCTTGGTGTCAAAGCTTATTTTTGCTGTTTAATTTACAACAAATGAGATTTTTATAGGAATTAAAACATTTGAGGTTTTAAAGCTGCTATAGTTTAATACTGAATAACACTAATACTTATTTGATGGTGTAATGCACAGGGATGCGTCAGATTTCATTTACCCATAGCTCTTTGACACCTTGTAGTGTCTTTAAGCTTAGTTTTACTGTTTTGGAAATGCCATGGAAAAACCAAGTGAACACAATCAGAACATATGAGCAGAGTGAGCAGCTAAAGAAGTTGGTAGAGACCAAAACCTACAGGACATATATGTATATTAATCATTTCATGCTGAACCTGACAGGCAGTTATTATAGGTGTTTTAAACAAAACTCACATTTTATTGTCATCTATTCACAAGAACCATGTTTTGACTAACCTGATTAACTTACTGTTCCTCATATAATAAGTTGCATTGCCAGGAAAATAACACCAACAGTCAACAACCATAAGGATGAAGCTATGTCACAAATAACATGTTAAAGCTCATGTAAAGGCCGAAGTTTTAGTTATTACTGTTATTAGAGTTCATTTCAAATGTATCTTTGTGATATTTAAAAAAAACATGTTGTTTTATACCAAGTGATCTCAGCCTTGTGTAGTCAGTCTTCCACTGTGTACGGTGCCAGTGTGTTGTTGTTTGTCTTTCTACAACCTTGTGTGTTTTTGAAGCTACAGAAGCCTGTTTAAGTGCTAAGTAGTGATGTTATGCAAAGGGAAGAGATGCATGTTGAGCTCATTTCACTTATAGAGTAAGTCAGTGTACAGTGACACACGGCATGTGACATGTCAGTAATATACAGTACATAATATTTTTTATATTGATTTTAGCCAAATAGTATTTAAATTAGTTATCTAAATATGTATATTGTACACTTGGGGTATATACATACATATGGGGTATATTCAGGAGGAGATACTCAACCAAAGGTTTTTGTATAAATTCTCCACATATTTTCACAAACCTTTTCTTTAAAAAAATTATGAATGCTGAGCTATTATCCTTCTTGTATTGCAAGATGTTTATGTAATGTTATTTTGGTGTCTAGCCTGCAGTGCATGGATAAAGTCCATTATTAGCATGCCGCAGCTCTACCTGATGTGTCTGATTTGTAAAATGTCTGCGGTGCGACTTGTCCTATGATCGTGGGGCCTTGTGTGAATGTGATGCTCGTGTTTGGACTTTTAACGCACGGATTCCTCTGTCCTACAGTGTAAAGGATTTAAAAAGCTCAATTTAAGAGAATTAAAAATGTTACAATATGTAGGAATGAAGACTTAGGTTTTTATGTGTGAGTGACTCTTCCATAACAGATTGTAGACAAAACAGACTGTGGACCAGGTTAACTTACGACATTAATGTCTGCTCCACACCACAGGGAGCAGAGACGGATGTACTAACCATTATGTCTGTCTGTCCAGTGGACAAAAAGTAAGTACAGTACGAGACTTTGATTAGTATGTAATAGAAAAACTAAGAAAGAAATATAGTTAATACTAGGTACATTTTATATAGTACACCTAAACTACAGTTCATGATACACATACAGTAGGTTTTCCCAAAACAGACTGAATTAAGATTTTGAACATATTTATTGTGTGGTTACAAACTAAGTATGAATTTTTGATTTGTTAGAAAATGTATCAAATGTGTAAGATTAACCACCTTTCTTCATCATTTTTAGGTTTAGAGGGAGATGAGGAGAGGAGGTTGGAGGCCAAACAAGCCTGAATCAGCTCCTCCTGTATGTAAATATTACCAATTTGTTGTGATCTTCAGTCATCTGTTCTTGTGTTTGTCTTAGTCTGTAGCTTGATGAGCCCCTTTGTATTACATTCAAATTTAATGTGGACCTGAATGAATCTTCTTTCTTGCCGATGGGACGAGGACAGGCCTAAATCAGCTGCTGTTGTTTGTAAATATGAATTTGTCTCATGTTTTTTTTACAGATTTATTATAATCATCTGCTGTTACAGAATATTACCAACTTAAACACTTTACTTCTAAACATGTTGTGCAGCCTGTTACAGGCACAATAGTAGTTCGATACTGTAAATTTAAGAGAAGCATTTTATGTGTTAACTGAATGATGAAAGCAACTGCTGCACTGTATAACTACTACTGCAACTACTGCACTATATACAGTATAAAGACTTTATATTGTATTGTATACCTGTAGAGTTGTCTGACCCCAAGTGAAAACAGCTTTACAAAAAATTGTCAGGAGAGTAAACCTTTACAGTAAAACCATAATGGACATATCGAAAACTATTACTTACAGTAGCTCAAAACAGGTGCAGGAATCATGATTGTGTCTAAGAGGATCAGTCACAAAGACTCTGACTTTGATGTCAAAGCTGGGGGATACTGTTACAGTACGTAAAACAGATCAGGAACTTTTACTAACGTCATAATTTCTGATATGATTTTAATAGATTATCAATATACAGCAATTACAGTGAATGTTTTCCATTTGATTTCATTTTTTGTCATCAAAACAGTCCACTCATACTGTAGATCTTTATGTAAACGTACACAGTGCCTCGCTGGGTGGAGCCAAGCTGCTCCTCCTTGCCCTGAGGAAGCACTCTCGTCTCTCTCCGCCTCTCAGCCACAGCAGTCACAGCCTGCAGGGACTGGTATAGTGGCATGTACAGTACATACACTACAAGACAATGCCAAAAGAGAAAGCACTACAGCATTTGAAGATCACTAAAAGGGCAGGGACCAACTCTCAAGTCACTCTATCTTTCATATGTTGTTTTAACCTGTACTGTAAGTTTTTTTTTTATTCTGTGGTTACGCTATGTCACTTGGTAAACAATTTTACGGCAAACAGGTTTACTCTACAGAGACTGACCAAAAGCATTGTTTATTGAAAGACTGTGTATCACTTGTGCTACTGGTCTGATTGCTGGTGTTTGAGACAGAAAAGGTTAGACCTGGAGAAGACATTACGAATAACAAAAGTATACAAAATCAATTATACAGAAACATTATATTTACTTACCTTCCCATGCGGAGATGACAAAACCCCTCCGTGTTGGGAGTTCAGGAACGACATCCACATCATGCCGCACTATAATATAACACTCAAGTACCGACTGCACCATCAATCCAACTTTAATGACTTAGTATAAACAGTAATTAACTTACCTGCACTTATAATGTCTGTGAAGCTGATATAACAGTTTTAGTAATAGTTTTCACTTGCATTGTTGAATGTGTTTGTTAAACTCTTTTAAAATAATGTAGGTAACTTTCAACAAGTACAAAGCAACCTCAGCCTATAACAGCTGTGTGCATTTAAAAAGTAACTTTAGGCTTTAAGGGAATTAAAACCTGTATTAAAACTGGTTAAAGCATAATTAGAAGTTTTCAAAACAACTCAAAACTTCACGGAGGGTCATAACTAAAAATGTACTGAAAATAAGTATGATCTGTGGGGAAAAATTAACTTCAGATTCAATTCGCTCTACAGTGTCTGATGTCTCAAGAGAGTTCAATCAGTTAAATATCAATAGTTTACGTTTATATAATGTGCAGTATGTGGCATTTTATTGTTTGAATTGAGAAACCATGTTGACATTATGGTAAACAGGTCGGTCCATTATATAATAAAAAAGATGTCCAAAGGATCCTAAACGGAGCTCATCGGAATGACGTAGCGGCAGCAGTCGGGAAATGACCCGACAGGCGGGTTCCGGGATCTCAACAACCTCAGCTGTTCTTCCAATAAACACCGGCTACGCCCCACGCCCTCCTCCATGTTTAACCCCCCCTCCAGTTTCCGCATAGTGAGTCCGCGGAGTCTGAGTAGCCGCCTGCCTCTCGAGGTAAGTACCGATTCAGTGCGTCGCCAGCAGAATTCCACCCTGAAAACGCAACATTTAAAAGTCGCTCGCAGCGTGGCAAACGTATATGCGTGGTAGCAGGCCGTGCAGTGGATTCTGTAGTAACCAGACCTAGACTTCAGATCGGCATAGCAGCATTACACTGAGGAGCTTCATATGTCATGATGTGTACCAGACGTGCGTTGTGTTTATTACCAGGAAGTTGGGTCGTTGGTCGTTACTAGGCCGTCACCAGCCTGTCACCAGGCCTGTTGTGTGCGCAAGGCATGACTAGTAGATACAAGTTAATTATTAAATATTAAATATAGAATTTAGCTCATAGACGAGACAGATCATTTTTCTTAAAGGTGTCTCAGAGCGTCTTGGAATAACAGCCAAGTGCGTTGCTGTGGGAGTTCCAGATTATGAGGATCAAAACAGAAGCTTGACTTCTTTGTCTACTCAGGTTTTTCTTTATGTCGCATTGAATCATGAAGGGAAATAAAACCCAAAACCTGTCTAGTGCAGAGTTTTAGGCTGAATTTTATATCCAGCAAACTGGATATAAAATCATCCAGAAACTTCTTGTATTACCTGTTCCAGATTGTCGCTCATGTTGTGTACTGGACAGGAGATAAGTTAAAGAACCCTGATTGATACACATTCCTTTAAAAGCATTTGGACAACGTCTGTTCTGTTGGTATGGTATAGAATTACAACCCGACTTTATCCAAATTATATCCTAATAAGATTCAAATGATTCTGCATCTGTTGAGTCTGTGTCAGTTAATACTTTGTACACATGTGGCAGAAATCCATTATTTTGCAGACTTTGGTCTTTGTAAAATCTTGTGTAACAGGTGTGTCTTTGAGCATGCCTAAGGTTTACAACAGGGTGTGTTTGTTCTATACATACATCTGTTAATTCAGTAGTGTCATTTGTCTTTCAGCATTTGTATGGTTTACCTTTGCCACACATGAGGATAAATCTGTGTTTGCACAGTTTACTTATGAATATCTGTACTTTAAGGCAGGTCTGAGTCACTGTTAACCTCTGAGCTCAGAGCTAGGTGTGATCCTGTAAGATCTCCTCTTGCGTTTCTTTTTCACGTACTGTAGATGGTAACTGTGAACACTACAATACTTGCTGTAGAAACCGCTGTAGGAAAAATGAATGGCCTGATAACAGATGCTGACGCTGCCTCTCCTCTCTGCTTATCTTAGCTGAAAACATGTCTAACCTAGGAGGAAACCAGTTTGAGGTGGGGGCATCCATCATTCGGATCCCACCCCATCACTACATCCATGTACTGGACCAGAACACCAACATTGCCCGGGTGGAGATTGGACCACTCACATACATCCGCCAAGACAATGAAAGGTCAGAGTCTGACCTTTGACCTCTGACGTCTTTTATTTAAACAGTCAGTTACTTTGTGTTAGTCCAACCAATCAGTGGCATGTTACGCATAGCTGCAGCTTCATGAAGTGTAAATATGTAGCTGTGCTGTTTTTATTTATTATTAATTAAAAAAACACTCATTTCCCAAAAGACGGCGATTCGTTATGATTCTTATTGCTGTGTGAATGAAATGTGCAGTCATGGGGTCACCATGCTGATTAGTGTTAATCTACAGGGAAGTGTGCCTTTTTTATTAAGCTGATGATTGGATCAGTGTGTTATCAGTGTGTTCATGCAGGCTCTGATCTCTATGTAAATAAATAGATTTCCTTTAAGAGCTGATTGTGCCCTTGCTCTATGTCTTTTATTCTACATCAGCAGAAAACTGGCTGACAGTCTTTTTATTTAAGTGGGAGTTGACTTGATCGATTTGACTGCAATTCACCATCTCTTGTACACAGCAAAGAGACCTAAGTTATTGCAATTGTTGTTGAGTTGTCTTAATGTACAGCACTTTTAAGCCCACAGACATTAACGCTATTGGAAAACTGTGAGAATATGGGATATATGATCTATGATGAATATATGAGAAATGTGAAAATAGGCCAAATTATTGCCAACCCTAACATAAATCCGTGTTTGCCCTCCCAGAGTGCTCTTTTCTCCAGTTCGTATGATCATGGTGCCACCGCGTCATTACTGTGTGGTGCTCAACCCTGTGGCCCGGGATGATGACGGCCAGGCCCTCTTTGACCAGTTGGGTCAGGCTAAGCTTCGCCATGCTGATCTGGAGATCCGCCTGGCACAGGATCCATTCCCTCTGTACCCTGGAGAGGAGATCCAAGAGGTCTGTCTAGGCCTGGCTGCTAGCATGTGGAAATTACCTACTTATTTGTAATGGAAATAAGTGAAACAGTTGACAGCGGTTTCAAGATATATTTTACTTCCTGTATTCGTTTCCCAGGACGTGACTCCCCTGCAGATTGTGTATCCAGACACGGCTCTGCGTCTGCAGGCTCTGCTGGACTTTGAGGAACAGGGAGGAGAGAAACGAGTGGCTGGAGACGAGTGGCTGTTTGAGGGACCAGGTACGGTTTCATAGAACACTAAACAGTAATATTTAATATGAAAAAAGGATATTTGCTGTTTGATAAGAACAATAATTGAAAGGCCTTTTGGAGATTTAACGAGTGGCCCTTGCAGGGACCTACATCCCCAGGAAGGAGGTGACTGTGTTGGAGACCATCAAGGCCACAGTGATCACAGAGAACCAGGCCATCAGGCTGAGAGCTCGCAAGGAAGGCGTGGACAGAGGAGGCGTCCACAGAGTCACAGGTAACGCTCCTGGTGTGGTTGTAGGACTTTTCAGTGGCTGTAACGTTACAGTACTGCTTTAATCTATCTGCCAAGAAATGGTCAGAAACGGGAATAGTTTGATGAATAATTAAAATATTGCAGGGGCCAAAAACCTAGTGAACGTTTCTACCATTTTTCTTAAAAAAATGCATCAATAAATAATTTGTTTGTGTTGTTCAGGGGAGGAGTGGATGGTCAGCAAGGTGGGAGCGTACCTGCCAGGTGCCCATGAAGAGGTCCTTGACATTGTGAATGCTTTCATCCTGACTGACAAGGTGATCAAAGCCTTCATGCTCCGGGTCCTTGTCTGTGGTCCTGTTTTAGCTCTTCTCAGTTTTCATCATCAATACAATAAGTCTACAGAGGCAAAGACAGTGGGAGAAAATGCACAGCAGAGTTTTCTGAGCTAAGTGAATGAAGTTGAAACCTGATCCAGTTTGACAGTGACACCCAGATACTCTCGTCCACACAGCAGCTGTTCAGTACAACTGGTTTTACAGGTTTATTGTTTTGCAAAGATGATTCTGTGATGTCATCTTCATTAATATTGTCAAGATCATCAAACATCACATTGTGTAGCAATGACTTCTGGAAATTGCAACTTTCCAAGTGGTGAGAGACCTCTGTGTTTTTCTGAGACCTCTGTCGGGGCTCAGTGTGTTAACCCCACAGACACACAGATTGTACAGTATGTATCAATTCTGTCCCTGTTTGATTTTTAGAAAGCACTTCACGTTCGCGCTCTGCGGCCTTTCAAAGATGCCGGTGGGAGGAATCGCCGCACAGGGGAGGAGTGGCTGGTCACCGTTGCAGACAGGGAGGCTCACATCCCGTCTGTGTCAGAGGAGGTGGTGGGGGTGGTGGACGTGACCACTCTGAGCAGCAGGCAGTACTGTGTGGTCCTGGACCCGGTCGGAGTGGAGGGGAAACCGCAGCTGGGCCAGAAGAGGGTGGTGAAGGTGAGGAGAAGCTTTCGCTTTCCATCTGAGACCAGATGAGGAATCAAATGCTTCAGTTTAATGTGGCGTTAACCCCCCCCCCCCCCCTTTTCTACTCTACAGGGTGAGCGTTCATTTTTCCTGCAGCCCGGGGAGCACCTTGAAAACGGCATCCAGGACGTGTACGTGCTGTCAGAGGAGGAAGGCCTGGTTCTGAGAGCCGTGGAGGCCTTCACCGACAAAGACGAGGTGAGCCGCTCTTTGTCCTGGTCACGCTGCCGGTTATCGTGGTAACGCTAAACCTTGATGAAGAGGAAAAATGTTAGAGCAGATGAAATCTGTTTGCACAACACCGGAACAAACTCTGGTAGATTTCCTGGCAAAGCCAAACCTTGTAGGTGCAGTCAATCATAATGCTTGGCAGCCATTATCAGACAGCTGTAAACGGGCCAAAGACTCTTTGCACCTGGAGGTAGTAGCGCATAAAAACGAGCTTTTAATTCTAATAAAACACAAATGGACTTCATGCTGCAGCAGCCAGGTCCAACCTTGCAACCAGTTTACCTGCTTTGATTTTCTTTCCTTTTCTGTCTTAACTGTGATATTTTTTTCATTCTCTGCGTAGGAAGGAATGAAGTGAAGGGAGGAGCCCACGTAACCTTTAGTCTACTCAGACTCACTAGATTTATATGCTTATTTGTGAAGCTGGACTTGTGAAACTAGACCAGTGGCATGTAATCTACTATTAGTTGACTTGGTGGAGGGTGCGGCGTGTGAAAGACAAACAGCAGGTTATGGCGGATCTGGAATGGGTTAGGGTGCTCCCCCTCCCTGACTGGTTCCTAGAATCACTAGTTGTTAAGGGTGAGGTTGGACACGCTGGGTATGCATGTACAGTACAGTACATGTAAGACTTCAGCAATCACCAAAGAAATGTCACCACGTACTGTACAAGTGGAAATGCAATGTTAAGAAAGTGTCCCTCACTGCTCCAGTTCTTCCATTAAGTATCTTCTTCTTTTCTCTTCTTTCATTATTTGCATCACATCCCATCTTTATTCCCATTTTTATTATTACACCCTGCCCACCACATTTATACTTTTGTGTCATTTGGCTTTCATTTTGCTCTCAGTGGCTCTCTCCAATCCCCTCTCCCCCTCTCCCCCCCTCTCCTCCACCACTCCAGTGCGTCCAGTTAACCCTGCTCTCCCTCCTCCTCATCTCTCTCTCCCGTTCTCTCTGCCAGCCCCAGGAGGAAGAGGACCCAGAGGAGGGCACGGTGCACGAGACCAAGCGTTCCAGGAGCGGCATCCTCCGTCGTCCTGGGGACCGCTGGATGCTGCGGGGCCCGATCGAGTACGTCCCACCCGCCACGGTGGAGGTGGTGCTGAGGCGCCAGGCCATCCCACTGGACGAGAATGAGGGAATCTACGTGAGGGACATAAAAACTGGAAAGGTAAAAGTCATGGGGCGCTGTAGTCGCGCTGAACACATGGTTCTGAGGAGTTAGCGAGGCGATGGGTCAGCGTGTGCTGCCGTGTTTCAGGTGCGTGCCGTGATCGGCCACACCTACATGCTGACTCAGTATGAGGAGCTGTGGCAGAAGACGCTGCCTCCCAACGTGGAGGCCCTCCTGTCATCTCTCGTCGACCCTCTGGCCGAACGTTCAACCCGGAGGATGCCTGCATGCCCGGAGCCGAGGGACATGACCAAGGTGGTCTCCTACAGGGTCCCCCACAACGCTGCCGTCCAGGTTTATGACTACAAGGAGAAGAGAGCCAGGTGGGGGTCAGGCTTTGTGTTTCGGTGGAGGCTTTAAAGGGGCCGGCTGATGTGGTGGAGGCATGTGTGCAGGGTGGTGTTTGGACCGGAGATGGTGATGCTGGGACCCGATGAGCAGTTCACCGTGTTGTCCCTTTCTGGAGACAAACCTAAGAGGCCCAACGTGATCAAGGCCGTCTGCCTGCTGTTGGGCCCAGACTTCTTCACGGACATCATCACCATTGAGACGGCCGACCACGCCCGGCTGCAGCTCCAGCTCTCCTACAACTGGTAACCACACACTGATCACGTGCAAGCACCAGAACCAGACGTTCTGTGTTTTGGGAAGCAGTTTATTTTACTTAAAAACAGTCTGCTGTGTATTGAGATTTTTTTTATCTTACTAAATTTACCGTCTATGACTCAAATTCTTCATTGTCTTCTTTTTTTTCCCTCCAGGCACTTTGACGTAAAGTCTGCAGACGCTGCTGATGCAGCGGCTCTGTTCTCAGTTCCCGACTTCGTTGGTGATGCCTCTAAAGCCATCGCCTCTCGTGTCAGAGGAGCTGTTGCATCTGTGCAGTTTGATGATTTCCACAAGGTTTGAAATTCACGAGGAGTCTGGCATATTTGTCACGTTGTTACTGTTATCGGTGGAGTTCTCTAAATAAGACATGCAACCCGGCGTCTTCCTTGTACGCAGAACTCCAATCGCATCATCTGCTCGGCCGTGTTTGGCTTCGATGAGAAGCTGGCGGTTCGCTCCCATCTGCGCTTCCCCCAGAACAACTTGGTGATCAGCAGTGTGGACATCCAGTCTGTGGAGCCCGTGGACCAGAGGACACGGGACGCTCTGCAAAAGAGTGTCCAGCTCGCCATCGAGATCACCACCAACTCCCAGGAGGCTGCTGCCCGGTCTGACACACACATATGTCTTATCTTTGAAGTTGTTCATTAAAGCATTAGTTTCAGTAGCATTCAGTCATCCCATTATACAGCCGATTGGAGTGAATAGCACCAACACACACACAGTCACAGTTTTCACCAGAGTCATCTAATTTAAAGGCGTCCAGATCCAGTGCCACTAGAAATCCTAGTTTTAGCAGTGGATGTGGATTTTTAGGAAATTGTGTCTCGTCGCCCAGTCTCTTGAAATTGTCTGTGCTTGCGCAGGCATGAGGCAGCGCGTCTGGAACAGGAGGCTCGAGGAAAACTGGAGAGGCAGAAGATCACGGACCAGGCTGAGGCTGAGAAAGCCAGGAAGGAGCTGCTGGAGCTGGAGGCTCTCAGGTGAATCTGACTCTGTTTTTTTTGTATTCTAAAGTACTCTGCAGGGTGTTAACGTGTTAACCCTGTGTGTGTGTGTGTGTGTGTGTGTGTGTGTGTGTGTGTGTGTGTGTGTGTGTGTGTGTGTGTGTGTGTGTGTGTGTGTGTGTGTGTGTGTGTGTGTGTGTGTGTGTGTGTGTGTGTGTGTCTGTGTGTGTCTGTGTGTGTCTGTGTGTGTCTGTGTGTGTCTGTGTGTGTGTCTGTTAGTGCTGCTGTGGAGAGCACAGGAGCTGCTAAGGCTGAAGCTCAGTCTCGTGCAGAGGCAGCTCGTATTCAGGGAGAAGCGGCTGTCAACGAGGCCAAGCTGAAAACTGAAGCTCAGAAGATTGAGGCTGTATGTTATATTTTTGAGTTCACTGAATTCTACAAACAGGATACATTTATTTTTGTGCTGTTGTTTGATTGAGCTGACGTGTACAGTAACTGAACACACTGTGTAGGACGCAGAGCTGCTGCGGCTGTCAAAGGCCCGTGAGCAGGAGCTGAACTATAAGAAGGAGATGGATCGTCTGGAGGTGGAGAAGCAGGAGCGACTGGCTCAGATTGAGAGCCACCGATTCAGTCAGCTGGTGGAGAGTCTGGGCAGCGACACACTGAAGGAGATCGCCAGAGCCGGGCCCGAGCTGCAGGTACGGTACCGGTGAGGGGAAACTTGAAAACCAGCGATGTCCTGATGGTTTTGAATTGAATGGAAAATGTGTCCTCCAGGTGAAGATGCTCCAGGCCCTGGGGTTGAAGTCCACCCTCATCACGGACGGATCGTCGCCCATTAACCTCTTCACCACTGCCAACGGCCTGCTGGGGGCGCTGCAGGGACCAGGACAGGGCCAGGACCAGTGAGGGAGAGGGGGGAACATGTGTCCTGAAGTAAACCTCGCCCCATGCCTGTTATGCTGCACAGTTTGTTCAGGTCACAACACAAGCCTTTACTCGTTCAGATAGTTGATCCTGAACATATAAAAAACAGTTTATATCCAAAGATGTTTGCCTTTGTCACTGTGGACGTTCTAATACTCAACTGACTTCATACCAAGATTAGTGTCTTTAAAATGATCTCGTCCCACTCGGATGCAGCTCTCTCCTCTGCTCCGTCACGTATCGCTGGCGGTGAGAAGATGGATGACACCACCGTGCCTGAAATACCTACCGTTTTCATCACTGTGTCTCCGTTCCGCACACAGTGATGACTCGGCGTTGTGATTTACTCTGCACTGCGTCCCCGTGATTCATAGTCTCTGACTAATCGGTGGCTAGGTTTTGTTTAATATGCTGCAAATCCTGCCGTCACCGCAGGCATTTTGAAACGGATGCAAATAAACTCCCATCAGACTAGCGTAAAGGAGCTTTTTGCTTCTGTTTGTCTGCACTTTAGCTCTTCAGAAGAAACGAGGTTCAGAGGTTTGCTTCTGGACACAGGCTTGCAATAAATGTTTTACCAATCAATACAAACCTCCACAGTTCAGTTTTTGCTTGGTTTAAAAAAGTGTTTTTTTTAAACTATGGTTGGGGCTTGCCTGTCTTTTTCCCGCTTCAGATGCTGTTAGAGGTACGTCACATAGGCCTTGTCCTCAGCCATTAAAGTGCTGCTGCTGTCCCATGTTGTCGTCTGTGTGGTTTTTAACTTCAAAAGAGATAAATCAGACTTTTAAGAAGTCAAAACACAAAAATGTATGAAATGATTAATAGGCTGCAGCAAACTAAAGAATTTTTGATCATGTGAACATTTTAACGTTTATTTCCAGCTTCTTACTCATTTGCTTTTTTTGCACTAACTAGTGTGAACCAGCAGGAGTCGCCAGTTCACTAATGCTCCAGATTTAGTGCTTTCTAAGAGACAGTTTCCATCAATACAACTTGTTTTACGTAAAGGAAGAATGAGGAACATATCTCTGGGTTTATCTGTCTGCAGAGAACTAACACCAGAACAATAGAGATTACAATAGGAAGGCAAATACATCACAGACAATATTTCAAATGTTCAGCCTTATAGTTTTCAGAAAATATTTATTGCCTGTCCCGAGACGTCAACATGTTACAGAAGAGCTGAAAGTGTATTTTTATACCGTTTTTCTTTTTTTCTTAAGCCAGACAAATAGAACCATTTCATCTGGCACAGACATAGGTCAAGGTCACACTGACTTTATATATGAAGGCAATTTTGTGAAGTACAATCATCTGCTTGAATTAATTCACTCATAGATAAACTGTTTTCATGCATCAATCAGTTACGTCCCAAACTGATCTTCTAATTACTTTCGAAGGGTACAAACTCTGTGTGTGTAATAAATAGATTTAGCATCAGTCACCTAACGGCTTCTTGGAGTGGACCGTTTTAATGCGCATGCACAGGTTTCATCCTCGGCCGTTATCCCAGGGAACATCAGGGCGAAGCGGTCTGCAGCCGAGCTGATGCAGATCATGCAGAAAAGGTGGCTCCTCCTTAATTCAATCCATCGATTGGATGATTCAGTCAGTGGAGGTTAATGAAATCCCTCAAGCTTGACTGTAATTCTCTCCAGCTGTCTCCTCTTCGGACTTTCTCCTCTTTATCTTCTCTACACGTCAGTCATCTGCTGGGATTCAACCTCTGGTGAATTTTTTGTTTTTGGGGAAAACAGCAGCCACTAGAGTGATAATCAGCCTCCTGCTTCCTGTTTATTCTTAAAGATGCTGTGAATTAGTTATATATAATCAAATGTTATTGTTGAGTTATTCTCAAATATGAACATTTTATGAACCAAACTACATATTTTCCATGTTGTGCAATTAGTTCTAACCATGATCCTCTCTGAGATGTGGTTTACCATGAAGAAAATCTTTAAAATGGATTACTTTTTGAATTAAAGAAAAATTATGTACATGTATGTACATAAACCGGACTGCCCCCTGTTGCTTCTTATGTCTTGACTCTTCCTCAGTCTCCTGCTCTCTCCTCACTGCCCCCCCGCCCCTTCTTTCTTCACCACTTCCTCATCCTGTATCTCATCTTACCATTTCTCTTCCGCACTTTCACTTCCCAATTCTCTCCCACATGTGGTTATTCCTTTCCCTCTTTGTCTTCCTCCTCCTCCTTTTTTTCTTTCTTGTGATGTTGCGGCTACAGCTTCCTTACATTCACACTGACAGATAATAAACTGTCAATACAATAACTGAGCAGTGTTTGATGTGACAGATGGAGCAATATCACCAATTTGTTGTACCATCATGCGACATACACACACCCCAACCCCCGCCACTATAGCTCCAAAAACAAAAACCACACACACACCTCTGGAAATATTTATAAATATTTTATGATCGCGTGTTTGTTTGTTTGCTTGTTTCGAAGTGGTACAGTTCTACTAAAAAAACATGTCTAACCTTTTACATTGATTTTTTGAAGATGTTTACCTAGTCATTTATCTCCTTTCTCTTTTCGTTTATTATTGTCCTCCTCCTCCGCCTCCTCCTCCTCCTCCTCCCCTGCTGCTCCATCACCCCACTCTCAGCTGCATTATGACACACAACCTTCTCCCCCCTCCATTTACGTTCATCTCTGTGTCTGGCTGCCTCCTCTGGTTTTTCCCCTTGCCGTCCCCCGAACCCAGAGACACATTCATTTATCTTAATTAAACCTCAAGTGTTGTTGCCCACACACACGAAACACGAAACACAAACACTTTCTCATTTTCACTTTCCTTGTGTCTTTTCTTTCTGCTCTACAACTCGGGCTGCATCCTTTTGCTGTGCGTCGCCTTTTATTTCTCTCCTCCCTGATTCCCTTCATGTCCTGACCCAACTCCTCATCGCTTAATCTCTCCTCTTGTAGCCTCAGTGGTGAAGTCTCTTAATAATTAATAAGAATCTAAAATTCAAATGAAGCACAGAGCGAGAAAGACAGGGAGAAAAAGAGTGAGAGAGAGAAAATGAGAGCGATAAAAGGAGAAGTAAGCGAGAGAGAGGTACAGTATCTTTTATTAAAAATAAGCAGTCAATCCTCTTTCCCTTTTCGTTGGTTGTTTCTACGACATCTTTGTGTCTGTAGCTGCCTCTCACTCCCTTCCCAATGGTTGCCGTGACAACACTCTCTCCCATCCAAGAAATAGGGCTTATGAAGAAATGTCAACTCCTTCGTTAGATCTCCTGCTGCGTCTCTCTCCCTTAATTTATTGTAAACAAGAATAAACCCTAAGGCTTGTGTGCAGATATACAGATGTATCATAATCTAACCCAATAACATAAGAAACCCAGGAGACGTAGCTGTAATAACCTCAGTACTAGAGTGTCTACTGATGATCATGCCACTGGGTTTAAATGTTAACACATACCTACTGTATATGTTACTATTAAATATAGTAGTATACAGCAGTATATATAGTAGTAATACAGTAGTATTTCTACTATTGTTAGATGTTCTAGTTTATTGAAGACAAAGTTTTATAATAAACCTCAAAATTAATTAATGTCAAATTGGTAAATTGTGTCATTAAGCAATATTACCAAATAAATCCTTGTTGTGTTCTCATTAATGAAACTGTAACACATCAGGTCAATCATGTGCATCACAGGCATTTGGCTTCAAGATAAAAGGATGGAGACAAAAGCTGAGTACTACAGTGTGTCAAACAAAAATATATTATGGCTCTGGGCAAATGTTATACTGTATTTGTGTATATCTGTATCTGTAATGATCCTATTACATTTTCAAACCATTACAACTTAAATGAATAAACTTGGTTTCAGCCTTGAAAACTCACATTACAGCAAAACAAAAATGCAAATCACCCACGACCACCACAGGGCATCTCACCAAGGCTTCATGAAAAAAACAGACTGATCAGCAGGATGTTACAAACGCTCCCATCAAAACCTGCGGAAAGTCAACAAGAACAACTGAAAGAGGCAAAAGCACATCCAACAAAGTAACCAACTCATGAGTGATGCTAAAGAGTCAGAGGCCTATTAGCATAGCTAGCGCTACCTTCTGCAATATTTAACGCTAAACAAACAAACAAAACCTCACTCAAATTGTCAAAAATTAATTTTCCCATAAAATAATTCACGAGTCTCAGACTTGGAGGAGGTAGTATTGAACTAGGATTTATTCCCTTCAAACATGATCAAATATTTAACATCAGTTGTCAAGATCAAGTGTTTTTGATAAATGTATTGTGTACACCCATACTCATTCTGTGTGCTTCATAAAAGCAGTCGATTTAAGGCATGCACAGGCACAACAAAAGTCCAGTGGCAGGAGAAAGCAATCGATATTGAAGGACATAATAAATCCAGCAGACATTACACTCATGCTTGCAGCATTTAAAAAAAAGCAAGCAGGAAGCAGGTTATACTGAGCATTACAAACATTACAATGGAAATACAAAAGAGACCGAGGGAGCAAGGAAGAAATGGAAAAGCTCACTTTACAAAAGAAGTGAAAATGATCAACAATAAATGTACAAAACACCACCATTGAGAGCATGTGAGAGCGTTGGATTACTTCATGATCTGTGAACATCAACTGCAACGGCAGCTGATCAGCAGGTCCAGTCCTATGTGTTTTTCAAATGAGAGTCCTGAGAAAGATTGGTCAGGACCCCTTGTACTTTTAACTTGAGATTAATCTCAAGTATGAATGCTCAAATTTATTTAGGCTAATGTCACAAATTAGAATTTGCCAATGTAGTGTGTAATGTAATTAAGAAACTGAGTGTTCTATATGCATAATACATGTGTATTATGTGTATTAATACAAGTAAATTTTAAATTTAAAATTTTAAAAATTTTAAATTTTAAATTTTAAATTTTAAATTTTAGTCACAGGGTTAAAGTTAGGACATATGATAAAATCATGAGTATGTAATGTTCTTTTAAATGTCCCTGCTGCCTGAAGAACCTTCCTCAGAATTTCCCATTTCTTTATTTTCAGACAACTTGTCTTTCTGTTTGCAGAATGTCTGCCAGTCCTTTCCTGTTTTGTGTTTACGAGTAAAACCCTGCACAATGTTAGTAGTGATACTTTCTAAAAGTAGCGCAACAAAGCAAAACAGAAAGCACAGCAGGATTTAGAGTTAACAGTCAGATACGACGATCAATGTGACGCCATGTGAGGCTTGGTTAAGAAAACACTGTAGGCAGCTCTGAGAGGTAGCGCAAGCAGATTCAATACAAAACTGTGCTTGAGGAAGCCACCGATAGCAGAACTCAAGGAAGCGAGCGGTCACACCGACACTGAGCTGGGAGCTTTTAGACCTTTTGCATAATGTGATTAGTAAACAGGCATGCTACATACAGTACTGGAGTGGGGGGGAGGAGGTGGGAGTGGATTGGCGGTAACCTCATGCAGCATTCACTTCAAATATAGTTTATGTCAACGTCCAGAGTCTCTAAGTAGATATAAATATGAAAGAATAAATAATATGGAGCTGATAACCAAACTTAATGTAATCTCTAACAATCGTTCCCAAATGATGTGAACGCTGCACTGCAGATCTGTCCACTCTTCCTCCACCTGAGCCTTACGTCACCTGGACACAGAGACACTGTCTGCCCTAAACCCTCAAGCCAAGCTTTTTTGTTCATCGCCTCCTAAAAACCTTGCGGTTGATGTGCATTTTGATCGAGAATCCGTTAGGTCTCCTTAACATTGCAAAGAGAAAAAGCGAATATCACTATATGGTGAATACATTCTCATACACTTTATTTACAAGGTGCTATTCAGTTAGCGCTGCCGCTAAAGGAGGCTACAGTCTTATGTCAAAGCATTCTGTAATAAATAGTGTAAACATGCGCAGGTTATAGGGGTTGATTTAGCTTTATAACAACAACTCAGCTCCTCAAAGTTCATCCCATAAACAAACAGCGCTCGTACATTTGTACGCAGACAGGCTAAAACGGGTCTGAGTCTGGCACAGTGTGACACCATGCCTCTGAAATCAGAGAAAACGCTGACTACACAAGGTCCACATGAGCTTTAAGAGGAATGAATCGTTCTGTTAAACAACCAAAAATGTCCACCTCTAAACTCTTTAATGGGAACAGGGTTATAATCAGAACCAACAGAATGTGAGATTATAGGCCAGAGATGACACAAACAACACCAAAAGGAACTTTTACCAAAAATGAAAAGGACCTGAGCTGAAGGCATGGGAACCTGACCACTCTGTAAATGGAACCTTATGTAAATTAATAGGGGGCTTTGAAGAATCTACAGTCCATAACCTATTGTCCATTAAATGGATAAAGCTGTACCTTGTGTGGTCAGAGACATAATAAAATATATCTGAATCAGCTGGAGTCAGTTACAAGCGAAGCGCTGCAGACAACCGCAGCTCCTGTAAGTAAGTACACAACACACACAGTCTTCTTCTGCCCCAGACACACGCTTTATCTCTCGGACACGTCACGACCTCATGATTCTTACAATTTATGAAGTCTTCATGAATTCATTGTTCATTTAAAGCTTGAAAAGAAAAACAGTTTGGTTATGTCATTAAGCAGGTCTCAGTGAAAACCTGCCTTGTAATGTACGAAATGCAGCATCTCCACCGCACCAAAGATGGCGATGAGACCATGTGCTCACTGTCGCCATTTCTGTTACTAGCAACTTTTATAAAATGCTATTTGACGTGGTCCCAAACTTCTAGGTTCTGTTGCAGACGTCTGAAAAATGTCACTGGCAACTCAAAGAAATAAAAATGTTTCTGCTTGGTACACACTTCTTTTGATCTAAACACCATTTCCCATAAGCCCTAGATGCTGTTTTCAGTTTACCTACATGTACAGATACAGCAGATCTGTGTAGGCGGTTGATGAGGTATAGTTCCAACTTCCTAGTTGCACTAGTTACTGCACTGCCAATGTTGTAACCTTCTCTAGCTTTTCTAACCCTATGTTTCTCCTACAGTAGACGAAAGTCAACTAAAGGGACATGTCTAATGATCAATCATTGATGAGACGTTTGGTAAAACAGACGTGACGTCAGGCGGCACCAGTGTTGGCATTTCTACTTCTGTGTTCATGTGCAATAAACACAACGGGAACAGGTGGCTGATGAAAAATCCTCCTCATTAAAGATTTGTCTTTTTCTTTCCTGCCTTCACAGCGATACGAGCGTCGGTTCATCCTTAGTTCAGGTTGAAGAAGCTAAACCAACATGCCCATTTCAGTTGAGCCAGAACTGTGTTGTTGATGGCTAGACCTGTGGAATTGAGACTCATTGAGCATATTAATTCCATTTCCAAGGAGACAAATGTCCATTCCCATGACAACCAATATAGTGTTCAATGGTGAACTGAAAATCTAGTGAGAGTCTGCTACCACAGAATGGAATCAGCGCTTCCCAGTGTCCTGGTCTGTGTGCAGGTGGTGCTTCTGTGTTGGGAGGCGTCACCCGTCGCGTTAGAGGTAGAGTGTCAGGCAGACCATGCTCAGCGTGCAGGAAGAAACAAAAACAGCGAGGAACAGGAAGTGATCTGTGTTCGTTTTCATCTGGTGAAGGGGCTTGCGGCGTCTCGTCGTGAAGATGCGGTCGTGAAGTCGGGCTTGTGATTCCAGGTAGATTCATCAGGATTTCAGTATCACTGGAAACAGGAGACCACACAGAATGGGATCAAGGTTTAGCACTGTTTCGGTGAGCTGATACTGAAAGCACCTTACTTACATCCCCAGTTAAGAGCGATAGCGGCAGCGATGATAGCGATACCTCCTAGGATGGACACCACGGACAGAACCATGGCATTACGGCCCAAACGGCGGGCGCCATCTATGTTGCCTTGCTGTAGGCTGTTGCGGGACTGAAAGGAAAAAAAAAAAACATGGAATAGCACCACCACTGTAATTTAATCTGATCTGAACTTGGAGCTGCAGTCATACCATCACAGAGAAGGTGAGGGCCACGATGTTGATAGGCCACAGCGGGCAGAAGCAGGACAGGATGGCCAGGATCAGGTAGTCCCTCGGCTTGGATCCGTCCACAGCGGCCTCTGTGATTGCACTGGGCTGGCGGGTGAGCGAGGGCCTGGGGGAGCCCGCCGCTAACGAGCCGGACCGGCTGCCCAAGCGAGCCCGGCCATTGGACTGGCCTCCGGGCTTGGAGTGCAGCTTGGGCGACACAGAGGGCGCTGTGGGGGAGGAGTCTCCCATGACCGGGCCGATCCCGTTACCTGGAGGGGAAGTCAACGGAGAGGATTCGTTGGTGCGTCAATGGATGCGTTACACAGGGGCAGAGTGAGCGTCGTATTTACTGGTTTCCGTATTCTCATCGATCACTGTCAGGTGGTCCATGACTTTCCCTTCCTCTGTTGCTGCGGGGACGCTGTATTGCTCAGCGCTGGCTGGTTGAGAGGTTACTGGGGCCTGTTCAGGGTCTGCACCATCCTGGGCGCTGATTGGCTGCTGGGATTCCTCCATGCTGCTGGTTTCCTGGGTAACAGTGGCACTGGTGGCCATTAGACGGTGCGGGTGAGGGGTTGAAGGAGAGCTTCTGTCTGGAAAGAGTTTAAAAACGGCTGTTGGGTTTGCTTTTTCATCAAAACCCAACGTGAGTTGAATCAGCTGGTCTAATTGAGACTCTAACCGACATGTTCAGCTCAGTGAAGCTCTTTTAATTATGCTGGCAGTCCTTCAATGTTGATGGTCAGTCTTCACTGTTACAGTGCAGACACTCTGGGATGTTGGTTATATTCAGATTTGTTTACACCTACAGTAATACCTGCTGTATTTTTAGCCTGAGGGCGACTCCAGAGATCCAAGAGAGAATATGAAAACTGCTGCATGAAAGAATATTATTACATCTGTTATTGCTCTGCTGTTTTTAAGCCACAGATAAAGTGTGTGTAATCAGATATCTAGTGAAACAACATATGACTACCGTAGTTTCACATTTAAAACACCAACAGCAACATCTTCACTTCAGGATTTTCACCTTGTGGCAATTTTGTGGCCTTCGGTGATTTCTCAAGCTGTATCTAAACTCGGGACCATCTCTACATAAGGCAAAGTTTATATCACATCAAGTGTTAAATATCTATATTCCAGATCTGTGTGTGTGGGTTGACGAGGTCGTTCATTTGTTGCTGTGACTCAACGGTGTCTCAGTGGCGGCTGCTGAGGTTTCCGACTGCAGGTCTGTGGCGTAGGTGGACATCAGCTCAGTCTGTATCTTCTCATCGCTTTGTTAAGATTGTCTTTTTAAAGTCCATGAAGTAATACTGCAATTTATCAGCTACAGACGGATTTTTTTTTAAGGAATAGAGCATATTATGTTGTCAGTCATTCAGCTGAAGCGTGGAAGTGATTAATTATACAGGAATAATTATAGACTGTGAGGTGTTACACCTCCTGAACATGGTTGTTACGCTGTGTAAAAACAGTCAATTATCGAAGCACTGTAAAAATTTTTTCATTGGGCAAGAAGACAGACATGAACTGCGAGGGGAACATTTCAAAAGTTCAAGTTTGTTTGAATTCATAATATAAAACAATTAATTAATTAATTAATTAAATCTATTCCAAAAAAATACAAGCATTATTAAACCATTGCACAGCTTGTCTACTGCCACATGTGAATGTACCTTTTTCAATTACTGCTACTTTACATCACTACTGTAAGTTACTATACATGTATATTGTCAATGCATATAATAATAATAAACCTAATGAAGCTCTGAGTAAACTGTCATGCAGTGTTTTCTTACACTTTAATACATCCTGCAGCTTTTCTTCATGAATAAAAGCCGCCATTTGATTCACGGATGTTACGAGTGCAGCAGCTCATTGATCTGATCGACAGCCTGCAGGATGAACAGCTTGTTAAAGAGCAGGTTGTGGTGGTGGTGTGTGTGTGGCGGGGGGGCAGCTCCCTTGCAGCAACTCCACACTCTCCATTGTAATGACCTGCCACGGCTCGACTGATGACTGCTACTGTTTCTCCCCCGGGGAGCGAATGCTGCAGCGCTGCCTCGCTCTGTAAGAGCTGACAGACGCAACGTGTTCTGTTACAGGGGAACGCTCTATATCACTGCACGTTTCCTGACGTAGCGTATTTCTCCATAGCCGGACTTGCAGTGTAATTCAAAACATGTGTAATCTGAAGCACGCTGTTTTTCAAAGGACCTCCAAAACTCTGGAAGAAGTCCAGTCTTTTTTGTTTGTCACCCACAGAAGTGCCCATTGCTTAGCTGTTCAAATCCATCTGCCTCCGAAAAACTTATATTAACACTGTTATACTACTGTATATACTGTAACACTGTTATATTAACAAATAGTTTCAGTTTCTTTTCATTTTTGTGGACAGCTTTATGCTGGAGCATCTGGACAGATGTACATACTGTACTGTCACAGAACCACTTTTTTCAACAACATCTTTATAAAAACCTCTAGTTTACTTAAAATGCTGGTGGACCAAGAACAAGACACTGAGTCACTCAGTGAAGTGATATCTGCACCTAATTGACTGAGTCATCACACGATATAGACATTATCATTATACTGTATGTACTGTTTTGATCGATGACCTGATTGTTGTTGTGGTTCAGAAGGATCCAGGTTAGTCAGGTGTGATGATGACTAAATGATTCATACTAAATAAAATATAGGTGATCAGAGGAAATATGGGAGAACTGAAGTTTTAAAGTCAAATGTTACATCTGTGTTACTTCTTCTATGCCAAACACACACCTCATGGTACAGAATGACAAAAGTGACAAAATTGGGGCTAAAAATATTTTTTTAGATAAAGATGCTTTTAAACAATTATCTTCTTCCATTGATTTTTATTTTAAATGAGAAGTGAACGCAGCGGTTTTACTACATCAACTGTTACAGGGGACGTTCTGCGTAGAAGTAGTGGAGTGCAAATGTCTGTATCACGTGTGCTAACTTTACGTGTGCTAACTTTAAGGGCAGAGGGCTTTAATGAAACACTGACCTGTCATTAAAGGAGTGGGGGTCTAAACTGCTGAATCCCACAGCAATTAACCTGCTGCTGCTCTTGTCCCTTCTCACTGAGTGGCAGGATTAACGTGAGCTGCGTTGGTCACTTACGAATCACTGAGGAGGAGACCATTATTAAAACTGTCAGTGTGTGTTGTTTTTAGCCACACAGCAGCAGCAGCAGCATAATGACTCACGGCCTACTGTACACTATGTTTATTTTATGTCAGGTTAGACCATTAGCCATTGGATGCAGTGACCCAACACAGAACTTTTAATAAATACTGGATAATGGCTGTGCATCTTCATGCACCTTGTTATTAGCTCATTCTGCTCGTTGGTCGTTAGGCTATAAGTCGTGTTTAACATAGTGACTCTAACACAATCTCACTTTACAGATGTTGTGAGACACGCAACAGTTTGATTGTCCTAACTTTCTTCTTTGGACTGTGAGAAGAAGAAGGAGAAAACACAACTCTTCAAACTATCAAACAATGTCCCAAAAATCTACAAACTGCAATTGTCAAATTTGTAGACAGAATAAACTGAAGCACACATACTTTGCTTTATTTGAAGCTGTTTTAAGCTCAGATCAGTTCATCTTCATGCAAGTCAACGTCGGCTGGGTCAGCTCAACCCTGCATCTCCATCATGTGTGGACCAGGAGCGTATTAGCGTCCATTATCCTGCTGACTCGTCGACTGACACACAGAGTTGGTGTCTTGGCTCTCACAACTGTCACTTCAGGTTAATCACAACTTTGACTGCTTAGCTAAACGTGGAGGTAGTATTGTAGCCGCATTCCTGGAGCTCCACAAGCTCTGATACTTCCCTGTCGACCCGGCTTTTAAAATGTAATTGAAAGTGATTTTAAATCATTTGGAGCAATGTAAATGGGTTCAAGGCTAAATTATTAGTGGATCATTCGGTGAAATCAGCACAACTAAGTGAAAATCAGGTTTAAAGATTAGTTGCACTTGAATCGGTTGAAAAAAATCTATTATCGTTCACTTCAAGCACCTGTTTCCTTCAAACAAGATGCAGATTCATTATGATTTGAATAAGTAAACTAATAAATTTTGTATGCGTCATACCATGTATCATCTTTTCAGCATGAATTCTGTCAGATTGACAAAGATCAGTAGCTTCTCTTATGGTTTTCTAGAAAAGAAGGACTGTGAAGCAGAATAATAAGATAATCATGACTTCAACATGCCGATACACATGGATCATTTTAACACATATGTCACAAACAGAGATACAAGCAGTTGGAGCATAAATGCACTAAATGCATCAGCATTAAAGGCAGACAAAGGAGGAGGAAAAATCCAGATGGAATTGTGATGCAGCCGGAGCTGAGGGAGGGAGACACACCCACTGTGGTACCTTAACGGCACCACATGTTCTACACACCCAACATGTAAAATAAACCTCCTTCTTACCACAGCAGCTGATCTCTGAGCTATTAGTTGGTCCTAGTCCACAGGAAACTGCAGAAGGATGTTCATTTTCTCCTCAAAGGAAATAAAGGCTGTACAATCCAGGGATGTGAGAAGAAAAGAGTCAAATAAAGACCAAAACCTAAAGAGATGATTCTGGAATAAATGTTGAGTTCTAAAAAATGTTTCCTGATGTTTTCCGGGCTTGTATATATGTTTTATTTTGGTTTGGTGAAAATGCAAATTGGTAGAGTATCACTGCAGCAGCTCCCTGTCTCTTCCACTGCAAGAGGTACAAAGGAAGGGAGGGGATGGCTTAGAAATGTGTGTGTGTGTGTGTGTGTGTGTGTGTGTGTGTGTGTGTGTGTGTGTGTGTGTGTGTGTGTGTGTGTGTGTGTGTGTGTGTGTGTGTGTGTATGAGCAGGAGGCAGTCCACGGTCTCTCCCACCGGTGTGAAGCTTCAACAAGGTGTAGAAATACAGGTCCTGTGTAAAGCCTTCAAAATAATGGTCCACTAACAAACTACTAGGTCTCCAGATCTGTATTACAGTGAGGGACAGTTTTATCATTCAGATGTATTCTGGATAATGATAATAATTGTATTATTAATATTTTAATTAGTTAATTTTACATGACTTATAAATATATTTGATATAATAGCAGAAATGCTGTTACATTATTCACTTGATTTTAAGTCATATTTACATGCATATCATGTTTTCATACCGAAACATTCTTCTGGGCTAAATTTCTTTCTCCATATGCATGAGAAACACTGTTCTTGTAAGAGAACACGTGGACATATGGACCTTTGTACATTAAGTACTTATTTTGAAAAACAGGTTCAGCTTCCTGTCTAGCTTTGGTTAATGATGAGTCTAACTGCACTCTTTCATAGCGCCTTCCTGCTGTATTTCTGCTGACTGAGTACAAGCCCAACAATGCTCTATAGATTCTGCAACACCACATCCATCTGTGAGGATAATACAGACACTTACAGTACAGGCCTACTTAAAAAAGTGTTAATCACAGGTGAACAGAAATCTCATTAAGAAAATACACAGACCCATAAGGTCTGTGTATTTTCCTTAAAATAACAGCTGCTGGCTGTTATCATGAATATTCAATTGACATTTTAACCTAGGCAAAAAATGAAGGCTAAAAATTTAGGCTGTTTACTGGAAGTGAACTGAGATCAGTCTTGTTACATGATGAGCAGCGAGAATATTGCAAAATAGAAAAAAAGGTCTGAATAAATACAATACAAGATGTTGTTAAAATCACTGATGAAATAAATGAAACAGAAAGAAGCTAAGCATGTTTAGACATGTTGGTCTACATACATACAGTAACTGGAACAAAGAATTTGAACAATATTAAGAAGAGGACATACAAGACTGCGGGGTTTGCTGTGCCTTTTAAACACTGAATGAACTTTAAATGCATCCAGTAGGTTAATGCCAACAGCCATAACAGTCTAAAGAAGAAGGTAAAGAAGAAAAGTAGTTTAACAGTAGTGAACAATGCTATTTAGATGGAACTCAACATAGTATCTCTATTCATAGAGAACAATATACAACATATTTCTCAATTTGCTTAAAGAACCTCTCTCTCTGTTATGCTGCCACAAATAAAACAACTAATTTACTGTTTAGTGATGAACTCTAAAATGACTCTATATTTCCACATTTGACTTTTTAGATCATATTATCAGTCACAATAAAAGGTACATACTTATATAAGTAACACTGATAGGGACACACGATTCTTACAATAATTTCAAAGAGACTCACTTCATTTTAATAAGAATGTTATGAGGCTTCTGGATTTTGTGAAGGATGAGGAGCTAAAGCATCAACAGGGGGCGCTAAAGGTAAATCTAAAAAGTAGAATACTTTTACTAATTTAAGTAAAAACGTACCTCACATAAATCTATTAGAAATTAAACTAATATAAGATGACATTTTGTTGAAGCAAAGAGACAAATAATATTTTCCACAAAATGATATGAATATAATACTATACGGCAGCTGTTTGAAACCAGCACATTCTATATTATATTATATGCTTTGACAAAACCTTTGTTAATAGACTTTGAAACCTTTCATTATTTTACTTATTTGCTGAATTTAGCATTTTGAGATCTTTGCTGAAGTTACAATTTTTTTTTATTATGACGCCTATTATTTTTCAATGACTTTTATTGTGAAGGGGCATTATTGACGCCTCAGCGAGGTTCGTTTCCCGTTTCGTTTGTTGTTGTCCGGTTCTGCTTCCGCTGTGGATACGGCAGCACATACATTTTTTTGCTTTTATGGTTCCAAAGTCAACATGACCAAACTGCAGGTGCTGAACGCCTACCTGACGGAGCGGCTCACGGTGGTGGTCAAAGAGATCCTGGACGTGGTGGAGGACACGGTCACCGAGTACCGGGAGGAGACGGCCAGGACCAAGCGAGAGAACGAGAGCCTGCGGAGGCAGCTGCGGGACATCCTGCTGCTGGAGGCCGAGACCGAGTGGCTGAGTAAGGGCCGAGCTAGCGTCTAGCTCCCTGAACGAACCGCCGTCCCGAACCGCGCTGGCGAACAGGCCCAGTTAAACTGTTTGGCGGGATTTGACCATCAGTACCGGCCAAAAACGCGCACGTGAAAGTTGTTTCGTGTTGTGAACAGCGTCACTTCACACCCGGTGTCTGGTAAAATTGATCCAGACGGTTAAGAACGATGCGGCTTTTTTGTTGCAATTCCTTGATTTCGCTTGTTTGGAAGAGGAACGTGACCGTAAACGAGAGTCAGCTGTTTAGTAATGAGATTCTGAAGTAGCACAGGACTGATCAGCGTTATTCAGTAACGTTTGCACGGACTGATGTTAAACGTTATGGGATTAGTCATTTACCTTAAGCGACGATTTATTTTCATATTGTCGCATGACGTGTTTACAGCTGTAGGGCAACTCAGTTTTACAAATCGTTTAAAGCTTAATCGATTTCCATGATTGTTTCTTGTATTTGTAGGGTCTAATTTGGTCCAACTTGAAAGACACGGCTGTGATTCATATGCAAAAGTAGTTTTAATCTGGAGGCTTTAGCCAATAGAAAATCATCCGCTAACAATTTTAGTGATCCGTTTCTTCTTTTCACAGATGTATCTTTTTTTATCTAACCTCATGAAATTTTAACCCAACTCGTGTCAAATCCGATTCAAAGTTTTAACTGGCTAATTTATTCAGCTTGATAAAAGTGTCGGTTAAGTTTGTGGATTTTTGTATCAGTTTTCTATTTTTGTATTGATTGGTAATTTGTTACGTGTGCTTCAGGGTCCACTAGGTCCAGTCTTGGCTTTTCTGCACCAGAGCAGCCGCCCAATGATCCAGAGCCAAGGCCTCGCTCAGAAGAGTCCGACTCCACCCTGAACCAGCCCAGGCAGCCTCCATCTAACCCGGCCAAGCCGAGGCATGAGCAGGTGGTGCCTGTGCAGTTACTGTCGGTCCAGAGTGAGACTCCCCAAGGGCAAGGTGACAAGAAGGCTGAGTGCTGGGAGCCAGTACTGGGGCACAGCCCTCAACAGGAGGCATTAGGGAAACCTTCATCTCAACCATCCCACTCCTCCTTGAATTCTCCCCCCGTCCCGTACCCTAAAATCCACATTGATGTTCCCGTGGTCAAAGATGAAGCACAGACCCCAGCTCATATCAAAACAGAACCCAGGGAATGCAACGTGACAGAACCTGAAGGTCTCACAGACTCACTGACATCACCTGTGGCCACTCATGTTTCTCCAGAGGAAGCGTTGAGAACGGACGCAGACAGGACAGTGTTGGTGCTCGCTGAACGGAACAAGACGTCGTCCCAGGAGACCACGACCGGTGCGGCAGACGACGGCCCCGCGGTGGGGTTCGTCGCCGAGCTCGTCCACCGCTGCCCCCGCTGCGGCGAGGCCTTCGGCCAGGCCAGCAGCCTCCGTCTGCACCTGGAGCAGAAGAGGAAAACGTACGCCTGCGACTGGTGCTGCAAGTCCTTCGCACAGTCCGCCGACCTGCGGCGCCACCTGCGCACGCACACGGGAGAGAGGCCGCACCGCTGCACCTTCTGCTCCAAGAGCTTCAGCCAGAGGGGCAACCTGAGGCGGCACCTGCGCATCCACACGGGCGAGCGGCCGTACAGCTGCCCGTACTGCTGCCGCACCTTCAGCGATGGCGACACCATGAAGAAACACAAGCGCACGCACTCGGGGGAGAAGCCGTACCGCTGCGTCCAGTGCACCAAGTCCTTCACCAGCACCAGCGGCCTGCAGATACACCTGAAGAAGGACATGTGCTACCTGGCCAATGCATGAGCAGGCGCCAGGAGCGAATGATGCTGATGCTGAGGGGACAGACCCACAGAGACATGTATCACTCTTTTAATTAAATGTAAGTGTGTGACTGGGAGCTATTGCTAGTGGGCCACAGATATGATACATTATTATAGCAGTATCTATACAATAGATACTTTAACTTATGTGTAGTTTCTTGTGCATATTATCTTGAATTCCTGGTGGAGAACCTGTTACAACCAACCTTCGCGTGCAGCTAGATGCTCCATTCATTCTTTTGGTCTCTAATTGAAAAGCAGTCAGATTTGATGGCAGGTCAATGAACTTACATGATTCTCAAGACGTTTTCACACAGGGTCAATTTAGTTTAACCTTACCTGATAACGCTACCTCATCCATCACCATTAAGCAGTGAACAGAAGGTAGTGGGTGAAGCACGATCACAGGCTTGTTTCTGATTATGGCATTAGACAAGTAATTAATTCGTTTTTGATCGTGTCATGAGTCAGGATTTGTGGGTGAAGCAGAAAGGAAGCTCACACACTGGAGCACGTACTGTAACGTGAAGTGAAACCAGAACCCAGCTCAGAAGCATCAAGATATGAGAATTGCAAGAAACTTACTTGGTGCATTAAATAAGGTACGATTCATGTTTTACTGCCCAATATTTGAATGATGTAATAGCCTTCAAAGAACACGATTTCCCATCAGCCCTTTGGCATCAGAAGAGGCATGGCCATGTGTGAGTAGACAGCTTGCAGAAAGCTGAGGCGTGTCTGGAGAACCAGCAGGACAGAGCGGATCCAACGCAGCGGGCATTGAAATGCCGACTTCAGAGGAGAGGAGAGCTGAGTTCTATGAATGTGGATGAAACTCTCAGAGTCCTTAGGCCTCATCTGAGCAGAATCAGCTACACGCTGCAAATTAATTTGGTCAGTTGGTTAAAAGCCAATCTTCCGACAGCGTGACAGAACCAATATTTATTGCTGCTTTACCTGGACTTTAAATTATTATAACAAAAGGCTACTATATAAAATAAATATAAGTCAATAGTAAGATGAAACCAGCGGATGTTCCAGTAGAAGCAATAATGATCTACGTTAATAACATGCTCGAGACTCTACATGTTTGTTTCCTGCTGGCTATTAAGGAAGAGTCCTTCTGCATATGCATCCTCAATATTTATCTATTTATTTGTTTTTCTTTCTCAAGTTTTACAATGAAGGGAATGATCTGACAGAAATCTGAAGTCTCAGAGATCAGGCTGCGTCTCTTTGCTTTGTCCCTAAAAAAGCAATTGAAACTAAACTTATCAGACCACTAGCATCAGGCTGCATTTGATTCAATCAGCCGTGTTGAAAATGCTTGTGGTGGTGGTTAGAAAAGTGAGCAAGGCTCATCCAGCGCCTGTGACATGGAAAGAGCTCATTTACTAGAATACACAGAAGTAATGAATTCTCTGTTTCCCTTCAGCTCCTCACAGACTCGGGTTTGTTCCTGAGTTCAGGAGCTGTGCTCATCATCAACTCTGTGATTGTGGAAATCATCTAGTTACATTGTCATAAACATTTCTAAAATAATAGCACATTTCATTGAGTTGCCAACATGAAGCTGTGAGAGTTTGTCATAATAGTGAATAAGAATAATGGAGCGCTTGTTGTTGGTCAGCTGCCAGAGAGACGATGCTTCATCTAATCAGTATTAACAATGATTCACTTTCTAACTGAAGATCATTGCCGTTCTTGATGAAATGGTACATTAAGAAGTGGTATTAATAGTAGTAATAATATTTCAAATACAGGCTAAATATTTCTTCCAGTGAAGATTCAAGAAGCAGCTGTAAAGAGTCACAACCAGCCTTAAAAAGTCACCTTTTAAAGGTGTTTGTTTGTTTGTAGTTTTCAAACTTAATGAGCTTCCTGCGTCGTAGAGCAGACACACACTGACACAGGGTGCTGCATGTCACCTTATGCCTCCTCCATCTGAGCCAACAGTGGCCCATGAACCCACTACCAACACTACAGCCAAGTAGTTGACACCTATAATGTAACTAGTTCCTTCCTTGAAGGTTGTTGAGGTTAAACTCCCACAATGTTGAAGTAAACGCCGACCCTGAACCAAGAGTTTGGTTCGTCCGAGTTCCTCCTTGGTTACTGCAGTTGAAATGTTTTTGTGGTTTTGAAATATGTTTGTGTCAGTCACATTAAAATAAGAAATTTTCTCATTCCATGGGCCAAGTTGAGGCACAAGTAATGGTATGAGAGGAGAAGATAAATAAGCTCAAAGCTACATCTTCTAATTATTGTATTTGACTACGTTAGATGTCCAGTTAAACTGCGCTGATGAACAAATCAACAAAGTCTGAGTTTAGGGGATAAAGACAAATAGTACAGAACACAGGAGGCTTCAGTGCAGAGTCTGACTTCCTGTTTGACGTCTCTTGTTGCAGATTTGAATCTCAAGTGTCTCAATTAAAAGTCTATGAAGTGAAAATATACTGACGTGGCTGCTCACTGTTGTTCGTATCGTTCCCATCTTTCTGGGGCGATTACAAAGAAGAGAGCGATGCGTTGGCAGTTTTGAGTGGAATGTGAAGTTGCTTGCTGAGTCTTGTTTTTGCACGATAACACACTGCGGTGAAGTGGAGCAGGCCGCCGTTTCCTGCCCAGGTGACAGGTGTGTGTGTGTGTGTGTGTGTGTGTGTGTGTGTGTGTGTGTGTGTGTGTGTGTGTGTGTGTGTGTGTGCGCGCGCGTGCGTGCGTGCGTGCGTGCGTGCGATCGAGCCCCGAGAGAACAGAGATAGACGAGAGAAACTGTGAAATCTATTCAGGTTGTTGTGTTGTCGCTCTGCTGTGATTCTGTGGGCTGCTTAAAGCCTGGCTGCTGTGAAACTAATGATCTAAGTGAAGCACCCAAATCCGGTTCCAACAGGAAACTTTAAAGACAAAATAAAATACTTGTTTTCCTATTTTTCAAATCAATGTAACAAGGCTTTAAACAAAGTCTGTTGTAATCATTGGAAACTTCTAAACAGCTGATCCTTTTATTTTGTCTTGATTTACAACATATCTCAGAAGTGAAGCTTGTAAATATGTAGATCATGTCTGCAGAGCCTTTCTCAGTGTCACTGTCAGTGTTTTGTATTAATGTGTGTAAAACATGTTGGGTTTTTTAGACAAAATAAATGTTAAGTGAAACTATTTGATGATTTTGTTTTTGTTATCACTTATAATATTATAAAAGTTTGCAACAGCTGCACTTATCAGATGTTGCACTTGTGATTTGGATTTCATTGTCACATTGTTTCATTTCACGCTGTTTCATTGTAGGACAAGCGTAATCATTAGTCCCCTTTTTATCTATAAATAAATGTGATGTCAATTCACAATTTGTGACAATTTGTGTTAGACTTTAGCAGCACTGCTAGACTTGAACACACTGTCGTCGTGTTTGTGGGCGAACGGTGAATTTGGGCCGTCACCAAGGGAAAGAAAAAAAACGTGTCTGACCGCAAAGACTTCCGATTCTGAGAAGTCACTGTATGGTAGGAGTGAAGATCAGATCAGGGTCAGGCAGAGGTCACACAAGTCGCTGTTTGTTTGCTGGATGCTTATGTGGATCGGAAATGTACACCCGAGCTAACATTTGTCAGTTTAACAGGGACCTGTGTGTGCGGCCATGTCCCCTTCTTGTAGATGTGATGGATGTGAATGAACATAGTTTAAAAGGTACAGGATGAATTCCATTTATTATAATTATCAAAGGTTGTCTGCTTAAAATATATTTAGAAAAAAATATTCATCCATATACGTACAGTAAGTCATATCAAGTCAAGTATTGTTGTATTGTGTGACTATACCTTTGTATAAAGGTGAGAAGGCAAAGATTGATACTAGCAGTTGGTTACATATATGCAGATTTTTTATGTGTAGGCTAGCACAATTGTGCATGATCTATACTGGAGTACTGGACTTCTGACCACATTTGTCTTTGTGTAAAAATATACTTCCGTGCCAGCAGGGGGCAGCAGTGATCTACTGCTGAAGGCACTCGGGGAGACAAGACAACAAACCAAATCTGTTGCATTCCAAATTTATTGTTGCATTGTACATAAAACACCGAATAGAAATGTAAGAACAGCTGTAAAGCACAAGGTCAGTGTAAACAACGGTCCAACACTACTGTATAGAAAGCCACATTCATACATTCAGTCGTGCATAAATAATCAACGATAGCACTGTAAACAGAAGATTTGTTGTATCTTTTAAACGAACTGTACCTGAATGTTTCATTATGTCTCACTTCATCACTTTGAGTTAGAAAACAGGCAGGGGGAGTATAGAGATATAAAGAAGTATATCAACATATTGCATCATGCAACAACAAGGAAGAACCACTTTGATTGATAGAATATCAACATCATCACCACCACCACCATCAGATGTAGAGAATTATTGTAGGCTTTTTCACAGTCTTTTTACGGAGTGCAATAGGAATGGAGTCCATGTACTGTGGACATAACACAGAAATTTTATGCGGGGAATTTTGATATGCGCTGTATTTATACAGTATATCAGTATCTCTACTCTAGTGCTATTTCCTGATTAATGAACCCCCGCTCCCATCGTAGCTCAGTAACCCTGACTCATCTCAGCACTGTGTCAGCGTTTGAATTTGCATTTGGCTGTAAGAAAGTCAAGTGTAAGTGATTAGCATAAATAACGCACACACGCACACACAGATTAACTTGTTATCTGGCCCTCAGCAAAGTTTAGTTCCGGACTCTAAAGGATCATCCCTCATTCTGGAAATGTAGCCAACTCCTCCAGGTTCTGGATGGAACTGGATGAACTTCGCTAAAAATATTAACATTATTACTGCACCTTTAGAGCATAATGGTTGATCAAACACACTGCCCTCGTTACACACATTCAAACATTACACAAAGCAAGTTTAATTTAAGCGAGTGTGACGTTTGGATTGTTTAATAACTGTTTGGTCCCTTTTAGGTTTTTCCAATTATTGAGCTACATAAGTAATAACTAATTTAAGTTATATTAATATTTATAAGTTATATTTTACTTCCATTGCTCAGTTACTGTATGTGTAACCTTTTAATTTGTCTAGTTTCATATCTCACGCAATGTCACGGTTCAGTTAAGTCAGCTAAAAAACATACTTTCTTAATTTCCCCAGATTGAAGATATTGTAATCTTTAACAATCAGTTCACATAAGTAATGTACTCTCTGGCAAAGAGCCAGGTCAGTAACTCAGCTTTCAATACACGACACACCATAGCGCATCTGTTGCTAAAAAAGGATTCAACCCGGAGCAGTTGATCACTTTTCACGCTTGACAATGTAAGATTGTTGTGTTATGGAGATGCACATCACAGTTTGAGGGGTACAGGGAGTTTACTAGTTTACTGTAGCACAGTCTCACAGGCTTCAAGCTTCATCAAACCTATATTGCAGGATGTGGTGTATTTAATGATTTGGTGCATTTTATTAGTCAGACAGAGATGAGTCCAACCTGGAACATTAGTCTAACTCAAAGGAATGGTTGGGTAGAAGAATTACACCATGTTTTATTTTTGCCAATAAAGAGTAGCTTGTTTAAATCAGTGTGTACAGTGTGTATTTGATCTTTCCACAGAAACACACACGTGCGCACACACATGCGGGCGCACACACACACACACACACACTGGTATAACTTTCTCATAATTAACACCTTTCAGTGCCAGCTGACTCATCACCTCTGATGCTTCATAGACACTTATTGACTTGATGCTCTATGGGAGGCTGTTTGTCATTACATAAATAAGATATGTTAACATTTGCAACATTGAAGGATAATGTGAAGGAATCTGTGCCAGCCCAGCCTTAAGTGACCACTGGATCTTCCAGGAAGACATCCATGAAGACTAGATTCAGATTCGGCCAAACCTTTTTGAAGGACACTAAAATCAAGGAAGTAAAGTAAATTACAAACCTTGCAGCAAATTTGTCTTGTTTTTTTTTTAAGGTAATAAACTATAAAAAAATTAATTCTGATTATTTCCATAGAAATGTTCATTTTTTAAATATTTTTTATGAAGGGGGCTAATGAAAAATATAATGTTTTACATTCATCAGGTAGACAAAAACAACCCAGAAAGGATGCTAATCACACTAATTGTTCACTAGCCATAAATATCCTTCAGACACTTTCGTTGCAGGGCTTTTGTTCGTCTCCTCTCGTCCTCTGAGGTGATGGAGGTTTTAGCTTCGCAGCAGGCAGCCCGGCGTATGTTTGACATTAGCATTGAATGCTTTTGTGTTGATCATTCAGCGAGTCAAGGCGCAACACGATCATGCTTGGAAATGAAATCACAAAGATGTTTTCTTACATTCTGAATTCTCTGACTCCTGTACAGTAAACCTTGTATGACATGCTTTGGCAACACTGGTTTGTCAGGTCATCATAGTCGCTTTTGAACTGAACTCCTGAATAAAAAATAGGACATAAGGGACTATGCGAACGTGGCTGTGGCTCATCTGTGTGAAACAGATGCTGAGCTCTGGAACAACTATGTCACATCATGGCTATGTAGAGAGAAAACTGGTCATCAACAGACATACAGTAAGGAAAAATTAATGACACTAAAAATCTAATTCCAGAGAGCAGAGGACATATGATTAACTAAACAAATCTGTAAAAACATGCCTGTAAATTATGTCTACATCCATTTCATTTTCGTGTGTTCCACCCATCATAAGCGAAGAGACCCCATTTAGGCCTAGTGTTTACTGTGTTGTGTGTGTGTGTGTCTTAACAGAGCCAACAAGTGTTTTCCTTTTGTACGACTCACTGATTTGTAGTGAAGGCACACCACCATGCTGCTCCGGCTTCTCTCCACCCTCCAGCCTCCATGGTGGCTCTTTGTAATGACACATCTAGTCTTTGAATAAGCGCTCGTCCCTGTGATGATGTTGCTGAAGTCCCATGAAGAAGTCAAGAGGATCACAGGGAAGCCCGGGATCCCCGTGCATGGACGGAGCGCAGGGTTAGTCGTGGCTGAAGGTTCTTGGTAACTCGTTGGTCAGGACGTGCCAGCGCTCCACCCTCTGGCCCGTGTTCTTCAGGCAGTCCGTCCAGTGACGGAGGGCGTCTCCCTGAGACTGACAGCTCAGACAGACGCCACCTAAACAAGGTGAGCACAGAGTCTTTAGCAATTGGGGGGGACCAGGGGGAGAAATGGATTTACAGCTGGTCCTTTGGAGAATAAACCAGCTAGAGTTCACATTTCACTTTAATCAAATTTGTCAATAAATAGACGCAAATATACAGTAATCTGCCTTTTCTCTGCTGTGCTTACTAAGGCTCAAACTTTAAAACCTATTGATGATCAAAGCTCCGTGCAGTGGGTGCTGCAGTTCCACCCTGCAGGACAGAACTGGGTTTGGTTGCTCATAATGCACGTCCGATGAAGACGAAGAGTCTTATGTACATGTGTGATGTGTACACATTGTTTCTCTTCTTCTTCTACATGATACTGAGCCCATATCAGAACAATGATACAATCACAGGCTAGACAGTAATTAAAAACAGGGGGAGAGATGTGTAAGAGATGGGGATTTGCAGAAATAATAATACGCATACATTAGACTCTAGTTCACAGCTTTGGCAACACTGATAACAAGCATGTGTTAGATTTATTAATATTTATACTGTAGCTGTAGTATTTCCTCACAAATGACTCAGAGGGGGACCTGTCATAATAAATTCAATATATTTTGTGATTCTTTCCATTGAAGGGCTCTAATCCACTGTTCTGTGTCTTTTAGTTTTCTGTTGCTCCTCCAGCGGGTTGGCAATGTGGTCAGCCTCTCACCTATGAAATCATTGGAGCGTCCCAGGTCATAGTCCCACACCGTCACCTCCAGCGTCTTATTTGCCAGTTCCGACAGGGAGATCTCATAGAAAAACTCCTGCAGCGACAAGCACAAGCCACAGTCACAAAAAGACACTGACATGGATGTCTATTAAAATGCAGAGTGCTGAATGCCAGTGGCACTTGGGGGCAGGGTTTGAGTCCATAACCCTTAAAGGCATGTGGTATTCTAGTGTCTGCTGGCTGGAGCAATAAAGTCACATTCAACAGACAAATCTCTGGACTTACAGTGATCCTGGGACTCTGTTGTTTATTCTAACGTTCCTTGTGATATCGTAACTCTTAGCACTTCATCTTTAATAAACTACACAGGATGGCAACACGATCAATCCAGGGACTATATTCACTACATACAGGAAATGTAATTGTGCTTCCAATGAAATAGAATTATCTTATACTACATTCTTAATGTAATATAATAATAATAAAAAAAACACATGAAAGGTATGACTCAAAGTTAAGTCAGTCTTTTTCCAAATTAAATGTGTGGAAATTCATCAGCTTGTCTCACCGAGATCATGTCGCTCTCAACTGGAGGAATGTCTCTAAAAACCACCTTTAAAGACACATTCAGTTTGAGATTAAAATGTCCACTTGTGTTTAACGGTGAGCTGTCTCAGGGTTTGATCTTCTTAAGGGGGTGAGGAAGTTCGACTCTAGCCCAAGAGAATCACAGCTTCTATGCGACTGCTTACATGAAAAAAAATGAACCCTTGTTTTCCACAGAGAGGACGACAGGTGTTTAGAGAGGAAGAAGCGATGGAGCAGTGCAGATTGGGCCACAGAGCAGCGCTACTGCCTGCGAGCAGCGGGGAGCTGCACATGAGGAGGAATTTCAATAAAACAATGCCTTTAGAAGTGTACTGAGAGAGGATGAGCTGATTAGCATGGCTCCTCAGAGAGAGACCGGCCGCTGATGCGAGGCCTCTGCTCTGGGGCCTGAGGGGAGCAGCGGGGGGTCTTACCTCGTTGAATTCGGGGTTGAGGGTTTTTTTCATCACCGACGTTTTGTGCTTGGATTTCTTCTGTATGTCAGGCTTCAGGTATCTGGCAGGAGGGGGAGGGAGGATCACATCAGTGTATTCGGCCATTCATTTACACATGTAATGGTTTACCTGGTCAGTGGAGACCTTCAGTTCTGTGGTTTGTCTCAGAACATGTTTTAGAAGCATTTGGCTTTGCTCTGCTTGTGTCATCGCTTGGATCAGGATGTGTGAACGCACACATAATCTAACCCTGCAGCACGAGCTTGACAACGGACGTGCAGCGCCGCAACCCCTACCAAAACTTCTGAGTGTGTTTGTTATAGCACAAGTCGATGTGTGGAATAATGAGATTGTGGTTCACCTGCAATATTAGAAAACAACAACAGCCACAAAGTATTCTAATAAAAAATTCATTGCCAAACTTCGACCAGTCCCATTTTGTCCAACAAAAACAAAAAACATCTCTAAATGTTTCAGCCTCAGGTCTAAGACCTTTCAAGTATTTAAATGCTTATTGCAGATGGTTTGTGCAAAAAGCATATGTCAGCATCCTACTGTATGTCAGCATTTATACAGTATGACTCAGAGGGTTGTAGTTCATATCTACTTTATTACTTACAATAGGCAACAGGGAGACGGTGCACAGCAGGATGCAAAGAGCTCAACAGTATGAACAGTATTTGTTTCACTCCATTGTAACATTTATGGAAATTGTTATTGGTTCTGACCAGTTACTTTACATGATGACACACAGTAATAAAGGCAAGAGGAAGGCTGGACCAACACATTGAAACATACTATACTGCTCCGTGCTAAAAGCAGGAGAAAGCAGATCGAGGTAATTTTTTTGTCAAAGTAACTGATGTTAACTGACGTGCAGGAAATGTAACAGCTGGAACCTCTGGCTGGAATATTGGATCTGCTAGATTTCTCATTTCCTCTGACTCCAGTGTGACTCTGGAGATCAGTCATCTGAACACGCTGTGACCAGAGCAGCGATAGCTGGACAACAAGCAGAGCAGAGGTGGTGAGAACCAGTTCTCCTCAATAAAACACACCAATGTGTCTCTGAATATACAGACAGACACATATCGAAGCAGAGTAGGTAGACGGCACTGACTGGACCACATCTATAGCCAATACTGACCAGTTTAAACTAATTGGCTGGCAGTGAGCCAATATCGATACCGGATGCTGATATTAGACACGCTGCATCCATTCTGAAATGGGTAAATCTTTGAGCTCACATGACCCTGCAGCTGTCAGTTGCCTTCATGTTCTGATTCAGACTCAGTTCACATTCTGACAGCGTACAAATAAAAAAAGAAAATCCCCTTCACTTCAAAGTGTGCGCCTTTCACATACAAAAAGACACACTAAGATGATTTAAGGACTGCATCATTCATTATTTTGTGGTTTATTAAGAGCTACTCATCCATGTCTGTTCCTGTACAGGGCGGTGAATAAAACTACGATGTAGCAGCTGTACGAACGGATCGTTGTGGAAGTTCTGGGTTCTTACATTTTGACGTAGGGGTCAGAGAATCCATTGACATCCATGGCTGCCAGGTGAGCGCAGCGCCTCACTCCAACACAGAGGCCCCCGGCGCGACCACCTTCACCTCCCTCTGTGTCTCCTTCCTCAATACTGACCGGAGGCAAAAACTGCAGGGAGAGAAGAAGTCGGCCTCTCTCCTCCAGGCTGTGAAGCTGCTCGTTCTCCCACTGTGCACAAAAACAAAGTAAGTATAGGAGGGAGGGGGTGCACAGTGGTGTAGGAGTTAGAACTGTTGCTTCACAGTAAGAATGGCCAGGGTTTAATTCCCTTTCCATGGGGTTTGCAAGGCATCATGGGAACAAACAATTGAAAAGCACTGCGTTGCACCTTCACAAGATAAATTACCCTTGAACAAAAACGATCTTTGCAAGACAATGGTACTTAACATGACATGACAAAATGCTGGATCAGTGTGCAGCATGCTAACAAAATGAGCAGGAAGGAGTATTTATATGAAAGCTGGTGAAAATGATCGGCCGGTCAAACCAGGAAATTGGGTCGAAATTGGAGTAAATGGCGGTAGGGGGGTGTGGCTAGAGAGTCAGGAAATAAATATTCTTTACAATTCTTTCTGTCTTTGTGTTATTGTTCTAAACCATTGTTTGATCAGTGTCAACGATAATATGCGATTTTATTTGAAATCATTTATTAATTTAAATTCATTCTACTCTGCTATTAAACTCTCAGAACACATCACACACATCTGATCACCTTCATCTGATTGCTGTCATTTATATGTGAAAAAGGATGATGTTTTTACTGCCATGTGATTGTTTCTAGATCCAATATTGAAGCCAGCCTCTATTTATTCATATTGTGTATCAGAAAATAAACCCCTCTTCTTAAGGTGCCCACTGTCACCCAGATATAATTAATGAAGATTTGTTGCATACAATATTCTAATAAAATATCTGCACGTTGCACAGACTCAGTCAATCTAACAGATGTTAATCTGAGACAACTGTGCATCACAGACTGCAACAGGCAATATAAAGACACCAGCACATTCATCGCTCAGAGGTTCAGACCTGCATGATGGAAAATCTAAACTAAACAGAGAGAGGCCTCAAATGTGCATCTGACAATTCAAAATAGTGCATTATTTTTATTTATTGTTTTTGACTCTATGCCAATATGACATTCCTAGTTCAGACTTCAGTAAATAATAAAAAATAGGATGTTTGTTGGCTTCTCAGGAGACGAGGAAAAACAATTGTGAGCTTTGCCGCTTTCCTCTGTGAAAGTGTCAGCTGTGACTGGATAATGAAGGTATTAGCTCTGAATTTAGCTCCCTGTGGAAATAGAGCAGCGCTTTGTGGGAGTCATGTGCACCTAAACCCAGTGAGGTCAAGGATAAAACCATCACCATGTCCTCCTTCATGGTTTGTGTCCATCATAACTCTTTTCATCATATGTGTCTGATTTGATATTTTTAATTGTGACACAGCAAAGTGTGAGGAGATCGATCATTAAGTCCTCCATCTTTGTCTCACCCACTCTCCCTCCTCCCACCTTATCTGGAGTGATGCTTCCTGTTTCCATTAGCCCCCTCATTACGGACAGACTGTCTGAGCTCCCAGTTTAGAACCTGCCTCTCTCGCTTTGATCAGCTCGTCCTTCTTCACACTTTGACTTTTCTACAGTACATGTCTTTAAAAAGTTTTAAAAGATTTATTGTGATCTGTTTGAGCTTGAAGAGGGGAAAAAAAATTGAGATTTCTGTTTTAGCAGGTTTTTCTACAGATTCAGTTGGTATTCAGCTCCAGAGAACATGTGTCCCACCATCCTTCACAATGAAACCGCGGCTAAAAATGGAAAAAAAGGTCAGAAAATAAACAGATCGATGGCTTTTAGTGGGAGTCAGCACAGCTTGGCCGGATTTATTCACGCCCACCTGCAATTGGTGGGAGAGGCGTTTTGTGTGCTGCACAGGATCAGCTTCCAAGCATTTACAAAGACAGTCCAACTCTGGGTATCTGCACCAATCCACACCTAAATGAAAGATCTTCCCCTGCTGGAGGCAACTGGAGCCTGCAGGTTTAGGTTCTAGGTAAACAGATGATGGACAGCTGCTGCACATTACCTCACACGTAATCTGGAGCTCAGTTTGTTAAAGAGAATCCAGGAGACAGATTGGTCGTTGTTTAAAAAAACAATGACCAAAACAAAGATGAAAGGGTTAATCCAGTGTCCAGCCAAAACGGGAAACATGGCTCTCAAAGCCACATGAGGCAAGTAAGTGAAGTGATGAGAGCTGCTCTAACTAATTATCTCTGACTAATCAGGTATAATAGATAATAGATATAAACTGCCTGTCCTGTTATTGATTCTGTTGGTTGGCTCACATTCAGTCTAAGATTTCATCCAGGAACACATCCATGGTTAAAATCCAAATTGTCTGGGAAATTACACTCTGATCTTTGATTAAAGCTAGCAGCACATTATCAACAACAGAACGCACATTAACAGCTGTTTTACGAAGGTGATAATGACGATTATTGCGTGAACACAGGATTAAAGCTTTCATTGCCTTTTGTTAATCCACAACAGCCTCCTCTTGCTTTCTGTTATGGGCTGTGGGTTTTGTTTGTTTTTCTTTCTCTTTGTTGTTGGTACAAGTACAAATGTGTTTTACTACGTATTATTTATATATTATGTGTATTATGACTGTGATGGGTGACTGTGCTATGGGTGAGTCACACGTTTCGTTGTGTGCCGAAATTTATAACTAGAACTGAGTATGTACTGTATCAAAGATAGAAATCAGGGATACTATGAATACATCTACAGTAGCAGCTCATAATGTCACGTCTTTATCAAAGATAAACTGTGTGTTTATATTTAAATACAAGTAATATGCAGTCTAGGAAACTTCATAGCTTTCATACAGTATATAACCAATCCAGCCCTCCAGCTATTGGAGGTTGTTGTCTTTGTTCTGTGTGGTTTCTGTGCTCACTCTTGCTTCTCTTTGTTGGTCTAGTATAACGCTGATCACCTCCACCTGTGGCTTGTGTTATTTAAGGTTCTCTCCCTCATGGTTCAGTATCAGTTTCAAATGGATGTCACAATTGTTGGAAAGGTGCTGTCCTGTGTTGTTTGGTTATATGTGTAAGATCTGTTTGCTGTTTGTGTTCTTATCAAATTGAGTTAATTATTTATCTTGTTTACCTGTCTGTGTTTGTGCATTTAGGTCCTCCTCTCCTCTCCTGTCCTACTGGTCTGGTCAGAGTTCTAGGTTGAGCTGGCGGAGTTTTAACATTTCCCATTGAGGGTTAAATGTAGCTGAGGCCTTAGTAGCCTCCCTGGCGCGTGACAGCTTGTGACAGATATTGACTTGGGAGTTTTTCCACTTTCCTGTGCTTTTTGGTTTTTGACTCGTTCAGCAGAGGAAATGATAAATAATAAATATGCACAACAGAGGATGCATTAAATGTTAATTAGAATAGGCATCATAAATAAAGATGCTCTGGGACTGAAGCTGCTCATTAGACATACTTTGTGCTGCTATCGGTTTGTTTAATTAGAATTTTTGTCAGGGTGGAAAACCCCCTCAAGGGGCTCCAGTAGAAAAACCCATTCACAACATTTGTATGTGCTGTATCTTTATCCTGGAGTTCAGAGTAACAGTTCCCTCCAAATCCAATTAACCTCTTCATTTTTTATCACATCAGCGGAGAATATGTGAAAAGTGACATGGACCGTGCTTTTTCTGAGTTATTGCAAAAGGACAGAAAGGCTGAGATTTGTCTATTGTGTTTTGCATTAGGCTGCTCTCAGATCAGCAGACAAAGGAAGCAAAATAAACAAAGGCCAGTCATTAAGTAAAGACTTTTGCTTTACCGAGCAAGGTCAATTGACTGATACCCACCGGAGGCACTGCTCACACAATAAAACCTATAGCCTACGTACCTTCACCTGTGTTACCCGCTGCTGTGGTGAAGGGAGGCAGCTAATGAACTCACAGCAGGCTACAACTGCAGCACATGCTGATAAACCAGCGGGAAGCTTAGTGCTGCTTGCATCATTCTCACCAAACAAATCTTTAAAGGGGTCTAATTGGACCCCGAAGGGTCATGTCACGGCTAAAAGACTAAAGCAAAGCACCAGGGGCACTGCAAATGATGGACATACAGGAGCTTTGTGGTACCCTCGTAGATGGATGTTGCCTTACAATGACAGAAACAGACAAATCCCTGACTGAGACCTAAGTCAACAGGTTTAAATTCAGACCAACAATTGCAAAATGAAATTGAACTAGTCGTATGGTAAAAGAATCGTTGAGTTTGGTTGAAGCGCTAACGAAGGTTTTAAACCACCCAGTAAGTGAAATAATACATAATTTAATGAGACGAAATGAGTCCTGGATTTAAATACTGTACTTTAACTCCACAGCATCAACCAAAACAATATAAGTTTTTCTCTCTCACTGACACTGAAATTCGCCCTTTGATATATGTGAGTGAAAAATTTAGCTATTCACCACACTGACTGTACTTAGAGGCTACAAATCATCCAATACCCAGAAATAAACACACACAGGTCCATTAGTCGTCCCTGTAGACAGGCTGAGCTGTAGTTTGGTAAATGGATGTGACAGACTCATAACCGAGTACCGGGTTCTGTCATGGGGATGATTTCCCAACCCGCGGTTCAGAGACTCCCATAGGTCTTTAAGAGGTCCACGAGCCCTTCAGAAAAATGAGCCGTGGTTTCTTCTCATGACGGTTTAATGATCTCAGTTAGCAAGCACATAATAAAGGCTAATTCAGATAATGACTTTCACTCCATTCTGCCACTATTATCTGCCCACATGGAGTGGAGGACGTCTCAAGTGATGACAACAGATGCTCCTTCTGGGGATCACAGAGACTAAAAATGGAAATTTGAAAATAGTCTGTTTAGGCCATTTTTATCTGCTTTGATCCAGTTCAAACTTCAGTGATAATAGGTGCATTTCTCTTTACTTAATACTAGTGTTTTGAAAAGTATGCTAACTGTCTTTCTTTGTTTCTGGATGAGATTTCAGACATGCCTTAGGTTAAAACACAGAAGTTCACTGAAACCCGACTATAACCCAAATGCAGGAAAGACAAGTAGACAAGAAAATGACTTGATGTAACAAAAAGAAAACACAGCAACACTCAAAACCAATCACTAATAGTAGTGATTAGTACATAGGAAGGGCATTGCCCCCAGGAGGAAGGAGGGGTGAATTGTTAGGCATAAAACAAGCATAATCGAAATATTGTTGATTAAACATCCATCCATCCATCTTCCATTTCGCTTAGTCCCGTACGTGGGGTCGCAGGGGGGCTGGAGCCTAACCCAGTTGGCTATGGGCAAGAGGCAGGGTTGTCAGTCATAGGGCAACACATAGACAAACAACCATTCCCATTCACACACTTACACCTATGAGCAATGTAGAGTGACCAATCAACCTAATGCATGTTTTTGGACTGTGGGAGGAATTTGGAGAACCTGGAGAGAACCCATGCGAACACGGGGAGAACATGCAATCTCCACACATAAAGGCACCCTGTCCGTCTCCAGGAATCTAACCCAGGACCTTCTCGCTGTGAGGCGACAGTGCTACCCACCGCATTACCGTGCTGCCCGCTTTGAATAAACATTTTTTTCAATATGAGTTTGGTCCCTGTTATAGTTTAATGGACTTGTTTTAATATGGTATGTTGTTACTGTCTGGATGCTGACTGTAGTCTGACAGAGAGCAGATGGAGCCGACCGTCCGCTTCTAAAAGCCATCTGCTACTTCTCGTCCTTTATCTTCATGATTCCAGAGTATATTTTCAAAAACAATCCCCAGCCCCAAAGATTGGAGACTCCACCTCAGCATCTCCTACTTTTCAGGCTGTCAAGTTTGCTTGCATCATATCTGTAAAGTGACTAAACCCTAAACATGTGCTCACTGACTGTATCTAGCAACCGGTGCTCCAGCTATTGACTCTACACGTGCACTGAGCTGGAAAAGCAAATTATTGCTTCCTTTTCTGTTTGAGTACAAATTAAAGAAACCAGAGGCAGTGTGTTGGTCAAAGAGCTTTATGTTTGTCTGTACAGTAGGTGTATTATTAAACGTTTGACTGACAGCTCTGTACTTACTGAAAGCAAATAAGTGAATCTCCCAGAGTCATCCCTTCAATACTACACAGTGTCGTTCATGTACTGAAAGTGAAGCGCACTACAGTTAAATATAGACACCAAAGGGTGCCTGCATCTTTTTCTGGGGACAAGGCTCTAGGACAATGCTTTACGAGAAGAGTCTGTGTGGATGCCACTTTTTACCACCTTCCTAAATGTTGCTTCAGAAGTAGAACTCGTTCGTGATGAGTTACCGTCTGGTATCGGTCTGATCAATGTGTGTGATGTAGTGGACGTCAGATACAGTATGTGATATGATGTTGCATTCAAATGTGCAGAAGAAAAACAATAAAGCTCACTTAAAATTTAATGAAACCGAACCAAACAAAAGAGAAAAGTTGATTCTTCCAAGATTATTCTAAAACTACAGTCAGTCTCTATTCCCTCCTAAATCATCACAGAACCGGCCTGTGGGAGACATTAAGGGCTTCAGATTCTTGACTTAAGGTGCTCTAGAGTGTAGAGCTGTGATGCAGTGTCACCCCTTGACTACTACAACAGTTTTACATTAGATGTTTTTATCATAACCATTAGTTAATCTTCCTTTGGTGAGATTTGGACCTCTTTCAGAGCATTTTGAATGTTTAGGGTCCGGTAACTCGAAAACTTTTTTCCCCTCTGTCCTTTGTTGAGTTAAAGTTTGTAGCTGTCTTTTTAAACTCATCCCAAAGGACCCTTATTCATTTTTCTGTTTTCCTTTTGCTCACAGTTGTGCAACTTTTTGGTTAGAATGTTCAGCATTATGCTCTAAATCTCAGATTTCTTTCTAAGACAGCAACCCTAACAGGCCACAGCGGTATCTTCCTGTTTCACCAGCTCACTGATGCGATATAAGCTTGACTGAAAAATCAAAATCCAGACTGACGTGCTGTTTAAGCTCCTCTTTGCCCTAGACATCTATACAGCCAGACAGCAAAACTGCATATTTTTTACACGTTAGTTATTTTCTCATATTCCTGACCAGTTATTTAATTAAACTAGCTTTATTGAAGACGCCAGCCTCTGAGTTCTATCCCTTTCCCGACTCCAGCGTTGGTTCAAACTCCTTTGGGCGGGTCATCATCTGTCATTTCGTCACCCATCTGTCTCCTTCGGCTGTCACTCACTCCTCCTTTAACAAGCTATCTGTCATTTTTCCAGATGCCTGTCTTCTCCAAATTTGTGCTCTCTGACCCTGCTCTCATTTTGGAGGAGTATGTTTCTTTTGAAACTTTTTCAATGGCCTACATCTTGTGTCATGTTTGTTCTAAAGTCTGACAGTAGAAACAGTGTGTGTGTGTGTGTGTGTGTGTGTGTGTGTGTGTGTGCGTGCGTGCGTGCGTGTGTGTGTGTGTGTGTGTGTGTGTGCGTGTGTGTGTGCGTGTGTGTGTGCGTGTGTGTGTGTTAGCAGGTGGTGGAATTCCCTGACCTCCCTGGCATGTTTTTCTAGATTAGCGTCAGGACTGTGAGCAAGTTCTTTTTTTTTCTTCATTAGCATCGCACACTCCTGTACAAAGTGAGCTTCGTAGGCAGGATGATGGTCTTAATGGATGTGTGTGCAGTTTTAACCACATGTAGAGCACATCTGGATAGCAGATGCCAAATTTAGTCCCAGCCTCAGACCTTTTGAGTCTGTCGGTTACAGTACCTGTGTCCCCTGTGAATTATTTTCCTGTCATGAGTGGGTTTTTAGTAGAATCACATTAGCATCCACTGAGATTGAGACATATTTAGTTAATGGCCTTCAGGAAGGTTCAGCACTGCTGCTTCACAGCACAAACTCTTATTATGGGTTTTGCCATGTGGAGTCTCACACTGTTTAGTAAAAGCGACCCTCCGAGTGGGTGTCTCCCTATGAGATGGGTCCAGTGAAATGTTAGGTTTCATTTGATACTGCAAGTTTGGAGAATGTGAAGAGAAGTGAAGGATGCATGTATTATCTGTACAGTTCCACACTAACAACAGTAACACTGGGAGCATTTTCTCAGACGCTCTGATCTGTCAGACAGTGAATCTTGGATTGTGGTTTGGACTGACACCAAAATGTTTCCACATTAGCAGCTGACGTGGTGCCTGAAGTGAGTCAGGCCCTACGCTGACGCATCCTATGTAATGTACAAAACAACCAAATGACACAGAAAGCTGTCTACTGAAGAAACTGACTCACAAACTAATTGAAATGTAAATGTTAATTAACCTTCAAGAAGACTTCCCTACTTAATGTCAGGCTGTTTAAGAATGATACATGAAGAAAGTGACCCTGACGTCAACCATTTTATAAAGATTTTGATAGTTTAGACTTATTTAGACAAAATTATGAATGTACGGTATATGTACTGTATATCAATTGATTATAATTACTACATTACTAATGTTCTGTCGTGTTTGCATTTCAGTAGAGGTTTGATTTGTTATAGGTCCCAAGAGAAACAAAACCACCACAGGGAAGCATGATCCGTGCTGGGATGTGAGGAACAACGCTGCTGACTGTGGATAAGCTGGTGACCTTTCACTGCTCTGATTATGACTGCCTGTCCACTCACAGCAAACCCAAACACAGAAAGAAGCATGTATGGAGCCTTACTTCTCTTAAGTAGCAAGATATCCCTCGAAGGGCTTCACCCATGGCGGTAGGAGAAGGGAGCTGGATGAGAGAAGGTGAGAGAGAGAGAGAGAGAGAGAGAGAGAGAGAGAGAGAGAGAGAGAGAGAGAGAGAGAGAGAGCAGATGAAGTGAGTCCGTTCTTATTGAGAAGACAGGTGCGATGTCACACTTTCTCTAAATGTACAATTAGGGTTCTTTTGTAATTGTTTTTCTAATTGGGTTCTGTAAAGTAATCAACCTCAGTGGGAGCATGCCATGTAACATATGTAACACTTAGGAGACTATAATTACTTCAGCCACATCATGTTGAAACTAATCACGCAAAATAAGGCTAAAATAATCATGTTCTGATTTAACAGTGACAAAGCAGCCTGTGTTCTACCGGAGGCGGATGCTCCAAGCAGGTGTGGAAATGTTTGGTCTGATCAGGTTTCACACGTTTCAGAGGCACCCGGGACTCTCCAATTAACTCATTGTGAGTCAGCTTGTCCTCGTCGCACACAGACAACCTGCACGTAGAAACAGAGGAGACGTCAGTGTGGAACAAGCTCAGGATGTCGGTAGAATAATCAGCCTGCAGAGCAGATTAGGGCTGTATTAGTTTCATGATCACATGCTGTAACAGGCTGATTCATTTTCAGTCATGTGGGATTTGATTAATTAATACAAATAGAAGAAAAACAATCTCACACAACACAACATCTGGATTTCTGAGCCTGTAAGGATGAGACTTTCTCTGCATCTTCCACTCATAGCCTCCATCAGCCGCTGCAGGAGGCGAAGGAAAGTCCTTCTCCTGCTGCACACAAGCTAATAGCGGCGTCGATAAAGGTCACAGACGTGATGACGATCAAACGGTATCAGTGACAGTTGTAGAGCCAAATGTCAGATACTGTTCTGGATGTAGGATCAAAGGAATCTCCAAAGCCCCAGCACAATACAGTTCTCCATTACACTCATAGAGTTCCATCACAGTGGAAAGTAGTTGATAACAAGTGAAGTGAGCCAGACAGAATTTCAATTATTAATAGCGAAAGACATGTACATATGTAGGGTCTTGACATTAATAGTTATATATCTTTTTGTAAATTATGGAAAAGTAGGATCTTATGAAGGAATAGAACAATGTGATTTGTCCTAAAAGAGTTCTGTGGAATGATAAAGGCATTTACTGTATAGAACGTGAGGAACTATAAAAGTGAAGATCATTATATATGACAGGACATTCCTGCTAAGAGACTTACAGAGGACATGGGTCATAACTTAGAGACATTATGAGTAGAAAAAACAAGCATGGGTGTAGAAATAGTTCTTGTCAGCAGACAAATTTGTGCCTGTGAGGATTCCCTCAAGTGCAGAAGTGAATATTTACAGTATAACTAGGAGCAGGCTTCCCTCTCCCTGTCACTGACGTTGACCTCAAGTGACAGCTTGAAATAACAGGGGGAGCCCACGTCTTTCACACAGCAGCCACACCGAATGACAACAGATACGTTTCTGCATCTCAATAAACGAAATAAAACAGAACGGATGCAGCTCGCGTTTGTCTGTGGAGGAAGCGCCACGCCAGAAACACACATCCGCAGTAGACACAGGCTTGTTTGTAACAGGGGGCAACGCAGTCGAAGGTTTGGATTGAAACGAGCACAAACAGCATATTAAATGTGGAGGTAAACAAAGCGGAAGCGCTGGCTGGGAAACAGGCAGGGATGAGGGAGACGAGACGAGAACAGTCTGAGCTGAGAGCTGGGGAAAAATAGAATGTTCGTACTCAACAATAAATGAAATCACACAAAATATCATACTGTAAAACCTTCTTGGTACAATAATAACCCAGAGTGAGGGTGAGTATCAAAGTTGACCACTAAACCACATCCAGTTTACTTTTATTATTCATGAAGTGAATCATATTAAGATGTGCAGCCATTCATAGCGTGTGTTCGCTCCTTTCTCCTTCCACATCCATTCATTTAAAGGCTTTTACTGCAGCATTCTGACCCACAGTCTTCCAACTATTTATCTGGACACTATGTGTTCTCACACCCTACGAGCTAAACCGCGTCCGGGTCCCGTGTTGGAAACCTTTAAACACCATTTTAATGGAACGAGTCCCCGATGAAATGTCCTTATGTGCGAAAGTCCGTCTTAGAGTCTAAACCCGCTCCTTCAAGGACAGAACCACAGCGACCCTCACACAAACACCGGGGCCTTGGGGAAAGACCATGAAATGCCTTTTTTAGTCTGCTTGTGAAGCCAAAGAGGAGCGAAAAAAGTCCAATCCCAGTTGAAATCTGGTTTTCACCATGAAGGTTAGAGGGAGCACTGAAGCCCGTCACAGAATAATGTCCATTTCCTAATTAAATCTACCGCTCATGTTCTGAAAGGAGATGACCGTTTCATTTAACCATAAACAAATCATTGTACAACGTTAATGTTCATTGATTTCTACTTTGACAACCCTTGCATTGACTGAACAACAGACCTTGTGCTTCCTGTTCTTAATTCATCATAACCTGCACTGAAAACCTGCTTTGTAGCGACTCAACGTTTTACAGTTTGCTGCAACAATGAACATCAAGAAGGTTTTGGGGTAGAGAATGTTTTGCCAGAAACTGGTTTCAGAAGGAATCACTCCAGGAGAAGTCTCAGCAATTAAAATAGGGAGAGTTTTGTGATGCTTTGCCAAGACACATACACTTTTGTTTTTCCCTTCGAGGTTCGTTCATAATTACCCGCTGGCTCTGTGACATGTTTACTTGAGATTAAATGCTGTAATTAAAGAGTTTCTGCCATTTTATTTCTCACTTCTTTTGATTATTGGTCTTGTGTGATGCACCCACTTTCTTCACACCTCAGAGTCCGCTTAGGATCATGTGCATTCATGCCCGCTGCCTATTTTTGTCTGCCTATACGTTTGTGTGGTCAAGGGCAAAGATCTGTAATTCAGTGACAATTCAAGTCACAGCCGGGGTTCTGTCATGTCACCTTCGTCCCGCCTCATTTGCTCTGACATCCCATGTGATTGCACATCACCTCCAAACACTCTCAGGCTGCTACAGCACAAGCTGCTCGAGGTGGGAAGGATTCTCTGGATGACATAAGAGTTGCAGGAAAACTGTGTTTGGCTGCTTTTCTGCAATAATTGCACATTGTAAAGAAGCTTTGTTGATTGACTTTCAATTGTGTTGTGGATCTGAAACACAATATCATCAAACACTCAAAATTGGGTCCAAATGTGCAGTATGTTGTGTTTCACATGATTGTATCTCGTTTACAGAGAGAGAGGTGGGAAGAAACCGTGCTCTGGTGTTGAATTCAGTGTTAGCTTTAAATTAATTAAAGACATGACCACTGAGGTTCATATCTGAATGTCAAGACGTCCCTGTGCTTGATTAATGGCTCTAAGTGTAATCAGTTCAAAATGAGATCCAATGAAACCAGGCATGAATTATTCCTGATCTCACGCACGCACACACACACACACACACACACACACACACACACACACACACACACACACACACACACACACACACACACACACACACACACACACACACACACACACACAGACCTGAGCGTCTTCCTGTGCATGTCTTCCTCCGTGATGCCGACATAAGTGAGCGTTTCATTCCACACCGGATTGAGAGAGTTACGGATTGTTTTCGTTTTCAGCTTATTGGCCTGAAGGACACACAGATGGTGACACATTTCAATTTCAGTTTGGCATTTGACACTGCAGCAAAATACTGCAAAATACAGTGCGTTATAATAACTTTCTGTGTTTTGATCTCTAAGTCAAAACTTACATGCATATAATGAATGCAGATAAATGATATACAGCATTATATCAAGACTAATAAACATAGCGTGACATCTAGTTACAGTTGTGAAACCCCCCCGGTCAGCTCTCACCTTACAAGCTCCAGGCAGCAGGTGGAGTTTGACGTATGGATCAGACAAACCGTTGAAGTCCATGGGCTTCAGACCCTGCAGAGAACAACAGGAATCTGCTTAAATCAGTTCCTTATCAAGTCAAAGGGGCTCTAGCTGCTGCAGCGTAATGATGATTTAATACTGTCATTTCACACGACAACTCAGCTGGACTCAATAAGCAATTTAACAAAGTTAAAAAGGGAAATAAATGGTTGAAAACTGAAGCATCAGGGCCTGAAATGTACAGCATGGTTTTACTCCACACGTACATCAAACCACCTTATTATTATGACACTGTATGAATTAAACAGAGGATGACGGTCCAGGTTAGTGTGACCTCCTGTCTGTCTCATTCCAGTCAGTTCTATCACTATTGCCACAAATGTGTATTTAGACATTTCTGACAAACTCTGATCAACCCACTTTCTTGAGCTTTCATAATGACTTTCATTAAACCCTCTTTATTTACTCAGGCAAAAACCTAAAACCTAATTGCATAGAAAGCTCAATGTGTATGATGTGTACTGTATGTATGATTTGTATGATGTATGTATAATGTAAAAGAGAGATTCTGGTAAAAGATGACACCAAGCTTCCTCACAGTAGATTCTGAAGCTAATATTATGCCACCCAGGGTGGCTGTCTGACTCTATAGGGTCTGTCTGTGATTTTTAGGCCCAACAGGTTTTATCTGTATGCAGTTGAAGGAAGTTTTGGGACATCCAGGATTTCATGTCTTTTAAACGACTGTGACTTTTGGCTAGTTGATCTGTTTCATTTGGTTCCAAGGACAGATATAGCTGAGTATCATCTGCATAACAATGGGAATTTATACAGTAGAACGCTTCTTAATAATACCACCTAGAGAAGATATGTATAGACTGTAGACAGTATTGGACCAAGCACAGAACCCTGTGGTAGTCCAAAGCTAATGCTTGTCCATATGGAGGATTTGTCATTAACATGAATAGAATCTGTTCAACAAATAGGATTTAAACCATCCCAGTGCTGTTCCTTTTATTACGATGCTATGTTTTGGTCTCTGTATTAGAATGTAGTGATCAATTGTATCAAATCACCACTACGATCTAACAGGACAAGGACAGGAACTAGACCATTGTCTGAAGCTAGGAGAAGATCATTAGTGACTCTAACCAGAGCTGTTTGTTGTGCTATGATGTTTTCTAAATTCTGAAGAGAGTTCTTAGTTTTGACATCTGCTCTACAGATGTATGTCTTCTCTCATCTATCACTGTTGTTTTGGCTGCTGTTTTTTACTTTTGTCAAATATGAGCCACCAAGTTTGTCAGTCTATGAATATAAAAGCCAGTTACTGTAAATGAACCATAACGGTCTATACTATTAAGCGCGTGCTGATTTATTACTGTATCATTTCAGATTGAAGTCTCTGGTCAGAGCTGCCATCAGGTAGAGCCATGGAATCACTTTGCTCACACCAGAGGAATTTGGTTTTATCTTGTTCAAAAATTCCGTGTTTGAAGGAGCCATTGTTCTTGCTGCGCCTTTAAGGCGCCAGAAGACATCGATGCATTAAGCTTGGCAAATAATAAGCATCTGCCTCTTCAAACAGCCATGCTTTCATGCTTTTAGTGAATGGTGTGTCAGGTACTGTATCTGCAGTACCAAGGCATGTTTAGAATGTCTTATTTTGTAGCCTCACTGGTAAATTAGCCTTCATTTTTATTTTCAAAAAGCAGCCATCATGTAAAAAAGTCACTTATTTCTGATTTAATCTTCTGCACATGAATATGATTGTGTGTAGGTAGACTGCTAAATGAGAACGGCTTATTTCTCCACATACACATCTACGAGTCTTCACCCGAAATTGCAATTTAATAGCGTTGACATTTTCAGTGATGACAACCTTTCTTTTGGCAGCATGTTTACCACAGGACTGATGCACAACTATATCATAATTTGAAAGTGTATCTGTTATTAATTGAAGTGATGAATGGATGCCTGTTAATGATGCATCCCATGAGACTGACTGTAGCTACAGAGCTTACATGTATGCAGACATGTTATTGTGTCTAATAAGGATAAACATTTAGCCTCTTTGTGGGCATTTTCTTAAGTTACAGCGCGTTTAGCTCACATAAAGGCATCATTATCTGTCAGAAGCCCTGAAGCTTGTACTGTACTTCTCGTGTAGCAGGTGTGTTTATGCACCGGCTTCCATTAATTCCCATGTTTAGCGAAAGCAGGACTTACTGTATTTTCCACTCTTCGTAGCGATGATGCTCAACAGAATCTACACAGGTTGTTGTGAATCTTTCACAACAACCAGGTCTGATCTAATTCACCTCTTTATGTCGGAAACCGATTCGGGCCCCAGCGCTTGAACGAGTCAATGCCAGGAGGCAAATCATTGACATTCAAGTAGGCACTCAAATGATGAAAACATGTGGGGAAACAAAGAATACAAAGCTCAGTGTCAGCAGGAGCTCAGATTATCTGCCATTGCTGAGTTAATGAAACAATTTGCACCTGACGTCTCCTCTGTCTGTGTGCTTCTCTCTAATGTTCTCCCTCTTGCGCTCAGTCTGAGTCTGAGTCTTAGAATACGCTGGTCCAGTTATTAAATGTGTTATATTAAAAACTGAAATTGCCCCCAGAAATCCCTGCATGCAGGACATTAACAGGGTGGATCCAGCTACAGCAGCCTTTTATTTTGCTGCAGATCAGCTTTTGCGTTCACACCCCCCCTCCCATGGAGCTCAGTAGATTCATAGAGTGCAGCCACTCTGCAGGAGAGCTTTATGGTGCATTCACACATACTGTACGTGTGGCAGCAGCAGAGTTGACACACTGCCCTGACTGGATAGATGGATGGATGCTGTCTGACGGATCTGCCACTGTCTAAAGTTTTTTATGTCATGACTCTCACAAAACACATTTGATTAACTCTGAACTCCCAAAGAATGGTAGTTCCAGCAGACCGGAGAATAAAGCTGTTTACTACGAATGTACAATGAAAGGCAGAAAAAGCTGATCACTGCAATATGATCAAATCTTAGTCTTATGATATACAAATTTTATAAAATGTCAGATGGTTTTGGTTTGGAGTGATGCATGGAATCCCATAAAGTACAAACACAAGTCATGTAGAAGAAATGACCAACTAACTAAATGTCACTGAGTGGGAAAAAAACAATGGCACGTGAAATGATACATACTAACAAAAAACACTTACCAAAGTGAATGTCACTGTTTGAGTAGGATTGCTTGTCTAATAATGTCTAGGACAATCAGAAAAGCATTTACAAATGGAATACTAATGCAGTAAACCACACAACTCAGGACAAGTACAAGTACAGATTACAGAATAAAAGAAGCTGAGAGACAAACAAACTAGAAAGGCACAACTGACAAACTTACTAGTGGAAGAATCACACAGTGAACTGAAGTTGGAGCAGAAGTCTTTAATAGCTAGTCTGGGCACAGCTGTATGGAATTAAAACTGTCCAAAGAGCAACAGAAACTGGTAGTGATGTCAAAGTGAAGGTGACAGAAGGAGCTTCTACTCCTGGCATTATATCCCACAAGCCCCTGGTCTAGGTGGAACTAATAGGAGCCTTATGACATCACCAACTGTTGGCAGTTCTATTTAGGAACTTTTAAGTGAGCAAACTGGGCTGTTGTGACATTTTGTGAGGAATTACTGGAGTGGAACAGATTAAAATCAATAATGGTAATTCCGCCAGTTTTATTTTGATGCTCATTGCGTGCGACATGGCTGAAGATGACGCTTAGTGTAACGTATAGATCATTTCAGCTGTAACGGATAGAGACTGTCAGGCTAGGAACCGTTGGGCCTCTCCTGAGTTGCTGGAGTCCAGCGTCTCGCTGACCTACTAACGCTGAGCCAAAGAGCAGGTGTTAAATGTTGGGAGGTGAGATACGAAGCGGCGGAGCCTCGAGCTGCTGTGTGTTGTGTGTGAAGAGCAGGTGTTGAGTTGGCGTTGACAGGAATCGGCCCTGAGCCTCCCAGATCCTGTCGCAGCAGAACAAACACACACTCGCTAACAGATTGGCTGTCTGCTGAATTGTCTCCTATGGACGTACAGAGCCGCAACCTGTTGAGTCTTCCAGCCCCCAGTTGCGCTTTAGATATTGTTACTGACACTCAACTGGCTTCCTAACTGACTCCTTGACAAAGAACTGTAATTCTTGTCAATAACTTCATTTTTCCGTGTGGAAGAGGACCATCTGCCCCCACAGAGACCCTTCAGTGGAATCCAATGGGTCAAAAAGAGCACATCATTACCCTGCACCTGAAAGAGACATCCCAAACCAAAAGCTTCTTGCTTTAGAATTCTGAAACTACATAGAGTGAATTTAGATAAAAGAATTTTAATGGCCTATTAGCACCCCTGGAAGAAGGTCTGCTGAAAATCTTAGGTTGAAAGAATTTTAAAAGCCCATAAATTTAAATAATGAATGAGACGTCCCAATCAGCGAGAACCTGTGCTGTCTGGGGCGTGTATAACTATCTGTAAATGTCACATGATGACTGATGGTCCCGCTCTGCTCCATCTGGACATGAGAGTAACCGCATATGTGACATATACATGACAAAAGGGGCCATAAAGGTAAAGTGAGCATTAATGGCCAGGTCACGAGCTGGGTTGAAGCAGAACATCAGGTCATTGGCTGGATAGCTAACTGCTATATAGATATAGAATCTGTGAAGTTTTATTGTATGCAAATGTCCTCGAAGGCACAGAAATGAGAACTATTATGGAAAAACACTTAGGAATGTCATCGAGCTAAACATCTCCATTGTCAGCCTCACGGTCCTCCACAGCTGTTCAGAGGCATTTACCAAAATAGTACATTTATCCAGACTAAACCCAGAGGCGCTGTGAGTGCCAACGCAAATGTCAGGACTCACATTGTCCAGGCAGATCCCTGACACAGAATGTCCGTGTCAGGTCCTTTAGAGCCCATGCACAGTGTGAGAACAGCAGGCAATTGTGTGGAAAATCCAGCATGGCCACCAAAGCGCGTCTGCATCAGGGAACTCCCGCTGCCTGCTGTGACATCCGCCTGCCCTGACGCTGTCACGTCCATCCTGTTCCTCGCTCTGCAGGTGTGGGGCTTTTCTAGTAAGTGAAAATGGCGTCTGATGCAGACGAGGGCGACTCCTGATTCACCAAGCCAGCGCGGAGAATGACAAGAAGCAACTGCTTGAAGGCCGAGCGACCACTTTGACATGAAGGAGGAGCGCTGGCTCACAGTTCATTGAAAAAAGGAAATTGTAAAATGGCCATTATATGTGATCACACTGTACAACGTATGAAGGTTGTTTTCTCACACAATGACTGTGCAGCATGTTTGGTCTCCACTCTGGTGTCTGTTTGGGCCTGTGTGATCCTGTCCCACTGCACACCATGACATGAAGCAGCTGGAAGTGTTAAAGTAGCTGGGGGAACATGTTGAGCTTCTTCTAAACTTGGCTTAAAGCCGAGACTGAGATCATGTGATAAATTATAGCCAATACATGAAGACGAGTTAAGTTTCCGTGTGAAGTGGCGAGGTTCTGGGTGAAAGGATGGATTCTGAATTCTGCCATCGGACCTGCTGAAGGATGGGGGTGATGTGGTGAAATGAGGGGCTTAGAAATGTAACTGAAGGGTCCTCTCCAATTTATTTAGGTATATGAATTTTGCGTTCATGTTTTTGCACCACTGTACAATAGGTCTGACAGGGTGGAGAAGGTGGGCTGAGAAGGGTCAGCAGCATCTGCAACTGATGTAGAGCGCTTGGCTGAGAATGCTGCACATCCCAGGACTGACAAACTGAAAACGCACCAAGAGACGCGAAAGGCTGAGCTTCATGCAAATATCCTGACATGAGTGACAGCCACGTGAAAGCCAATCGTGAACGTCCAGCAGAGCTTCTCCGGCTCTGAAACGGCCAGGTTTCACCCACAAACTTCTGATTTGAGACAGTGACCAATACAAAGTCGTTCTTTCCAAATGAAGACAATATTTGTCCATGTTTGCTTACCTTGGCCCGGATCACGGTGCAGTGCAGCTCGCTATTGCTTTGCTCGTATCTCAGCTCGAACTCCAGCGTTCCCAGAGCAGCTGGGGGAAGCAACACACGGAGGCGGAGGAAAGAAGCACAATTATCATAACATCTCATAAAAGAAACATGATTTACAAACGCCGCATCAGTGGACACATTATTCTCAGAATAAATTGAGAGCATGCAGGAGGAATATTCCAGGTACTGCAGCGCGCTTTTGCAGCATCCAAATCCAATTTGTTGGAGCGTCTCCCGTCACATGAATCTAAACACAACACGTTACAGGAAAGAAGCCCTTTAGGAAGAGCAGCGAAGGCATTTGTCAGGGCAGACAGTGTGTGTGTGTGTGTGTGTGTGTGTGTGTGTGTGTGTGTGTGTGTGTGTGTGTGTGTGTGTGTGCGTGTGCGTGTGCGTACTGTACAGTGTGAATAATCAAGGTCCAGCCGACCCTACAGACATCGGCGCCAGAACACGTTGACACTGCTCAGTAGAAGCACCATACTCTGCTGCACACAACTGTGCTGTTGAGCCATAATTGCAGCCTCCCATTAAAGTGGCTCTGCAAGGCTCGGATCATGTCCACGGGACTTGTTTTCTCAGTAACTAAACCCTTCGTTTCATATGTATTTTCCGGAAAGCATTTTTGTCACATGCAGCTTGTCGCCGGTTGGTGAACCTTTTCCCACTTTTACAGTCGAGAGGCTCCGACTCACTGACCTTTTGACCATTGATCTAATTAGATGTCCAATGTTCCACCATTTGTTTTTGATTTGCACCAATTACCTATCCAGTCTTGTGGGGCCACGAATTATGCAGTGGCTCAAGATCAGTGCTTTTTGGTGTAATAAAGGCCAAATGAGTGGATTTTGCTTCTAACCAGGGTTCTGTCAGACACATGGTATGAGTGGTGGTGCCCCCGATTTACTTACAGTAGTGGTTTATTTTGAAATATATGAAATTGTGTAATCCTGGAAAAGCTGCGCATCTCTTTGGGTTTGCTAAGAACGTCCAGGGTCAAGGGTTCATAGCATCTGTTCAACAAGGAAGTTATTGTTTTTCATCTAAAATGTTGAAAGTAGAAACATCCTAATCCACAATACAGAGTGAGGAGATCAACAGAAGTAATGTTATTTCATGCATGTCTTCTCTCTGCAGGCTGCAGCATACTTCTCCGGCGCTCTGTAGAAATGAACGAGCTTTCTGTGCACTTTCCACTTGAATGTTTTCTGCCGGTTTGTCGGAATGTTTACGGTTCTCATTCCACCCACCTCTACTGACTTACAGCAGCCCGGGGCATCGACAACTGCCTGCTGTAATATCTCAGGAAAAGCCTACTCAAATACAGTCCTCTGTGTTCCAGCGCTCTGCAGTAATAAAACCTGGGCCTGTGGGTAAAACCTCTGTGGGATTTATCTGTGCCGTTAGGACAGATTCTGATAGGGGCGGGAAAGAGTGTTCATTGTTAATGAAAATGCCTTTTATGTTTGATCAAAGCCTGGAGTTTTAGTTACACGAGACAGACTGTCAAACTCTGACACTCTGCTCCTCCCTCAGGCTTTTCCCTGAACCGCTGCATCTAAAGTCTCATCATTAAGAAAAATACAATCCACAACCAGTGACTAAAGGACAAATCTGATGACAAATACATGTTGATGAGGAAATAAAAATGGTAAAAACACATAATTAGTGTGGACGTGAGTCACAGAGGAGCTCAAAAACATGTCAGCAAAGCTCTGAGGACGGCGTTCAGCCACACTCATTTCTCACAATTTGTCCCCGTTTTGCTGTTGAGGGGACGATGTACTGTAGGACATGAAGGAGAGAATCATTTTGATGTCCTTAACCATTAAAAAAGTCAACATCTATTACCACATGTTATTATTTGTTGTAGCTGGTGAATCAGAATTAGTTATTGCAGCCTGAATTCAATAGACCAATTTGTACAAACTGACAACATTCTTCTTTTTGTAAACCTTCATAGGATTGAGGAACAAATCCTATGTGCAGATACAAATTAGCATTTTAGCAGGTACGTTTTCATCAGGGAGGGAGAAGTCACCATGTTTCCACAGCAGAACATGTAATTACTGCAAAGTTCTGTCTGCTGTCGTTGGTTTAGCCTGTGCAAATATAAATGACTGTGCAAAACTGTAGCTGTGACAAACAATCCGAAATGAAACCTATACACCATGACAACGTCCTGTACTCTGTGTTTGCATCAGCAGTGAGAATGAAATGGCTTTGCCAACGTCAACAGTCTGAAAGCTAAATGTCAGCGTCGCTCTGTTTTCTACATAAAACAAGATAGCAGCAAATGAATCTGGAAGTTAACTCAAGGCAGTAGAACTGAACAAAGAAACTTTTTCCTCCTCACTAAAGTGGTTTAATTTGAACTGATAAAACCACTTGAATTAGCAGTGAAACGTTTCAACCCAAATGAAATCCACAAATTCACCTCACCTGGATGAGCTTGAATGTCCATGAACAAGTCAAGCTTCGTTTATGCATCATGTGATCTCCACCCTTACAAATGCAGACACTGCCTTGTTCCAGGACATGCACTTGGGGAAGGTAGAAGCTGGGATGATAAATGCTCTTGACCAAAAACCACTAAACGTTATTGCTCAGTTTTTACTGATGCGTAAAAACCAGCAAAATGGACTGATGTTCTTCATACTTCAGGTCTCGACATCACTGGAGAAGATTTACTTTGGATGAAGATAAAATACAGTATGCGCTGTTGCTTTTTCCACAACATGAGGTGTTTTTTCGACTCAACTCAAAGTGGAGGCGCTCCATCGTCGCTAATTGGGAGGTCATACAAAGGTAAAAATGAGCATGTTAACTGTGAGGAAACGCTGAAAGCCAGGCAGGATACCAAACAATCCACCTGTGGGAGTGGTGGCTGTCAGGCTCAGATGGCTTTGTGGAGACGATTTCTGTCCCAGTGACCATTAAATTAAACCGATGCAGCACATATTTAATCAGAATTCAACTTTAGATGTGATGTGAGGACGTCTAAGTCGTTGTATCTGACCCCAGGGTTCATGCTGTGTCATGCAGTAAGCACCTCCACCTGCAGCTACGGGCCTTTTACAGATGTGTACAGTCGCACAATAACACAGACACACAGACACATGCCAACAGCGAAGCTCACTGCAGTCGTCACTGTCAGAGCTGTTGATCTCCACCGATGTGTCCACGCTGCTGGTCAGGGACAAGGAGCCGCCGCCGCCCGCTCGCCCGTGGGCCAGCAGAGGCGACAGGAGGTGAGCCCGTCCCATCCCGGAGGCCACAGAGCCAGGGCTGAGGGCCAGAGGGGAGGAGGCCGGGTTCGGGGAAACCGGGGTGGGGGAGGTGGGGGACAGGCGGGGGAAATAGGCAGAGATCTGTTGGATGGGTCTGATGGGGCCGGGGCAAACGTCAATGGCCATGTGTTCCTGGATGGAGATGCTGAGCTTCTTTCCTCTTTGCACCGTCATAGAGTCTGAAAGTTGGAGAGAAAGGTTTCATTTACAAAACAGCCACAACAATGTGACTCCTGATTACAGTAGGTCACATTGTTGTGGCAGACCAAGAACAGAGAATAAGCTTTTCATTTAGTTTCAGTTCATTCTCTCATTTTAATTTAGTTATTTTTCCCTTTTGCTTTGCTTGAGCTTAACCTCATTTCCCCATTATCTTAGTAGAGTTAAAGTTTAGTAGTTCATTTAAATCACTGAGTTTGGTTATATATTATGCCATATTAATGATTCAGTCAGTTGCTAATCTACGTCAGACCTCTGACACTAATATATTAACATTAAAGAGTCAAATATTGTAGAGTTGACCCTAAATAAACCTGTGAATAATCTATCTGTATCCAATGTGTAGAAATTAAATAATTAAACAAAAGACATGAACGCATGAATATAATTGTACCCTGTTCAGGAGGCAGTGGACCTATTTAAACGCAACCACAGAGAGAGCACGCTAACGCTCCACCCGGCTGATGGACTGTAAGACACGCTGAACACTTGTAATTCATTAGCACCAGAAGGAGGCGGAGCATCCGATCAGGAGGGAGTAAACCCACGTTGATGCAGGTGAAGATAAACGACAGCATCAGACCGTGTCTGCAGCGGTTGGGGGTCATTACAGACAATATGTGCTGCACTGAGGCTATGGAGCCGTCCTCATTGTTCTGACCACCAGGAGTGACGCAATTCTCCCCCCCGCTGCAGGCTGCTGACAGCCGACATTTAATGAGGAACGTGCATGTGTGAGAATGCGCCGCATCAAACTGGAAAATGAATTGAATGTGCGTTAGGCAAAGCTCGGCTGGGAAGGAATCACGTTAGAGCCGGAGCACGCAAAAAAACAGAAAAGGTCTGCGACAGTGACTCGTGGCAGAATTCAAATAGTATTTCACAGGTTTATATGTCACAGTGGAGCTGCTGTGAGTTTCTGGTGTACAGTATTTGATTACAGGTTAAAGAAACTGAATCATCCATCCACCTGCTATTTGACCCCACCACCTTTTGGGCACTAGTTTCTATAATAAATTTATTTTGTGAACATTGCTGAAAATCTTTTATTTGTCTTTGATTCAACCACAATTCAGGGACAATGATGTAAGAAGGCGCAAACTTCTGAGTGACAGGTGATGAGCCTTTATGGTCTGACACCTGTACCTGTTCACCCCACATCACTCACATCGCTGCTGAATGGATGAAGCAGAGCAGCTGATGCTTCAGGGTCTGAATGTGACCTTTCCAAAGTGAATTTACTGGTCAAATCTGACATCAAGGACCTCACATCTTCACACATGAAAGAGAGCTGCTGCTGCTGTTGTTGCTGCAGGCTCGAAGGGACCGATCCGACGCTGAGTGACGAAAAGCAGATTTGTCTGAAGCGTCTGAGTCACAAAGTAAGAAACTACACAAACCAAGCTCATACAATATGACATCTTATACTGTAAACATCACTGGAGCAGGTTCTCGTGCACTAGTGGTCTATTACACCAGACAAAAATATTTGATGATTCCTTTATGACCTTATTCATAGTTTTTTAGCTGTTTCTTCCTTAAGAAATACTGAATTCCTCTGCTAGTAAGTTTTACATTACATACATTCAATCAATACTGTAAATAAATATTATTAACTATTTGAAATTCCCATAGGTTAGAAGGATGACTTCAAATTCCTTTGAATGAGCTACAGTAACGTCAAACTCTGACAAAACAACTGCGACAACAGCAGCTCTAACATGAGCAGCTTCAACGCCATCATCAGACGCAAACAGCCAAAAGTCCTGCACCTTCTCCCTCTCTCTCTCTCCCTTTTGCGTTGACGTCTGCCTCCTGTGTCTCACAGCTGGATACGCCAGCCTTCACGTTCATTCAGCTTCTTCCTGGTAGGTGCTATTCAATAAATAGTTCCCGCTATAATCTGCGGCTTGCTGCCTGTTGTGTTCTCTACTTGGGATCCCTGTTCTGGTGGTTTTTAGCAGTCATGACAAAAGCAGTAAGCTGCTCCATGATTTAGTATGGATGGAACTTTCAACACTATTGACTGAATTCCACTGTAGCACCACCATTCACCCCTTGAGGGTTTGAATACAGTAGAATGTCTTCAACTATTGAAAGAATTTCCATTAAAAACTTGTTCATACCTTCATGTTCCCTTCAGTATAAACAGCTATAACTTTAGTGATTCATTGTTGGCACCAATGCATATAATCATAATAATTGTGAGGTGCTGAGAAACATTGCCAAGGTTTCAATGTGGCCTCACTGGCTGACTGACTATTACCAACACCCATGAAGACAACCAATCACCTTCAGGACCTTGTTTTCATCTGCACTGACAAGTTTAGATTTGAATACATAAAGTATTTATTTATATAACAAACTTTACTGAAGTATCATTACATTCAGCAGTGCTTTTAGCTGCAAATTTAAATAGTTGTGGCATTTTACAGAGTGAGATGGGAAACGAACAACGCTCTGTTGCGTTCAGTGGCAGCTGAGGAAATGTCAGATTCAGCCACTGTAGCAGCTTAGAGTCTGAGCTTCTCAGCCCCCCGCACAAGCTGGACAGCCTGAACGTACATATTGACCACCCAATTGTCCGTCTCACCCAACAGAAGCAGCTCGTTTTCCATCCCTCACCGTAGCTTTGCTGGAGGCGAGGCATAAAACATGATCCAATCATTTCACAAAGTGACTATTGCTGAAAATGATCGTGTTAAGTGTCCAAGATGCAGGTGGACTTTTATTGGTCATCCTCAAATGTCGAACAGTTGGTTCACATTTTTCAAATAATACATTGCTGGAATTTTCTGCGAAAGCCCACACAGCTTCATTGGTGTTAACTTGCAGGAGCCGGGGATCTCAACTGAAGACGTTAATCAGTGGGAGAGCCTGATATTAGATGAGATATGTGGAAGTCTCTCCACTTTAGAGAGCTCCGCAGGGCGTCCGTGATGACACCCAGGCAGAGCCTTATGTCTAAAATAAAAAGAATGAGTGGGCTGAACAAACTGCGAAAAAGCACAACTTTTCACGTTATTGTCGTATTATACGAGTTTGAGATCCACTCCTGCTCATCCTACACTTCCCTGCACTCATTTGCTTTGTGTGGACAACTTGTTTTTGCACTAACTCTGAACTCTGTTTTTTAAAGCTCAAAACTTTTTTTTTCTGTTTGGGCCCTCAGAGAATTTAAAACTGCTGCTGTGAGCAGTAGGTAAGAGCTGATTCATGCATGAATCCTTTTGGTGCGCTCAGAATAAAGTCACGAAAATAAATTCTCCGATCTTCATATTCCAGTGGGGTTAAGTACCTCTGTATGAACAGCACATGCAGAAACAGGGTCTCTGAGAAGGCAAAGGGCTGCAGGCGTGGGGCTCCAGGTCCTTCACAGATAATGAAGTGGAATGAAGAAAGTCCGGTTTCAGTGACAGAACTATTTATTTTATGGTTCCACATGCTCCTAAAACCCTGCACAGCAATCTAGTTCACTGTAAAAAGGGACTTTACACATCAAAACTTTAGTGACAGTCATTTCATCTTGTCCTTGACTTCCTTTAAACTTATCAAAAACTAATTTCAAAAGATATTTAAAAAAGTGTGGTGCGGCGCTGGCTTCTACAGTAGCTGCTGTATGAGCAGGAGAAGAAATTCACCCAGAATTTATTGTGAATTTCATTTGCCTTCCACATATAGAAAATTGTCCTGAGGATCGGCTCAAGATCAAACCATAAAATACTGTAATAGAATAGACAAGACTTACAGTAAAGGGCCTAATTCTGAAGTCTATGTGATACACATATACAGTATAATGTTCTTCCCTTCATGATTGTAGTATACCACCAAGGTTTGATTGGGGTTTCATAGTGTTGCCTTGACAGGAAAGGACTGGTAGAGCTCCTTCAGCAGACACCCGCTGCCATAGGGTCTCTCACACCATCTCTGTGGACGAGCCTGCTAGTCACCGTCAGAGAGCTATTGCAACAGACATGTGACATGGGAACGACTATTTCAAGAGCTGCTCCTGCAGGTCACGGAAGAAGGTGGGGACAAAAGACCTCTGTGGATGCTGAGGTTGGATGACACGCTGGGATGTGTGTGCAATGCTTCACATGACTCCAGGTTCTGATTTGAAACACTAAAATCAAATTGCCTTTTTATTTCACTTTACGAAACTCGTGAACGAACATCTCACTGAGCGAGTTAGAGTCATCCAGAGATAAATTATATTTAATTATGATGATGAGATTTTTAGCAATAAATACCCTGCTGTAAAATATAATAAATTATTATTTTATACTACTGACTACTAGCAGATTAGTTTGGATATTACTGTATTACTAATCTACAGCCATATATGACTTTCCTGTCATATTATTCATGTTTATGTTAGTGTGTACGTTTATTTCATGGCTTTTGGGCCAAATGTAGAGAAATATAATCATGAAGAAATTCATAGGGAAGCTGCGTTTATCAGTGGAAACATACTCCCACATGAAAGTGGAGGCTGGCACATGTCCAGTGACTGATATTCAGTCACAGTGGGATTACTAGCAAGACTTCACAGTGGAGAGTCGAGCTGAGGAAAGGCACAGTGCAGTTTGCTTAGGACACGTAAAATGCTCCTTTTTGTGTCTCCCCACTCACTGTCCTCTTCTCTGTGCTATCTCACCTGGCCGTCACTCTGGCCGTTTTATTACCATTGTGGCTTCTTTAGATGGAAAAGGTGACGAGAGGCGGTTAGAGGCTGTAATGGATGGATGGATGGATGGATGGATGGATGGATGGATGGATGGATGGATGGATGGATGGATGGATGGATGGATGGATGGATGGATGGATGGATGGATGGATGGATGGATAGATGGATGAAGCTTGCAGCATTTGTTGAATCTATAAAACTTCAACTCCAAAGAACATGCATCAAAGTACAAACTGCAGCTATTAAGGGCAGGACGCCAAGGGGAACTCTCTGATCGCCTGACGGAACAGCTGTACCGAGAGCTGAGATCTTGACTAATACTGGATCGGTTTTGTTTGTGTCAATGGAGGAATTAGGCTGAATGTGTCTAATTTGGATATTTAGGCCTCCTTCCGCCAGCAATAGTCCAGCTGTGTGAAGATTTTATTCTTCACACAAAATCTGTCACTGTCATCTGCATGACGTTTGCCTTTTATTTGTTATTAATTCCATTTAATTCTGTTTTTTCTACAAAGCAACCCAAACGTTTCAGGTAACGGTCTGTTTGCATCCAGCAGACTCAGAGCTGCATGGTCGCTTATTTGCCGTGGTGCTTGTGTCCATCCATGAATTTAATTGGTTTTAGGTCTGTTTTTGGTCTCTACTAACTCCTGAAGGAAATCAGAGGCTCTTAAAGCACTAAATGCTTAAGCACAGATTGTATCCGTGTCTGGCAAGTCACCAAACAACCAAATGATACAGCTGGTGGGAAGAGTCCTGAATCTGCCACTTCTGGCAACTTGAACAACCGTAACACCAAGAGAAGGTCGCCTCCAATAGCATGCAGTCAAAGGTACTTTACTTATGGTTATGAGTAAATGCCAAAAATAAACAGTTTGCAGTGTCGTATTTATTATCAATGTCTTGTACTATTTATATATATTCATATTTAGCTACCGTTTAATTCTTTCCGAAATGTGCCACCCATCTTCCAGCAAGTACCCCAGAAACCTTTCTAGACTCACCATGTTCTACGTGTTGTTCTGTGATTTGTGTGACATTTTGCGTTGGATCAGTTCTTTTTCTTATTATTTATTGTTGTTGTGGGGATGCACTTACTCTCCCCACTTGTGGCATTGCATGATCAGTAAGTTTGGAGGGAGGTACTGTATTTAGTGAAGCAGCAGTGAAGCAAGGGTTCTATAACAATGTTTTGCTGGAGAGGCTGCTTTTTATCATTTTTATTAGACTAGGTCTAGTTTCAGTTCCTCATTAAAATTATGTAATTTGACTGTTAACACTGTCTAATGCTGTAAAATATTCACATACAACTGGAAATTTTGAATATCTGACTCTTCTCTCTGCTCCGTCCACCTCACCTGTTTACATTTGAACTTCACTGGGTCTCCATAGCTGCAGCTGCTGATTATTGAGCAGACAAATATTCATTTTTATGTTTTTGACTCCTCTTTCTTTCTTTAAATGCAAATCTCCCTCACAACTGCCAGCAACATCAGGTCTGTGTCAGCACTGAAGCAGTATCGATTTACATGCAGCTGTTGGTGGGTATGAATTATAATGTGGAGGCTCAATGAGAAGCAGAGAAACATTTTGGCAGCAGTGAGATAAACAGTTGTTCTTCCTAATTTCTGCAACACATGGTTGATTAGGTTGCGTGTTAAACCAGACAGTGAACTGTGTTAGTGTGGAGCCATGTGATGGGGAGAAGCTCTACAAAACTGAGTCACAGCCTTTATGTATGTACTGCAGGAAACATACACACAGTGATGAACATGTACATCACTACTGTCTGCAATGTAGTGGATACTTAACTGTAATCTATTCAAAATAAAAAAGCCTCATTATTTATGTGGAGAGTTTTAGAAGAATCATTATAATCCTAAAAGCAAATCTCAAATCAAGGAGCTCATAAAGCTCAAGCTGTCAAACTGTCCAGATGTTAGCTCCAGCACCTACTTATAAAATAATGTTTTTCTAGAAACACTGAGTGATGGTCAGCTGGTTGACTGGTTAGCTCTGCCACTGTAACAAGGATACTGGACTAAGTATGAGCAAAAGACAAGCACAAAAGGCTGTAGAATGGCTGCTCCAGCCTCATCCCACTGATTCCAGTGGTGGATGGAGCCATTAACCCCAGTCTTTACCAGCAATAGCTACTGCTTATGTTTGCTAATTATCTCTTGCTTATCCTTGGGGTCACAGCGGTGCTGGGTTAAATCCCGGCAGCGACTGAGGTCAGTGCTGCGCCCTGGACAGGTCACTAATCTATCCCAGGTCAGACAACCACTTGCACATGTGAGCAATTTAAAGTCAGAGAGAAGCCAAGCAAACACGGAGAACATGCCAACGCCACAGGGAGCTGGGACCCAAACCCAGGTCTGTGGCAGCTACTGCACCAACAGAACAAAATAGTTCATTGCCTCAAAGCACAACACTGACACAAACATCTTAAACTGTAAAGCTACAGATTATGGAATTGTGTTATACAGTATGTATTTACAGAACTGTAGATTAAATCCTGATATTAATCAAAAACGACTTTTATGAAGTCCATTTAAATAGCATACTTACTACTTTTCTCATATACAGTAGTTTATGCATATTTACTTTTTAATTATAAATATCTAAAACGCCTGACCTTAAAATGCCAATGATGCGTAGTGGAGCTGAAGTCCAACATAAAATGAAAAGCAAAACCATCGTCATCATCATGTAAAGCAGAAGTAAATTAGTTCAGTATTTGAGGAAATCTTGTTATTTACTTTCCACCACTGACGTGCAGCAACAGTGCAGCAGCATTGTGTACAGAAACCAAAAGAAAAGAGAGGAGAGAATAAGTGAATAATAAGAATGAAAGAAAAAAAACACACACCAGTGGGAGCAACAACTGCACCAGTATAAAGAAGACAAAACACAAGAGCACATAGAAGCGTAATATGATCTTCTTCTTACCTTTGATCGTGGGAGTGGAGGAGATTCCTACACAAACAAGTGGATGTCACTGCATGAGGGGTCCTCACTAACAGGTGGTGAGAGAGGCAGCGAGCAGCCGAGTGGTCGAGAGAGGTGGGGGGGGCAGGGAGAAAAGAGAGAGAGAGCGAGCGAAAGATCTCCCTGTTATAGATTTGGACTTTTAACCCTTTCTGCGCCCTCTTCGTCTGCCTTGTTTCCTGGCGCGTGTTTTGAGTGTGTTTCATATCCTTCCGCTGAGCTTCACATTCATCTAAAATGTCAGCAGCGATGAAGCTCGTCCTTTAATCACACTACACGTGTATTAGATTAACTCTCCCTCGCTCTCTTTCCCTCCTCCATCCCTCCTCCTTCTCCCTCTGCTCCTCTTTTTCCTAGAGCTGCAGATTGCAGGGGGGAGACTGGAGCAAAATAATGTGCCAACAGCAGCATCTGTCTTTCTCTTTCTCGCTGTATAATTTGTGGTTAATGATGCCTAATGATACGTGCGTGCATCCAACACACATATGTATATATGTGAAGCTGCGGGTTTTGTTTTCGTCCTCCCATCCAGGAAAAGGGTGTAAATGATGTGGCCTTCATTTTCCTTCTTTTATTTCACTTTTTTTGTTTTCTTCTTCTTCACCCCTCACCCTCCCTCCCTCCTTTTGTTCCTTCCTTCATCTTTTCTCCCACCATCAGACACAGAGGTGTCCCTAGGGCGAAGGAACCCCTTGTTAAAAGAAGAAAATCCCCCACCCCACCCATTTCATTCACTCCCGCCCTCTACCCTCCTCATCCTCCTCGCCGCGTCCTCTCCGCATCTTATCCACCCACTCTCCTCTCTCTCTACCTACCCATGCATGCAAAAATGGATGCGGAAACCCAGATATGATTTTCTTTTCACCCATACCTCTGCTCTGTCTCCATCTTTTTTTCCCCAACGTTGGCCGTAATATGCTTTAATACCCTGCAGGCCAGTTCAATACAATATAAAAAACACCATGGCTGTGCTGGTGATTGTTCCTATGCTGTTTTCGGTCTTTTGGAACTGTTTCCCTTTTTTTCAGCTGACTGTGGAGTCTAAAGGAAACCCAAGCCAAAGGAAAGCCAGTGTTGACATCAGTTATTCAGCAAACTTGCTGAAATAACTGAGTACACGGATAGTACATATTAACAGCAACTGCAGCTGTGGCACAGTTTTCAATCTTCTCTGCACAATTCATCCAAAACATATTTGGAATAATTTTGCAGATTGTATAAGTACTTTATTAGGTTTAGGTTCTCATGAATCTAATCATCCATCATAATTCATAAATATTCATAAATGTTTATTAAAATGATTAGCTTATTGATCAGTTCAGATTATTCACTCATATTTTAAATGAGCTGTCAAGCTGCTTGTCACTTATATTTTGCACATTTGTCTGACACAGAATCATTTATTCAGACAAGGCACCACAGCTCATCTGTATGAGCCATGTCAGGTCCTGAGCCAGTGGAACCAGTCAGGCACCAGCAGGACATGGAAAGAACCAATGAACGAATGAAAGGCTCCCCCACTCTGAGCACCCTCCACTGTGTCTGTGTGATCACATTCTTCATCAGTAGCATTTGCTTGTCATCTTCTCTTCCCCCATGCTCCACAGATAAGAACACAAACAAGTTTTAAGTACCATTGACTTCTGTCTTTTACATATTTATCATCAGAATCAAATCCTTAGATTTTAACTTTTGACCTTTTGACAGACCTTCACTCTAACGCGCCAACTCAGAATAATGTTATGAAATTACTGTTTATTACACTGGTCACGCTGATCTACTGTTTGATGACAACGGTTTAAAAATGAGTTCCACTGGTCATTTTTTATCAGGCAGAGGAACAAAGTTTATGCTCAACCAAACCCTTGGGATCCTGTTAATTATTAATGATAATGAGTCACATTTGAATTGAGTAGAAAACCCTCGACTCCTTCATATTTTCTAATGCACATTTGCTGGTTAAGACATTTATGTCATGTATTATGCAGATTTGATATTAACCCCAATGACCTTCAAAAATGAAACAACAACCACTTGTTGTAATTTTAGACTCCGTTCCTTTCTTTATAATAGTGACCTTCTATGAGGGAGTGTATGTTATCATACACTGCTTGTCAAATACTCTACTAAAACATGGTTTAATTTAAATGAGTGCGAACATTAACTCACTGTCTCATGGAATGAGGGAGTCACCTCTCAAGCAGGATTGTATCTAATCATCTTGGCCCTTGATTCCCTTAGTGATCAAATTAGTGTAAATTAAACCATGATCATTATTTAATTAAATCTAAATATGCTTATTCATTGTTAACTAGCAATTAGAAGTTGTAAGTGTTTTTTTTATTAAACATCAATTCATCCACTTTCTCTCCAGGGATAGAAATGACTGAGGAAATGATGATGTCGCTTTGAGTTTCCGTTTAATGCTGCTCACTGGCGACAGTGAATATAAACAAGCTGAGCTGCATTTGTCGCTCAGCTGTGGACTTATTGCAGATGTAGCTCACATCTCCATCCACTGTAACAGAACACTGGCTGTCTCATCTCTACATCTTTGAATGTTTCATGTTTCCACGCTTCAAATGTGCCTCTTTACTGGACTCAGTGAGGCATTCTAACTGAAGCGTTGCTCCCCGAGCTGGCATCCAACAACAGCAGCAAAACATCTGTAACACTTAAGCTCTGCTGGACATCATTAGCTATCCATAACATTCTCCTCATGCTGCATAGAGATTGCACACGACAGGAAGCAGCTCTCTCATCAGATGACCTAAGTATGTATGTATGTGTGTTACGTATAGAGTTCTGTTGTTTGCTACACTGCCATCAACAGTGTCAACCCGATGTGAGGAGGAAATTCCACCTCCTGCATAGTTCATCTTTATATAGGTATACGATCGATACCAAACCTGAAATTATTGCTTACTCGTACCCTCGATCTATATTTAAAAAACATTCAACAACATTGAAGAATTAAGAAAGAAAAAATTAAGAAAAGAAAAGAAAAAAAAGAAGGCTATAATGTATATTATATTTTATGTACTGTATTGGACTATAGTGGATTTTTTTTCTAGATAATGAAGACCAGAGCTACTGGTATTTCTGTATGAATTATGAACATTCATCAAATGAAAAGAAAAAAATAAATGGTGTGAGATAAAAAAGTAAGCAAAAAATGAAACAGTGAAGGAAAAAGACAGGAGGAAAGATGTTCTGTTGTTCTGTTTGATTGTCAGATTACCTCCCAGTTCGAACATCAGAAGCGAGTCGCAGGGTTGGGGTTTAAATCCTGTGAAAGGCAGGACTCCTCCATTTATCCTTCTTCGTGTGTGGTGGGCCCACAGAGAAGAAACCCCATGGGGCAGGGCTACTCTACCAATTACTGCTGAATTCTTGATATTCCTGGCTCATACAACTGGGAAGACACCTGAGGAAAGATCCAGAGCCTGTCCCATCTGGCTTGTAATTAAATAAAAGGAAAACGAATGGATGGATTGCGATGACAGAGCACATACTAAGAGAATTATTTGTTTTTTCTACTCTAATGCTTATTAGATTGATAATAAATACAATGATGAATATAGATAGTGCTCATGTTTGTGAAGGACTCATCCACTCAGATCTCTCTATTGTAGTTTTAGCCATGACACCAGAAAAATAATTATACAGGCATTAACACACGTCTTCTCTGTTCTCATCACTTTGTAGACAAAGGATTAAAAGTGTCTAGAAATATCCTGCTGTTACTTTCTAAATCTCTTAAACCCGTTGCTGACGTCGTAATGCAAATATTCTGATGGGCTGTAATGTTTCTATTAAGAAGAAGCATGAGTTCATTGACAGGCTTATGTGGATACGTTCAAACCAAATGCTCGCTATTGTGGTGAAGCTTCACATCATCTGCTCAGGCTTGATTGGATGTGGTGTCAGGCACGAGTCAGAAGGCGCCTGCTGGAGTTATGTGTGGCACAATTTAAAAAAGCAGTCCAAACATGTTTCAGTTCAGTTTGAGTTTTTTACACCAAACCAGTTTAAAATGAATAGATAGTTTAGCAACATTACCACAACTGCAAATAACAGCTGGCATTCCATAAAAAAATGTCAGGCATGACCCATTTTCATGATTGCAACGGCAGAGAGGAGTCAAACTCCGGCTTCCTGTGTGAAGGTGCAGCACTGTGTGGACCCAGCCATCTAGCCTGACCTCTCTACAAAGGTTCAGGGAAACGAGTCATGTTTACAACAGCTGCTTTTCTCTGGCAGCTGAGACTTCCAGCAAAGAGAACATGGCAGCTCACCCCCACTGAAATGTCTGGTCAATGGACATAAGTGAAGTTTCATGTTCTTCAATATTGTGTCAGATGTTTCAAAACATTATTTATTCATTCACAGTCAAACCTCAAGCTTTTCCACTTTGTCCCTCCTCCTTCCGTGATGGTGTCTGGATGCTTTGCCCTTTGCTGATTAAATTGGTGCTAATGATCTGAGGAACCTCTAATTCAGCTACCATCACTGGTTACCAATGTGATGTGTAATTATATACTTGTGTGTAAGTGATGTTTACAGGAGCCGTCTGAGGAGCAACGTGAGGATATGAACAGTGTCTGGGAACATTCCTGACTGTTTATGGCGACTAATCGCTGCCGGACCAGGAGCTGAGGTCATTGTGGGATAACGAGCCTGGTCCACTTTGATGTTTGCTCTCTCCCTGTGAGCCTCATTATATTATCCTCAAACTGTTCAGCTTCTGTTGCGTTTCTGTTCCCTTTCTTTCCACTGTAACTTCACAGGTCTATGCAGAGGCACAATGGTACCTCAGGGATTTTAATTTAGGGCACACTGGGATATGTTGTTGTTTTGTTATATTCTGACTTATTGCAGTTTTTTATTGTTTCTGTACAGAGACAAGCTTCGTAGGTAGGTAGGATTTGTATTGTGGAAAAACAACACCACAAGTTTTAGGATGGACTGAAAGAAGGTAGGTGCCCTCGAATGATGTAATCGAGTGATGTCTAAATTAATCTGATTATATGATACAGTGTCAAAATCACTGCAATATAATAATAAACCTCAGAAATATCAGCCTATTTAGAGATCTCAAGTGACTGTGGCTCAGTTTTACATTCCTCTCATGTCACTGTAAGATCGTACAGTTGCACAGAGGTTTGGTACTACACTAGCACTACTCTAAGACATCTAGAGTAGCCCCTCAAAAGAAACCAGCCGAGCTGCAAGACTGTTATCAGGCTGCAGAGTGAGTGACAGCAAGAGAGACCTCACATTGTTGCCATTAGTCCAATATGTGTGTTAAAAGATACAACATTTGTTTGTTTCAACATTGTTACACTTAATTTCCAACATCTTGACAAAACGCCCACCTGAACGTTTTCGTAGCATGCTTCCTGTGTTGACAGGTGGTTTCAATGCAGTGCACTAGGTCACTAGGTTAAAGCAATGACAATATCATAGTAATGACAGTCTGAGGTCTCTGATGGTGGTGTCTTCAGGACTGAGGACAGCTCCCTCTTCTAACTGGAATCCTTGAACATTGTTGGTATGAAGTATGTTTGATCATTTGTAAATAGGATCATGACAGAAAAACATTAAGTAATTTATGACAATTTTAATTCAATTTTATTTATATAGCGCCAAATCACAACAAGGTTATTTCAAGGCACTTTACAAAGTAAGGTTGAAGACCTTACAACAGATCCCACATACAGCAAGCATTTAATTTGACAGCAACAGTGGAGAGGAAAAACTACCTCTCTAACGAGGAAGAAACCTCCAGCAGAACCAGGGTGGATGTGGGCGGCCATCTGCCTCGACCGGCTGGGGTGAGGGGAGAGAGAGAGAGAGAGAAAAGCACAGCAACAACAACAAGCAACAACACGCAACAACAGAGCACAGACAGGATGGTTGGTTGGTTGGACCAGGGACTGGATACAGGCAGGATCCGCAGCTGCCCATCACAGACACATAGCTCTGGGTCCAATGATACCTGTAGGTGAGGACAGAGAGGGAGAGAGAGAGAAATCCGCGGAGAAGCACAACTACTGAAGAGAAAGAGACAAGGTTACTTGAACACAGAACAATGATGGGAGGTTAGTGGACAGAAAGGTAGAAAGAAACAGATAAGCTCAGTGTATAAATTAAGTCCCCCAGCAGTCTATGTCTATTGCAGCTTAACTAAGAGATAGTTTCTGAGACTAACAATCATTATCAGTGATCTGAACCATCTCTAACTATAAGCTTTATCAAAAAGGAAGGTTTTAAGCCCAATCTTAAAGGTGGAGAGTGTGTCAGCTTCTCAAACCTGAAGAGGGAGCTGGTTCCAGAGGAGAGGAGCTTGGTAGCTAAAAGCTCTGCCCCCGTTCTACATTTAAAGACTCTAGGAACCACAAGTAGCCCAGCGCTCTGAGAACTAAGTGTTCTGCTGGGAGCATAAGGAACTATGAGGTCTTTAAGATAAGAAGGAGCTTGATCATTAAGTACTTTGTAGGTGAGCCGGAGAATTTTAAATTCTATCCCACATTTTTCAGACAGCCAGTGCAGAGAAGCTAATGTAGGAGAAATGTGTTCTCTCTTTCTAAGTCCTGTCAGAACTTTGGCTGCAGCATTTTGAATTAGCTGTAGGCTTTTTAATGAGCTGTTAGGACATCCTATGAGTAAGAAGTTACAATAGTCCAGCCTAGAGGTAACAAATGCATGGATCAGTTTCTCTGCATCGCTCTGAAAGAGGATGCTTCTGATTTTAGCTATATTTCTAAGGTAAAAGTAGGCGGTTCAGGAGATTTGTTTAATGTATGATCCTAAAAGATCCTGGTCATAGATGACACCAAGGTTCCTCACAGTAGAATCTGAAGCTAATGTTATGCCATCCAGGGTGGCTATCTGACTCAATAGTGTCTCTCTCTGATTTTTAGACCCAGCGATATCTGTTTTATCTGAATTAAGTTGAAGGAAGTTATGGGACATCCAGGATTTGACGTCTTTTAAACAACTTTTCACTAGTTGATCTGTTTCATTTGTTTCCAAAGACATATATAGCTGAGTATCATCTGCATAACAATTAAAATGTATAGAATGCTTACAGAACCCTGTGGTACTCCATAGCTAATCCTTGTGCATGTGGAGAATTCCTCATTAACATGAACAAACTGGAATCTGTTCAACAAATAGGATTTAAACCATCCCAGTCCTGTTCCTTTAATTCCCGATTCTATGTTCTAGTCTCTGTAATAGAATGTTATGATCAATTGTATCAAATGCAGCACAAGGATTTAACAGGACAAGGACAGAGACCAGACCATTGTCTGAAGCTAAGAGAAGATCATTAGTGACTCTAACCAGACTGAAAATCTTCATACAGGTTATTCCCACTCAGGTGGTGAGATAATTGTTTATCCACTGCCGCTTATTCCCATAGGGTCGCGGGTGGTGCTGGAGCCCATACCACTTGTCTTTGGCGAGAGACAGAACGACAACCATTCATACACACACTTTCACCTAATGGGCAATCCAGAGTGACCAATCAACCTAATGCATGTCTGTGGACCATGGAAGAAAGCCAGAGAACCCGAGAGAACCCATGCGAACATGGGGAAAACATACAAACTCCACACAGGAAGGTCCTTAGTTTGATTCCCGGGGATTGCTGTAATTTATCACCAATTAGTCTTATTATTCACAGTTAAATATATATATATATATATGTATATATATATATATCCAGCGAGCTATCCAGCGAGCATATATATATATATATATATATATATATATATATATATATATATATATATATATATATATATATATATATATATATATATATATATATATATATATATATATATATATATATCTCATATCATGAGAGACAATGAACCACATGAGATACCGGCTCAGACGTCGCCCGGTCTAACAAGGTCTGCGTCAGGTGTTGGGGAACCAGAGCACCTTGGCGAGAAGTGGGCTACTGGAACAAGAAAGAAATGGCTGAGATGCGAGAACAAGGCTCTGTTGGAATGCTACTACTCAAGTAACCCTAGTCAGAGGGGTTACATGCAAAGAATGTGCGGTGAATGGGAACGGAGAAACCCACATTCAAGGCTGACGGCGAAGCAACTAGTAGCTCAGTGTTCCAACATCCACAAACGGCAACTGCTATCACAACTTGAGATTGACGAGATACAACACAAATGCTACGGCAAGGGGGAGCCAGGACGCCAGGTCAGAGGGGAGATTTCACCATCTCCCCAACCGGAAATTGGGTACGAAGCCCCAGTAAGCACAGATACGCTGAGCGAGGCAGCAACTGACCTGAAAGATAAGATCATGGCGAGACTGAACAGGCAACCCCGAACCCCACTACAACGGCTAAGTGAAGTACCATCAGAAAGTCTCATGGAAGATGTGAATGCAGCATTGAGAGCGATCCCTACCACAACAATCACAGAAACCAATGAGCTGATATACGCTTCAGCATCAGTGATCCTAGGGGTGCTTGGCTATAGGAGCAACCATGGGAGCCATGAGAAACAATACCCACCATGGAAACGAAGGTTGGAGGCAAAAATCAAGGCAGCTCAGAGGGAAGTGAGCCAAATGACAGAGGCCCAGAGAGGTGCAATGAAAAGACCGATGCCCAAGAGGTACAGTCAGATGCCCATACCTGAAGCACTCGAAACTGCCAAGCAAAGCCTACAAGCCTTGGCCAGCCGCCTAAAGAGATACACCAGAGATAACGAAGCCAGACGAATAAACCGGCTGTTCGCAACACAACCTGCGAAAGTGTACTCTCAATGGCAGGATAATAACAACAGAGCAGACCCACCAAGGCTGGAAACTGAACAGTACTGGAAGGGTATATGGGAAAGGGAGGCATCACACAACAGTGATGCACAGTGGCTGGTGGATCTGAGGGAAGACCACAGCAACCTCCCTGAACAGAATCCAGTGACTATCACAGTGGCAGACATCCAACATAGAGTCTCAGGTATGAAAAACTGGACAGCACCTGGCCCTAACATGATCCACGCCTACTGGCTAAAGAAGCTCACTGCAATCCATGAGCGCCTGGCAGCACAAATGAACCAGCTGCTAAGGGATGGGACTCACCCTGAATGGCTAACCGAAGGGCGAACAATCCTGATAATGAAGGATCCCTCAAAGGGCACAGTCCCATCCAACTACCGGCCAATAACCTGTCTCTCCACAACATGGAAGCTCATGTCAGGCATCATCGCAGCTAAGATAAATGGGCACATGAGTCAATACATGAGCGAAGCACAGAAGGGCATTGGTAAGGATACCAGAGGAGCCAAACACCAACTCCTGGTAGACAGAACAGTCGCCCAAGACTGCAGAATGCGACACACCAACCTGTGCTCAGCCTGGATCGACTACAAGAAAGCCTATGACTCAATGCCACACACATGGATCACTGAATGCTTGGAGCTGTACAACATCAACAGAACTCTAAGGGCCTTCATTGCAAACTCAATGAGGTTGTGGAGAACCACCCTTGAAGCCAATGGGAAGCCACTTGCCCAAGTATCCATCAAATGTGGCATATACCAAGGAGATGCACTGTCCCCACTGCTGTTCTGCATAGGTCTGAACCCCCTCAGCCAAATAATAAACAAGACTGGCTATGGATACCGACTCCGGAACGGGGCCACCATAAGTCACCTCCTCTACATGGATGACATCAAGCTGTATGCCAAGAGTGAGACATCGACTCGCTGATCCACACCACCAGGATCTACAGCTCGGACATCGGGATGTCATTCGGACTCGAGAAATGTGGGAGGATGGTGACAAAGAGAGGCAAGGTAATCCACACAGAAGGGGTCTCACTCCCAGAAGGAAGAATAGCAGACATTGAGGACAATTACAAGTACCTTGGAATACCACAGGCAAACGGCAACCTTGAACAGGCAACAAGGAATGCGGCAACAGCCAAATACCTCCAACGAGTAAGGCAAGTCCTAAGAAGCCAGCTCAATGGCAAGAACAAATCCCGGGCAATAAACAGCTACGCTCTGCCAGTGATCAGATACCCTGCGGGAATAATAAGGTGGCCAAAGGAAGAGATATAGACCACAGATGTTAAGACACGAAAGCTCCTCACCATGCATGGAGGGTTCCACCCCAAATCCAGCACCCTGAGACTGTACGCTAGCCGCAAGGAAGGAGGCCGAGGACTAGTGAGCGTGAGAGCCACTATCCAGGATGAAACATCCAAGATCCATAAGTACATCAAGGATAAGGCCCCAACAGATGACGTGCTGAGTGAATGTCTCAGGCAGTGGAGAACAGAGGATGAGATGCTGGAAGAGGGACCATCATGGGAGGACAAGCCCTTGCACGGGATGTACCACCGGAACATAACTGAAGTGGCTGATCTCAACAAATCCTACCAATGGCTTGAAAGGGCTGGGCTGAAGGACAGCACAGAGGCACTCATCCTGGCTGCACAGGAGCAGGCCCTGAGCACCAGAGCCATAGAGGCCCAGATCTACCACACCAGACAAGACCCAAGGTGTAGACTGTGCAAAGAGGCCCAAGAGACGGTCCAGCACATAACTGCAGGGTGTAAGATGCTGGCAGGCAAAGCATACATGGAACGCCATAACCAAGTGGCTGGCATAGTATACAGGAACATCTGCGCGGAGTATGGACTGGAAACCCCAAGGTCAAAGTGGGAAACACCTCCCAAGGTGGTAGAGAACGAGCGAGCCAAGATCCTGTGGGACTTCCAGATACAGACAGACAGAATGGTAATGGCGAACCAACCAGACATTGTGGTGGTGGACAAAGAGCAGAGGAAAGCCGTAGTGGTGGATGTGGCAATACCAAGCGATGGCAACATCAGGAAAAAGGAACATGGGAAACTAGAGAAATACCAAGGGCTCAGAGAAGAACTGGAGAAGGCTTGGAAGGTGAAGGCCACAGTGGTGCCTGTGGTGATTGGAGCACTAGGGGCTGTGACCCCCAAACTGGAGGAGTGGCTACGACAGATCCCTGGAAAAACATCAGAAATCTCAGTCCAGAAAAGTGCAGTCCTAGGAACAGCAAGGATACTGCGCAGAACCCTCAAGCTCCCTGGCCTCTGGTAGAGGACCCGAGCTTGGAAAGTGGATGAGACCACCCGCGGAGGGTGAGAATAGAGTGTATATATATATATATATATATATATATATATATATGGACAGTAACGTTTCTCTGCCACTTTAATGTCGTTCTGCTTCTTCGATCCAGCCGACGCAGACCCACAGGAATCTTGAAAAGGTTATTTATATTTATAAATATATATATATATATATATATATATATATATATATATATATATATATATATATATATATATATATATATATATATATATATATATATCATATATTATAAAACTGACATTTGTTCGGTAAAAACAGTAGGATAAATACACAGTATTTAAAACAGTAGGATAAATATATATATATATATATATATATATATATATCTATATATATATATATATATATATATATATATATATATATATATATATATATATATATATATATATATATATAGTGCAGGGGTGGACAATCCTGGTCCGTGAGGGCCGGTGTCCCTGCTGGTTTTTCAACTCTTCCTGCTGATCATCTTCATCAGGTGTGCCAGTTAGCTTTTTCAACTGACTAAACACACCTGGTCGCGGTAATCAACAGTAACTGGAGCAGGGAGAGTTGGAAAATCAGGAGGACAGCGGCCCTCAAGGACCAAGTTTGCCCACCCCTGATATAGTGTATACTGTAAAATCTGGACACTGAGTGTGTTGCATGTCTGTACCAAGCAATACTTCATAAAACATGCTGCATTTATACTTTCAGTTCTTACTAAGTTTCTTAGAAATGACTATTGTATCTTACTACATTGTATATTCTTTATCCCGGCTTTCCTCTGACATCATGCAAACAAAGTCAATGATAACTTCAAAGCATCAATGCAGCTGCACTTTTGACACACGTCACTGCTGTGACTACAAACCTTCAGGGAATGACAGGAAACACCTGCTCAGCCATGATCTAAAAGCCACAGTAACTGGTTTCGATGTCGCATTAGCAATCTGATGTTCCATAGAAACTCATATCCCACATCATCCTTGGTAGAAGAAGAAAACTAAAGAGCAGATTGGTAGCATGTGGTAACAGCGGTGTCACAGCAGAGGTTTAACAACGGACTGAAGCATCATTTCGGCTGTGACCATCATTCGGCTGTGTAGCATATTTAGCAGTGCCAAATACGTCTGGCCATGTTCCGTTTTCATGCAGTTGTTTCACCTGCAGCATCACCTTCATACAAAGACCTTTGCACACTTTGCTTTCGGACTTGTTTGACATAAATGGGTCGACTCACAGCACTGTTGTTTTTCTCAGCACAGTGATTCAATAAATTGTAGCTGCAGTTTCCGTTGCATCAGTTATTGCACTGTCACTAATCAGCCACAACATTGACTCCACCTGGCTGTTTAAGCGTTGTGGTGGACTGGTTAATCTCTAATGGTCCGATACTGGGACAGAGCGCAGGACAAACAGCTGTCAGAGGCTGAGCATGCCCTACATAGTGGTGAAGGATAGAAAGAGAAGTTGTGCCTCTGGTTTATGTAGTATAAATTGGTGTCATCTGTTCTATTTGATGTCATTGTTTTCCAGTTGCAGATTTATGTTTTTAATATCGTGTCCATATAAAGGCAGCAAATCTCTGCTAAGCACTGGTGTAAAACATTATTATCCACATGATTAGATATTTGTATCTTTCTCCATTCCTTCATTCATCCCTCAGCGATGCATTCAGGGACCAATTTATGACTTTTCAAGAATGTATGTACAGTATAACCAAGCGACAACTGATTCTCATTCACGTGAGCAATTCAGTTCAGATAAACTGTGCATGTGTCACATCAGCTTCACAGCCACTATTCATCTGAAGCCCTTTTTAATGTTCTCCTTTGGTTGTAATTGTGTTTTCATGAGGTCTCTGCTGCCACGAATGTTATGTTTTGGCGCGTGTTGATTTTTTGCTTTAGTCCAAGAAAATAAAAGTCACAAGCCCTGCATGTACTGTAGCACATGCTCAATTTAAAGGGTCAGTACAGAAGCTATTTAAAGTGAGAGAATCAGATTTAAACTGAGAGAATCAGAGTCTTGGATGAGCCTCATTTCTGTCTCTAATGTTCATTTTGCAGTGCAAAATCCATTTTTTCTGAAATTTAATTCAAAAAGCTAAAATGAGCCCTGTATGCCAAGTAATTATTGAGGGGGAGTCTGTGCAGGAAATAATTCCTGGTTTCAGGTTTGAAATAGATTATGACCTTAATAAAGCGTTTGCAAGCTAAAGACCTATAATGATCACTGTTTAACAGTTTAAATTAGGAGCCTCTAAGCGCTGACAAACTTACTAGAAGGAAATTTGCCCATTGAGCACTGTTGAAAACACACATTCAACTTTATGAGCTTTTAAAAAATAAAAAACAAAAAACCTCCTCCTTCTGTACTTCCTCACATCGCGATCTGCTTGTAACAAACCTGCTTGTAACTTGTGTGTGTGTGTGTGTGTGTGTGTGTGTGTGTGTGTGTGTGTGTGTGTGTGTGTGTGTGTGTGTGTGTGTGTGTGTGTGTGTGTGTGTGTGTGTGGCAGTGCCTCTGTTTATTGAACAGTGACATGCTTGGTGTGCTTGTGCAGGATCAAGGATCAGATCTCTTGCAAGTGTTCCGTTTATTAAAGTTTTTGTGCAGCTGTGAGGCGTTGACCTCTGTGTGAAGCACATTGCACAGACACACACAGTTGTACAGATCTAGTTATGACTTGATGTATAATGTGTCTGTTGGTTGCTGCTTTTCTTATGTTGGTCCTCGGCCAAAACGAAAACTCACAACTGGAATGTAACCAGCATTCTGAGCACACATGGATCACTGAATGCTTGGAGCTGTACAACATCAACAGAACTCTAAGGGCCTTCATTGCAAACTCAATGAGGTTGTGGAGAACCACCCTTGAAGCCAATGGGAAGCCACTTGCCCAAGTATCCATCAAATGTGGCATATACCAAGGAGATGCACTGTCCCCACTGCTGTTCTGCATAGGTCTGAACCCCCTCAGCCAAATAATAAACAAGACTGGCTATGGATACCGACTCCGGAACGGGGCCACCATAAGTCACCTCCTCTACATGGATGACATCAAGCTGTATGCCAAGAGTGAGACATCGACTCGCTGATCCACACCACCAGGATCTACAGCTCGGACATCGGGATGTCATTCGGACTCGAGAAATGTGGGAGGATGGTGACAAAGAGAGGCAAGGTAATCCACACAGAAGGGGTCTCACTCCCAGAAGGAAGAATAGCAGACATTGAGGACAATTACAAGTACCTTGGAATACCACAGGCAAACGGCAACCTTGAACAGGCAACAAGGAATGCGGCAACAGCCAAATACCTCCAACGAGTAAGGCAAGTCCTAAGAAGCCAGCTCAATGGCAAGAACAAATCCCGGGCAATAAACAGCTACGCTCTGCCAGTGATCAGATACCCTGCGGGAATAATAAGGTGGCCAAAGGAAGAGATATAGACCACAGATGTTAAGACACGAAAGCTCCTCACCATGCATGGAGGGTTCCACCCCAAATCCAGCACCCTGAGACTGTACGCTAGCCGCAAGGAAGGAGGCCGAGGACTAGTGAGCGTGAGAGCCACTATCCAGGATGAAACATCCAAGATCCATAAGTACATCAAGGATAAGGCCCCAACAGATGACGTGCTGAGTGAATGTCTCAGGCAGTGGAGAACAGAGGATGAGATGCTGGAAGAGGGACCATCATGGGAGGACAAGCCCTTGCACGGGATGTACCACCGGAACATAACTGAAGTGGCTGATCTCAACAAATCCTACCAATGGCTTGAAAGGGCTGGGCTGAAGGACAGCACAGAGGCACTCATCCTGGCTGCACAGGAGCAGGCCCTGAGCACCAGAGCCATAGAGGCCCAGATCTACCACACCAGACAAGACCCAAGGTGTAGACTGTGCAAAGAGGCCCAAGAGACGGTCCAGCACATAACTGCAGGGTGTAAGATGCTGGCAGGCAAAGCATACATGGAACGCCATAACCAAGTGGCTGGCATAGTATACAGGAACATCTGCGCGGAGTATGGACTGGAAACCCCAAGGTCAAAGTGGGAAACACCTCCCAAGGTGGTAGAGAACGAGCGAGCCAAGATCCTGTGGGACTTCCAGATACAGACAGACAGAATGGTAATGGCGAACCAACCAGACATTGTGGTGGTGGACAAAGAGCAGAGGAAAGCCGTAGTGGTGGATGTGGCAATACCAAGCGATGGCAACATCAGGAAAAAGGAACATGGGAAACTAGAGAAATACCAAGGGCTCAGAGAAGAACTGGAGAAGGCTTGGAAGGTGAAGGCCACAGTGGTGCCTGTGGTGATTGGAGCACTAGGGGCTGTGACCCCCAAACTGGAGGAGTGGCTACGACAGATCCCTGGAAAAACATCAGAAATCTCAGTCCAGAAAAGTGCAGTCCTAGGAACAGCAAGGATACTGCGCAGAACCCTCAAGCTCCCTGGCCTCTGGTAGAGGACCCGAGCTTGGAAAGTGGATGAGACCACCCGCGGAGGGTGAGAATAGAGTGTATATATATATATATATATATATATATATATATATGGACAGTAACGTTTCTCTGCCACTTTAATGTCGTTCTGCTTCTTCGATCCAGCCGACGCAGACCCACAGGAATCTTGAAAAGGTTATTTATATTTATAAATATATATATATATATATATATATATATATATATATATATATATATATATATATATATATATATATATATATATATATATATATCATATATTATAAAACTGACATTTGTTCGGTTAAAAACAGTAGGATAAATACACAGTATTTAAAACAGTAGGATAAATATATATATATATATATATATATATATATATATATATATATATATATATATATATATATATATATCTATATATATATATATAGTGCAGGGGTGGACAATCCTGGTCCGTGAGGGCCGGTGTCCCTGCTGGTTTTTCAACTCTTCCTGCTGATCATCTTCATCAGGTGTGCCAGTTAGCTTTTTCAACTGACTAAACACACCTGGTCGCGGTAATCAACAGTAACTGGAGCAGGGAGAGTTGGAAAATCAGGAGGACAGCGGCCCTCAAGGACCAAGTTTGCCCACCCCTGATATAGTGTATACTGTAAAATCTGGACACTGAGTGTGTTGCATGTCTGTACCAAGCAATACTTCATAAAACATGCTGCATTTATACTATCAGTTCTTACTAAGTTTCTTAGAAATGACTATTGTATCTTACTACATTGTATATTCTTTATCCCGGCTTTCCTCTGACATCATGCAAACAAAGTCAATGATAACTTCAAAGCATCAATGCAGCTGCACTTTGACACACGTCACTGCTGTGACTACAAACCTTCAGGGAATGACAGGAAACACCTGCTCAGCCATGATCTAAAAGCCACAGTAACTGGTTTCGATGTCGCATTAGCAATCTGATGTTCCATAGAAACTCTTATCCCACATCATCCTTGGTAGAAGAAGAAAACTAAAGAGCAGATTGGTAGCATGTGGTAACAGCGGTGTCACAGCAGAGGTTTAACAACGGACTGAAGCATCATTTCGGCTGTGACCATCATTCGGCTGTGTAGCATATTTAGCAGTGCCAAATACGTCTGGCCATGTTCCGTTTTCATGCAGTTGTTTCACCTGCAGCATCACCTTCATACAAAGACCTTTGCACACTTTGCTTTCGGACTTGTTTGACATAAATGGGTCGACTCACAGCACTGTTGTTTTTCTCAGCACAGTGATTCAATAAATTGTAGCTGCAGTTTCCGTTGCATCAGTTATTGCACTGTCACTAATCAGCCACAACATTGACTCCACCTGGCTGTTTAAGCGTTGTGGTGGACTGGTTAATCTCTAATGGTCCGATACTGGGACAGAGCGCAGGACAAACAGCTGTCAGAGGCTGAGCATGCCCTACATAGTGGTGAAGGATAGAAAGAGAAGTTGTGCCTCTGGTTTATGTAGTATAAATTGGTGTCATCTGTTCTATTTGATGTCATTGTTTTCCAGTTGCAGATTTATGTTTTTAATATCGTGTCCATATAAAGGCAGCAAATCTCTGCTAAGCACTGGTGTAAAACATTATTATCCACATGATTAGATATTTGTATCTTTCTCCATTCCTTCATTCATCCCTCAGCGATGCATTCAGGGACCAATTTATGACTTTTCAAGAATGTATGTACAGTATAACCAAGCGACAACTGATTCTCATTCACGTGAGCAATTCAGTTCAGATAAACTGTGCATGTGTCACATCAGCTTCACAGCCACTATTCATCTGAAGCCCTTTTTAATGTTCTCCTTTGGTTGTAATTGTGTTTTCATGAGGTCTCTGCTGCCACGAATGTTATGTTTTGGCGCGTGTTGATTTTTTGCTTTAGTCCAAGAAAATAAAAGTCACAAGCCCTGCATGTACTGTAGCACATGCTCAATTTAAAGGGTCAGTACAGAAGCTATTTAAAGTGAGAGAATCAGATTTAAACTGAGAGAATCAGAGTCTTGGATGAGCCTCATTTCTGTCTCTAATGTTCATTTTGCAGTGCAAAATCCATTTTTTCTGAAATTTAATTCAAAAAGCTAAAATGAGCCCTGTATGCCAAGTAATTATTGAGGGGGAGTCTGTGCAGGAAATAATTCCTGGTTTCAGGTTTGAAATAGATTATGACCTTAATAAAGCGTTTGCAAGCTAAAGACCTATAATGATCACTGTTTAACAGTTTAAATTAGGAGCCTCTAAGCGCTGACAAACTTACTAGAAGGAAATTTGCCCATTGAGCACTGTTGAAAACACACATTCAACTTTATGAGCTTTTAAAAAATAAAAAACAAAAAACCTCCTCCTTCTGTACTTCCTCACATCGCGATCTGCTTGTAACAAACCTGCTTGTAACTTGTGTGTGTGTGTGTGTGTGTGTGTGTGTGTGTGTGTGTGTGTGTGTGTGTGTGTGTGTGTGTGTGTGTGTGTGTGTGTGTGTGTGTGTGTGGCAGTGCCTCTGTTTATTGAACAGTGACATGCTTGGTGTGCTTGTGCAGGATCAAGGATCAGATCTCTTGCAAGTGTTCCGTTTATTAAAGTTTTTGTGCAGCTGTGAGGCGTTGACCTCTGTGTGAAGCACATTGCACAGACACACACAGTTGTACAGATCTAGTTATGACTTGATGTATAATGTGTCTGTTGGTTGCTGCTTTTCTTATGTTGGTCCTCGGCCAAAACGAAAACTCACAACTGGAATGTAACCAGCATTCTGAGCATACTTAAAACTTACTTACTTACGATAATTAAAAAAATAAATATTTAGCCTGTAGTATTAATATTGTAACTCTTGCACTGCAATGTAATTGATATAACTACAAATACATTTAGAAAATTTGAAAAATCAAAAATATATAAAAAAATATAGAAAAAATATAGAAAACAACTGCAACTGTTTATTATATATTTATTGAAATTTACTGTAATTTGGTGATATTTGTGTCATAACATTCATAAAATCCATTCACTGAAGTATATATTTTAGTTTTAAGTAAAGTAAATTATGTTTATTATACTAAAAATGACTTTGTTGCAATGTCTGTTTAGTTTTGATAAGTTTCCGCTGCCTCCACCTCTCCCATATCCTGTAATATGACGCACACATGTCACATATCAGATAGGATCTCCTTTGGCTGCGGCAGGATGTTGCTCTGAGCTCAGCAGTTTTCATTCATTTCATTGATATAACGTCATCTTCTGTCTTCTGTCTAACATTTCCTGATATAAACCCTGGGATATACTGACTTCTTTGTGTTGTTATTGTATTGTTTTGAATCCTGCTGTTTGACAAAGGTTTAAAGTTATTGATTTTCATTTTAACCTGCCTGCTCTGGCCTTTGAGTCTGGCTGGCTGTGACTAAACTGTTTCCTTTCAGCTGCCAATAAACAAGAGGGAGAAATTAGCTGCTGAAAGCTCAGAACAATGCGCAGAAAAGGTCGGTTTGTAGCTTCTGGGAGTTTCTCATGTTCTGTCTGTTGGCACTGGTACAGTATTAAAAGGCATCATGTAACTCAGCAAACTTGTCATTCTGATAAATGAACAATACTTACATTTCTGTTTGTGTCACTCAGCACTCGACTTAAAATGATGATGTGTTCACAGCCCGACAACCCAAGCTCCCACAGAAACCTCTCCTGTCATTACAGCTCTCCTGTCACCCTAACCCTCAGACGCTCAGCTGAAGCTACTGTACACGCTGCTGCTTCCAAGCTTTCCCAGCTTTGTCAACTTCCAGCTACCAGCCTCACACTTTCCCTGGAGACCCTGGAATCATATCCTGAACTTAAACTAGTCAGCGTGATGAAGATGTTGCAGAAGGTTGTATATTTCCCTGGTAGCAACAGAGCAGCTGTAGAATAATGTCAACTCACGTTTTATGAGCATAGCCCATCATGAAGACACTGTAGATTTCACAACACACTCATTAATAAAACATCACAAACTTCAGTGTTGGAAACTCTGTGCAGGTTCTCCTCCATCACGGCCGTCTGTCTACTTTCCCAGCTGTCAGCTGTGTCGCCGTGAATGTGTCCACTGTGAGGCACCATCCACATACCATCACAGACCCTGGACCCACACACACACAAACACAAACACACACAGCTACACAAACACACACTTACATGATATCATGAGATACACAGATCACAGACAAATGATCTGTGGTTTCTTGTGCCAATCTTGAGGAGTAGTTGCTAGGCAACCAGGGGAGTTTCTTAAAGCACTTGTATCTCCTCTGCAGAGGAGGGACGGGATGGGGGAGGACGGGGAGTGGAGCACAGAAACACTGAATAGGATGTTGTACGCTGACGATGGTTATGTAACACCGACTTGAAGTGTAGGATTGTCTCTATAAATATTCTTGATCCCCGCTTTCACATCAAAGCCAAATCCTGCCGGCTTGTGCACTTAGGCTACAGGTGTACAATGCATACAAACCATTCTGCTTCCTGTTTGTCAAGCAACAGCAGATTTACTTAACAGCATTAGCGCATTACTCTGCCAAACACCGAGAACCAAATGGTAAGTCAGGATTACCCAGAAATAGACGGTCGGGCTCTGTTCACATCACATGTAGCTGTTGTCGAGTACTCAACATGGTGGGATAATGTTTTCAGTTACAACCAACAGCTGGGGCTTGGACAGGACGTCCGTTGATTTAAATATGCAACCCTGTGTCACTGGGAAGTGAACGAGTAAAGTTAAGACTGTGGATGCTTCCACACATAGGCTGAGAGCAAATGCTTGCAATTCTCCTCATATTTAAGTCACAGTGGATTCATAGTGTGCTCAGACAATGTAAAGTCTTTCCATATCACACACAGCCATGGAATCACTGTGAAAGCATGTGGGCATCATTCAGTGTGTCTTACTCTTCCTTGAAGATTATAGTCTTTGGTCTACGTAGTCAGTGTTTTAATTTTTCTTCAGTATTCAGTGATGGTTTGTGGCACCAATGCAAACAGAAGTAGGAATAATTCAGCGCTCTGGTGATAACAGCGTTTTACCAGCTGTAAAACATAAAACAGGGCAAATCATAGCGGCCCATTTGACTTTTATGCGATCCTGCTCATGACTTGAATAACGTTTGTACTTGTACTGGTTTTTCCCTTTGTCAGATTGGCAGATCACAATAAACATATTTCATTTCCACACAGCAGGTCAGATTTTACACCGAGCTGATAAAAGTGTGGTGGGGACAAGCGTCTCTTTCTGCCGATAACAGAGATCTCCTTTAAATTACAAGGACGTGGCTCCAGACGGGATTTAAATTACAGAGGGACCAGCGACTTCACTCAGCACGCTCGGTCATTTTAGCAGTAATTGTTACTGGGGGAGGAAGTGAAAATTACCCACATCCGCACCCTGGACAGGATTTAAACCACTAGCCGAGCCAAGTAGTAGTGACATCACCACATCAACAACGCTGGAGAATATTGCTTCTTACCTGTAAGATCTTGGGGAGTATTGAAAGTTGGCCTCAGTTGATACAGTTTGATCAAAATGAAATAGCATCAGATAAATCCCTTTAATTCAGACTGAATAAAACGCTCTAGCACAGCACTTTAATAAATTCTGTGCTTAGACATCGGATAGAGGAAAGTACAGATGAGAATCTCTGGACACTATGACAGGCTCATATCAACAACATACAGTATATAAAGTGAGCAGTGGTATCGCTCTTCTTGCTGCCGAGGCCTGACTGATCTAAAGCTCTGATATGAGAGACGATAGTGTCAGCGAGCCTCCAAGCTGCAGCGGCCACTCTGCCGAACAAACCAAGTGAAACGTCGCATCGCTGCTCCTCTATCTGTCCATGTGAATCGAACACCTCGGGTCCACACTGCAGTTCATTTACATTCAGCTCCTGTGTACTGAGAACAGGCTGCTGCGGATAAAAGCAGGCTTCCCTCAGATGCTGGAACGTAGGCGAGTTCCCTCAGCCTGTGTCCAAATAGCTTTATTACTTTTGCTCAACCTCTTCATGTGAATAATTGATTAGAGTTTTTTAAATGAGATGTGTTAAACATTCAACATGATTTGTTGTAACAGAAATAGAAAAGTTGGGACTTTCTTCTAAAATATTTCAGTTACGTATCCTTTATTAAACATGTGGGTTGTTTTTAAATTAATTTCTAATCTTTAAAGTAAATCTTGTAAATAATAATAAACAAGTAATTCTTGAAGTGTTATTTTAGAGCTCTGACTATATTACAGTATGATCATCAGATTGTGCTGATTGACAGACCACTCAATTATAATACAGCTAATCTCCAGTCAGCTTTTCCTCTGATGGTGATGAATGAGAAAAAGAAAGAAAGCAAAAAAGTTAGTTTTACCCAAATAAGCTGCTCTTAATATAGAAAAAACACTGACACTGATTTATCTGCAGTTTTTTCCTTCACTGTGTCGTTTGATGAGCAGGAAACACGAAGAGAGATGAAAGCTGACGCTTTATTAGAACCATCTCCTGATATAAAAGTGGTGGCTGGCGCTCAGGCTGAGCTCTGCGGTCTGTTGCATAATCGCTTTCAGAAAACTGCAGTTCTGATACAGCAGAATGTAAACTCACAGTAGAAAGAACTTTGCAAAAGGTCTGAGTCAGTTCAATGTCAAATTAACCAGCACTTTCGTTACATCCTTTAAACTGACTTCATTACATCTTCAAACTGACTAGACACTAATCCATTAATGCTTTTAGGATAGCGTTTAGGCTCCTGCTCACTGTACTGGCTTCAGACCCTCACAGCCCCGGTGCACAGTTGACAGCTGCTACCACCTGCTGGTCAATACACATATCACCGGCTCCGATCGGATTCATAAACATGGTCCTTACAAGGTACGGTACTCAGCAGCTGTGTGTGTGTGTGTGTGTGTGTGTGTGTGTGTGTGTGTGTGTGTGTGTGTGTGTGTGTGTGTGTGTGTGTGTGTGTGTGTGTGTGTGTGTGTGTGTGTGTGGCAGTGCCTCTGTTTATTGAACAGTGACATGCTTGGTGTGCTTGTGCAGGATCAAGGGTCAGAGCTCGGTTGCAAGTGTTCCGTTTATTAAAGTTTTTGTGCAGCTGTGAGACGTTGACCTCTGTGTGAAGCACATTGCACACACAGTTGTACAGATCTAGTTATGACTTGATGAACAGCCAAAAAGTGTTTTCCTTTTGTACAACTCATTGATTTGTAATGAAGGCACACCACCATGCTGCTCCGGCTTCTCCCCACCCTCCAGCCTCCATGGTGGCTCTTTGTAATGACACATCTTGTCTTTGAATAAGCGCTCGTCCCTGTGGTGATGTTGCTGAAGTCCCATGAAGAAGTCAAGAGGATCAATGTGTGTGAAACTAGCATCTAGTTTATTTTCCTTCAGTTGCAGTTATTTTGGTCACTTTCACCTGCTTTAAGAAATTAGGTTAACTATTAGATTATTGTAGTTTCTGTAATATTTACAGTATTTCAGTTTTCAGCCACAGGTTTTTAAAAAATGATTGTCACGGATTCAATAAAAACAACATCAAAGCATTTCTTGATCTGGATCCAATTCTTTGCAAAAAGGCAAATTTGAAATTTGAAATTAGAAAGACACCAAATAGCAACAGGCTGCAATGACAATCAATGATGCACTGATTCACACTGAGATCAGTGTTTTGTATTTTGTTGTCCACTGTGTAATGACTGATTGGACGTGTTTATATACATTACAGTACATTTCTGCAAGTTGTGGTGTTTGAATACAAAATTACCTTTTGTTGCATATTTTATTTTCATTAAAAATGGACTTACTGTTTAGGCCTGTGTGTTAACTGAAAATGTGCAGTTTCAGTTGACAGCTCCATCAAGAAAAAACTGTAATCTGTCATGATTCATGTTACGTGTCACATCCTGTTTTATTTTGTTAACTTCCTGTCACGCTCCGGTTCTCATCATCCACACCTGTTGCTAATTAGTAATCAGCACCTGTACTTAACCTCCACCTCTCACCCACACCAGTCGCCAGATTGTTAGTTCATGTACTCTTTCCAGCATTCTATTGTAGCCATTCGTGTTTTGACCGTGACCGCCTCGACCTTAGAGATGGCGAAATCGAAGCCTCATGAATCACTGAGCAACTATGATACAGTTGGGCTGAAATCGACACATTGCTCGACACCATCACGACACAGTCACAACAGCGACATCTGCTGGTTGTGCGTGAGAACTGCTTGAGCAGACTGACCATCAAACCCTCGCTGATACGTGGTTGTTCAGGACCACAGTCTATGTTTTATTGTCAAATAAAACTTATTTAATCAAAGGTGTGTAATTGTGTTTCTCTCTGGATAATAATGTATAAGTAGCCTTGATGTGGCAAACATGTTTGATGTCCGATGTTATTAGAGCTGTATTTGTTCTTCTGCAACTCTGTTTATTACTACATTGAGGAGACATGTTTGTCAGTTAGTTTAATCAAAGACCTTTATTTCATTTTATTTTTCCACAGAACATGACTTTAATCACATTCTCACCACCTCTCCAGCTTTAGAGAGGAGCCGTTTGCACTGATGTCTGACTAATAAAGATATTTGTATTGGAATTGCGACTTGTCAAAATGTAGTTTTAGTCTTTAATTACATTTTGAACTTGTCATAAATACATTACAGAATGTAATGTGAAACCTGTCCATCTTATATATCGTCTATCATCTGATAGATCATCTCCGGACCGCTTGCCACGTTTGTAAAGCTCTGACATATTAAAACAACCGTCCGTTCATACTGCACTTAAGCCGCTCGGCAGTCACGTGACGTATCGACACCTCTCGCTCTCATTGGTCACGTGATTCGGAACGCGCTCGAGATTCTGCTTGACGACACTTCCGCTTCAAAAGATCGATGCTGAGTCGAGCGGGAGGTCTCGAGTTGGACATCTCTACTCGACCTTTGATTCTTGCCTGAACCCTGTTGATCCCGCAACCTGTGAAAGACCTGTGCCTGATAATCTGACCGTGAGTTTTTGCCTGATCCTTGTCTGTACTGTCGCCAAGTCTGCTCGTGTACCGAACCCTGCCTGGACCTTGATTCTGAGATTGCCTGCTCCTTTGTATATTGCCTACTGGAACGTACTGTGTTTGACCTGGACTGCCTGACTCTGATTCACCGAATAAACCTGCACTTAATCACATCTGTGTTTCTGCGCCGTGCATGTGGGTCCGACACCTGCCCAAGCCTGACAGAACAATCTGGCCAGAAATGGACTCCGCCGGTGCAGAGAACCTCCGTGCTCAGCTCATGGCTCAGGAGCAGCGCGCAGCAGAGCAGGAGGAGAAAACCAACGCCGCTCTCCAGAGATTGGCCGAGTGTGTTTTGCGACAGGAGACGGCGATGGCAGGATTAACTGAGGCAATGAATCGCCTGACCCAGAGCTCGACGGGAGAGACGAGACCGACCCCGAGCGCCACTGCCGCGGCAGCGCCCCTGGCAGCAGCGGTTCCCATGGCCGTCGCTCCAGACGCCAGGTTAGGCGCCCCGCTACGGTTCTCTGGTGAGTCAGGAGACTGTCGAGCATTTCTCACACAGTGTGAGATTCATTTTGAACTGCATTCACCCGCGTTTCCCTCGGAGCGCGCTCGGGTGGCATACGCTATTTCGCACCTGACGGGGGACGCGGAAGCATGGGCGACAGCGGAGTGGCAAAACGGCTCTTCCTGCGTGTGCACCTTCGCCGCCTTCGCCACCGCATTGAAACAGATCTTCCAGGAAGTCACCCCGGGACGCGAAGCGGCTCAGCGGCTGGTTAATATTCGACAGGGCGGCAGACCGACGGCGAAGTACGCAATCGAGTTCCGCACGCTAGCCGCAGAAGCCGGCTGGGACGCCACCGCACTGGGTGATGTATTTATCCGCGGACTCTCTCGGCGAGTCAAGGACTGCTTGGCAGCGAGGGATTTGCCCAGCAGTTTGGACGCTCTGATCGCCCTGGCGATACAAATTGACCGCAGGCTGGGGAGCAACGAACGGGAGCACCACCGAGAGGAAAGCCTGCGGGAGAACCGTCGACTTCGCACCACGAGCCCCAGGAGGGGGCAGCGTGAGCCTGGCGGTCAGTCCGTTCCTCGGAACCCGGAAGTGGGACCGCAGCCAGAGGAACCGATGCAGATCGGCCGCGCACGGCTGTCAGAGGAGGAGAGGCGACGCCGACGCTCCCATGGACTGTGTTTGTATTGCGGTCAGGCCGGGCATCTTGCCCTGCGCTGTCCACTAAAAGACATGGCTCATCGCTAGCACGGAGGGTAGCGGTGAGCCGAACAATTTTAGGTAGCGCCTCCGCTCGCTCATTGCCTACGGTAACACTAGTCTCCAGTACCCGATCCGTCCAGCAGGCGGTCCTCATTGACTCCGGAGCTGATGCCAGTCTGATGGACGCCGGACTGGTGGAGCGACTGGGCATCGCGGCCATTCCCTTGGCGTCTCCCGTGGAAACGGCCGCGCTGGACGGACGACGGCTCTGGAGAGTCACGCATCGAACTGAACCGGTAATAATGACTTTTTCTGACACGCACACCGAGAAAATCACGTTTTTGGTCGTGGAGTCGTGCTACCACCCGGTGGTACTGGGCCACACGTGGTTGAGGCTACACAACCCCACACTGGATTGGCGCAAGGGGGATGTGAGCCGATGGGATTCAGACTGCATGAACACTTGCTTTCAGCCCGCAGTCTCCCAACAGGCACCTGCAGGGGCGACGGCGACAATCGGTGAGGAGATCGAGCAGGCCGATCTGACGGGAGTCCCCGATTGCTACCACGACCTTCGCGCTGTGTTTAGCAAGGTCCGTGCGACCTCCCTTCCGCCCCACCGAAAGCATGACTGCGCGATCAACCTGCGCCCAGGGACCACGCCTCCCAAGGGGAGGTTGTATCAGCTTTCTCCCAAGGAAACCCGGGCCATGAAGGAATATCTGGACTCCGCGCTGGCCTCGGGTATCATTCGTCCCTCATCCTCTCCTGCAGGCGCAGGTTTCTTCTTTGTGGGGAAGAAGGACGGTTCCCTGCGGCCCTGCATTGATTACCGGGGCCTCAATGACATAACTGTAAGAGACTCCTACCCTCTTCCCTTATTATCCTCCGCGTTCGAGTTGCTAGCAGGAGCTACTCACTTTACCAAGTTGGACCTCCGTAACGCCTACCACCTGGTTCGGATCCGAGAGGGGGACGAATGGAAGACGGCCTTCAATACCCCGAATGGACACTATGAGTACCTCGTCATGCCCTTTGGTCTGACCAACGCGCCAGCGGTCTTCCAGGCGTTTGTAAATGAGGTACTCGGCCCCATGATAAATGACTTTGTCTTTGTATACCTTGATGATATCCTGGTCTTTTCCCGCTCCGAGGAGGAGCACATTGCTCATGTCCGCCAGGTCCTCAGGAAATTACTGGAACACCGATTATATGTTAAGGCAGAAAAGTGTGAGTTCCATGCAGACCAGGTCTCGTTTTTAGGATTTATCGTCAGCAGGGACAAGATCGAAATGGACCCAGCCAAGACCCAGGCAGTTCAGGAGTGGCCGGTCCCACAGAGCAGGAAGGAGGTGCAGCGCTTCCTAGGATTTGCCAACTTTTACAGAAAGTTCATCAGGAGGTTCAGCAGCATTGCCGCTCCATTGCACGCACTAACCTCATGTAAGACTGCTTTTCAGTGGACAGGCGAGGCAGAGGAGGCGTTTCAACGTTTGAAACGCAGTTTCGTCACGGCACCCGTGCTGCGGATGCCCGACCCACAGCGGCAGTTCGTGGTGGAGGTCGACGCGTCCAACTCCGGAGTCGGGGCCGTGCTGTCCCAGAGGAATCCCACGGACGGTAGGATCCACCCATGTGCCTTCATGTCCCGCAAGCTATCTCCCGCGGAGCGGAATTACGACATCGGGGACCGAGAACTGCTCGCGGTAAAGGTATCCCTAGAGGAGTGGAGACACTGGCTGGAGGGGGCAGACCAGCCTTTCCTAGTATATACAGATCATAAGAACCTTGAGTACCTGACAACGGCGAAGCGGCTGAACTCACGCCAGGCCCGATGGGCACTGTTCTTCAGTCGCTTCGATTTTCACTTGTCGTACCGTCCTGGATCCAAGAATGTGAAACCTGACGTTCTGTCTCGTCTGCATGACGCGCAGCAGGAACCAGCAGAACCTGAGTCCATCCTACCGCCGGGATGTCTGGTGGGGGCAGTCACCTGGTCGGTGGAGCGTCGGGTACGGGAGGCCAACCGCGACCGTCCGGTCCCACGCGGCGCCCCGCCCAACCGGCTGTTCGTGCCACCCGACCTCAGGGGAGAGGTCATCCAGTGGGCTCACGCCTCACTAGTAAGTGGACACCCCGGGGTGGCTGGCACTCTGTTTAGGCTGGGGGAAAGGTTCTGGTGGCCGACGGTGAAGAAGGACGTCCAGGAATACGTCGCCGCATGCCCCACGTGTGCCATGGGCAAGGCGTCGCATCAGCGACCGGCCGGTCTGCTGCGTCCTCTGCCGGTGCCGCACCGCCCCTGGTCACACCTAGCCCTGGATTTCGTCACCGGTCTACCACCCTCCCAGGGGAAGACAGTCGTCATGACGGTGGTAGACCGCTTCTCCAGGTTAGCCCACTTTATATCCCTACCCAAGTTGCCGTCAGCCAAGGCTACGGCCCAAGCCATGCTCGAGCATGTTTTTAAACTCCACGGCTTCCCCTCAGACATTGTGTCGGACCGAGGGCCCCAGTTCGTCTCGCGATTTTGGCGAGAGTTCTGTTCTCTCCTAGGGGCTGAAGTTAGCTTATCGTCAGGGTACCACCCCGAGTCCAATGGACAGGCCGAACGGGCCAATCAGCAGTTGGAGGTAGGATTGCGGCTCCTCGCCTCCAGAAACCCGGGGTCATGGGCCAGCAAACTCGTGTGGGTGGAGTTCGCCCACAACACGCTGCCCTGCGCCTCCACCGGACTGACCCCGTTTCAGTGCGCCTATGGGTTCCAGCCGCCATTATTTCCGGCTTCGGAGGAAGAGGTCCGCGTCCCGTCGGCGCACGCCCTGGTCCAGCGTTGCCGTCGCACATGGTTGCAGGCACGGCGCACCATGTTGCGGGCACGGGACCAGTACAAGCGGGCGGCCGACCGTAAGCGGATACCGGGTCCAGAATACAAGGTGGGCGATCAAATCTGGTTGTCCACCAGAGACCTCAGGTTGCAGGCCCAGACCCGTAAGTTGACTCCGAAATTCATTGGTCCATATACTATATCGCAAATTATTAATCCTGTTTCTGTGAGGCTCTCATTGCCCAGGACAATGAAGATCCACCCCACATTCCACATCAGCCGCCTCAAGCCCTATCGATCGTGCCCCATGGTTCCTCCACATCAACCGCCTCCTCCTCCTCGGATCGTGGACGGAGGGCCTGCCTACACGGTTCGGGACCTCCGCGACTGCAGACGTCGGGGGCGGGGCTTCCAGTATCTGGTCGACTGGGAGGGCTACGGGCCGGACGAACGCTCTTGGGTGCCGGCCCGGGACATACTGGACAAGTCCCTTATCAGAGACTTTCATGCAACACATCCTGAGGCCCCGTCCCCGGACGGGATGGGGCAACACAGCCACGGCTCTGCGGACGAGGAGGATTCCGGCGCTGGACCCTCCTCCTGATGTCCTCCCTCCCCCCACCCTGCTTCATCGCCCGGGCGAGGGGGGGTGATTCGAGCCCTCCTCCTGTTTCCTCCCTCCACCCGCCCTGGGCGGAGGGGGGAGGGGCTCGTTGGCGCCGTGGAAGACGCCATAGGGGGGGGGGTACTGTCATGATTCATGTTACGTGTCACATCCTGTTTTATTTTGTTAACTTCCTGTCACGCTCCGGTTCTCATCATCCACACCTGTTGCTAATTAGTAATCAGCACCTGTACTTAACCTCCACCTCTCACCCACACCAGTCGCCAGATTGTTAGTTCATGTACTCTTTCCAGCATTCTATTGTAGCCATTCGTGTTTTGACCGTGACCGCCTCGACCTTTGATTCTTGCCTGAACCCTGTTGATCCCGCAACCTGTGAAAGACCTGTGCCTGATAATCTGACCGTGAGTTTTTGCCTGATCCTTGTCTGTACTGTCGCCAAGTCTGCTCGTGTACCGAACCCTGCCTGGACCTTGATTCTGAGATTGCCTGCTCCTTTGTATATTGCCTACTGGAACGTACTGTGTTTGACCTGGACTGCCTGACTCTGATTCACCGAATAAACCTGCACTTAATCACATCTGTGTTTCTGCGCCGTGCATGTGGGTCCGACACCTGCCCAAGCCTGACATAATCATATCAATCATCAGTACAAATATGTATGATAAAAGTAACTACTGTACACATGTCCAGTTTTTATTTGTAATGACTTTTTTATTTTACAAAATCCACTAAAACCAGTCAACATCCTCTACCACATCCCTGGGTGCACCATCATGTTCTGAAGGGGAACCAGGTACACCCCACCACAGGTGAGGGCCTCACAGCACATACAGGCTGGGGAGCCACAGCTGGCTGCCCTTGACTGAAGCTGCAGCTGGAACATCTGGATCTGTGGACTCCCCTTCACGCCCAGGTTAAAACTTCGCCCATCGGAGCTTAAGACGCTCCTGCCGTCTGCACGTCTCGTTATGTCAGCCAAGGAGGCCATGGTCGGTGTCCGGGATAAGCCGTCCGGGTTGCCTGGGTTAAAAAAACATAAATCAGCTGAAAGTTGACCCTTCACACCTCCACCTCCTCACAAGATCCTGCAGGCTCATACACAAACAGCTGTTAAAATACTTTTTCAGTTATAGGAATGAGAAAGTTCATCTTGTTAAAATTGTTTCTCATGAAATAAAAATGATCATTAATCATTTCTCAAATATAAAACTGCTGCATTGCGGCAGAAAAACTAGGAGCACCTCAGTATTCACTCCTTGACTTTCTTCTCGCTGTTTTGGAGTTTTTCCACAATCTTGCGCTCATGTCCTGCTGGGTTGTGTCTGTTCGTGTTTTCGCTGGCCTCCTTCTTCGTCCTGCCTTTACGGGTTGAGCCTTCTGTAACATCACAAAAACAAAAACATCACAAAAAACACGTGTTTATTAATTTGGAAAGAAACTGAGCAAAGAAAACGTTCTCTCACCTGCATATTTATCGGTCAGGTTATAATACTCATATTCATCATAATACTGGTCTTCAAAACTGGTCGGCTTCATATTTTTCACGTCGACGTGACTCATGTTTGGTCCTCTGAAGTTTCGTCGACAAAAATCTGAAGGAAAAAAAGCAGCAGAACTCTTATTTGAATCTCTTTCTTCCCTCTGTTTCTAGAAACACGAGACATGTGTTTTCCAGACTCCTCAGTGTTTTTATAAAGATGCATCCAGCTCCTCCTCCTCGCTCAGAAACACTCCTCCTCCTGCTGCCCACCCACTTATTGCATCATGCTGTATAGAAGCAAGGTTTGCACATAACCATCCAAAATAAAGTCTTTAAAAACTTGAGTCAGATATTATTTATAGCTTAAATACAGTAGGTTTCATTTTCGTGATGGTATTTTTATAACAGTTAATAAATACTGTTGTTGGTCTTAATGTTGTTGTTGCACTAATTCACAACTAATGTTATCTCAAGGTTCTTTACAAGGTATGTTTAAGAGCTTAGACAACTAAAAACTCAATATTTTCATAAGGTCTGACCTTAGTTCCTGCAGCTGTGTTTCAGTTCATCACATGCTGCAGTATTCACACAGTTCTGACCTCATTTTTTATTTGTCCAAATACAACTGTAAAACCAGGACACAGTGTTTTCACGTGAGTAGGTGTGGTGTTATCTTAGTATCACAGTCACCTGTCGTGTTATTACGACACTGTGATAATACCTTTGTATTAAACTTGAAACATGACATTCAAAGGTCGAGGTTTTATTGTGTTTTGCAGGTAAACATGTCTCCAGTTAAAAATATTAGCATTTGAAGATTTTACGTCGCATTTTTATGCTTATTAGAATGTGCAAAAAAGGCCCTGCTTATGAATTACTGAGAGAAACAGAAAAAGGCAGTTTTTTTAAATTAGGTCCAAATGCATTTCTGTTTGGAAAAGTTTATGATGCCATGCTGAGTCTAAACCCCACTCACCCTAAAACCATTGCACTGTAATTACAGGCATCAAGTGTCTTCCATCATGATGTTAAACTATATTTCAGATGTTAAATTGAGTCTGGCTTGTTGAGCTGGAGAGGAACAAAACGAAATAGTTTTACTTTGTGATTAAAGCAGCAAAGTATCAAAATTAGTATTTCCAAGAAAGAATGCTGTTTTTTAGAAAACGTCTGTTTTCCAAGGACAAACAACATAATCACAGTGACATTGTGGCTTTGTGATTAAAACTGCACATGGTTTCTCCCCTGGGTCAAACGGTCCTACAGTTAGGAGAGAGAATTAACCAAGCTGCTGTGAATGGAGAGAATAAATGCTGTCAGACAGGTGGTAGTATGCACTGACTAATATGCACTGACCACCACCAAAACACAAGTGAAAGTTTTTTCCTCAATGATTCTGTGAGTCATTGAGGCCTTTTAACTTTTGGACCTCAACTTTAACCTACTGTTGTTGCTTCTGCTTCAATCGATTTTCTTTCTTGCAGACACAGATTTTAGTCATTTGACACAACAGCTTATAAACACAACAGGAGCAACTTGAGACATTTAGTGACATTACTTCTCACTGTAAAAAGAAAAAATATTCCTAAATGAAAATCATCTGTACATCTTGGACAACATGTCCTCAGACCCTTATGGGACTACATAGTGAGTCCAGCACTCACTAATACAATGTGTCAATAAAGTCAGCCAGAGCAGAGTCCACGCCAGTGCTGAAAAACGTGCTCACATACTTTTTTTAAACATAAAATGCAAATATTTCATGACTTTTGTACAAGACCAAATTTTACACGACTACATATAGGCCCACAGTTTTCGTTTCCACTGTTGGTAAATTACACAAGATTACACACGATGAGCCAAGGACTAAATTAAATTCTCTGACTCAAATGTCACCACCTCATCTAGTGTGCGTTTATGGAGCAGCTTCTGGGACTTTCCTGCTTTTCCTGCAGACTCCTCCTCTGCTCTGGAAGATTCCATGAAAACCTCCCTATTAGTGCAACATGACTCTTTGCAAGCAGAATGCTGTGTGAGGAGAAACCACTGCTGGCACAGTTCACTGAGTCACAGCCTGTCATAAACAAGACAAGAAAACAAGTTGCTCCCTGCGTATTACAATATGTCTGCGAGGATGTGGCCTGTTTGGTCTATTCCTCTGTTCATGGCATTGTAAATATTTGCAGAAATATGACCCAACCAATCTGAGTTATTACAGAATAACCTTGTGTCAGGTTGTAATGAAACTTGGCTTGTACACACAAACTTGTTATACAAAAAACATGCCCAGTGTACACACTGGAGATAAGATATCATCCATCGGTTATATGCTTCATAAACTGAGCTTTACTGAATAGTTTTAATTGAGCTACGCATGTTTAATTCACAACAATAGTTCCAGCTTAAAGCTACACTCTCATAACCCTCCCTCCTGACTCATTTCAGTAAAATGTTTTTTTATTAGATTTGTATACACTGGCCTCTGTTTGTCACCTGACCATGATAACAGAGCACATGTTGATCATTAATGCACAGGCTGGTCTCAAAGTGTGATGACAGTACAGTTTGTACAGCACATCTGGCACATAGGCCCTAGGTAGCACTGTGCACTTGTGTTATTCAAACATAAGAAAAGTAAAAGTAAACAGGACAAAATAAATAGAAATATGAATAGCAGCCACTGTCTAAAAGAGCTACTTTGGCAGACAGTATTGTTCTGAAATCAGACTTTCCACAAAGCGATGCCAGTTAATGTCTAGTTATACAGTAACAAAAATGTAGTTTGGGGGGGTTTGTATCAAAAGCAGTGGGTCAGTGCTGCAGTTCCTCTTTCGTCCGCCGGCGGCAGTGTGAACATTACAGTGAGCTTGTCATGTTGGGAATTACATCAAAGAAAAAGAATCTGCGTCGCTATTAATTCAGAATAAATAAACAGAAGAACTAGCGCGGTAAGAAGCTCTTGTGTCCGAATTAGACACGAATTGAAGCATTTGTGTGGAGTGTTTCCATAATATATATGTATTAGTGCTACTGTTGTGGTTTATCAGCACACACCCACGAGTTAGCTAACAAGTCCGCTAACGTTAGCGAAACATCCCAGATGCTAACCCAGTTAACTAGTAGCTCAGGAGATATGTTCCTCAATCGTTTGTGATGTTAAATATTTAAACTATTAAACTATTCTTGTGGATCTTTCTGAAACACGTTTTAGCTTTGGACTCAAATTCAATAGTAGAATTGTACCAAAGTGGATGCATCATGCTTTTAGCAAAACACTGTGCTGTTTTAATCAAGACATGTCTTAATGCAAGCTGTTACAGTCGTGGATGTAAAAGTTACAGATATGTCGGCGGATACCAAGATTGCCGAGCTGCTCACAGAGCTCCATGAACTCATCAAACAGACTCAGGTAAGTTGGGGACATTAGTTTTAACCAGTAAGCAGTAATAATGTAAATAATGTAAAAGCCAGTTGAAGGGAGCAACATCACTGGAGGGTTACAGTAATTTTTCCCTGTACACTTTTCAGGAGGAGAGGTCGCGCAGTGAACACAATCTGCTCAACATTCAGAAAACACACGAAAGGATGCAGACAGAAAACAAAAGTCAGTCAGCACATCGTTAACAGTGTTTTCATTTTCAGATTTTGTGTGTGGAAGACAAGGTTTATTTACAGTGTTTGTGTTGTTCCACTGTCTTCTCCAGCTTCTCCATACTACCGGACCAAGTTAAGAGGATTGTACACAACAGCCAAAGCAGATGCTGAGGCAGAGTGCAGGTGAGTGATCATATATTCCCCGTTTTCAAAATGTTACCAACACACTAAAGGCCCTGCGTGGATCAGTGGAGACACAGCAGCTAACAAGTTAAAGTAACATCCTGTTTTAGACATAAATTACATACATTTTTATCCTCACTTAAACTTTGCCATTGTTTTTTTTGTTGCTTTGTTTTTTTCAAAATTCTTCATTTCCCTGCAGTATCCTACGTCATGCTCTGGACAAAATAGCGGAGATTAAATCTTTGTTGGAGGAGAGGAGAATAGGTGAGTGTGCTTTAGGGTTTTTTTAAACCTTGTCAACTCCACACGTTAAAAAGGATTTCTTAAATTATAAAGTATTACACTCTAACATAGAGATTTTCTTGTTTCGCAGCTGCTAAGATGGCAGGCGTTTATAGCGACAGCGACCCTCCCAGGAAAACAATGAGGCGTGGTGTCCTGATGACCCTCCTCCAACAGTCAGCCATGACGCTTCCTTTGTGGATTGGAAAGCCAGGGGAGAGGTAGGTGGTGGTAATCCACTCAGAGAATGAGGAAGGGTTTCCTTCACTTGCTTGCACTGACATATTTACCAGATTATTCAATTCATATTACATTAAACAGCATTCTATGCAGGCAAAATGTTTAGTATTTATCTTTATCCTCTTATCTTTATCCTACAGCTGAAATATTTGTCATCATGTCATTAAAATGTGAAATTCTCCCCTATCTTAGCCCTCCACCTCTGTGTGGGGCGACCCCAGCTAGCGGTGACTATGTGGCCAAACAAGGAGACAAGGTGGCTGCCAGGGTGAAAGCTGTAGACGGAGATGAGCAGTGGATTCTTGCAGAGGTGGTCAGCTACAGCCACTCCACCAACAAGTAAGTACATCACACAGTTCAGACACAACCAGTGTAAAATATTACTGAAGATTTAGGCTTCAGGATGTGAGACCACATTTTAAGAGGATTATAAGAAAAATCAGATTTCACTATTATTTTCCTTTCCCTGTAGATATGAAGTAGATGACATTGATGAAGAGGGCAAAGAGTGAGTTAATTCTTCTCATTTTGTCAAATTTTTTAAATGTTCCTAACTTGCATCTTTTGTTAATGTGTTTGTTGCCTTTTATCATTTTCCCCTTTTTACCATGCATCTTTCAAATCCTAAATCTTCTCCACTAAGCATTTCAGCTGTGGTGGTAATTGTTTCTCTGTGTGATCAGGAGACACACTCTCAGCAGACGGCGAATCATCCCTCTTCCTCAGTGGAAGGCCAACCCAGAGACGGACCCTGAAGCCCTCTTCAGTAAGGACCAGCTGGTGCTGGCCCTCTACCCCCAGACCACCTGCTTCTACCGGGCCCTCATCCACACACCACCACACAGGGTGAGTCTTAGATTTAGATGTTAGACACCCTGCTAGAGCAATATTCTCTTCTGTGATGTCACAGATCTGTCAGGTGACATCACAGAGGTCATTTAGACCAAGAACCAGTGTCTGCCAGGCTAATGTAAAAAAATTAAGCTGTCCTAGAGAAGATTTGAGAGCCACACTATATGGCATGAAGAGAATGAAGAGCACCATTTATGAAAATATTTCTAAATTACAGTTTGTCCAGTATCTGTTTGTGAAATAACGTTCCTTTAGCCTTTAACCCCCAGCGTGTTTTTCTTGCAGCCACAGGACGACTACTCAGTGCTCTTTGAGGACACATCATATGCTGATGGTTACTCCCCACCTCTTAATGTGGCTCAGCGATACGTGGTTGCCTGCAAAGAGAACAAAAAGAAGTGATGAACAACCAGATATTAGGATCAAACTTATACCAAACCACTGCATTAAAGCCTCTTTGGCAGTATTCTTATATTTACAGGTGACATTGGTTTCAATTTTAATATAAATTATGATAATAAATTTTGTTAAATCAGAAATCTCTAAGCATTTGTAGCAGATAAACAAATATTCATCACTGCTCTAAGCCATATTGTACAAATTCAACAGGTTTTAAGTATATACAAAAATATATTGTAGCAGTTTCCTTAATGACTGAACATTTATTTGCAGAAGCATCCAATGGGAGGAACATTTCCACATATCTATATTTGCAACTGCTGTTTGTTTATTTTGTTATGAAGGGTAAGACCCTAAACTGTATTTTTTATAAGTTTTATATGTGTCCTGTGAAACAAAACAAAGATGAGAGATGAGGTGTTGAAAAACTGTGTTCAGTCTGTCTTGCTTCTTTCAGACACTAAAAAAACAACAAAAAAGTATTTAATGGGGATTTTCTGCAATAAAATTTAAACAGGTGGAGTGATTTTAGAAGTTCATCTTCTAGAAATATAGCATGTTACTGTTACATAGTTTGGATTTACAAATAAACATTTGTTTAATGCAATACATAAAATAATTTAATACAATTCTTTCTAAGTGAATATTGAAGAAAGGTAATAGTTTCCCAGCAATGTACGGAACGGAATTCAGGCTGCACAGGGCACGGGAGATGGTTTTATCCCTCAATCCTATGTCAGCCAATACCATGAGTGGCTTCTCGTAATGCAAAGTAAGACCGGTGGAGCCTGTCACAGACAACCTTCAGTAGTTGTTTTTCATTCCTGTCTAGCCAGACACAACCTAGACAAAACTATTACTGTATTGCTGCTGCACAGCGGATATTGTTCACAAACTTGTTTTTACAGTAATACAAAATAAAAGATCAGAAACTCTCTAACTATTATAACCACACTACTTTATGATTAAGATATGCCTGACTTTCCATCACGGTGCCGCGCTGTTTCTATTGTTTATAGTGCTCCATAGTGCTTCCTAGGCACCTGCTGTATTTCCCCACAGTACATGAAAGCAACCATGTCCGTGGGAAATTAATTCATGATATCCTACAGCCCGTGAAGGCAGCAGAAACGCGCGGAAACAATCATGGCTGAAGCAGTAAGTATTCACCTGCTGGGTTCATCATTAAAACGTTGTTTCTGTAAGATGTGTCCAAAAAGAAAAAGTCTAATTATTACACTTGACCATGATACCACCAGAACGGCTCAAACCGTCTTCTACTGGGAACAACTAACTAGCTAGCAGTTGTAGTTGGACTAGCTAGCTAACGTCACGTTCACTTTCATCTTCAAACCAAAGCTTTCAAAACGTCCACTATTTTTCTTGCTTTCACTTTCTTCTTTGCTTTCAAAGTTAATATGTGAAACGATAGAGAAGTTAAAGCTATTATCTAATGTTTTGGGGTATGTGATGTTAGCTAAGTCAACTTAAAGAAGCAGTTGCGTTGTTGAAACGGAAAGCTCCTCTGCAGCCAGTCCAAGTGTTCGCCGTAAAGTTGCGAGGCATAAGAAAATGATTCCACCCTTTTACCGTTGATCTGCAAAAGTGATTGGATTTCCTACTGATTAATGACTCAGGAAGCGCTCGTATTGTTGTAGATAAGACAGTGATGTGTTCATGAGGTTTGATTTTTGTTTGGTTGAAAATTAACAAAAAAAAACATTTTATAAACATCTAAACAGGTCTTAAAACTATTTGAAAAACATCTTTGTCAGCTTTAGCTTATAACCTGTATATATCAGTCAGGAAACAGTTGCAAGGAATCACACACAAAAAGTGTAATTGCAAAAGTATTATTTTCTGGTTAATAGTTTTCAATTACAGTCAAGACCCATAAATATTGGGATAGCAACACAATTCCAACATTTTTGGCTCTGTACAGCGTCACAATGGAATGAAACAAACAAGATGTGCTTCAACTGCAGGCTGTCCGCTTTAATTTGAGGGTATTTACATCCAAATCAGGTGAATGGTGTAGGTTGCATATATGCCTCCCACTTTTAATTAATGGCAAAGGGACAGAAAAAAACTCATAAATCAAACTTTCACTTTAATACTTGGTTGCAAATCCTTTGCTGTCAATTCCTTTTTCTGCTCTTTGGATCTCATCTTGAGAGTTGCAACAATGAATTCCAAATGCATATAGCACACTTGAAATGAACGCTGGAGCTATTATCTGTTCATTGTAATGGGGATAATGAGGGAATAACACACACCTGGCCATGAAACAGCTGAGAAGCCAATTGTCCCATTATCTTTGGTCACTTAACAAGTGGGAGGCACATATGCAAACTGTTGTAATTCCTACACCGTTCACCTGGTTTGGTGTAATGTGCAGTTGAAGTACATTTTGTTTGATTCGTTTCAAATCCGTTGTGGTGGTGTATAGAGCCAAAAATGTTGGAATTGTGTCACTGTCTCAATATTAATAGACCTGACTGTATTTTGATTCAGACACAGTCAGGCAGCAGTTAGTATAACTGTGAGCACTGTCTATTTTTTTGTGTTTTTTTGTTTTTTTGGTTGATTTGACTTTCAAGCAAGAAATATTGCCAGCACAGATCAGTACATCTGTCCTCTTTGTCCCCCAAATATCACAGTGTGAGGGGCAGGTTGTAAACCCACCACCCAAGCGCAGACGTATCCTGAATGCAAAAGCTATCAAGCCAGTGCCAGTCTACTCAAATAAGGTAAAGCACCTGTGCCCCATGATGAGATGATGATCTGGCCTTTTCCAAAAAGTGAAATTATGTGTTTTAGATGATTTAAATGTTTTTTTTAGGTTAACAGCAGTCTGCAGCTTAGACCGGTGGCATCAGCTATAAGTAAAAATGAAGAGACAGGTAAATCAGAGTTTGATAAAATTAAAGGCAGCAGGAGGTGATTTTTATAATATGCGTTTATCTTTGTGTTCAGATGATGGTGCAGACGACAGTTTGTGGTCAGAGTTTCCATCTAAAGAAAAATCTGCAGCCGTTGTCTACCTCAGTGAGTCCGAGGAGGATGAAGCAGGCTATGCAGCGAACCAAAGACAACAGAGGCAAATGTAAATAGTGAAGCTGATTTCTAATAACTGATTTACCCCCCCCCAACAAAACTCTCTCTACACATTTACTGTAAAACACTAGATTGGAATGGGTAACTATTCATTCCTTTTTTTCAAATTATATTCGAATGGTAAATAAAATATTGAAAATAAAAGATTTTATGGGCACTAAATTTCACTTGGACTTTCAAAAGAGCCAATTTTTTTAATTCCTGAATGTTAAAAAGTGATCTTTTTTTTCCAACTGATTATAGTATAATATTATAAATGTACCTTCATGCAGCTAGACATAATTTAATAAATGTACATCTTATTAAGATGAAAATATTATGCAATTATTTAAATTGAACTGCTGTGTTTCAGAGAGACTGTAAGCTGCCCATCTCCTCCACCTCTAAGTCCCATTCAGAAACAGTCCAGAAAGGTTAAACAGAAGCTCAGGTGAAGCTTTCTTGGTTCATTTGTTTTTTTTACTAAATGAAGACGTGTTTATACTGTAGTTTATTCACATTAATTACACCTGTATGATAATAGTTATAATAAATTGTAGACTGCAATGGTTACAGTAGTAATAATGGTAAAAAGTTGGTGCAGCTAGTTGTGCTGTAGTACTTGAGGAGTCAGGTGGTTTATGAACAGTAACAGTTGAAGTCAGAGGTAGTAAATTTCACATCTAAAACTATGTCTGTGTTTGTCTCCCACAGGGAACTCGACAGGAATCTACGTGCAGTGAACTCCCTCCTTTCTCCTGTGTGTCAAAACAGGACGAGCTCCAGACACACCCAAAGTTGCACGTCTTTGATGTTAGAGGAAGAACAAGATGATGAGGATGTAGTCATAGTTACCCCGGGGTCTGACACTTTCCCATACAGCTCATTGGTTCGGGAGATCCCTCTCAAGATCCGTTGCAGAACAGACATCCACAAGATCCCTGTGTTATCTGTAAGTATGAAGACATGCCACTTAAATTTAAGAACCTGTTTAAGAATGTGTTTTTTTGTCATTCTTATAGTCAACGCCTTTAAGTGATGTAGTGACTCAGCTGTCGGTCATCCTGAATGTTCCACCCCCTCGCCTCATGTTGTTGAGAGAGGAGCTAGAGCTGCCAACACAGTCGACCGTCAGTGAGCTCGGCCTCAGCATTGCAGATATTATAGGTGGGTCACGTAACATGACAAGTTTCTTTTTCTGTTATTGTATTACTTTTTATAGTATCATAAAATATTGCCACATAATGAATTTATAGCATAAGAACACAAATGCAGTGTACTGCACCATTATTAAGCTAAATGCTGTTCTACGCAACTAAAAGGAAGCTGTTTCACACTTACTGTATTATCACAATGACTGAGTCAAATGTTTGTAGTTTTTCATTACGTCACCAGAGGAAGACAAAGCACTGTTCATGTGATCGAACCATTTAACTGCAATCTCATTATCTAATTTTCTTACTTTTCTGCACTGTCTGTATTATTATTATTATTAGTATTATTATTATTATTATTAGTGTTGAATTTAATTTCATTATAATATTTAATTTCATTTATAATAATATAAACAGTAAATGTATGTACAATGTATATTGCTTGTAAACATGATTAAACTTGAGCAACCAATATAAACAATTTGAAAGCTGTCTAGGCAAGTTTCTGGACCAGACAGTGTTGCTTTCAGTGTAAATATAGTTTCAAGTGGAATAGAAGAAAGTTTCTTAAAATAGCTCAGATGTCTGCGAATTCAGATCTTTATAACAGACCACTTTGAGCACCTTTTTCGTTTTGCTTTTTCGTCTAGAGTGTGTTGTCATGGCAGCAGAGGATAGAAGTGAAGCTGATGAAGGCAGTAACATCACTCTGAGACTTCATGGCAAAGACAGAGACTCATCTCAAGAGTTTTCATTGCACAAAGTTTGTACCTTCTGTTTTTCTTTGTTGTGTATATGTGTGTTTGTCCTTGAAACAGATAGAAACTTAAACCTTTTGCATTACAGGATGCACCATTGGGCTCCATCTTCTCACAATACTTGTCCAAGATGCCTGTAAGCGTCCAGAGAAATGTCCGCTTCCATTTTGATGGCTCAAAAGTTACACACAGCCAGACGCCAGCTCAGCTCAGCATGGAGGATGGAGACATAATTGAAGTTTGGACTTAAAGATTTACATTACATGATCATAGACACAGCTTGAACAGAAGCTCCAGTGTACACCCATGTGCTTCTTTACTGGAGGTACCTGCATAGTTTGTGTAATTAAAAACTTCATAAAATGATTTACAGGCTTCAGTTATGAGCCTAAAGTTCAAATCTAATTTACACACTTAATTATTTAATTAGTAATAATTTAACATAAAATACAAAAGACACAGACCTGATTTCAGTGTAAAAATATGACTGAATGTTACTCATTCAAAAATATGACTGAATGTTATTCATTCAGTCATATTTTGTAAAATGTTACTTGGTTACTTTATTTGTATATTTTGAAAATGCAATGTTATTTAAAAGTGTTTTAGCTGCCCTGAAAACAAAAAAACAAAAAATGTCAGGACCTTCCATGGTTTATTCTAAACTTGTTTAGCATTTTTCATTGTAAAACATCCTTGTCTTATTACTTCTTGCATGTAACATGCTTGTGTAAATAATAAAATGAGTGCTTGATAATAATGTGAGTGGTGGACAAAGTATTGCATCTGTTTTTGATGCGTTTTTCTACTAATTTCACTGCGTTACACGTATTTACGTTGCCTTTAATCAAACGATGTCATGTGACTGACAGCTAACAAGTCATGTGAGCTGCCGACCGGAAGTTAGTCCGTTTCCATCATGGCGGCGCTAAAGATGCTTTATGTTTGAGTCCTTTTTCGGTTACTAGTGTACATTTGGCAGACGGTGTTCACGGGAGAACTATTTAGCACAAGCAGTCAGTATGAGTCTCGAGTAGCATTTATAGCTGTGTGTGAGACGGAGAGAAGCTTTGCAGCGAAAGAAGAAGCGTCCGTCCTGACTCATCCTCTCAGGTAAACATTACCAACCAACAACAACAACCGACGCAACTGGACGTAACGTTACGGTCGTAGAGTGTGAATTATTCTGACTTCAGTTTTCCCAAAGGCTTGTCAGGAAACGTTTGGGAAATTAATTAGTCACAGAACGTAAGCAGTATTCTTGTCAGTAGAAAGTGAGTGTAAGCTGATGCTGATGTTAAACTGCTAGCAAAAGTATGGGTTAGCTCATGTAGCGCAATAGTAATAATAGCTGTGTTACATGTATTTCATTTACCTATCTACATATACTTTATGTTCTGTTAAGACCGTTTCCACAAACCTGCTGTAGATACCGAGCCCTTATGTTGAGAACGCTGAGATTCCATCTAACGCTTCGTTTTGTTAAGCTATATGCGGCTAATTCTAAATAAACAGCCTGTGTGTAAAGTTTTTTGCAAAGCACCTAAAGCGGCCACATTTCTGAATGACGTCCCCAGCGCTGTTCTCCCAAGGCGTCTCTCCCTCTTTCACAGATTCATAGATTCATCCTAACACGTTGTAACGTCTCGTTGTGAAGAGGTAGAACAGTACACTACACACACACACTACAATTGACTTGGATTCTAACTAGTGACACGGAGACCGTGGTTGATTTCCCTAGCGGCCAAATTAAAATTGACATCATTTTAATCAAAACGAAACTCCGTGAAAACATTATTCTGCTGTTGTTTTTATTTAGTCGAGCTTGAGCATGAGTTAAAGCAGATGAGGAGCAATGTGGGTTTAGGAAGGGTTTGATTATTTGTGGAAAGCTTCCTGATCGGTGTGTTTGTTTACAAGGAGGCAAAGTCCAGGAAACTTGTTTCTTTTTTTGACGAGTCTTTCACTTTACTTCTGATGTTGTCTTGTCTTAAGTACACAATAATTCCAAGTAGGAACATTTTAGGAAGCTTCAATAACAAGACATTCATTCACACTTTCAATACGTTTCTAAACATTCTAAACATTAGTATGAGAATGTCATGGTAATTTGTTACCACAGCAAAATAATGCGAGAGGAAAAGAAGAGCAGCAGCAGTGAATGCAGGTCAGTGTCTCTATATATTTGCTGATGTCGTCAAACCTCCCCCCCCCCATATGTGAGTGTGACAATGAGCAGCAGAGTAAGTTCCTTTGGTGGAATGTGCCCACAAGTGTGAAACAGCTGATAATGTCAGACATTCAGCCACTTCCCAAAAGTCCTTTTTCATCACTACACAGTATCAGTCAAAAAAAATGTAACCTCTTTTAACCTCTCTGTACATGAAAAGTTTTAATGTGAACACACTGTGGAGACGAGCGGACCATAGATCAGTCATTGATTTGACTTAAGAAAGTTGGTTTATTCAGGTCTTTGCATGATTAAGTACACATAGCTCACAGCGTCAGCAAGTCTGGACACAGTTCAGTCCCTCGTTGACCCACATGTGATTGTGATCACATGGCATCAGTTTCACACAGTCATGCCTTCTCCATTCTAACTAGCTTCCTCATTTCTTTAGGCTCCACAGCTTTAATCTCTAAAAGTAATTGAAAGTGATTATTAGCCTCCTGCACTTGTCTTAATGAGTAGTCAACTTTTGTAAACTGACTATCTGTAGACGTTTAGTCTAAAATGTCTGACGGTGTCGACAACCCCATTGTGACAGATAATAAAGATTGTCATGGTTCATGATCTGATCAGGTCATTGTTAGTCGCAGCAATCAGTGTGTCCTTTGAGCAGCACTCAGGTGTCAAATGCAAACATGCACCATTAAAATGCAGACATGAAACACGCTGTACCTACAAATACACTTTCGATATCACTGTTACGGGAGACTGGGTGTTTACTCAGGTTTCTGATAAACCAATATGATCCCACATGACCAGACTGCTGGCAGGGCAGAGACTGAGAACTAGATTTTCCAGATCTAGAGTTGCTGCTCTCATGCTTGTATTCATGACTTAAAATTGTTTTTGGTTCAGTATATTAACTAACGTGGTACACATCATGCTCATCCTCATCAGTTCTAGGTTTATTTTTAGGACATATTTTTGATCTCATGATCCTTAAAGTTCTGTAAGTATTAAATAATAAGATTTAGGTCAATTAATTGAGGCTCTTCTCAGTGTTATTTATTGCTGGGGTTTCCGTTATTCTACAAAGATTTAAAAGTTTTGGTGATGAAATGTATCATTTGAAGTATAACAAACATTACTCCCATTTCCTCATTTACTCTTAAAACCTCAATTTCACCAGGGACATGGAACCAAGCTTGAATACAGGACAAAAGTACATTTAAATGACACCATTATGGTGGTGATGGTGCTGTGTGGACTTATTGTGCTGATCCCTCTCCCCAGCACCAACCATGTCTCAGCCCCTGTCTGACTCGGCGCCGTTCTTCTCTGATGACAGCGAGGCGGAGGGTCCAGAAGAGCAGGACAGGGTGGCGGGTCATGGGTTGGAAGAGGAATCGGCCAGTGGTGTATCTAGAATCCGAGCACTGCTGACCGTTCTCATCCTCTGCTACATAAACCTCCTCAACTACATGGACCGGTTCACTGTGGCAGGTACAGCACCACTCCAGTGGCCACACAGGAACCGATCAGCTGTTTTTCCAGTCTTCATATTTAAGATCTGTCCTAGATAAACTCAGGAAACATTACTGCATACACACACATTATTCCTGTTTACCCTAAGCTGGGGTCCACACAGTCTTCTGTCTGTTTATTTTGCTTGGTGTAAAATTAATGCCTTTTATTGACCCCCAACAGGTGTTCTGCCCGACATTGAGCATTTTTTTGGGATAGACGATGGAAAGTCTGGCTTGCTACAAACAGGTAGGAGAATTAAACCCACTGTGTAGATTATTATTTTGAGGAATCATTTTAATTGCATTTTTTAATGCTTTTAAAATCACAATGGTTGTCCTCCAGTTTTTATCTGTAGCTACATGTTCCTGGCTCCCTTGTTCGGATACCTGGGTGACCGGTACAACAGGAAGGTCATCATGAGTGTTGGCATTACATTCTGGTCCTTGGTGACACTTGCAAGCTCCTTTACCCCTAAAGAAGTGAGTTGCATGTTTTTAGCTGTGTCCACAGTGACATGATCACCTTGGACTTATGTATATTATTATTATTTAACCTTTTGAATTGGAGTCTCTTATCTAAAGCGTCTCGTTCTGTGTAATCCTGCAGCATTTCTGGGCCCTGCTGTTGACGCGAGGCCTGGTTGGAGTCGGGGAGGCCAGTTACTCCACCATTGCGCCCACTATCATCGCTGACCTCTATGTGAAGGAGAAGAGGACGAATATGCTCTCAATATTTTACTTCGCCATCCCTGTCGGCGGGTGAGGAGAGAGGTTCTCTTTTAATAATAGAAAGTTTCTCCATCTGAGTTCTTTTTCTTTCTTTTTTTTAAGTGGTCTTGGATACATTGTGGGGTCACAAGTCAGTACTGCAGCAAAAGACTGGCACTGGGCTCTACGGGTGAGTCAGGGAGGTTTTATTCTCCCGGTCTATTCACGCACAAGCCTGTGGAGTGTGTTTTACGTTTGTTTCTCCTCCAGGTGACTCCAGCACTGGGGCTGATCGCTGTGCTGCTGCTGATGTTCGTGGTGAAGGAGCCTAAAAGAGGAGCTATTGAAGCTCGTCCAGAGAATCATCTGCACCAGACCAGCTGGGTAACAGACCTGCTGGTCCTGAGCAAGAAGTAAGTTCACTTAGTCAGTCAGGGACTTTTTTTCTACAACTTTATTACACATTCTCCACCAAGTAGCTAAAACGAAACTAGTTTGGTTTGGTTTTAGACACCTTTTAACCAAAGAGTGTAAATTAAACATGTATCCAAATAGTTTATATTGCTCTCTTGACAATTTATACCAACATTCAGTAGGGCTCAGGCTTTTTGTTTTTTAAAAGGCTAATTTGGAGTCGACATGACAGTCATAAGTCCACATTCACTGAACCTTTGTAATTAAACTGTCTAACCTGTTTGACAAGGTGAGATCTTTGCTGCTGACCCACCAGGGTACTGTTTCACGCAGTCCACTATGTGATCATGTTTTTATTGTCTGACTTAAAGCCATACCAGCAGCTCGTATTTGAGCCGACTAGAGCCAAAATGTGCAGTTTCTAGTCACATGGTGCCATCCTCTGCAACATGCAACTCCAGCAGAAGCCTGCTGTCAAGCTGCCCCCAGGTGTGAAATACTGTGTCGACTCTGTGGCTCTACATGTAACCACCAGCTCATGTCTGAGTCACTTTGGAACGTTTATGTAGTGGAGATGTCAGAAGATTGTCACACAAGTCAAGCGGCCCGAGAGTCTCACATCTGACTTGAGGTGCTGTGGACTGAACTTAGCAAAATGTTCTCAAGCTGCTGGAAATTTTAAATCTGCATTCGGAGGTGTTATCGCACTTCAGCGACTTCTCAAACTCTGGAGGCCCCCCTTGTCATAACACCTTAAAACCTAAGTGCCCAAGATGAACTGTCCAATGACTCAGTGAGGACTGCAGTGGAGCTGCTGCTGATAAATCTTGTTTATTTTGCAGCTACAGCTTTGTGTTGTCCACTTTCGGCTTCACGGCGGTGGCATTTGTCACCGGCTCGCTGGCGCTCTGGGCGCCAACGTTCCTCTACAGAGCGGCCGTGTTCAGCGGGGAGAGAGCGCCCTGTGAGGACGGTCAGTGCGCCTCCTCAGACAGGTAACGTTTGTGTGCTCGTACAGCTGAGCATCCCATTCCATGGTTACTTGAATGAGCGAGCCCCATGTCTTTTCCTCTGCCCGCAGCCTCATTTTCGGAGCCATCACCTGCATCACCGGTATCCTGGGCGTGGCCAGTGGCGTGCAGGCCAGTCGGCGGCTGAGGACAAGGACGCCGCGAGCCGACCCACTGGTCTGTGCTGCGGGTTTGCTCCTCTCGGCTCCTTTCCTCTACCTGGCCATTGTCTTTGCTGAGGCCAGCACTGTGGCCACATATGTGAGTTCTCATCCTCCATATCCTATCACTGTACTTCTACTGAACACTAACACTGCTTTTCCATCTTCACTCTTATTCCGAACTCTTAAAGCAACAAATACCATAAATCAGAGATGTGAGAACTGATGAATGGGAAGAGTTGAGCTATGAACATGATGTGTTTTCTGCATTTCTCCAGATCTTTATTTTCCTTGGAGAGATGTTCCTGTCCATGAACTGGGCCATTGTCGCTGACATTCTCCTGGTGAGTCACCAGTTACTACTTGTTTCCACAGTAGTTCTTTGATTCATAAATTTTCCTTTGTGTACATGCAACAATATTGAAAATTCAGTAAATTAATGACCATTTTCTCAACTGTTTCTCAGTACGTGGTTGCTCCTACTCGTCGCTCCACGGCGGAGGCCTTGCAGATCGTCATCTCTCATCTACTGGGAGACGCAGGAAGTCCATACCTGATAGGAGTGGTAGGTGTAATTTGTGGGGTGATGAGAGGAGGGAGGTGGATGTCACTGGAGGCTGCAGAGGCTCCCTGTGGTATAATATATAAACCCTGTCCTCATCCTTCTGCCTGTCTTAGATTTCAGACTCCCTGAGGAAGTCAGACTCGTTCCTCTGGCAGTTTCGGTCCCTGCAGCTCTCTTTGCTGCTCTGCTCCTTCGTGGCCGTGGTGGGTGGCGGCTTTTTTCTTGCCACTGCACTCTTCATTGAACAAGACCGTGATCGGGCTGAGCGCTACGTCCCCACAGGTTGGAATCCACCGCTTATGTTTGATGAACTCCACAAAGTACCATTCTATATAAGTTTAAATGTCTGTAGCAAATAAACAATTGCTTGTTTGTCTTCAGATCGGAAACGGTCTAAATTCTTTCCTCGTTTATCTCCGGTTACAGATGACGAGCCGATTGTGGTACCAAAAAGCGGACGATCCACTCGGGTACCAGTCTCCAGTGTTCTGATCTGATTTGCTTCTTCTTGTACTGAGTCCAAGGAGGTTTTTTTTTTCTTGTGTACAGTTTGGACTATCTGCCATGCAGAATCTTTTAGAAGCCTTCTTTTGAGGTTTTGGCTTAATAATTACATTTATAACTTGCCAAGGGATGACGGAAAAGGAGCATTTTCTATTATGCGCTGCACAGAGTATGCAGGACCTGGTGGAGTCATGACGTTACATGCTAGCCAACACTGGTACACCTGACTTCTATAGCCTTTACATTATGTCAGCATCAAAACCAAATGATCTGGTAAAGCCAAGACAATATGGTCCATGTTCTTAGTATAACCACAACCAAAAACAGGAGTTTTATATGCAGATTTATTGATCAGTTTTCCTCTTTGGGTACGTTTGAGCTACTTTTATTAACACTAACCATCAAACAGTTTTGGATGTCAAGTGATGGCCGTCCTGAATATGGGAAGAACCTCACTACCTTTTATTCATTTTATGTTACTATTGTTTTGCAATCTGTCTTTTCATTTCTATAAAACATGTCCAGTCTTTTTATTGGAAATTTTCTTTTTAAGAACTAAGATTTTGCTGTTAGTCTGTTTTCAGGTGTCATCGCATCCAGCTCAGAGCGCTTCACTAAGTCCAAGTAGCTTGTCAGTTTGTTTCCAGTGAGGTTAGGCACAGCCTGTGCATAACATGTAAACTTTTATTTAAACTGAAGGGAAAAAAGCTTTTAAATGAATGTTAATAATTAAAATTGTTTAACTTTGCATTATTTTAGCAAATCACTTTGGTGAGGCATTAAACTATATTATTTTCAGATTTAATTGTGTAATTGTATTGATTTGGAGATAAAGTGTCTGCCAATAATTAACATGTTGCTGAACTAATTCTTTACAAATAATAGTCCTCTAATATTAGAAATATAAGAAACACCTGAGGTCATAACCTATGACTGATTGATGAGGTACAACACAACATAAATGCTACTGCAAGGGGGGGCCAGGATGCCAGGTCCGAGGGTGGACCTGGAGTCATCATCCTCCCCACAATCAGATTGACTTCCAAGCCCCAATAATAATAGAATTTAATGTGAGAGCAGGTGACCTAAGAATGAAGATCATTCACGGACACCAAGAATAAGTAAAGCACCTTCTGAAGCAGAGAATGAGCAGGCACATCTTAGCCGCTTCCGTTAACCGAAGGCTGAACAGTCCTGATCCCGAAGGACCCCAGAAGGCAAGAGTCCCATCTAACTACGGCCCAGTAACCTGCCTCCTGCTCCTGTCAGGCATCATAGAAGCCAAGATAAGGCACATGGATCAATATATAAGACATGCCCAGGAAGGCATTGGTAGCAACACCAGGGGAGCAAAACACCAGCTACTGGCAGACAAAGCAGTCCAAGACTGTAAGACCAGACGTACCAACCTATGCACTGCCTGGATTGACTACAGAATGCCTAATACATGAATCATGGAATCCTTGGAAATATACAAGATCAATTCTTAAGAACCTTCATCCAGGACTCAATGAGAAAGTAGAAAACTACAGGCCAACTACAAGCCAATGGCCCAAGTCAACATCAAGTGCAGCATATACTAAGGAGATGCTCTGTTGCTCTGTCCACTGCTGTTCTGTATATTCCTGAACCCCCTCAGCCAGATCATCACCAAGACTGGTTACGGGTACCTACTATAGAATAACGCAACCATCAGCCACCTCCTCTACATGGGTGACATCAAGCTGCACTGATACATACCACCAGGATACACAGCCAAGAAATCAGAATGTCATTCTGACTGGATAAGTGTGGTTGGATGGTAGCAAGGAGAGGAAAGGTAGTCAGGACTGAGGGGACAGAATTGGCAGAAGGCAAGATAGCAGATGTGGAGGATAGCTACAAATACCTTGGAATCCCACAGGCAAATGGTAACCAGGAAGATGCCGCAAGGAAAACAGCAACCATTAAGTAGCTCCAAAGGGAGGCAAGTCCTGAGAACTGGATGGGAAGATGAAATTCCAGGCGATCAACACCTACGCCCTCCCGGTCATCAGGGACCCCACTGGCATAATAAGCATGTCGACAAATCCTACCAGTGGCTGGACAAAGCTGGGCTAAAAGGCAGCATAGAGGCATTACTCCTAGCAGCACAGGAGCAGGCTCTAAGTACCAGAACACTGGAGGCTGGAATTTACCATACCTGGCAGGACCTCAGGTGCAGGCTGATGCAAGATGCTAGCAGGCAGGGCATACATGGAATGCCATAACCAACCATAGTGTACAGGAACATGCACCAACAGGCTGAAAACCCCAGAGTCCAAATGGGACACACCTCCAAAGATGATTAAGGATGACAGAACTAAGATCCTGTGGGGCTTCCAGATACAGACTGACAAACTGTCCAACCAACCCGACATAGTAGTGGTGGACAAACGATAGAACAAGGATGTAGTGATAGATGTAGCAATGCCAGGTGTCAGCAACATCAGGAAGAAGGAGCACAAGAAGGTCGAGAAGTACCAAGGGCTGAAAGAAGAGAAGAAGATGCGGAGAGTGAGGGCACAAGTGGTACCCGCAGCGATAGGAACACTAGGGGCTGTAACACCCAAACTGGAAGAGTGGCTTCAATAGATGCCAAGAAAAACATCCGAGATCTCTGTCTAGAAGAGGGCAGTTCTAGGAACAGCTAAGACACCGCGCAGAACCCTCAATGAAAAATGAAATGTACTGTATCACAATCTTTCTAGAATCTCCAGTCTTGTGTTTTCAAGCTGACAGGAAATAGGTTGGGGTAATAAAATAATCTTTCAGCATCTCTGCAAGTCACTGTTGAACCATAGACTTAATCCAACAGCAGTATACATGTTAAACCACGTAAATAGGTTCTCTTGGGCACCTATCAGCTGTTTACATGTAGGAGAAACCTCCAAGCCAAATAAAGCATTAACTGTTACAGTAGGTTACTTAATGAAACAATATTCTGTACATGATAAAATGATTGTGGTTGATCTTCCCACAAATAACATCCACCAGCTCAAATTTAATGAGTTCGCAAGCATTAAGGAAAACAGGTCAATTAATCCTGGTTAATCAAATGGTACAAGGACTTAAACACCCAGGTAACTACTTATCACGTATTACTGTACCACTTAATATACAGTGTTTATAATGAACCCATTTTAACCAGTGTGAAACTTTAACAGTAAATCAAGAACATTTAATGCACCACGACATCAGTAAGATAAAATTGGTCATTCTTATTATTATATACTCACTAAAATGAATATGTCTTATTACTGATACTAGTAATAATGTTTAACTTTTGATTTAAATTAGTTTGCTGATGATGTTTGTCTAATGTGTGTACTGTGGTGTTTTCCAGCCTCTTCCCCACAGGTGCCCCCTCGTTCTCCCTCGCGTACAGGGGCTTTCTCTCTTTCTCTTTCCCTCTCCTCTTCTTGCTGAATCTTCTCTTGACAGCAGGAGGAAAGAGGCCTAGTGAAGACACGAGAGGAGTGAAGAGGAGAGGACTACTCTACCGCCTCTCCGTGTGGTTTCCTGTTTGTAGGTGGGAGGATGTAAAGACGGTTGCTGCAGCGTTCGCAGAGTTGCAGCTTTTTAACACCCGGCAACAAACTGAGATGTCACATTTGCGTGTCCTGATTGGTTCGGGGTGTTTGTGTGGAGCTTTTTTTCTGACATTTTGCTGCTGTAAGCTGCAGGGCCCCCCTTTTCCAATTTCCACCGCCAGTTGCAAGTTGCAGTTGAGTGACTGAGAAAGGGCAGTTTAATCAACCCACACACCTCGTTCCTCACGAGAGAGATGTGAGCTTTTACGGTAGTTGTTTTGGTTAGTGACTCACCTTGTTGGTGAGTCATTCAACCTTCACAGAATGACCCTGAATAACTTGTTTTTAAAATCTTTGTCTTGTATCAAGTGACTTTTGATGATTCTCTCTCTCTTTTGAGAGACTGGAGCTTCCTCTGTTTGAATGCTTAATCTCTTTTCTTAGAAGAATCACTGAGGAAGACGAACTATCAGAGGATCTGTGGCGGGAGGCAAAACGAAACCCATCATCTCAGCTCGGGAGGTGATTGGGTGCAGTGCTGACGAAGAGGGAGGGAGGAATCGGCCAAGTAGGTTGCTGAAGGTGCAGATCAGACACCAGAGCAGCTAATCGACGAGTCAAAGTCGAGGTGCAGTGTAAATAGGTCCAAGGTGAGCAAAGACGTCCTCAAACATGACGGATGACGGGCTACATTAGGCGTCACATGTGGACCAGATACTGTGGGGGGACACGAGACCAGCTGCAGGCCCCAGAACTTCACCAATCCTCTGTCGTCCGCCTAATCGTGTCTTCAGTCCAAGGTTGTCCTCAGGTGTAGGTGAGTGTTTGGTTACATTGTTCCTTAACGTTGTAGCATCTCATCAGGCAGGAGATGGTTCCTAGCATGAACAGGGGGAGGTTCAGTTTTCACACTGAGGCCAAATGGGCCAAACCAAGCCAAGAGGTTGATGCTACACAGAGTGACCTCAGGCCATGCGACCTCTGGGTTTATCTTTGGCAGAAATCACACGTCAGATGAGTAAATGTCTGTAAATTCATGTAAATCATGTTAGATTTCAGAAAGTTATCAACTGCATGGTTGATCAACAGGCTTGTGCATTCTCAGCATTTTCATATGCAAATTAAAAATGTGAATTGAAAACAAATTAGCTGCTCACAGCTCTTGCTTTATCTCATGCACATTTGCTTTGGCTTTAAACAAGCTTCTCCCTCTGTTTCTATGACATCACCTGACTCTGGTCCTAGTTTCATGTGGGGTCGTGGGTGTTCTTTACCTGTCATCGCTCTGTGTAGAGCCTTCAAAAGCATATTGGCAAAAAACCTTTTTGTGTCATTGTCTAAAACTAAAACACATTTGTGGAGGGAATCTATTGATATTCATGAATAAAACTTTCTATTACATTGCATGTACTAAACAGGACTTGTTTGTTATTAATTTGTTACTTACTTAACATCCACCAACACAGATAAATGTTGTTTTAGACTTGAATTATATTTTTTATATTATATTTATAATATATTATACTATACAATTATTATTATATATATTAAATATTGGATAAAGACTTTTTTTTATAATGGCAAGACTAGAGATTTTGAATATGACGCTCAGCTGATTTGTCTATTAGATATTTTTCTGTCTTTCCCATCTTCCCAACCTATTTTCTCTGTGTTTGACCTATTCAATTTGGGGGGTTGGATTAATATATAATAATTTTTGTAATCTTTGAAAAGCTCAAAGTAAGTTTAAAGATGGAGGCCAATCTCACAAGATGGCTGCCTGTGCCTCAGTTGCGTCACTGCAGAGAATGTGCGCGCTTGTGGTGTTTATCTGGAGATTTCCATGTTCACGTTGTGAGTGGGTGCAGGTATTTCCTGTCAAGTGTGCGTTTCCAGGCCTCGGACTCAGCTGCACGTTGTTCAGAGGAGAGTTGAGTGTTACCAAGGAAAGAACGAGCTGAACCAGTCGGCGGCACCACGTGTTAAATGGTTTTCCTTCCTGTGCAGCACATCTCTGTGCTCAGGAGGTAGATTATTATCATCATGCAATAAAAAAACTAAGTTAGTTAATAAAACACAGCAGGTGGCTTCATCCTGTTTATTACTTGATCTGAGAATGTGTTCACGAATGAAAAGTGCAGAAGTTTTAGTGTGACTTTGTAAAGTGGGTCAGAGCAAACTGGTTGTTAACATTTATGGACTGTTTCCTTCCTCTCGGTCCCTAACCAACTATCTGTCCTCACCTCGTCACTGATCAAGTCTGACTGGTGGATGCTGTGGTTGTGGGTATGTCTGAATGAAGCCGTTAGGTCAGTCATAGTGTTATTTACCACAGAGACCTGTTGTCGTTTAGCCGACCATGTGGCTCAGAGGCTGTTCGTGTGTCTTTTAAACTGTAGCGTAGATACGCTTATTTGGCTCCTGCATTTTTACCTGATCTCGTGGTTCTTTCAGGAACATGTCATCTTGTTAATTTCAGCTGTGATGCTGTGAACCATGGCTTGTTCCTACAGTTTGTTCCCCGTGTCCCTGCTCATCTCAGTGATGATGGCTCTTATCATAAATACACATTTGTCTGTAAACGTTTTACCGTTTCTTAAAATTGAAATTTCCAGTTGTTGGTGTCTAAAACAGGAAACCCCCCAGATCGAAAAGCACCAAACATTTTGTTCACATTTAACAGGAAAGATTGTTATGGTGGATAATTGACAGATGTTTTTGAACACTGGGTTTGATTACACTTCCTGCTTCACTGTCAGATCAGATGAGACGCTGCTGATGATTCTGAGAGTAGAAGAGAGGAAGAGGAAAGGTTTGCACAGTGAAACGCAGAAAACTGGGCTGTTGTTTTCCTCTTTATGTATTTTTAAAACTGTGGTGGGAAAAGAAGGAACCCGTCCACCTAGATACTGGAAACTTTGAAACTTTGAACACTTTGTACACAAAAGCAACATTAGGGAAAAATGACCTGTAAAATGATTAAAAGCTGCGATTTAAAACTAATAATTGTTCAGTAAATGCAGAAATTTGAGGATATGCATCATAGAAAATCAATATATTCTCAGAAATATGACCTGAATAGAAGCTCCTTCATCTCACTGTACTCTCTTTTGTCCTTCTCAGATGAGCCATGGACGCCTCCTGGTTCCTCCTGGTTGTGTCTGCCGCCCTTTTGGTGTCCATGGTCCTGCTGGTCATCATGTGTCTGGACTGCAGGAGAAAAGGTCCCCTGGGTGAGATGCTTCAGTACAGACACTTAAAATGTAGTTTTAGAAAACAAATCATGTCATGTCCAGTATTTTCTGTTACTTTCACTGATTCCTCTTTGCACACATGGTTAATAGCTGCTTGACTTCACGCCCTGTGGTTGAGAGGAAAACTCTTTAACTGAACTCATGGCAACATTTTCACTTTTTGCGATGGTCAATATAGACTCTGTTATAAGATGTGAAATGTTAAGATATATTGTTTCTGTTTGATTTCAGTCTCCATCAGAGAAACAGATCCCTCAGATGAATACATAAAGTAAGTCGTCTAGCCTGAAGGCTTTGCTTAAAAATGTTACATAAATTAAAAGTTTATGAAAACTTTTTCTTCTCTCTCTCTTTCAGTCCCCCACCAATAACTCATCCATGTAAGTCTGAACCAACTTATTTACCAATAATAATACGATTTATATCAAAATAATACAGTAAACATTAATCCATTAATAATCATTTAATATGTTTTGAAATTTGAACAGTGGTGACTTGACTTTTGTTTGGGCGGTTTGCTTTGAGTTTATGCTGTTGACAGCGTAGTCACTGGCTGTAACAGTGTCTTTCTCTCCCGTTAGTTGGCGTCCAGCTAACCACCGATCTGAGATCCATCCGTTCTCCCTCCAGCTTGCTGTCCCCTTTGTGAGTTACCTTTTAATCACAAAGATCATTTGACAGTTTTAGCTCAGTTTGTTTGTGGGATCTTCAGTTTATTTAAATGCATGTTTCTCAGGTCTTCAGCCGACGCTGGCTCTCACTGGCTACACAGATCCGTCACCCCAACAGAGACAGGTGAGATCCTCTGTTTCCTTTTAAAGTGTGATTGATACATTTTATTTGTGTACAGTTGTATTCTTCAAGCTGATGTAGACAGTGGCCTTTGTCCTTTCTATCCAACAGAAAGTAATCCAAGTTATGAGAATCCAGTTCAAGACGGTACGATCACATCTTTTACCTTTTTTACCACACAACACACACACAACCTTCTTTTACTTTATTTAGTAAAGTTTAGATTATTATTAGACTTGAGAATTACCTGAACAAAATAACCTTTCATGTTCTTAACTTGGGCCATGTTTGCTGTAACATATGGACTGATTAATGATGGCTCATGTTCATCTTATACTTGTTGTCTTCATATTCATAGTTGTGGATGTTGGCATGAATCCTGTTTGTTTGCACATAAAAAGCTGGAAGCAACCAACTAAACAGAACAGAGTTTGTAAATGATTTGCCCCTTTGGTGCTTTTATCTGCAGGACCTGTGGACAGCGATGTAGAAGACCCTGGATACATGTAGGACTCCTGTTTCACATTAATTTATGGCATTTTGTTTCCCTGAATATATTTAAAATTATCTCTTTATATTTTTCTTGCAGAATCGTGTTGCCTAATGAAGACGTTTCTCCTTCGAACAATCAGAGCCGAGCATCAACCCCCAGTTTAGGTACAGATAGAAAATCGAAATGAAACCATCAGCTCAGTGGCGATTAGAGGTGTGTGAAATGATCCACTTTTTTTATCCACAGATCAACACGATTACGAGAACGTACCGGAGCAGAAGGTTCCATGTCCAGACTCTGAAGAGGACAGAGACTATCTGAATGTGGTACCGCTGCACTTTCAAAGTAAGACTTCCTTCATGTTGTTTCGTACAGGAAGCACTGCTGAGCATCTCAATATATCATCTTGACTCAGTGAATACACATGGTGATATTGTGGTGTACGACTTCCAAATGAAAGGCTTCTTTGTGATTATGTCCTCAGATTCAGCTCAGAGCTTCAAAACATTACAGAAGGATGAAGGTTGGTTTTGTTGTGGCTCCTAGACTTTACATTTTAAATGTGCAGTTATTGTTTAGGAAATTTTACTTTTTTGGCATCACTGCATGGCTGGCCAGCGTTGAATGTTTCTCATGTAGTCGTTCCCACTCGCCACGCTGCAGATAGACGCCTCTCATTTACTGGGAGATGAGGAATTCAGTGTCTGACAGGAACATATATTACACGGGGAGAGAGAGAGCTCACTTCCTGCTGTCGTCACCATTGACTTCATGATTAACTCAGTACAGTTACAGATACGCTGATAGATATGGTGAGACACAAAAAAAAACACCAAGGTAAAGAGAAAATGTGAAGACTCACCTTAAATATATCAAGTGAACACAGAATATAGCAAGGGCTTTTTGACAGTTGGCTTGATGCAGGAGATGTTGAATTGGCTGTACACTAGGTAACTGAACATTTCTCTAGCGCTAGTTAGTTTGAGAAAAAAAATTGTGTGAAACAGAGGAACAGACAAGCACTGATGAACTCGTCTTCAGGCGCCAAAGCCAAATCTTTGGGGTTTGATTCTGGGGCGTCAACCATTACGAAATTACAGTTAGTCTAAATGTCTACTTGATTAGCCAAAGGGTTTTCCAAATCCGTTATCTTCTAAATAAATAATATTTAAACTCTAGTTTTTACACGCTCAATAGCAATATTTAATTTCTAATTTTGTACAAACCACAGAATCACTGTCTCAAAGCAACACAGATGATGAGGACGATGAGAGTGATGATGACGGGGGGAACTACGTCAACGAACTACCAGTAAATTAAAGTAACCTACAGATATTTGAGCTTCTTGTTTAATGCCGGTCGTCTGAGTTTGACCTTCTTTTTTTTCAGATTTGTCACGCTCACTCCAGTGCATGACCAGCACAGATGAACCGAAACGTGTGATTGGCTTCTAGCAGCCTGACCACATTACAACCACCATGGCAAATTTCTTTGCCTCCACCACTTCTAACAATCTTTGACAATTACTATTTCAGGTTTTTTTAAACGGAGAAAAGAGACCACTTAGTTCTCTGAACTGAAAATCTGTGAGGTTTCAGTTTTATCAAGCCTCTGAAAACAAGAATCTGATGCCAATGTGTGTAGATTTATGGCCCAAACTGCTGAATTTCCGCTCCCACAACAATAATTACACCTTCAGTTACAGTATATGTGTACAAATGACTGGAAGTACAGCTTAAACCAAAACTGAATACTATCACCATATTGATGTAATGTGATATTTGATGTCCTTTTAGCTAAACTACAGATTTATTTCTTACTGTTACTAAACCAGACTCATCTTCAGCAAACTTCAAACCATTCTGAAACGATTAGAAGAATATAAATCCTCTAGGTATTATTAAAACATTTCACCCATAGATATCTTCATTTGCATATCGATTTCCTTCTTCCTCTGACATTACAAGAGGTTAATGAGCTTTAGTCCAATTTTACTGACAACTCCTGAGAATGTCTGAATTCACAGAATATTTTTTACAGTATATTTATATGTTGTTATGTCTTTGTGATGTGTAATCAAATTGTCTGAATTAGAAATGTTGAAGTAACTACAATTAAAATCTAAAACAACCTAGCAACCATCTCATTTTACTGACTGTACCAGTGTATTTTACACTGTCTATTTTATTTAGTATTTTATTTTACTAAGTCACTTCATTGGTTGTGAAATGGTGCCCTTTGGTCACATCCTCTGCCCAGATGAGCACATCAGACAGCAGAGAGGACAACTCCTGGCTCCAGGCCATGTCCAGCATGTACATTTAACTGGCTGATCTATCAGAAGCTGCTAAACCACCCTCAGCTGAAAGTCACCCATAATGTTCCCATCAAAGACACTTTTTTGTTGGGGTTTTAACATTATTTAACATTACGATTATGAATTACAAACACAGCTAAAATTGCAGTTTCTTTTTCAATGGTTTTATTATTAATGAACTGGTTTTGTCTGTAAAAGGTCAGAGGTGGAATCGTGAGAAAAAAATACAATTTTTACTGCAGTCAGTTTAAAGTTGTCACTTGTTTGTCTTCAGCTTCATGCCCATGTATGAAAACAGTCTGTACTCGCATATTAAAATCCTGAAAACTTTCAGTTTGAATTAGACTGAAACTCCTCCTTTGAGAACTTTCAGGTTTCTCACAGCTTCTCTAAAAGAGCTGGGCAAAAAATGAGGATGTGTTAATTTTGTGTCAGGAGGAGGTGGAATGTTTGAGATTCAATCAGGCAGCAATGCTGTTGTCCGGCATGAATCCAGATGTGATGAGGCTGTTTCAGTTTGCAGAGGGATGGAAGGACAGTTGCTGGGTCGGGTGAGGCTGAACCTGAACAGCTATAAACAGACACAGAAAGAAAAGTTATATTAAATTGTGACAGAACTATTAGAAACTTCTACCAGATTAAGAAAGGTGGGTCACACAATTTTTTGCGAACCAGATATGTTAACTGAAGTGGATATACAGATAAACACAATAGAGAAACAGGTACAATAATGAAAAAAAACAGAGGACATGGATGAAAGAAGCCTAAAAAAAGTTAATTTTAAGATATTATTAAGTTAACTATGATTTTGTCCATTTTGTTATTACATGACATTGGTGGTGTTCATAAAAGAAAATGATGAATTTATTTTAACAAAACTAGCTTATTTTATTTATTCATTATTTGTCATGTTTAATGCTGATCATTTCAACAGCGAAAAGCTGCTGTGCCTTACCTTGAGGAGGCCCTATGTAGAAGTGCTGTGGCGCTCCCTGTTGGGGTGGTGGCCCGTGCTGAGGGTTGGAACCACTGCCCTGCTGAGGAGGGCCATAATGCAGCATCACAGGAGGATGACCATGACCAGCCGAATGGTGAGGTCCCGACATACCTGCTGTGACATGAGCCTGCACGGGTCAAAACGGCAGAGTCAAGCTTCCAGTCATTCCCATAGGAATTTTAAACTACTGCCAGAAAACGTGTTAAAGCTGTTGGTGCTATAAAACTACTTTAGCAGATAAAGGCATAATAAGACCAGGCAACTAAGTTCACTAGATGGAAAACACAATGAATGATTACACAATTAACTAATAAAAATGTCAGATTTGGTTATTACATTAAATAAAATCTATTGTCCTCAGATGCTAACACAAACTCACTTTGAGCCTGATATTTGATAAAAACAAATATCAGTGTAATGAAAATAATGAATAGTTTTTGGTCACATATGCAAGTTAAAATTTTAATCTTTTACACCAGTTTCTCTTAATGCTAAACTGATTTGTGGAAGACAAAGTGAACCTGTGCGAGCTGGCTGATTGACGGGAAGCCATGTGGGAGAGGCTGGTGGGCGGGCAGGCCATATCCCTGCATGGTGTAGGAGGTCTGTGGAGAGCTGTGGCCCGTTGGCAGGTTAGGAGGAGTGTGAGCTGACAGTCCTCCGGTGTGGAACATAGACTGAGGCTGGGGACCACCCTGGTTTGTCTGAGAATAAAAGTGTGTGAAAACAATAAACAAGCCACCAAAGTAACCTCTTCGAGAAACAGACCAAAAATCCTGGCATTACTGAGATGTAACACTAAAATTTGCAGCCAGTCAAAGAAATGTCTGCAGCCACACAAACCTGGGCGTGTCCTGGACTTGGTGCAGTGTGGGGCTGACTCCCAGTGGGGGTGCTGGAGGGCTGAGGGGGATGAATGGAACCCGAGTGGTGCGAGAATGACTGAGGGGCTAACAGTAAGCAAGGACCGATGATCAGACAGACATCAAATGAAATTAACAAAAACAAACATTAGGTTTAGGTTGGATGTTATCATGCTCCTTTTTACTTACTATACATGGCCTGCGGTGGGCCTGCTGGGCCCTCAGTCTGACCAGGATATTGAGGACCAGGGGGACCCATCGGCTGAGGAGGGGCTCCAGGAGTCAACAACCTTGCACCGCCTTGGAGGACTGAGTAAACAGGCTGTTAATAAAATAATAGAAGAAGAAATTGAAAAAATAAAGCACAACAAGGATTTTATCAACTAAAAGACAGACTAAGAGGAAGATAACTTTTTCTATTACTTTCATATATCTATTATTACAATTCATTCTGATTTAATGTTTTTGATGTTTAATAATCATGTATAACTTTGCCTTTGACTTGATCAAAGTGCTTTGCATCAGGTAACCACAATGTTTCCGTGTATTTACCCACTTCTCTTCCTGTGTTTCACATGGGTAAACAGTGCTGTCACACTATCACCCCCCCCCACACACACACACACACACAGAAAAGCCCATGTCAAAGAGTCAGGTCCTGTCCAAAGTGAGTGAGGGACAAACAGTCACATGTACACAAAATAATGCAATAACCTACAAATCAATAAAGCAAAAAATGTTATTGCCCTAAAATTTTTTATAAACATCTTTCCAAAAAGCTGTACTTTTCTGTCAATTGTCATGTATCTGTCTTTAATAATTTAAAGATGTACCTGGCCATGGTAGTGTGGGGGCATTGCCTGAATCACTTGACCATATGGCAAATACGACTGTGGGTACGGTGAAGCCACCAGAGGGGGTCCCGCTGCTGACGCTGCAGCTGAAATCATGGGGGAGGCTGGGGACGTGTGGTGATCCAGCCGGGGTCCCACCACCGGGCCTGAAACAGCAGAACAGGAGTTCACTGACTTAGGCTCATTCTTTTCACACTGAACACTACTATAATGCTTACAAGGACATAAACAGGTGCTGAAGTTAAGCAGACCTCTTAAGTTTAAACTTAGCAGATATTCATTATTCAATTTTGTGTTTTTTAAAATGTATTTATGACTTAGAATTAGGCACTTGTTTGTGTGCACTGTGTACCTTTGGCTCTGGGGTATTTGCCCTGGTTAACGGTTGACACCGTGTACTGATACATTTGTGGAGCCTGAGGAAATGATCAAAGGAGTGACATCAGTCTTTACTACTATCTGACTACTGTTGTCAAAGTACATTATTCAAACAAATGTCATGGTTTCAAACCTGGATTGAGTGTCCCTGGATGGGTATGGGGGAGACGTAGGATAGGTAGTGTCCAGCTGGGCTGCTATAGAGGGCTCCAGGCTGGCCTGGAGGAGGCAGAACCACAGAGGGAGTTGGGGGAGTTGGCCGAGGAGGTGTGGGGGTTGAGGCAGGCTTCTGTCACAACAAAGAGACCATTCATCATTTTGTTAAGAAGGTATAAACTTTTAGGTAAGGTTTAGGTAAACCTTACTGAACTGTAATAATATTAATACAGTTTAAAATCAGTACTCAGTGCTCATTATGAGCACTTAACAAAGTATTAAATGCTGATAAAACACACTAACCAAGATAGAGTTTCCTTTTATGGGTAGAAATTCCTTTGCGTTCGGATTCAGTGTAGAGTTTTTCACTTGCCTGAAATACAGAAAATAAAGGTTATTAAGAGGTTATAAAAAACATAAACACACACACACATGCAGTCCCATCTGGAGGAACTGAAACAGCAAACTAATTAGTTTGTTTTTCATTTACAGGAAAGACATTTTGCCTCCTAGTGTGTTCATCTATTTAGTTATTTCAAACAATCTATAGAAATATATAAAACTCAAAAAGACTGAATGAACCATTTGATGATATGCCCCACAAGGTGCAGGTAACCACATTTGAACCAAATTTTTGACTATGGTAGACAAACTGAGCAGGGGCCATAGCAAGAATACTAGTTACTTACACCACAGCGGCAGTCACAGCCTCTGTCCGTTCACTGCTGTGTGGACAGGGCTCCTCGCCGCTGCTTGGGGTCAGGGTTGATTGCATTGCTCCAGGCTGATCTATCTCTGACCCTGAGGATTGGGGGCCAGCTTGAGCTGGGGGAGTCAGGGCAGAAGGAGAAATGGTGGGAAGAGCTGCCTCTGTAGATAGTTGCAATTCTGCAGCAGAGGTGGCAGGTTTGGGTGGGCTGGCAGAAGATGAAGAGTCTGCATGTGGTGAAGAGCTGTGCTGCAGAGGATCTGCCGAGGCAGAGCTTGCCGAAGGAGAGGAGCTAGGCTGCAGCTGAGAGACAGATAAGATGGCCAATGAAAAACTACAGTAATGAATAAAAACAAGACAAGGTAAACCCTACATAGTGCTACTAATCAAATCATATTGGAAATGAGCAGTTCAGATACAGGTAAGGACACATGTTCAAGACATCTACTGTAGCCTAAAAAAGAAATGATAAACTTTGGAAGCAACAGGTGCACCAGATGTTGCTCACAGCTGTCCTACCCTGAACTCTTTTCCAAACTTGCGTAGTTCCTCCAGCTGGGACCTCTGCTGTATTGATGAAACTGGAAAAGAGGAGAGGTTAAAATGTTGTCACCAGATTCACTACAGATATGTTTACAATGCCAGTGTTCATATAACATGGCTACCTAAAGCAAGTATTCAGATAAAAACCTACTAATAGACAGAATTCTTTTACCTCTGCTGCTCTTGCCTTCCTGTGGACTGGAAAGACTTTCTGATCGATCTTTAGTTGCTGCGCTAAGAATTTCATTTACTGTAAAAAACAAAAGTGTGAGTTTATGCATATTTGCTGCATGTAACGCAATAACATATTTAACAAATGCAATAACCCTAACCTACTCTAGAACATGAGGCTGAGTGCCGACTCAACAAGTTAAAGACAACCGCTTTAAACAATCTGATCAATTACAACATTCTCGAATATGTGTTGTACGTCAGTTGGAGTTTTACAATGGTCTCCAGATGCAGTGAGCAGAATATCCAGGTAGTCCTACATAGTGTAAATTACTTCAGTTAATATACTGTTCCTAAATGCCCCCTTGATGAGAAGCTCTGCTGTCAAAGAAAGCAAATGACCTGTGGAAATTTACTCATCAGTTACCCAATATAAATAAAATCAACAGTTTCACAGATAGTTGTGAATTGAATGAAAATGTTTTGTTTGCATTAGTCATGCTGCCAGTGTATTAGATTACACTGGTTATCACCAACTGATGTGTGAATTTAACAGTCCCAGTCCTAAAATTTAATTGTCTCACCATCCACAGGGAAGAGTGGGGTTGGGCCAGGGGGTTTGGTGGCAGGGGGACTTGCTGTTGTGTCAGCAGACATGGTAGACTCCAGGTAGGTAGAACCAAGATGGGGGAGGTCCTGATGAGGGGCATCTGGTTTTGGAGGACGAGAAGCTAATGGGAGGATTAGTAAGAAACAGAAATGAAGGGAAGTCAAAGAAGGAGTAGGAGAAGCTCCTAACGAAACAAAAAGATAAAGAGTGAATGTGGTTTACTTTATTTTACGTAGCAGTAAACCTGAACTGCTGTTGTCATTTTAAAATAAAACAGATGTAATTCAATTTTAGAAAAATGTTTCCAAGGTATAATATCATCATTAAATCGCTAACAAACTACTACAAACCAATGGAGGTTTGACGGTGACATTGGTCACATTAATACACAAGTTTTTTAGGCAGTGGATCATGGCAAAACCTATTTGTTATTATTGTAAATTAAAAAAAAATATGTCTTCTCATCTGTTCTATATTTATTACAAACCAACTATGACTATGGCTCATCTGAACTGTACAGTACTGTACTGTAAATGGAGCTTTACCTGCAGGTGAGGACTGGGAGTTTAGGGTTCGTAGATTTCTGCTGCTCTGAAGTCTTTGGGATTTTGGGGAGGTTCTCGAGGCGACTAAAAAAGAGAAATAGGAAGGCGGGACTGATACAACACTAGAAATGCACATACACAATAAACAAATGACAAAATATGTGATATATGTTTTTCTAAATCAGCTTTCATACTTCCATTAACTGCGTCGGAAAGTGCCGGTGGATGTGAAAGGGACTGTGGAAGAATGTGATTGGTGCAGGGTGGACTGCTGGCTGCAGGTGGGCTGCCCTGAGTTTGATGGGAAGAGAAGGAAGTTCTAACAGACAGAGGGCTGCTCCCATCAGCAGACGGTTTGGGTGAAGAGGAGCTAGGCGGAGGGTGTCTGGAGCTTGTTGATGCAGTACTTCGACCACTGGACACACCCCTCATGCTGCTGGCAGACAATCCCATTTCCCGAGCCCTTTGTGGAAGAGGTATGTATTTACCGTCTCTGAAAAAAAAAACACCAAAGACGAGAGGTTGTTTGAGAACTCTGATGAGACAGAGAAATCTGAGCAGGCACACAAAAAGCAGAGCACATGACAGGGTAACACTCAGACATGTTCTTGAGTACGGTATTCTATTTGGTTTGGCAGAGCAATTTTGAGGTACTTTTACCTAACTGTAGTACTATATGAAGTATTCGGGCACTTTTACCTGCTGGAGGAAGAGAATCCAGGACTGGCCCTGTCCTCTCTCTCTCTGACCACAGAGCTGTATTTTTCCTCTTCACACCTGCCTTCGTCATTCTCTAAAGAAACCCGCCGGCGGTACTGTAGGCTGCCCTCGATCTCACTGGCTAAACGAGCTGCACGTGCTTCTCGTTGTCTGTAAACCTCAGAGTTCCCTCTCTCTATAGGCATCCTAGAGGATCATGAGAAAATATAAACACAAATAATACTACTACAGAACATTTCATCATCACTCTTAAGACAATTCATCAGATTTGATTCAGCCTCAGCTTTAAATTTCATCTTTATGGATTGTTTTTGACATGTGCTGTATTGAATGGTCAGATATATGCCATCAGGTGAGTAGCACAAGTAATTAGGTTTTCCACATAGGCTCATCGCCTAAATGAAACAAACTTTGAATCTAAAACTGTGACAGATGGGGAGAAATACTCACGTGTACATGGAGAGGCTGGAGTCATAAGTGGACTTGACGCCATAAGTCTCCTCATTAAACTTGAACATCTCATTAGCATCCCAGCCATTTGACTAACAGAAGAAAAATGCTAAAGTTAAACACATAAAGCCACTAAATGCCTTTAAAACATAAAAATGTACAATGATACACCAGCTCAGCTGATTAACCATTCCGAATCTGAACCCTCTGGTTATTAAAAGCTAACTTAAACCAAAGTGAGCGTGTATGTGTTTGTGTGTGTTCTCACAATGTCTGACTCCAGCTCAAAGTTTTCTCCAATTCCATCTCCATCCCATCTCTGCAGCACCTTCTCTCTGTGCTCCCCATTCAACCGTGCTGAGCTAATGGCTGAGTCAGTGAACGTGTCTGTGCACACAACAGTAAAAACAGAGGTATGAACAATTCAGACCAGTAAAAAAGCAGCATTTATTTATAGGACACCTGTACTGAACCTGAAGACATTTTTGTTTGTACCTCTTACAGCAAAGTTGAGGTCAACATCCCGGCATGTCATAGTGACTAGTTCAGCTGGGCTGAAAATCATGGTGTCAGTGATATCCTCAATTCTGGGCAGAGATGATTGGTTTTCTCCCCCTCCTTCGTCACCTCCTCCTCCTCCATCTCCATTACCGCGCTTATGAACAGCATCCACAGCCAGCTCACACTAGGAGTAGAACCAGCCAAGTACATGCAAATAATTTTTACAATAATGTCCCAAAGTTTTAACCTGAGAAAATGTTTAAACAATGAGCTTCTACCTGTGAGCTCAGAGTCTTGAATATGCCCTCATACACTGTTCCATTTTTCACTCTCACATCACAGGTGGAACCCTGGAAGCAGTAGTGAAAAAGGTGTCAGTTCATCTTAAAGGATTGTACTGGGATCTGCCTTCAAGGTAGGCTAGATGTAAGACAGGTAGAAGAGTGCAGTGCTCACCACAACCGCTGTGAGAAAATGCAGCATACGGGCATTGTTGTAGACACCTTCAAATACCTACAAAGTAAAGGACACATGAGCAGTGAACAGATGTCCACATCAAAGCCATGTTTTGAATAAACCTGTTAAAATTTTAATGTTTATTTGGCTACAACCACATTTCCTAACAGTTTGTTTAACTGAGCAGTAAGAACTGTAAAGCAAGTAATATGGTATAATAAAACTATAATATGTCTGTATGTTGTAAAGTATATGTTTTGATAGGAAATTCTTGGAATTTTAACAGGTTATTAAATTAGTATAGGCATGTGTAAATTGGTAATCTTTTACAAGAGAATATGGATCTAAATAGAGAGTATTAAGTCAGAAAGTAGTAAAGTAGTACTAAATTATTTAATACTTAATGTAACAATGTGGCAGCAGTTACAGCTGACAGACGAAACTGAAACGTTAAAGCACAAACATGCAAATGTTGACAGAACTGAGAACAAGCAGTGAACAGGATGCTCATTATTCTTCCTGGCAACACAAATCACTTTCAATTTTAAAGGCGGACAAACAGGAGAACACCCAGCTCGAGTGAACGATTTAACAAGGGCTACCAATAATTACAATACAATAATTACTCACTAAACTGCGCACATGAGATGACTGAGCTTGTGATGGTGGTCTCATTGTGTTCCTTGTCCTGTAAAGGTTAAAAACACTGTCAGTTTGGAGCTGGTGATATCAGCTGCTCCTTCACCGAGAACAATAAACACAAGCTTCACCCAGGCAGCACAGCAACATTTACAGCTGACATGCAACTTAAATGTCGACATGGCATGCTTAGGGGGAAAATAAATTAACTACCACAATGTTAACTGGTACTATTGGAAATACAATATAAATGAGAAAATGTTTGATGTTGTTTTTGTCACAGAAGAGAAAAATTAGCTAGCTAAGCTAACGCGGCTAGCTTGGCGCAGACGACGAAATTTAGAAACGGACACAGACAACCCGCTTAAATGATGTTGGCAGCGCACTACATACTGACAGGTGAACAAATCCAAAAGTGAAAATTATACTTTTTAGTCATGTGCATCCCTCTTATCCCAGTTTCGTCTCTTCCAGGGAAAAGCCACACGATTTGACAGGCCAAACACGATACACCGCTGAAAAACAACAACAAAACACAGCAGCGAGTGCGTTTGATTTGTCAAAACCCGGTAACTGCGGTGCATGTGACAGGGCTTAGCTCTAGTGGGCGGACTGGATGTGATAATCCAATTACAGTATACACCTAATTATTTGTAATGGTACGAGCCATCAGGCTCTAAATTAAAGTTAAACATTTTTAACTAGTGTTGTTAGCAGGACATTTAAAAAATATCTCACATCTGTAGTACGTCAAAAGCCACCGCGCATAAACGAGCCTTGCAAGTAAACGCACCCATCGCAAATCCCGCCTATTGTTAAACCTGATTGGTTGAGACCCTGCCAATAATCTCTGACCTTTTATATTATAGGTTTACTCTCCTATCAATCTAAAACAAACAAAACTATATAATTTTCAACAAACTGAAACTACATCTATGCCAACATTTGTATTTGTTTTGGTGTTGTTTGATGTGAACCTGTTTGCTAAAAGGAAAGGAAAAGAAATTATATGAATCTCTAAACTGATGGTCAAACTCCTCTCTATTCTAAACAACACCTCCCACCCCCTACACAGTGCGCTGGCTGGACAGAGGAGCACCTTCAGCCAGAGGCTCATCAGTATTAGGTGCTCCACAGAGCGCCTTTGGAGATCCTTCCTACCGTTGGCCATCAGCCTGTACAATTCCCCCCTCTTTCTGTAAGGGTTGATCTTCATCTGGGCAATAACATGTATAATAAAACTTTATTTAGTATTTAGATGTGACTGTGTAAAGATGTGTTAGCATTTTTATTTTTAATCTCCCTACCACCTTGTGTGTACCTCTAACTGTGACAGCGATCAAAGGGTGCAAAATAATTTCTCTCTGGGATTAATAAAGCATTTTTCATCCATTTCATCATCACACATTTTAACTAATTGTAACTTTAATTCTCACACAGACTGAAATTTGAGACAAGAAAACAAAAAATTCCCAAATAGAGAATGTTGATCTTTCTCAATTAAAATATTTCAATTGTGTATTACATTTAACAAATAATTGATCATACTTTTATTTTAGTATCAAGTATTGATACATTATTAAAGATAAGACATTTAAAACCTGGAGAAAAAATGACCACAGAGAGACCATTATGTTTCACTATATTTATATTATATCATTATCATTAAATTCAATGTAGTACCTGAAACTAACCACAAAGGGTGGACAGACAACACTGCCCACCCTCAACACACGGTCCCAGCAAAGAGAGAAAAGAGACAGAGAAAGGCACAAAGAGTTTTGAAACTGAAAAAAGGACAAAGAACATGATGGCTAGGAGGAAAGGTGTATACAGACAAATACATAGAAAATGTGCTTCGTAAAGAAACAGTAAAGTCCTAAACTTAATGATGACATTGAAGACAGCATTAACGCAAAGGCAGGCAGAGGCGGATGATGAGATGAAAGACACAGAAAGGCACAAGTAGAAATTAAAATTAAAATTAGGTATTTTCATTGACATTTTCTGGTAATTGTATATATTTTTACTCTTGATGAATGGAGAATGAGGTAAAGGAGGAGAAGACAGCATGAAAAGAAAGTGACGAATACTATATAGACATGAGAATGAGGCATTATTACAAATATTACATTTTTTTTCCTTCTTTTATCTCAAAATAAAAAGGCACAAGACATTTCAACTGAAGTTGGAACAAGAGTTACATGGAGTAAGCATAAAAATTAAAAATTAAAACCAAATAAAATTAATACTATTATTCTGACCATCATTATTTCCATCAATATTATTGTTATTGGTATCATCATTAATTTCTCTCTGAAAGAAAACATCTCTACCAGTTCAGTTTTTTGTCTCAGAGAAAAAGAGAGAGAAAAAGCAAGAGAGACATACTGTGAGTGTGACTGAGGTAACTGTTTCCCGCCTGCTGTAGTCCATGTCTCACTTGGACACCAGTACATCACATTCTCCGCTGTGTCTCAATAGCATGGCAAACTCCGTTTAAAAACTGGTTTAATGTCATGGTAGCGTGCAAACAACCTTTAGATCTGCATATATTCAGCAGATAATAATCTAATTTTAATAATAACCCAAGGTCTTGCTCCTCTAAAATACACAGTGATGGCAAGAGGGCCTGCAGCTAATGGATATTTTGTTACAGGTAATGCTTTTTCTAGCATAGACTAGATATAAATCAAATATCCTATTAATATAAAAATATCCTGGAGCTTTATTTACAAAGGTCTCAGTATTGCTTATGTTGTCCAACCAAATAATGGGACAAGTTCTGATAATAAACAGAATAGTACAAAAATATGTAAGAAATTAGGATTGATCATTTACAGGTAAATGATTATCAACATTTTGTGATTAGCTTTCAGCTGATCAACAGATCCATCATCGAATTGTTTCAGCATTTTTGGTAAATACAGATGAATAGGTTTTGCAAAATGACAATTAAAAAGTGAGTGAGTTAAACATTATTCATCCTTTTAGCAATGCTTTAAAGATCGGTAAAGCAAAAATGCTGATTTTTAAGATCTGTTAGGTGTTCTGAAGTTTATAGTTAATTACCTAAGCAATAATGACAACTTTATAGTTGCATTACCATGCTGGCCAAGACTCATTTTTATATATGGACTATGAGTGACATAAAATCTAAATAAATGACAAATCAATAAATCATTATTAGGCACTTTAGTTGAATAAATAAATAAATACACCGAAGGTTCACCAAAGTGGCAGTACCGTTCTACACAAATCTAAACCTAAACCTGACTACAACACCTTCTTTTTCACTGAAGTTGAGTCCTTTGACCATCTGAAGTTTTAAGACTATTTATACATACTGTTATACATACATCTCTTTGCATTTTTCTTGCTAGTTCAATCTGAAAGGTACAATGGAATTTTGGATACAAGTGATTATATTCTGTAAATGCATCTCTTTTAGTGACAAAAATCTCAGTACCTGTTAGTTCTCTGAGCTACATGCAAATCAGTCCTACGCTGGTCCAGGTGGTGGACAGGTGATAATACATCCAATGCTGAACTCAGTAACTCGTGATTTAGCAGTGAACTGATCAAGCATTATGTAATAACAGCGTGTTAGTGTTTTTGTTGGCACAGGAACAGCTTCATAGTGTTATTTTAATGTAAATCCAGCAACCGTTGAAATTGAGCCTGCAGGCCATTTGCCAGAAATGCTTACTGTGCAGATAGACTTGGAAAGGTTGCAGAGATGTTTTTGAGAGACAAAAGCAGTAAACAGACTTTGAAAATATGCCTGTGATGCTTCCCACATGCATTTACACAGGGTCTCAGTTACTCACATGATGATTAAACGTAGCACATGTGGCAACAAAGCAGCAAACAGAAGTACAGTAGAACAACATCCTTTCATTAGCGTTTGTACTAGTACACATTCAATAACATAGTGTTTATAGCAGTTTTTAAACTAACATTTGTTTGGTGTTGTAGTTCATGTAAATCAAATGTAATTGTAATCAGTGTTTTAAATTGTTTTTTTTAAATGGAGTCTGCTGCAATGTTGTTCCTAGACCAATCAGAGTGTAACGTACTGGGTCAACATGCCACAGCAGAAATGTCTGTAGAGTATGTTTGACCTCTGGCTAGCATGTGCCGTCTTGGCAGGACCACTAAGAGGTATTGAACTGCTGGCTTCACAGGGATCAAGCTCTGACTACTGTTCACTTGCACAAATAAGAATGAGCCTGCTGTGAGGCATACAGGCAAAAACAAAGCTTATCGGACTAGAAAAATAAAAAAGTAAATGTACCGCTAGTTAGTGTTGTAAAGCTGCTTTCACCCGTCTCTCCGTCTGCTCCATTTTCTCTCTCTCTCTCACATAGTGTTAGTACTTTTACACTTTATACTTCCCCTCTTCTCCTCCACCTTCCTAACAAAAAATAAAAATACTGGTTATAAATGGCTATGATGCACTCCACCTCACCCAATCTTGTTTTCAGTCATACACACTGTGGGATGCACACAATGACGCACGCATATGCTCCTCCTCCACCTCCTTGATTTCCCTTCATCAGAAGAAGGAGTACTGGTTATCGATGGCTCTGGGCGCCCTTGACCCATCCCTGTCTTCTCCCTCCACAGCTTCAAGTTGGTGGAGAGGAGTGTCCCTGTCCCTCTCCTCCCAGTCCTCGACTCCTCCTCCCCCTCCACTGCTTCCACTTCCTCCTCCACTTGCTGCCATCGGCATTACAGTCACAGCGCTGCCTCCTCCTGGCTCTGTCTCAATTCCTCTCTCCTGGGGTGGAGTTGGGGGCGGCGGTCGGCCAGGCGGCAGGGGTGGAGGCTGAGGAGGACTACGGGGTCTGCTGGTCAAGTCTGTGTGGAGAAGACACAGGTGAGTATGGGAACAAAAGGAAAACAGGGGGGCAATGACAAGTGTAATAAAAGAAAAGAGGGGTTTGGGTAAAGTGTAAGAAGTAAAGTAAGGGCATAGAAGACACAAATAGAGAAAAGGACACTGAGTGGACAAACAGGCGATAGAAGTCATGGTGTATGGTCATGGAGTCCATGGCAGTCATGGAGGCAGTCCAATTAAAGGAGGCACACGCGCGCACGCACACAGACACACAGGCACACAGACATTGTGCCCTCTGTCATCACTTCACTTAGCTAAAGTGGGGTGATACCATAATCATCAGTTATCTGTGGTTTCCGGAGGTGTGAAGAAAAATAAAAGCCTTCAGTCAAGTAGACTGAGTTTAATTCAGCTGAGTTCAGGAGACATATTACTCACATTGTTTCAAGACTTGTCTTTGCAAGATGGGTTTCCTACTATAAAAAGTTAATGGCTTGACACAAACTTTTTACAATTACTGAATTATTTGTCAAAAATTCTAGAACAATTTGTTTGACGGTTAGCAGCTTGTAACCATTATCTTTTAACTTCAAGTGAATCTGTAGTCACTGTAGAACCAAAATACTTACACAACAGAGTGTAGCCAGACTCATTCAAAATGCTCCTACTTCCATCTTTGACTCTGTACTTTGAGGACAATGGATCTTCATTTTAATGACAACTTACAGGTTTACTTCCTGACTTACAGTATATTCAGCAGGCAGGAGGTGTTCCCTTGTGACGAATTGTATGCGTCAGTGCGTTCAGTTTGCACATTAAAATCTTAATACAGTAACTTACACCTCGTTCTCACAGAAACACTCCCACTCTTTCAGCCGAGTCCGGTCTCACTTACACACAGTCAGAGATGGGGGTTGATGGAGAGTCAGGATGACGCGTGGTGATGACATCACAGACTGTAGGCCGACTGCCTGCCCTGTCTCGGCCTGCAAAGGATGAGCCAACGAATACAACAAGACAACAACAGAGAGGTCAGAACCAATGGGTGCAGCAACACGGTGGGCAGATGAAATAGCCTGCTGGGAAATGAGTGAAGATTGCCACCAAAATGTTTACCGTTGTGGGCATTGTGGCCAGTCAAGTACAAAAACATGTAATACGATGAACTCTGGCAATCTTGTGTAAGATAAATGCATTTTAAGTCATCTAATAATTAAGTTAGCCTAACAGATAAAGGAAAACTGAAGTTAAAGAAGGCAGAATAAGTAAAAATAACTCAAACACAAAATGGCCAACATATATGCAAGCCGATACACAGGCAGTCATGAATGTACACACACATCATCACAAGTTTGTGGTGACCGTCCAGGCTTTTGCAGCTCATGTAGAGCAGTCTTAACCTAATTATTTGAGAACCAAGTGAGTTGCATACACTCTAAACCAAACTCCTATTCAGATGAGAATTATGTGACACTCAATTGCTCTCGGTTTCCGTTCTTTCTACTTCAGCTTAAAAAGAAGAGTCAGTCAAATTCTGACTTATTGGTTAATGTTACAGCCTTTCCTTTTTCTTGCTTGCAAGCACAAACCTTTTAGGAGAACATGTTTTACTGCTCAAAATCCTCAGTAATTTTGTGAGTTTAGATAGTGATACCCAAGTATTCAAAACTGCTCAAGTATTTGAGAAATCTGCAGGCTGTTGTATGAGGTCTAATCAACAATACAGAAAAAAGTACAAAGTCACCTTAGAAACTCAAACTAAAGTTATTTTTATCATTTGATGTTGTATGATGTGTAAAAGACATGATTGAATCCACGTTAAGTGTTACAGAAACAAACGACCACTACCTTCAGATATAAGATTAAATACAACATGCCATCTCATTTGTTTCCTATATGGTTACCACTGGTCTAGTAGCTAGCTTTGATGCTTCTTGTTAGATCTGACAGTTGGGGTCACGCATACCTGGCTGGCGAACAGTGGTGGCACCAACAAAGCTAATAAGCGTTACATCTGAGGCACCGCCAGATTCTAGGGGGATCGGGTGAACACGGAAGTGCTCCAACATGTCAAAAATGGACTGAAACCAAAGGTGCTGCACTCGACACTGACCATCCTCATTCAGGGACAGACGGAGGTGCTGAAGAGAAAAAAACAGTCAGGCAAAAAGCACATCTTTCCTACTGGAGTAAGAAATGTGTTTGTGTCATACAGTCTACAGTGCAAACCAAAAATACTGGACAAAACACAAAAGGGCTGTACACTGAAGAGCGGTGTATGCAGATAAATATCAACAGAATTTAACTTGAAGCATAATTTTTCAAATTGTTAATCCAGAAGTACTGACAGACCCACCTTGGCCTTGCCCTGAAAGTTAAAGGTAAGGACATATTCCCCACGCCGTGTCTCACTCTGGCGAACCAGAAAAACCCCGTGGCTTGCTGCACCTCCAGCCAACACCAGCTGAGCAGCTTTGAGGCGGGACAAGGTGCCGTGAAACCATTGACACTCACTGAGAGGGTGCTCTGCTGCCTCACCAGATGGTGCCTCAGAGAACAGAAAGGACCCTGGAGAGCATATAATGCTGTAATGCTCTATATGTTCTAGTCATTTATGATTCTAATCATTCTAACATGGCTGTTTTAGAAGAATGTGTTTCTGAGAAAATATTTACACACCTGTGGCATCTGGTGTCTCAGCAAAAGGTGTGCCCAGACTAGCTCCGCCTACCCCAAGAATACGACTGTCTGGTTCGTCGAGTGGGGCTCGAGGAGGCAATTCGGGAGGGAGAGGATCCATTAGGGGTGAGGAGCCTCCAATTCCTCCATAGCATACTTATATACAGGAGTAAGGTAAGAAATCAGAAAGTGAATTATAATGATGAACATGAAGCATGATACATAACATACAGATTAACTACTGCTCTAGGTCTTATTCACAAACATATCAAAAAATGACTGTTGATTGTTTTGATCACTTCTCATCTGAAGAGACTCAGTGCAGCTGTTAATTTCCTGTTCACATACTCAGTGAGATCTTGTTTCCTTCATTACATGGATTGCCACATCCGAGTTTGATGACACTGAAAACACTGTAGCCCTGTTGTGTGTTGCTGTTGCTGTAACAGTCAATATAACACACATACCTTGAGAAAAACGGTCAACAATCTCAGGTGTCCCACTGATGTCTAATTGTCCACCACACACACCTTCTACATCTTCCTGTTCACTGTTTGAGAAAAAAGTCTTTGTGATTAAGTTATACAAGCCTAGTCCTTATTCCAAATGCCATCAAGCCTAACCAAAAAGGAATCTATACTTTTGTCCGACCTAGAGCCAATACTCAAAAATTAATTTATAATTAATAAACATTATAAGTTGACCTCCGAAGGCAGGAAGTTAAATAAAAACACTACCGCAACTTTATCAAACTAATACACACAGAGCAACACACACAGGCTATTTGGACAGAAAAAAAAATGTTGAAATAACATATTGTCCCTTCATTACCTGAGACAGATGCCATTCCTGATGTCACTTAGCCAGGCTCTCATCTGAACAGCGTCTCGCGTTTCAATGACATATTGTGCCGACCCTTCAAGCTTAGAGGGAACAACAGCAGATATTTGGCACATGTGAACTGTACTAGATATTCAATTCTATTATTCATCTTTGTGGACAGAACACTAAGGCTTAGGGAGGATGAGCCAATGCAATACACAGAACCCATAGAGATGCCAATGAATGTGTTGGCCTTATTTATTACTATAGCTACAGGTAACGGTAACAGTTGCAGCAATCAAAGTGGATTTAGAACAGAATGTCAAAGAATTATATGGGTGATTACCTTTAGATTCTAATTTGTGAAGAAAGTTAGGGCAGAGCAACTCAAATGAAGAAGTGATTACCTGCAACAAAAAGGTGTTCTCCTTGTCAGGGACCTCCAATGCAGTGGTGCTCCTCACATCCACGATTGAGCAGCAAGGAACAGTCAGTCTAGGCTTTGAAGACTAGTAGGACAACCCAAGCAAGATCCAAAGATAAAAAATTGTAGCATTAGATATTTATATTCAATATCATATTATCTGCATTATATTATACTGTTTAATGAAAATATGTACTTTAGGTGGAATGAAGAATTCCAGGTAGTACTCTTCTCCTCTCTCACCACCCTCTCTGTCCCTCTCTTTGAGGACCAGACGACACTTGTGCCAGCGCCCTCCTCTCCAGGGCACATTTCCTCCACTGGCCAGAGGCTGCACTGGACTTGGCTGAGCTGCTGCTAATGAAGCAGACGCTGTGGTGTTGTTGTCTATACTGTGATGCAGTAGACTGAACGAGAATCCAGAAAAGCTGTGGTTCCCACTTAACTCGTCATTCGATGAGCTGACACTCACCCCTCCCTCCCGCACCAGCCGGCCAACCTTTCTCTGAGGTATTATGGCAATGGCAGAAGCACTGCTTGGAGGCAGCATGGAGGAGGTGGAGAGAGAGCCAGCTGTGGCTGGGGACAAGGCAGGAGGCGGCGATCTGGAGAGTCTGAGTTTCTCCAGACGGTGACTCCACTTCTCTTTCTCGCTGCCTTCACCATTGCTTCGCCGCCTATCCCGAGCTGCCTCTGACAGAGACAGAGAGGTAGCGCTACTTGATGATGAGGGGGGCAGAGAGGAAGATGAGGAGTGGGGAAGTGAAAGGGGCATAGACAAAGATACAGGCATGGAGGAGGTGGGGGTGGGAGGTTGGGTGCCAGAGTTCCTCTTTGATGCTGAAACCAAGTTAGCATCCTGTACACCCATAGTGTAGCTGTAGCTGGAGGGCAGCTGGTTCTGAGCTGAGTCACTTGAGGAGCTTCGCCAGTGCAGGATTCCTCTGACACTCCCCCGAACACTACGACCCACACTCCTCAGTGAAAAGCGCTTCTTTAATTTGTTTTTAGAAGAGTTGGGTGTACTGTTACCTTTAGTTCCAGGCAGAGGAGTGACAGAGGAAGGCAGAATCTGAGAAGTGTTGGAGGGCTCATTATTATCGAACTCTGTGGACTGTCCTTCCTGTTCATCTGGCTCTGCATCTTCCCCTACGGATGTCACTCCGAGCCAGCCGTCCTTCTCTTCCTCAACCGGTGCTTCCTCATTTCCAGGAGGAACCATAGTCCCTCTATCTTCACGCCTGCCATTGTTTCCTCCCACTGAAGAACAACATGATGATGATGAAGATGGAGGCAGCACTTGGCCATGAGCATAAGAATCTTGAAACCTGTCCCCACTACGGTTCTCCAACACTAGCCGTGTTGGCGCAGGTTTCGATGAGGCCCGTGTTGTGTTAGTCTGGGGACATGCAAGGACTGCTCCCCCCGACGTTGACAGGGGAGACACTGCTTCCTCTTCCAAGGAAGTAGCATCTGACTGGGGAGCCCAGATTACCATTTCGTCCCTTCCAGAAGCACAGCTTGGTGGGAGGGGCCCTTCCAGTTCACTCTGAAAGTGCCGAACGAAACGGTCAGTAAAGCGCCGGCAAAAGGCAGCAGCTGAATCTGGGGAGTAGTGAGGGTTTTCCAAAAGAAAAGCCCGAAAATGGCGTGCAAAGTCACCAGCTGCAACACGGGCATGGAGCTCACAGAATTCGGTCCAGCTAAGAGAAGGAGAGGGGGATGGTGTGGGGGTGTCTGAGAGGGAGGATGGATGAGTCGGGGGTGGAGGGCTCACTAGAGGTGGGAGAGGAGGTGGTCGAGGAGAAAGGGGTAGCAGAGATGGAGATGGAGGAGATGGAGATGGGGATGGTGAGGGAGGTAAAGGAGAGGAGTTTGCCACCCTTGGGCTAGGAGGGGTTAAAAGAGAGCCGTTCATTCTCTTAATAGAATTTATGGTTTGTCAAATCACTTCAAACATACAACAGAAACCTGAAGTGATTGCACAGCTGGGGCAAATGACTTGGGAGCAAATACAGCACATTGGTCTAATAATTCACAAATGAGTGTGAACTGAAGTGTTGCACATAGCCCCATCTAAAATGAGGAGTTAAACAACCCAGCAAAACAAGTTTGAATCGGTTTGTCAAACTCTATTTCTTGCTACATTCTATTGTGCTGGGACATATGTATCTATATTAATAAGGAAATATGAGTTTAAGAAACGAAGTGGATGAAAGGTTAGAAGGTCTAGAAGAGATAGATGGGATTCACTTGGTCAGTTCCTTCTTCACCATCTGTCACATATTTAGAGAAGCGTGGCCACAACCTGAAACACACACACACACACACACACACACACACACACACACACACACACACACACACACACACACACACACACACACACACAAATGTAAGCTCATTGCGCAGAAACCAGCATCCTAATGTTGTATGTTAAGGTAAAAGCTTAGTAGCTTGTCTGCCGTTTAAACATATGGTCCTAAATCTTATCTGAGTGCATTTAATCCTTAAAGAGAGTGTTAATATTATTCAAAGTAATTGACACAGCTGTATCTAGATAATATCTGTACCTGTATACAGCTACATCTAAAACAAAAAAACCTAAACTTCAAAGCCTAAATATTATGCCAACATGTTTGGCAACATTGCATTTTGTAGGTCAAGAAAAAAAATTGTATTACTACCTATATTAATAATTAGGTATGAGAAAGAACGTGTTTTTTAAAATTTAGAAGTTGGAAAAATTTATTATTACAAATGTTTTACTTTACTTAGATTATATTGAAACTAGTACACGTAACAGTGTATTAATACACAGAATACTCACAAAAGTTTTTATTTTATACATCGAGTGTAATGTTATTAATGCTTAGATAACATTTTCCTAGTTTCACATTAACAACATTAAAGGGATGTCTTAACACTTTTTATTGAATTACATCGTGACTTGCTGTTACTATTTACATCGTTAGCAAAAAAAACACTTCCTGAATTGCTTTTGGTGACGAGGATTTATCTTATCTTGACTATTTATGCCTTAGTGACACTTTCATATTACAGTAGACACAGTAATAATGTTTACAATATATATTACAATATGTTGCAACAGGGAAAATATTGCTGCGTGTACCTAAACATATCTAAAAGTATCTCTAAGAGCTGTAACTAAACACTGTATGGACTTGCTTTTAACGCTAGCAAGCTAACGTGAACTGGCAAAGTGTGTCTTGCTCATTCAGCTTTCTTAAAAACGAGTTACGTTAGCTAGCTAACAATAGCTAACCAACGTCTCCCTGCTTACAGACAAATTATTAGTTAAGATCTTCGCTCAACAGTATTACTTAAATATGTCTACATTCGCTATGTTTATGGTAACGTTTCTCTTAGATGACAACATTTCCAATCACCCAACAGCAGTAAACGCCAAAAATTCTTTGCAAGCTAAGTTAGCCGTTAGCCACTTAGCTAACCTAGCTATTAATAAACCACCTAGCTAGCTATCAATATTGTTTAGGCACAACGTGTAGGCGTTTCTCTACCTGTAAATCACGGTGTGGCGATCTCATCTTTGTCTTTGGGTGAAGCTGGCGCATATTCCATCATTCGTGTAGTCTACATAACGAAACAATAATTTTTGGAAAGATTGTTGTTGTTGCTAAATATGAATATTGCTATGCATTGCCTGGACCCCGTTCCTCTCGCAGTGCCCTGGTTCTCGCGATAGTCCGTGGGTCGGCGGGTGCAGTTTCGTGACAGCTGCAGATTAACGACTCAAGATTTTGATAATTGAAAAGTTATCACAATCACGAGAAACTAATGCGTAAAACACAAGCAGGCACCTTCCAGCTGGGATTTCAGGCCACCCCTTTACACAAAACAAACAAGCCAACCCACATTTATCCACCAGAGGCACAAACCCTGACGGGGTCCCAGTTCACTCAGTGCGCCTTTCAAGCTGATATTTACTCAGTGAAATCTGTCTATTTAATAATTACTACTGCATGGAGCCTAATAAAAGCCTAAGCCCTAATTAACAGTAAACGAGTGAAACGTGACAGGAGAGACATTTATCTAGAATAAGTTATGATTTTAAATGGTAAATATTTATCTTGATTTGATTAAAAAAAATCAATTCAGAGGCATTTGCGAAAACACAGTTTCTCTGGTGAAACACTGCAGCGGACAAATGTGTCACAGAAATGGTGACACAGATGTCTGAAGGACATAAAGAACAAGCCTCTATATTTTTCTTTTTCACTGTCCAGTGTAAACCTCATACTACAAAAACAACTAAGGTCACATGCTCTTGCTCAATGACACACCATTAATATCTGGTTAGGATTGTGTTCAGTACTCAGCTGTAGTCAGACTTGTCTACTACTCAGTGTACAGATGGATCTTAGCATCATCATTTATAGTAAACTGCAGCCCCTTTTCAAAAATAAATGAATTTAAAATATAACCTTGAAGCTAAAAAATAGAGAACTAATAAGGTCGGCAAGCAGACAGTGTAAATTTACAAATAAAAAGTAGTCGTTATTATAAAAGTTACAATGAAAAAAAGGAATAGGCATACTTACTTTTCAGGTCAAAAATGGGATGGCACAAAATCGTTTTACAAAATATATATTAAATAAAATAGCTCAAAATATAATAAAGATTATAAAGATTAAGGACTTGCACAAGACAATTGAACAGCCAGTGACCAAGGGCAACACTGCCCATGTATCGCTGTATCAAAAACAGATGCTAATGAGCCGCTATTTTAATATTGTTTGTACTATATCATTCTCACTTCATATTTATTTAATATTTTCTCTGACTTTCTTTTCTTTATATCTGAAGAGGAGATTTATTGTAACATAAAGCGATGGTACAACAAACATCCCTAGTCGTCTAATGCATTTTTGTAAATTTAAGCAAAGAAGTTTTATTGTAATGTAACTGAATGAATTCAACTAGAAGAAACTGTACACATAAATTTAGATACTTACATTTACTTACATTTAAAGAAAGATAATAAGAGTGCAAGTGTTCAGCCAAAAAATCATAGACCACTTTAGTCGACATGTTCAACGGTGGGTCCCTCAGCTCCAGCTTATGCCTGTTACCAGGCATTCCAGAAAAATGTATTTATTAACCTAAACATCTTAGAAATACAAACTTATATAGTGTATAGGCATACATATTACGTAAATTTATACAGTAGATTTACTTCTGGCAAATGCTTTGTCCTTCTCCATAAAAAGCTGGAGGACACTGGAATGAACAGATGAAAATAAACTGTAATCATGTGATTACAATAAACAGCAACACAGCAGCACAAATACTGCCAGTCACTATACTGTAACAAATGATTAATGCCTCAATACTTTGGAAACAGGAAATACTAATGGGCTTTAATGATGCAATTAAACGCATTGCAATACCAATAGAACAGGATCCCACACACCCACTTGATGAACATTTGATGTAGCTCCACTGACCTCCGTCCGCCCGCAGACACAGGGCTCTGAGGTGTAGGAGAGCATGCTTTGGACGAAGCCTAATCCCCTCAGTCATCACTTCACAGAATCAAAGACCCAGATGAACTATACTGTTTTTGCTGTGGTCTATTGTCTTCATTGTTATTATTGTCACTTCTGTTACGATCGTGGGCGGCATGGTGGTGCCTCACATCGGAAAAGGTCCTAGGTTCGATCCTTGGGTTTTGCATCTTCTCCCTGTGTTTGTATGAATTCTCTCAGGTTCTCTGGTTTCCTCCCATGGTCCAAAGACAGGCAGTCAGGTTGATTGGTTCCTTTACATTGCCTGTGGGTGTGAGTGTGTGTGTGTGTGAATGGTTAAACAGCCACAAAATGCTGTCTGCTGCAGCTCTGCCTGGGGGGCTCTGTGTGGGCAGCTTGGGTTGCAACACCTGCCCTCCTGGAACTGAAGATGTGTGGGCTCCCTGGCTGCTGGGAATTCCTTCCTCTGCTTGCTGGATGGGCGTAGTGGCGGAGCCCCTCACATCACCCTGGCTTCCACAAGTGGCATTGTTCATGCACCAACGTCTGCCTCACCCTTTGGGTGAATAATGTTAAGCTACAGCCTTACTAACCTTGTAGTGGGACACTTTCCAAATCCAACTGTAAGTATTACTGATACTTATCACTACTAATATGAATAATGTGTGAATATGGAATTTGTGGTGTTGTATGTCATGACTTTTATTAAGTAGTATGGGATATGTATAATAATGCACATATGTATGTATATTGTATGTATATGTTTGAATTAGTATGTGCACATACCTTATTGGTATTAGTATTAATCTCCAAGGTAAACCACAGTACAAAAATTGTTTAGTTATGAATGTGTTAGCCTAAGGTACATCCATGCTTCTTATTTAATTTTATTTATTTATTTATTTTTTTGCTCCGATTGTTTACTTAACAGATTTGCTTGGTTTCAGCAGCTGGTTGCTGACACCAATATATATATATATTCTATATATACTCTTCTTGTTAAAGCAAAGCTGTCCATCACAATGTGGCATTCAGCGTAATATATGCTGCTTGCTAAACTGCTGGACAGAACGAAAAAAAAAAAAAAAAAAAAAAAAAAAAAAAAAACAGCCACAAAATACCGAGAAGATTTCTTAATAAAATAGCTTTATTAAAGTCTTCAACATGGCGCAAAAGAAATGTGTATTTACATATTTAAATAGGTTAGACATACATTACAATCTGAATCAATAGTAGAGACACAAACAGCCACAATACCGTTCTTTAAATCAACATTCCTAAATCTGTGGAGGTTTAAAGGACATTCACATAAAAACAAAAACATGTAAACCGTTTCTTTAGGGCTGAACTATAGCATAATATGAGCAAACGTATAACGTTTCAGTTAATCATCAACACAGTCTCATTGATGTGAGTCCACAGGAAGAGCCAGTTCAGTCAACCTCTTCGATCGTGGGGCCCTCAGCGCCTCCTCGTGCCTGCTCTCTACAACTACCAGTGGGCATTCCTCCCTGATACAACTTGCTGATGACGGGGCTGCACACTTTCTCCAGCTCTTTCTGCTTGTGCTGGTACTCGTCTTTATCAGCCAGCTGGTTGTTCTCCAGCCAGGCGATGGTCTCGTCACACTTCTCCATCACCTTCTTCTTGTCCTCCTCACTAATCTTGTCCTTCAGGTTCTCATCCTGCACACTGCTCTTGACGTTGAAGGCGAAGGACTCCAGGGAGTTCTTGGCAGAGATTTTGTCCCTCTGCTGCTCGTCGTCAGCTTTGTACTTTTCGGCGTCCTGCACCATCCTCTCGATCTCCTCTTTGCTCAGTCGGCCCTTATCGTTGCTGATGGTGATCTTGTTCTCTTTGCCGGTGCTCTTGTCCACGGCTGACACGTTGAGGATGCCGTTGGCGTCGATGTCGAAGGTGACCTCGATCTGAGGGACCCCTCGTGGTGCAGGAGGGAGTCCTGTCAGCTCAAACTTGCCCAGCAGGTTGTTGTCCTTGGTCATGGCTCTTTCCCCTTCGTAGACCTGGATGAGGACTCCGGGCTGGTTGTCAGAGTAGGTGCTGAAGACCTGGGTTTGTTTAGTGGGGATGGTGGTGTTGCGTTTGATCAGGGACGTCATGACTCCTCCGGCCGTCTCGATACCCAGGGACAGAGGTGCCACGTCCAGGAGCAGCAGGTCCTGAACGTTGCCTGAGGTGTCACCCGTGAGAATGGCGGCCTGGACGGCAGCACCGTAAGCCACCGCCTCATCTGGGTTGATGCTCTTGTTCAGCTCCCTGCCATTGAAGAAATCCTGCAGGAGCTTCTGGATTTTGGGGATTCGAGTGGAGCCTCCCACCAGTACAATGTCGTGGACCTGACCCTTGTCCATTTTGGCGTCCCTCAGGGCTTTCTCCACAGGCTCTAATGTTCCCCTGAACAGGTCGGAGCACAGCTCCTCAAAGCGAGCTCTGGTGATGGAGGTGTAGAAGTCCACGCCTTCGTACAGAGAGTCGATCTCGATGCTGGCCTGGGAGCTGGAGGACAGGGTCCTCTTGGCCCTCTCACATGCTGTGCGCAGCCTCCTCAAGGCTCTCTTGTTCTGGCTGATGTCCTTCTTGTGTTTCCTCCTGAACTCCTCGACAAAGTGGTTGACCATGCGGTTGTCAAAGTCTTCTCCCCCCAGGTGAGTGTCTCCAGCTGTGGCTTTGACCTCAAAGATGCCGTCTTCAATGGTCAGGATGGACACGTCGAAGGTGCCTCCACCCAGGTCAAAGATCAGGACGTTGCGTTCTCCTGACCTGCCTTTGTCCAGGCCGTACGCGATGGCGGCTGCCGTCGGCTCGTTGATGATCCTCAGGACGTTCAGTCCTGCGATGACGCCTGCGTCTTTGGTGGCCTGTCTCTGGGAGTCGTTGAAGTAGGCTGGGACTGTGATGACTGCGCTGGACACCTTGTGGCCCAGGTAGGCCTCAGCGATCTCCTTCATCTTCACCAGGACCATGGAGGAGATCTCCTCAGGGTAGAAGGCTTTGCTCTCTCCTTTGTGCTCTACTTGAATTTTGGGCTTGCCTCCATCTGACACCACATTGAAGGGCCAATGCTTCATGTCAGCCTGCACCATGGAGTCATCAAACTTTCTTCCAATCAGTCTCTTGGCATCAAAAACAGTGTTGCTGGGGTTCAGAGCCACCTGGTTCTTGGCTGCATCTCCAATGAGCCTCTCTGTGTCAGTGAACGCCACATAGCTGGGGGTGGTCCTGTTGCCCTGGTCGTTGGCAATGATTTCTACTTTTCCATGCTGGAAAACCCCCACACAGGAGTAGGTGGTGCCCAGGTCAATGCCGATCGCCACACCTTTAGCTGCAGACATTTTCTCTGGAGGTGGTTGCCTGTCAAACAGTGAAACTATAGATTAGACCCAAGATGAAACTGAGCAACACACAACTGCATCAGTAAATTGCCTCACAGCAGCAGGGATGTTTTTTTAATTTTTTTTATTAGTGCTCCTTTTGAAAAGTTCTCAAAGTTTTAAAAACAGTGTTTAAATATTCTGTCTGTCAAGTAAAAGTAACGTAGAATTTATGAGAGCAAATATTGTTTATTCATTTAAACATCAGTATCTCAATCCAATAAAAACATACAAATATTTACACTAAGAAGTATTTTGCATTTTTAATTATGCCACTTGAAACTATCGCATTACTGAATCAACCGTTCGTTCACTGTCATGTCTCCTGATAAAAATAAAAGTTGAACTTACAGTTGGCTGCTCTGTGTTGTAGCTGGAGCCTCTCCGTCTTCCTCTCTGGCGCTTCTGCTGCTCTCTGATCAGATTCTGTCTCTGTTCTCCGAGGCGCCGCCTTATATCTGTGGGAGCGACATTCTGGCTGCTTCCAGACGCTTCACACAGCTCATTGTCAAGTCGCAATGTGTCGCAATAATAGCTTCCGGTTTGTTGTTCCACAATAAACTATTATACCTTTTACAGTTATACAGATATGGACCTTTTCTATATTACATGGACGTGCGTTTACATGTAATACATGCTCTTATGTCTGTATGTGTGTGTTGGGGGGGGTTCAGATATATTTTACTTTTTCGACTTTGAACTGAATTACTTAGCAAATCCCATATTGTGAAAGCACAACCGGAAATAAGGATAACTACAGTACCACGAGAAGTTTCTCGAATTAACCGGAAAAATTCGGGCAAATGCCAGAGACTTCGAGACAGAAAAAAAGTTCTAACCTTACTGCTTGTAAATTATACATATACTGTACACACAATTTATGTTTGTGTTCTATAAATAGTAATGGGCATTAAGTATTAAAACGTTTTTATAGAAGTTTTTAAATTGTTATTTTACAACTGAAAAGAGATTGATGGCAGCACATTTTCAAATGCTGAATAGCTTCAATTGTAGATGTATTTTTGTGATTTTACATGCAGAAAGGTTTTTTTTAGAAAGGATCTTAAAGGTGATGTAGTGAACTAGACGGCTACAAGACAAGATGGAAAGATCCTAAAAAATCCTTTTGACTACATCAAAGCTGTAGATGTCTGTCAGCCAGTCCAGTGATATAGTGAGATTGGTTGTTTGCACACACTCACCTCATGCTGTTTCATTTTCAAATTTGATGGTAAACGTTTCACTCACTCTCCAGAGAAGAAGATATATTGATGTACTAACATCACCACCATGTAACGTAGAAAGAATCATAAACAAGTCAATTATGTTAAATATGTTAAAATAATAATTTATTGTGAAAGTAAATCCAGTAAATTCAGGGGATGGAGATGATTGTAACCTATAAACGCAGCATTAAGCAAACTGTCATCTAATAGTGACAAAACAAAGTGGGCTGTGTATTAACATATTCTGAGATGATGTAAGAGCTCTGATCTATGATAAATATATCATTTATTTTATATGTTAAATATAAAAACACTACAGCCTAGACATGAGTTGCTACTAATAGCTACTGAGTAGTAAGTGCCCGTTTCTATCTCATTTTGAATGGAACATTGTTTAAGACTTTTTTAACACACACACTCCATCCTTTTTATTTTAGCTGAAGTGACCAATCAGAGCAGGGTGCGCATCCTCATGCTGGATGGAGTATTAGTCAGTCCTCTACCCTGCAACAGAAACTTCTAGAACACAGAAACTTCTACATTTCATCGTCATCAGCAGTTCAAAACATTATTACATTTATTTGTGGTCATTGGTTCATGGTATCATGTTCACTCTCACCTCCACTTTCACATGCATTCACATGATCCTCATTACCCGTTATTACCCTATCCAGTACTTAAGAGCTAGTACCCGATACATTAAATGGACTCATCCTGCCCAGTTTAATAAGGCTGTAATACGTATAACTATAAATCACTTCCTTCATGATGGGAAGCCACACTGGGAACCAGTTTGGAACACTGGGCACATGTGTTACGACTGAAAACTACAGCTCTAGTATTTCAATAATGAAAGAATGTGGCCCAGAGACGACTCGCGTAAAAGGTCCTAAACTTAGCACGCCTACGCTAAAAAACTCTTAAATATATGTTTTCAAGTTTATCATCTGAATGTTGTGTAGTTGTTTAGGATGACTCTATACTGGAAGCAATGGATCAGCAGGACCGACCTGTTACTTGAGTGGATTTATAACTGTGTGACTCTAAACTAAGAACACTACTGTTATGATTGTAGATAGATTATTAATCACTTGACAACAAACATGAGTTTAGTATTATTACTGTTGGGCATAGCTTGGGCATATACAGAATTGATATAATGTATAGGGATACATATTATGCAAAGTGATACAGTAGATTCACTTCTGCCAAATGCTTTGTCCTCCTCCATATAAAACTGGAGGTGACTGGAATGAACAGAGGAGCATTCACTGTAATCATGTGATTACAATAAACAGCAACACAGCAGCACAAATACTGCCAGTCACTATACTGTAACAAATGATTAATGCCTCAATACTTTGGAAACAGGAAATACTAATGGGTTTTAATGATGCAATTAAACGCATTGCAATACCAATAGAACAGGATCCCACACACCCACTTGATGAACATTTGATGTAGCTCCACTGACCTCCGTCCGCCCGCAGACACAGGGCTCTGAGGTGTAGGAGAGCATGCTTTGGACGAAGCCTAATCCCCTCAGTTATCACTTCACAGAATCAAAGACCCAGATGAACTATACTGTTTTTGCTGTGGTCTATTGTCTTCATTGTTATTATTGTCACTTCTGTTACGATCGTGGGCGGCATGGTGGTGCCTCACATCGGAAAAGGTCCTAGGTTCGATCCTTGGGTTTTGCATCTTCTCCCTGTGTTTGTATGAATTCTCTCAGGTTCTCTGGTTTCCTCCCATGGTCCAAAGACAGGCAGTCAGGTTGATTGGTTCCTTTACATTGCCTGTGGGTGTGAGTGTGTGTGTGAATGGTTAAACAGCCACAAAATACCGAGAAGATTTCTTAATAAAATAGCTTTATTAAAGTCTTCAACATGGCACAAAAGAAATGTGTATTTACATATTTAAATAGGTTAGACATACATTACAATCTGAATCAATAGTAGAGACACAAACAGCCACAATACCGTTCTTTAAATCAACATTCCTAAATCTGTGGAGGATTAAAGGACATTCACATAAAACAAAAACATGTAAACCGTTTCTTTAGGGCTGAACTATAGCATAATATGAGCAAACGTATAACGTTTCAGTTAATCATCAACACAGTCTCATTGATGTGAGTCCACAGGAAGAGCCAGTTCAGTCAACCTCTTCGATAGTGGGGCCCTCAGCGCCTCCTCGTGCCTGCTCTCTACAACTACCAGTGGGCATTCCTCCCTGATACAACTTGCTGATGACGGGGCTGCACACTTTCTCCAGCTCTTTCTGCTTGTGCTGGTACTCGTCTTTATCAGCCAGCTGGTTGTTCTCCAGCCAGGCGATGGTCTCGTCACACTTCTCCATCACCTTCTTCTTGTCCTCCTCACTAATCTTGTCCTTCAGGTTCTCATCCTGCACACTGCTCTTGACGTTGAAGGCGAAGGACTCCAGGGAGTTCTTGGCAGAGATTTTGTCCCTCTGCTGCTCGTCGTCAGCTTTGTACTTTTCGGCGTCCTGCACCATCCTCTCGATCTCCTCTTTGCTCAGTCGGCCCTTATCGTTGCTGATGGTGATCTTGTTTTCTTTGCCGGTGCTCTTGTCCACGGCTGACACGTTGAGGATGCCGTTGGCGTCGATGTCGAAGGTGACCTCGATCTGAGGGACCCCTCGTGGTGCAGGAGGGAGTCCTGTCAGCTCAAACTTGCCCAGCAGGTTGTTGTCCTTGGTCATGGCTCTTTCCCCTTCGTAGACCTGGATGAGGACTCCGGGCTGGTTGTCAGAGTAGGTGCTGAAGACCTGGGTTTGTTTAGTGGGGATGGTGGTGTTGCGTTTGATCAGGGACGTCATGACTCCTCCGGCCGTCTCGATACCCAGGGACAGAGGTGCCACGTCCAGGAGCAGCAGGTCCTGAACGTTGCCTGAGGTGTCACCCGTGAGAATGGCGGCCTGGACGGCAGCACCGTAAGCCACCGCCTCATCTGGGTTGATGCTCTTGTTCAGCTCCCTGCCATTGAAGAAATCCTGCAGGAGCTTCTGGATTTTGGGGATTCGAGTGGAGCCTCCCACCAGTACAATGTCGTGGACCTGACCCTTGTCCATTTTGGCGTCCCTCAGGGCTTTCTCCACAGGCTCTAATGTTCCCCTGAACAGGTCGGAGCACAGCTCCTCAAAGCGAGCTCTGGTGATGGAGGTGTAGAAGTCCACGCCTTCGTACAGAGAGTCGATCTCGATGCTGGCCTGGGAGCTGGAGGACAGGGTCCTCTTGGCCCTCTCACATGCTGTGCGCAGCCTCCTCAAGGCTCTCTTGTTCTGGCTGATGTCCTTCTTGTGTTTCCTCCTGAACTCCTCGACAAAGTGGTTGACCATGCGGTTGTCAAAGTCTTCTCCCCCCAGGTGAGTGTCTCCAGCTGTGGCTTTGACCTCAAAGATGCCGTCTTCAATGGTCAGGATGGACACGTCGAAGGTGCCTCCACCCAGGTCAAAGATCAGGACGTTGCGTTCTCCTGACCTGCCTTTGTCCAGGCCGTACGCGATGGCGGCTGCCGTCGGCTCGTTGATGATCCTCAGGACGTTCAGTCCTGCGATGACGCCTGCGTCTTTGGTGGCCTGTCTCTGGGAGTCGTTGAAGTAGGCTGGGACTGTGATGACTGCGCTGGACACCTTGTGGCCCAGGTAGGCCTCAGCGATCTCCTTCATCTTCACCAGGACCATGGAGGAGATCTCCTCAGGGTAGAAGGCTTTGCTCTCTCCTTTGTGCTCTACTTGAATTTTGGGCTTGCCTCCATCTGACACCACATTGAAGGGCCAATGCTTCATGTCAGCCTGCACCATGGAGTCATCAAACTTTCTTCCAATCAGTCTCTTGGCATCAAAAACAGTGTTGCTGGGGTTCAGAGCCACCTGGTTCTTGGCTGCATCTCCAATGAGCCTCTCTGTGTCAGTGAACGCCACATAGCTGGGGGTGGTCCTGTTGCCCTGGTCGTTGGCAATGATTTCTACTTTTCCATGCTGGAAAACCCCCACACAGGAGTAGGTGGTGCCCAGGTCAATGCCGATCGCCACACCTTTAGCTGCAGACATTTTCTCTGGAGGTGGTTGCCTGTCAAACAGTGAAACTATAGATTAGACCCAAGATGAAACTGAGCAACACACAACTGCATCAGTAAATTGCCTCACAGCAGCAGGGATGTTTTTTTAATTTTTTTTATTAGTGCTCCTTTTGAAAAGTTCTCAAAGTTTTAAAAACAGTGTTTAAATATTCTGTCTGTCAAGTAAAAGTAACGTAGAATTTATGAGAGCAAATATTGTTTATTCATTTAAACATCAGTATCTCAATCCAATAAAAACATACAAATATTTACACTAAGAAGTATTTTGCATTTTTAATTATGCCACTTGAAACTATCGCATTACTGAATCAACCGTTCGTTCACTGTCATGTCTCCTGATAAAAATAAAAGTTGAACTTACAGTTGGCTGCTCTGTGTTGTAGCTGGAGCCTCTCCGTCTTCCTCTCTGGCGCTTCTGCTGCTCTCTGATCAGATTCTGTCTCTGTTCTCCGAGGCGCCGCCTTATATCTGTGGGAGCGACATTCTGGCTGCTTCCAGACGCTTCACACAGCTCATTGTCAAGTCGCAATGTGTCGCAATAATAGCTTCCGGTTTGTTGTTCCACAATAAACTATTATACCTTTTACAGTTATACAGATATGGACCTTTTCTATATTACATGGACGTGCGTTTACATGTAATACATGCTCTTATGTCTGTATGTGTGTGTTGGGGGGGTTCAGATATATTTTACTTTTTCGACTTTGAACTGAATTACTTAGCAAATCCCATATTGTGAAAGCACAACCGGAAATAAGGATAACTACAGTACCACGAGAAGTTTCTCGAATTAACCGGAAAAATTCGGGCAAATGCCAGAGACTTCGAGACAGAAAAAAAGTTCTAACCTTACTGCTTGTAAATTATACATATACTGTACACACAATTTATGTTTGTGTTCTATAAATAGTAATGGGCATTAAGTATTAAAACGTTTTTATAGAAGTTTTTAAATTGTTATTTTACAACTGAAAAGAGATTGATGGCAGCACATTTTCAAATGCTGAATAGCTTCAATTGTAGATGTATTTTTGTGATTTTACATGCAGAAAGGTTTTTTTTAGAAAGGATCTTAAAGGTGATGTAGTGAACTAGACGGCTACAAGACAAGATGGAAAGATCCTAAAAAATCCTTTTGACTACATCAAAGCTGTAGATGTCTGTCAGCCAGTCCAGTGATATAGTGAGATTGGTTGTTTGCACACACTCACCTCATGCTGTTTCATTTTCAAATTTGATGGTAAACGTTTCACTCACTCTCCAGAGAAGAAGATATATTGATGTACTAACATCACCACCATGTAACGTAGAAAGAATCATAAACAAGTCAATTATGTTAAATATGTTAAAATAATAATTTATTGTGAAAGTAAATCCAGTAAATTCAGGGGATGGAGATGATTGTAACCTATAAACGCAGCATTAAGCAAACTGTCATCTAATAGTGACAAAACAAAGTGGGCTGTGTATTAACATATTCTGAGATGATGTAAGAGCTCTGATCTATGATAAATATATCATTTATTTTATATGTTAAATATAAAAACACTACAGCCTAGACATGAGTTGCTACTAATAGCTACTGAGTAGTAAGTGCCCGTTTCTATCTCATTTTGAATGGAACATTGTTTAAGACTTTTTTAACACACACACTCCATCCTTTTTATTTTAGCTGAAGTGACCAATCAGAGCAGGGTGCGCATCCTCATGCTGGATGGAGTATTAGTCAGTCCTCTACCCTGCAACAGAAACTTCTAGAACACAGAAACTTCTACATTTCATCGTCATCAGCAGTTCAAAACATTATTACATTTATTTGTGGTCATTGGTTCATGGTATCATGTTCACTCTCACCTCCACTTTCACATGCATTCACATGATCCTCATTACCCGTTATTACCCTATCCAGTACTTAAGAGCTAGTACCCGATACATTAAATGGACTCATCCTGCCCAGTTTAATAAGGCTGTAATACGTATAACTATAAATCACTTCCTTCATGATGGGAAGCCACACTGGGAACCAGTTTGGAACACTGGGCACATGTGTTACGACTGAAAACTACAGCTCTAGTATTTCAATAATGAAAGAATGTGGCCCAGAGACGACTCGCGTAAAAGGTCCTAAACTTAGCACGCCTACGCTAAAAAACTCTTAAATATATGTTTTCAAGTTTATCATCTGAATGTTGTGTAGTTGTTTAGGATGACTCTATACTGGAAGCAATGGATCAGCAGGACCGACCTGTTACTTGAGTGGATTTATAACTGTGTGACTCTAAACTAAGAACACTACTGTTATGATTGTAGATAGATTATTAATCACTTGACAACAAACATGAGTTTAGTATTATTACTGTTGGGCATAGCTTGGGCATATACAGAATTGATATAATGTATAGGGATACATATTATGCAAAGTGATACAGTAGATTCACTTCTGCCAAATGCTTTGTCCTCCTCCATATAAAACTGGAGGTGACTGGAATGAACAGAGGAGCATTCACTGTAATCATGTGATTACAATAAACAGCAACACAGCAGCACAAATACTGCCAGTCACTATACTGTAACAAATGATTAATGCCTCAATACTTTGGAAACAGGAAATACTAATGGGTTTTAATGATGCAATTAAACGCATTGCAATACCAATAGAACAGGATCCCACACACCCACTTGATGAACATTTGATGTAGCTCCACTGACCTCCGTCCGCCCGCAGACACAGGGCTCTGAGGTGTAGGAGAGCATGCTTTGGACGAAGCCTAATCCCCTCAGTTATCACTTCACAGAATCAAAGACCCAGATGAACTATACTGTTTTTGCTGTGGTCTATTGTCTTCATTGTTATTATTGTCACTTCTGTTACGATCGTGGGCGGCATGGTGGTGCCTCACATCGGAAAAGGTCCTAGGTTCGATCCTTGGGTTTTGCATCTTCTCCCTGTGTTTGTATGAATTCTCTCAGGTTCTCTGGTTTCCTCCCATGGTCCAAAGACAGGCAGTCAGGTTGATTGGTTCCTTTACATTGCCTGTGGGTGTGAGTGTGTGTGTGAATGGTTAAACAGCCACAAAATACCGAGAAGATTTCTTAATAAAATAGCTTTATTAAAGTCTTCAACATGGCACAAAAGAAATGTGTATTTACATATTTAAATAGGTTAGACATACATTACAATCTGAATCAATAGTAGAGACACAAACAGCCACAATACCGTTCTTTAAATCAACATTCCTAAATCTGTGGAGGATTAAAGGACATTCACATAAAACAAAAACATGTAAACCGTTTCTTTAGGGCTGAACTATAGCATAATATGAGCAAACGTATAACGTTTCAGTTAATCATCAACACAGTCTCATTGATGTGAGTCCACAGGAAGAGCCAGTTCAGTCAACCTCTTCGATAGTGGGGCCCTCAGCGCCTCCTCGTGCCTGCTCTCTACAACTACCAGTGGGCATTCCTCCCTGATACAACTTGCTGATGACGGGGCTGCACACTTTCTCCAGCTCTTTCTGCTTGTGCTGGTACTCGTCTTTATCAGCCAGCTGGTTGTTCTCCAGCCAGGCGATGGTCTCGTCACACTTCTCCATCACCTTCTTCTTGTCCTCCTCACTAATCTTGTCCTTCAGGTTCTCATCCTGCACACTGCTCTTGACGTTGAAGGCGAAGGACTCCAGGGAGTTCTTGGCAGAGATTTTGTCCCTCTGCTGCTCGTCGTCAGCTTTGTACTTTTCGGCGTCCTGCACCATCCTCTCGATCTCCTCTTTGCTCAGTCGGCCCTTATCGTTGCTGATGGTGATCTTGTTTTCTTTGCCGGTGCTCTTGTCCACGGCTGACACGTTGAGGATGCCGTTGGCGTCGATGTCGAAGGTGACCTCGATCTGAGGGACCCCTCGTGGTGCAGGAGGGAGTCCTGTCAGCTCAAACTTGCCCAGCAGGTTGTTGTCCTTGGTCATGGCTCTTTCCCCTTCGTAGACCTGGATGAGGACTCCGGGCTGGTTGTCAGAGTAGGTGCTGAAGACCTGGGTTTGTTTAGTGGGGATGGTGGTGTTGCGTTTGATCAGGGACGTCATGACTCCTCCGGCCGTCTCGATACCCAGGGACAGAGGTGCCACGTCCAGGAGCAGCAGGTCCTGAACGTTGCCTGAGGTGTCACCCGTGAGAATGGCGGCCTGGACGGCAGCACCGTAAGCCACCGCCTCATCTGGGTTGATGCTCTTGTTCAGCTCCCTGCCATTGAAGAAATCCTGCAGGAGCTTCTGGATTTTGGGGATTCGAGTGGAGCCTCCCACCAGTACAATGTCGTGGACCTGACCCTTGTCCATTTTGGCGTCCCTCAGGGCTTTCTCCACAGGCTCTAATGTTCCCCTGAACAGGTCGGAGCACAGCTCCTCAAAGCGAGCTCTGGTGATGGAGGTGTAGAAGTCCACGCCTTCGTACAGAGAGTCGATCTCGATGCTGGCCTGGGAGCTGGAGGACAGGGTCCTCTTGGCCCTCTCACATGCTGTGCGCAGCCTCCTCAAGGCTCTCTTGTTCTGGCTGATGTCCTTCTTGTGTTTCCTCCTGAACTCCTCGACAAAGTGGTTGACCATGCGGTTGTCAAAGTCTTCTCCCCCCAGGTGAGTGTCTCCAGCTGTGGCTTTGACCTCAAAGATGCCGTCTTCAATGGTCAGGATGGACACGTCGAAGGTGCCTCCACCCAGGTCAAAGATCAGGACGTTGCGTTCTCCTGACCTGCCTTTGTCCAGGCCGTACGCGATGGCGGCTGCCGTCGGCTCGTTGATGATCCTCAGGACGTTCAGTCCTGCGATGACGCCTGCGTCTTTGGTGGCCTGTCTCTGGGAGTCGTTGAAGTAGGCTGGGACTGTGATGACTGCGCTGGACACCTTGTGGCCCAGGTAGGCCTCAGCGATCTCCTTCATCTTCACCAGGACCATGGAGGAGATCTCCTCAGGGTAGAAGGCTTTGCTCTCTCCTTTGTGCTCTACTTGAATTTTGGGCTTGCCTCCATCTGACACCACATTGAAGGGCCAATGCTTCATGTCAGCCTGCACCATGGAGTCATCAAACTTTCTTCCAATCAGTCTCTTGGCATCAAAAACAGTGTTGCTGGGGTTCAGAGCCACCTGGTTCTTGGCTGCATCTCCAATGAGCCTCTCTGTGTCAGTGAACGCCACATAGCTGGGGGTGGTCCTGTTGCCCTGGTCGTTGGCAATGATTTCTACTTTTCCATGCTGGAAAACCCCCACACAGGAGTAGGTGGTGCCCAGGTCAATGCCGATCGCCACACCTTTAGCTGCAGACATTTTCTCTGGAGGTGGTTGCCTGTCAAACAGTGAAACTATAGATTAGACCCAAGATGAAACTGAGCAACACACAACTGCATCAGTAAATTGCCTCACAGCAGCAGGGATGTTTTTTTAATTTTTTTTATTAGTGCTCCTTTTGAAAAGTTCTCAAAGTTTTAAAAACAGTGTTTAAATATTCTGTCTGTCAAGTAAAAGTAACGTAGAATTTATGAGAGCAAATATTGTTTATTCATTTAAACATCAGTATCTCAATCCAATAAAAACATACAAATATTTACACTAAGAAGTATTTTGCATTTTTAATTATGCCACTTGAAACTATCGCATTACTGAATCAACCGTTCGTTCACTGTCATGTCTCCTGATAAAAATAAAAGTTGAACTTACAGTTGGCTGCTCTGTGTTGTAGCTGGAGCCTCTCCGTCTTCCTCTCTGGCGCTTCTGCTGCTCTCTGATCAGATTCTGTCTCTGTTCTCCGAGGCGCCGCCTTATATCTGTGGGAGCGACATTCTGGCTGCTTCCAGACGCTTCACACAGCTCATTGTCAAGTCGCAATGTGTCGCAATAATAGCTTCCGGTTTGTTGTTCCACAATAAACTATTATACCTTTTACAGTTATACAGATATGGACCTTTTCTATATTACATGGACGTGCGTTTACATGTAATACATGCTCTTATGTCTGTATGTGTGTGTTGGGGGGGTTCAGATATATTTTACTTTTTCGACTTTGAACTGAATTACTTAGCAAATCCCATATTGTGAAAGCACAACCGGAAATAAGGATAACTACAGTACCACGAGAAGTTTCTCGAATTAACCGGAAAAATTCGGGCAAATGCCAGAGACTTCGAGACAGAAAAAAAGTTCTAACCTTACTGCTTGTAAATTATACATATACTGTACACACAATTTATGTTTGTGTTCTATAAATAGTAATGGGCATTAAGTATTAAAACGTTTTTATAGAAGTTTTTAAATTGTTATTTTACAACTGAAAAGAGATTGATGGCAGCACATTTTCAAATGCTGAATAGCTTCAATTGTAGATGTATTTTTGTGATTTTACATGCAGAAAGGTTTTTTTTAGAAAGGATCTTAAAGGTGATGTAGTGAACTAGACGGCTACAAGACAAGATGGAAAGATCCTAAAAAATCCTTTTGACTACATCAAAGCTGTAGATGTCTGTCAGCCAGTCCAGTGATATAGTGAGATTGGTTGTTTGCACACACTCACCTCATGCTGTTTCATTTTCAAATTTGATGGTAAACGTTTCACTCACTCTCCAGAGAAGAAGATATATTGATGTACTAACATCACCACCATGTAACGTAGAAAGAATCATAAACAAGTCAATTATGTTAAATATGTTAAAATAATAATTTATTGTGAAAGTAAATCCAGTAAATTCAGGGGATGGAGATGATTGTAACCTATAAACGCAGCATTAAGCAAACTGTCATCTAATAGTGACAAAACAAAGTGGGCTGTGTATTAACATATTCTGAGATGATGTAAGAGCTCTGATCTATGATAAATATATCATTTATTTTATATGTTAAATATAAAAACACTACAGCCTAGACATGAGTTGCTACTAATAGCTACTGAGTAGTAAGTGCCCGTTTCTATCTCATTTTGAATGGAACATTGTTTAAGACTTTTTTAACACACACACTCCATCCTTTTTATTTTAGCTGAAGTGACCAATCAGAGCAGGGTGCGCATCCTCATGCTGGATGGAGTATTAGTCAGTCCTCTACCCTGCAACAGAAACTTCTAGAACACAGAAACTTCTACATTTCATCGTCATCAGCAGTTCAAAACATTATTACATTTATTTGTGGTCATTGGTTCATGGTATCATGTTCACTCTCACCTCCACTTTCACATGCATTCACATGATCCTCATTACCCGTTATTACCCTATCCAGTACTTAAGAGCTAGTACCCACAACATTAAATGGACTCATCCTGCCCAGTTTAATAAGGCTGTAATACGTATAACTATAAATCACTTCCTTCATGATGGGAAGCCACACTGGGAACCAGTTTGGAACACTGGGCACATGTGTTACGACTGAAAACTACAGCTCTAGTATTTCAATAATGAAAGAATGTGGCCCAGAGACGACTCGCGTAAAAGGTCCTAAACTTAGCACGCCTACGCTAAAAAGTTGTAGTAAAGGAACTATACTGTTTTTGCTTTGGTCTATTGTCTTCATTGTTATTATTGTCACTTCTGTTACGATCGTGGGCGGCATGGTGGTGCCTCACATCGGAAAAGGTCCTAGGTTCGATTCTTGGGTTTTGCTATGTTATGTTCTCCCTGTGTTTGTATGAATTCTCTCAGGTTCTCTGGTTTCCTCTGTTGTGTAAAAATTCATAAAGTTTATAAAGTAATTACTGTTGAGATTCCAGGAGACAATGTTACAAAATAATATGGCACCTGCTGTACTACAACAGAACCCAACAGCACCCACTCTGGCAGGTGTGGATAATAGCACTCACGGGGTAATGTGTGTAAGGAGGAGACCCTGTTATGCAACAGAAGTGTAGTAGCACCAAGACCATTAAAACTACAGTGTGTTTTACTGACCTAGATAAGGCAGGTGGGAGGAGTGCAGCTTCTGCAGCAAGCTCCTGACCTAGAGTAACCTGACCTTGGGAAAGTAAAGGTTTGGAGGGGAGCTGCCCCGCCCGGGGAGAAAAGGGCAGAGCAACAAGTGTCTTCACTTTGTTTGGGATTATGATTGGGTAAAAATATAATAAAATAATGGTCAAAAACACCCTAAAAGGTCAAGATGATGATCTAACGTCCGGGGAGCTGAATCCCACCCCGTGAGCAACAGGTATATAATGTGATGTTGTGACCAAAAATCCTCAGTCTGTCTTGTCTTCTGTCACTTTTCTGTGGAATAAACGCTTTGTCGACCCTGGATCTTATTGCTCTGGACTTAGTCATTTTTTGAGACCCTGCGGTTGGGACTTAGAATAATTTTAGGATCTGGCTACTGGGACTTAGAATAATTTTAGGATCTTGCTTTGGACTTAGTTTATTTTCCACACTTTGGGAGTTTTATTTCTTCACCTCTTTGGGAAGTTACTAATTTTCTGGAACCTTACTATTGTGCATTTTAGTTCATTTTTCTTCTTTTTGGGATTTACCATTTAATCTCTGGAATTTATATATTTAGAATTTTATTATCTCAATAAAGGATAATTTACACCTATTGGATTTATAAAAAGCTCAGTCAGATTGGAATACAAAATTTAAAGGCTTTAGTGTCGGACACGACATTTTGGCAAGCCAGCCAGGAGGATCGACTGGGGGAGAGACGGCGAAGCTCAGGGGCCCCAATCCACCATTAAGGTGAGCTAAATTTTCTTTTATTTATCTAATTTATGAGTCGAGCTGTCTACTCCTTCCAGCCCAAGGCCAACAGATAGTGTGGGCCTTTCCGAAAAAACCTAGAAATAAAATAAAACATTAAAACATATTTTTTAGAGAACAAGCAGTGTACTCCAGGACAGGCATTTAAAGGTGTTTGTCTGTGTTTTTGTGTGCAACTAACAATTTATGTTTGTCTGTATGTGTTTTAACTAACCACTCGTAGCGTCCTTATCTATGTGTGTGTAACCGAGTGTGACCGGATGTGAATGGGAGTGTGTGAGGCCTGTCATGATCAGTGTCTTTGTCTCTAGTTGTTCCCTGTTTTCACGTCATGTCCTCCTTGTCTTATTTTGGTTCCAGGTTCCAGTTCCGGTTTTATTTTGGTAGCACTCCCAGTTTCTGTTTCCGTTCTTGCGTTACTTCCTGTTATCAGTTCTGTTCTCCCTAGTTCATTACCCACACCTGTCGGTAATCAGTTAATCAAATCACTGTATTTAACCACCACCTGTGTCCTTAGTTCGATGCCAGATTGTCGTATTCTAGTTCCCTGAGTGTTCGTGTTTCCCGTGTCCTGTTCCTGCCCGTATCATGTATCCTGCCCGACCTTGGATTACCTACTTACCGTGAGTTTTTGCCTGTTCCCTGTCTGTACTTTCGCCGAGCCTTTTCTGTGTATGACCTGGACCGTCTGACCGTGCCTTTGAGAATAAACCCTTTTGTGGATTATAATATCGCCTCCGTGCTGTGCATGTGGGTTCGCCGTCTGCCTGCTTCGAGTTCCTGACAGAACAATCTGGCATGACTTGGACCCAGCCAGCACTTAGCCTCCGGTCAGGTCAGTGACTGTTTTTCCTTGTTTTTTTTACGGCGAATATAACTCTCCCGCGGAAGTATGGAGTTTACCTGCGCCGAGCTACCCAGCGACCTACATAAGTATTTCGAGATCCTTGCGGAGGATTACCGACGGGCTAGTAACTCGGAGGATCAGCGCAGCGCCGTAGAGGTGGCAATAGTGACGCTGGAGGACGATGACACCGCGTTAGATCACCCCAGCGTTCATCGCCTCTACGAGCGACTATGCGCGAAGTTTGATGAATTAAGCGACACGCTCTGTACCACGCCAGCGCCAGTCGCACCGCCTATGGTTTCGGTTTCCTCCTCCCCGCCCCGTCGGATCGTCGTGCCTGCACCAACCTGCCCAGCTCCATGGTTATTTCCCTGGGAGGATTTCCTGCTCTCACGCGGCCCTCAGTCTCCAGTTCCGCCGCGCGCTGCTCAGCCTCCAAGTCAGCCGCGCGCTGCTCAGTCTCCAGTTCAGCCGCGCGCTGCTCAGTCTCCAGTTCAGCCGCGCGCTGCTCAGTCTCCAGTTCAGCCGCGCGCTGCTCAGTCTCCAGTTCAGCCGCGCGCTGCTCAGCCTCCAAGTCAGCCGCGCGCTGCTCAGCCTCCAAGTCAGCCGCGCGCTGCTCAGCCTCCAAGTCAGCCGCGCGCTGCTCAGCCTCCAAGTCAGCCGCGCGCTGCTCAGTTCCCAAGTCAGCCGCGCGCTGCTCAGTTTCCAAGTCAGCCGCGCGCTGCTCAGTTTCCAAGTCAGCCGCGCGCTGCTCAGTTTCCAAGTCAGCCGCGCGCTGCCCAGACCCCAGTTCAGCCGCGCGTTGCCCAGGCCCCAGTTAAACCGTGTGTTACTCATGCCCCGGTGCAGCCCTGTCGTCTCCAGGCCCCAGCCCAGTCAAACCTAGTCCAGACCCCAGATCAGCCGTGTGTTGCCCAGACCCCAGATCAGCCGTGTGTTGCCCAGACCCCAGATCAGCCGTGTGTTGCCCAGACCCCAGATCAGCCGTGTGTTGCCCAGACCCCAGATCAGCCGTGTGTTGCCCAGACCCCTGATCAGCCGTGTGTTGCCCAGACCCCTGATCAGCCGTGTGTTGCCCAGACCCCAGATCAGTCGTGTGTTGCCCTGACCCCAGTTCCGTCCTTGTCCCCGTCAGAGGGCGCTGTCCGTCTGACGACTGTTAACCCCACCCAATCAGGCCCGACGTCTCCCCCGTCGAGCTCGGCAGCTGTAAGCTGTCATGCCAGCTCCGGAGGGGACGCCGCTCCAGTCCCTGTCGGCCATGTTGCGGCCGTTCCAGTCCCTGTCGGCCATGTTGCGGCCGTTCTAGTTCCTGTCGGCTCCTCAGAGGAGGACGCCGTTCCTGTTCCCGTCGGCCATATTGAGGCCGTTCTAGTTCCAGTTCCTGTCGGCTCCTCAGAGGAGGACGCCGTTCTAGTCCCTGTCGGCCATATTGAGGCCGTTCTAGTTCCAGTTCCTGTCGGCTCCTCAGAGGAGGACGCCGTTCTAGTTCCTGTCGGCCAAGCAGAGGCCGTTCCAGTTCCTGTCGGCCATGTTGCGGTCGTTCCAGTTCCTGTCGGCCATGTTGCGGTCGTTCCAGTTCCTGTCGGCCATGTTGAGGTCGTTCCAGTTCCTGTCGGCCATGTTGAGGTCGTTCCAGTTCCTGTCGGCCATGTTGAGGTCGTTCCAGTTCTTGTCGACCAAGTTGAGGTCGTTCCAGTTCCTGTTCCTGTCGGCCATGTTGAGGTCGTTCCAGTTCCTGTCCCTGTCGACCAAGTTGAGGTCGTTCCAGTTCCTGTCCCTGTCGACCAAGTTGAGGTCGTTCCAGCTCCTGTCCCTGTCGACCAAGTTGAGGGCGTTCCCGTAGGCCAAGTAGAGGGCGTTCCCGTAGGCCAAGTAGAGGGCGTTCCCGTAGGCCAAGTAGAGGTCACCCCTGTCTCTGACCCCGTTCCTGTCGGCCCTGTAGCGGTCGTTCCATTCCCCGTTCCCGTCGGCCCTGTAGCGGTCGTTCCAGTCCCCGTCACCCTTGGAGCCGCAGCGCCCGCCGGCCTCCAGGAGGAGGCAGCACCTGCAGTTCCTGCGCACCTCCAGGAGGAGGTCGCGCCAGTCGCAGTTCCTGCGCACCTCCAGGAGGAGGTCGCGCCAGCCGCAGTTCCTGCGCACCTCCAGGAGGAGGTCGCGCTAGTCGCAGTTCCTGCGCACCTCCAGGAGGAGGTCGCGCCAGTCGCAGTTCCTGCGCACCTCCAGGAGGAGGTCGCGCCAGCCGCAGTTCCTGCGCACCTCCAGGAGGAGGTTGCGCCAGCCGCAGTTCCTGCGCACCTCCAGGAGGAGGTTGCGCCAGCCGCAGTTCCCTGCGCACCTCCAGGAGGAGGTTTGCACCAGCCGCAGTTCCTGCGCACCTCCAGGAGGAGGTTGCGCCAGCCGCAGTTCCTGCGCACCTCCAGGAGGAGGTTGCGCCAGCCGCAGTTCCTGCGCACCTCCAGGAGGAGGTTGCGCCAGCCGCAGTTCCTGCGCACCTCCAGGAGGAGGTTGCGCCAGCCGCAGTTCCTGCGCACCTCCAGGAGGAGGTTGCGCCAAGCCGCAGTTCCTGCGCACCTCCAGGAGGAGGTTGCGCCAGCCGCAGTTCCTGCGCACCTCCAGGAGGAGGTTGCGCCAGCCGCAGTTCCTGCGCACCTCCAGGAGGAGGTTGCGCCAGCCGCAGTTCCTGCGCACCTCCAGGAGGAGGTTGCGCCAGCCGCAGTTCCTGCGCACCTCCAGGAGGAGGTTGCGCCAGCCGCAGTTCCTGCGCACCCTCCAGGAGGAGGTATGCGCCAGCCGCAAGGTTCTGCGCCACCTTCCAGGAGGAGGTGGCGCCAGCCGCAGTCCTGCGCACCTCCAGGAGGGGGGTCGCGCCCGCCGCAGTCCGGCGGACCCCCAGGAGGGGGGTCGCGCCCGCCGCAGTCCCGGCGGACCCCCAGGAGGGGGTCGCGCCCCCCGCAGTCCCGGCGGACCCCCAGGAGGGGGTCGCGCCCCCCGCAGTCCCGGCGGACCCCCAGGAGGGGGTCGCGCCCGCCGCAGTCCCGGCGGACCCCCAGGAGGGGGTCGCGCCCGCCGCAGTTCCTGCCGACCTCCAGGAGGGGGTCGCGCCCGTCGCAGTTCCTGCCGACCTCCAGGAGGGGGTCGCTCCCGCCGTAGTTCCTGCCGACCTCCAGGAGGGGGTCGCTCCCGTCGTAGTTCCTGCCGACCTCCAGGAGGGGGTCGCTCCCGTCGTAGCTCCTGCCGACCTCCAGGAGGGGGTCGCTCCCGTCGTAGCTCCTGCCGACCTCCAGGAGGGGGCCGCTCCCGTCCCGGCTCCGGCCGCACCAGCATCGGTTCCTGGCGGTCCGGCTCCGGCCGCATCTGCATCGGTTCCTGGCGGTCCGGCTCCGGCCGCATCTGCATCGGTTCCTGGCGGCCCGGCTCCGGCCGCATCTGCATCGGTTCCTGGCGGTCCGGCTCCGGCCGCATCTGCATCGGTCCCTGGCGGTCCGGCTCCGGCCGCATCTGCTTCGGTTCCTGCCTCTCGTCGCGGTGGTCCAAGGAGGACGCCGCTGGTTCCTGCCTCGTCTCTGCCTTTGCTGCCGGACTGGTGGCCTCGCCCTCGGCGCATCCTGCTGCTGGGATGGCGCTGCCTCCTGCGGCGCCGTCCGCCTCGACTCCTCAACCGCCTGGATCAGCGTCCGCCTGGAGGACGCTGCCATGCGGGGTGGTCCCCGGGGACATCGTCCCAGCTCAAGGGCACTAAGAGTGCCATCCTGGCTCAGCGGCTGCTGGGCAGGGTCTCGCCACGCCATCACCCTCCGTGAGGGAATCCCTGAACTTCATGTTTTCTTGGTCATGGACTTTTGTAGTGTTTGTGGACTCTTGCTTTGGCCCTCCTCCGGTCCTCCCTCCACCCACCCTGCTCATGTACCTTGAGGGGTGGGGATTCGGTCCCTCCGCCTGGGACCCCCCTCCGCCCGCCCTGGTTTGGGGGGGGAGGCTTCCGTAGGCGCCGTGGAAGGCGCCATAGGGGGGGGGGGTACTGTCATGATCAGTGTCTTTGTCTCTAGTTGTTCCCTGTTTTCACGTCATGTCCTCCTTGTCTTATTTTGGTTCCAGGTTCCAGTTCCGGTTTTATTTTGGTAGCACTCCCAGTTTCTGTTTCCGTTCTTGCGTTACTTCCTGTTATCAGTTCTGTTCTCCCTAGTTCATTACCCACACCTGTCGGTAATCAGTTAATCAAATCACTGTATTTAACCACCACCTGTGTCCTTAGTTCGATGCCAGATTGTCGTATTCTAGTTCCCTGAGTGTTCGTGTTTCCCGTGTCCTGTTCCTGCCCGTATCATGTATCCTGCCCGACCTTGGATTACCTACTTACCGTGAGTTTTTGCCTGTTCCCTGTCTGTACTTTCGCCGAGCCTTTTCTGTGTATGACCTGGACCGTCTGACCGTGCCTTTGAGAATAAACCCTTTTGTGGATTATAATATCGCCTCCGTGCTGTGCATGTGGGTTCGCCGTCTGCCTGCTTCGAGTTCCTGACAAGGCCCAGTGCTATGCTAAAGACGCTAAGTTAATTTGTCATATAAGAAAGTAAAAAGTGAAGATATGGAGAATAGTGATGGAAAAGTTTGAGAAGTGCTTGTTTAATGTTGTAATTGCCATTTGGCTAGGGCTGTGTTTTGCCTGTTTAGGAGGAATAATATGGTGTTTTGTAAAATACGAAAAGTGATTGAGAGCATTTGAAGCGTGTTCAGAAAGAATAAAATAGAACGGAGACGAATAACGAAGCGAAGTGTGAATGCAAACCCAGTGAAGGGTAGAGAAGTTTAGATAAGAAAAAGAGCTCATTAGGACCCGCGCCAGACAGGGGGGTCAAGAGGCGAGTCTGAATAGAAATCACTGTGCCCTCTCAGGAGTGATACAGACTTCGAAGCCTGAAGGCTCAAGTGTGACTACACGCCACCGTGCCCTCTCAGGGGTGGCACACACTGGTTTTAGCCTTGAAGTACAGCGCCTGGTTCAGGGCTGGAAATAGTAGCTACAGATAACAGAAAACAGAAAACCCTAAAAAAAAGGCCTTGTATATGTGTACAAAAAATTATAATAGTCCGTAGTAACAAGCATATAAAAGGGTGGTGTGAAGTAATTGAGGGTATATTATTGTAAATAATAATAAGAAAGTCAACGATAACTATAATAATTATACTATCACTAATAATAATAATTGTAATAATCATAATAATAATTGTAATTACAATAGTAACTATAGTATATATGAAATATATATATAATATAATATATAATATATATATACAATAACAGTAAATATATAGTAATATAGTAATAAAAGTATTAATAGTAATACGTAACTAAAGTAAAAGTAAAAAGTAAAATAGTATAATATATTGTAAAAAAAAAATAGTAACAATAATTGATAATATTGAGGTGCAAAAGTTGGGTACACTGAAGAACACCATAGATTGTGCTGACCATCTTATTTACGCAAAAGTGACAAAGAAAATGACAAGAAACATCAAAAGAAAAAGATAAAGAATGATGAACAAAGAGATGTTTTACAATATTTTAGAATAGAAGGAGCTCATAAGGAGATGATAGCTCAGAGCTCTATCAAAATAAAACCAACGGCACCCGAAGTTGAGACACGGCCGCCACCTTATGCCCAAATGACGGGGAGTGGACAGCTTCCCGTTATGACTGATAGGGAAATAGGAGGCCAATTTAGAGGAACTACACGAGACAGAGATAGACGTAGATGACACACCACATAACATAACACAGCACACTACACAGACAGTGCTGACCAGGAGCAACGAGAAAGAACAGTCATTCAGCATGACAAAATATCCAGACTTGTCTCAGAAGGGTGAAGAAGGCGACTTGCCCCACCACTATACAGACTTGAGTGGAGATGAACAGACAGTAGCTGAACTGCAAAGCAGGTGCAGGAAAGGGAGCCTGCACCAAAGAGGCGAACTCAACCTTGAACACCAGCCAAACGATAGATGTGAGCTGCAGCTGCTGCACGCACAAGGAAGATACAGCAAAGAAAGAGATATATTTAATTGCTGTGAGAAAGATCAAGAATCAAGAAGAGCGTATGGGAGTAGCCACTCCTGTCCTCCCACATGTGGGAAAGAAAACACAGGAGAGTGTGAGCGAAGAGACCGGGACCTGCTGCTGGCCCCCAGATCTGCCTGCAAATTAAAACAAGAGGCTGAGAGAAAAGCAGCACAACTTCAGCAAGAAATAAGAAAGTGTGAACGAGCAATAATGGAAAATGATGCCTTGCTGAAAGATTTCAAGGCCAAAATAAGTGGCGCTGATCAAAAGCCAACATGGGATAGGATTATCAAACAAGTTGAGAAAAATAAAGAAACTCAATCCATGAGCCCACAAGATGCTGCTAAGTGTCTTGAAGAGCTGCAACGTTTAGTGGCTCAAGAAGAAATAGGTAATGAACAAAGAAGAAAACCAAAAGGACTTATCAGAGTTGAGATGGATGGTAAGTTCCAAGCTATCCCTGAAAGGGAACAGAAATCTATGAGACTGCGGTCCCGAACACTTTCAAACTATTACAGAGACACAGATGAATCAGAGCCTGGGTCTGACAGTGAAGAGCCGGACAACTACATGGCACCACTGCTCAGTAAGGGACCTCACCAGCCAAACAGGTATGTGCCATGGAACTTTATGGACATGACAGGACTGGTAAACCAACTCCCAGCCCTAACAGATGGAGCTGACAAATGGATTACAGCTCTGGAGGAAAACACAAGTGGCATAACTTTGGCAATGGGAGACATTAAAGCATTGTTGATGCAAATAGCAGGACAGCAGACAACAAAAGAAATCCTACAAGAAGGAAGAACAGGAAAGGTTTTCTCAAACAATGACTATGATGCAACACCATTTGGACCGTACCGTCCAGGAGTATGGAAAGCTCTCAGAGCTAAGTTTCCTGCAAAGATGGATTCCTCTAAGCTGGAGAAAGAGACTCTACAAGATGGAGAGAGTCCCACACAGTTCCTATATGACTTTCAGAGAAAGTGGAAAAATGAGACTGGAAGTGAATGGAATACAAATGAAACCACGAAAACCCTCTTCAAATTAATGGTAAAGAAAGCCATGCCAGAGGAGGTCAGAAAGAAACTGGACAATGTTGTTGGACTGATGAGGATGGAATGGCCGATGTACTCTGAACACATTGTGCACTATGTGGAAACATACAGAGCTGAAAAACAAAGCTTGGAAGAACAAAACAAGATGCTGGCTGGAAGACTCACATAGCTTCAAATAGGAGAGCTGACAAAGCAGAAGAAAGACAGAGAAAAGGCTAAACTGCATGCACCAGTGACCACAGCAGCAGTGGAGCCTAAGTGTGAAACAGCACAGGAATCAAAGCCTAACACTAAGAACGATACAACAATGTTACAGGCCCCAGTTATTCCTGCCACACCAGCAGCACAGCCAGTATCACAAATTTTTCCACCTGCACAGCATCAATCCTATCAACCAGCAGGGGCTACACAGTTGCAGCAAACCCCTCCAATACATGTGCATCTAAATCAAGGCTACCCAACACAGGGCAGGGGCAGAATGAACCTAAGAGGAGGGTCCAATCAGAGAGGAAGATGGAGGAGAGGGCCCCCACTGATGCAGTACCAGACCCCACAACAATACCAAACAGGCCAGCAGTACCAAACTCCACAGCCGCTTGCAGGCCCACCTGGGCAACCGAGAGCAGCGCAAGGAGAGTGCTGGGGATGTGGGCAACCAGGTCACATGATGAGAAACTGTCCGACTAATCCCTGGATAGGCCCTGCAGCACAGTGGCCATAGGGAGGCCCAGAGAAGCCTAAGGGGGAAGTCATTACACCTGTCATCACTCAGCAACCGCAGCATGAACCAACCATTGAAATAACAATACAAGATACTAAACATCGTTTCATGGTGGACACAGGGGCAACTTATTCATGCATAGGAAAAGAAGGAGCTGGACTTCCCCTGTCATCATCAAAGATCCGAACTGTTGGCTTCTCTGGGAAAACACAAGTGATACCATTAACGGAACCTATTCCAATAAAGGTTGCTGGAAAAACAATCTATGCGCCCCTTCAATATTCCGCAGATACGCCAATTAATCTGTTGGGAAGAGACATATTATGCTCTTTAAAAGCAAGAATAATGTGCACCCCCGATGGGGTTGCCTTTGACATACCAGACGATAAGCTGAACACCATGATGACACTGATAAGACCGTCTGGAGATGAAGAATGTGAAACAAAAATCAGAGAAGCACTAGTTTACTGGCTGAAACTAACATCACCTGACTCACACCTGAAACAAGAATGGGAAGAATGGAAGCTGTTTGTAACCAACTACTGTGAAAAGGCACAAGAACCAACTCTCTCTCTCCACTGCACTATGCTGTATGATAACAACCAGAGCCAAGAGGATTATGGGAAATGCTGGGAGGAACTAATGAATAACACCACTACAGCAATCCAATATGATGACATCATCATAGGCCCTCAGGGAGCAGCAGCCATGGTCAAGCTTCCTGAGAGACTGCAAGGATGGTTTCAAGTTTCTGGTTCAGCACCACACATCACACTACTCATAGCAGAAGGGCATGAATCACATGAGTTAGGATCAATGATAAGAGAAGCCCAACAGGTCAAACAATGGATCCCCACTGATTGTGAGTTTATTCAACACTCCCCAGATCAACGCTTTATAAAAATTATTAGTAGACAAGCTGATGAGGTGATAGCAGAAAAAGTACAATTAGAATATGAAACCCAAACAATCATGACACTAACAGATGAACATGAAGAATTATTAAAACAGGTTCCCCCACATTTGTGGTCAGCCAGCAAAACAGACGTAGGATTAGTTAAATCAGCTTCACCTCTCCAATTTAAAGTTAAAGCAGGAATGAGATTACCATACCAAAAACAATATCTACTTAAAAAAGAAGCTATAGAAGAATTAGAGCCTATAATACAGGGACTAGTAGAGGCAGGAGTACTGATCAGGACTAGAAGCATGTGTAACACTCCAATCTTTCCAATAAAAAAGCCAAACACCAATGATTATAGATTAGTGCATGATTTAAGAGCAATAAATGCAGTAGTACAGGAAGAAACCCCAATTGTCCCAGACCCCCACACACTGCTGTCCAACATCCCACCGGGAACTAAGTGGTACACCGTGATTGATCTCTGCTCAGCATTTTTCAGTGTGCCTGTACATCCTAATTCTCAATTCTTATTTGCCTTCACCTACCAGGGTCAGCAATACACATATCAACGGCTGCCACAGGGCTTTGTGCATTCTCCCTCTATTTTAACAGAGTGTTAGCAGAAGATCTTCAACATTTAGACATCCAATCAACCACATTAATGTATGTAGATGACATTCTGATCTGCTCAGAAACCAAAGAACAGTGTGAAAAGGATTCAGTTGCAGTGTTGAACGCACTGGCAGCTGGAGGTCATAAGGTCAGCAAGAGCAAGTTGCAGTTCTGTCAACAGACAGTAGAGTATTTAGGACGAAAGCTTAGCGGCGAAAAGAGGCACATTGCATTGCTTCTTGGGCATGGCTGGATACAGCAGACCCTGGATCTGTGATTATGCCATAAAAGCAGCTCCTTTAAGAAATATGATACGTGCAGCTGGACAAAATAACCGTTCAGCACCTCTGGTGTGGACAGAGGAAGCAGAAGGAGCATTTCAAATTCTAAAAAGAGACCTGCAGACTGCCCCAGCATTTGCTAATCCTGATTATTAGAAACCATTTCATCTTTATTTGGCTGAGAGACATGGCTATGCATGTGCGGTTTTGATGCAGAATTCCCCTACAGGGAAACAACCGATAGCCTACTATAGCACCAAGCTTGATAACATTGAAGAAGGGCTGCCGCCTTGCTATCAGGGCTTGGCCGCAGCTGCGTTTGCTTACAAAAAGGCATCAGTTCTAACAATGGGACACCCAGTGACATTGTATACGTCACATCAATTGCATGCAATGCTAACCAGCCCTCGATTTGTATTTACACAGGCCAGAAGGACCGGTTATGAAGTTTTACAGTCAGGAAAAGAATTAACAATTCAACGGTGCACCACAATAAATCCAGCAACTAGAATTGTGCTACCAAATGAAGGAATCCCACATGACTGCATTCAGGAGACAGACAGATTTATGCAAGTACGAGAAAATTTGCATAATCAACCGATCCCATCAGAATTAACATTATTTGTGGATGGGTCTTGTATACGAGATGAATTTGGCACCCGTGCGGGCTATGGTGTTGTTCAGTTAAGACCTGATGGCACATTTGATAAAATCCAGTCGGTGAGCATTGATCAGCCATGTTCTGCTCAACTTGCTGAGATAAAAGCTCTCACTGCAGCCTGTAAGCTGGCTGCAGGAAAAACAGCCACTATCTACACTGATAGTGAGTACGGGTATGGAGTGTGTCACATTCATGCCTGCATCTGGAAACAAAGAGGCTTCATCCGTGCAGACGGCACACCGGTTGTGCATGGAGAAGCTGTGGCACAATTAATTCAGGCCATGCAACTACCAAAAGAGTTGGCTATCGTGAAATGTCCAGGACATCAAAGAAATGGCACCTTCATATCTAGAGGTAATAATTTAGCAGATGAAGCTGCAAAAGAAGCAACAAAAAGTGTAATACAATCTCCTGTTTTGAATGATGAAGATGCTATACCCATCACCAACTTAGCATCACTAATAAAAGCTCAGAACTCTGTTCCAGAGGCAGAGAAAAGGCTCTGGGTCCAAAGGGGGGCCATTAAAACAACCACCCCACATGCAGATTTATGGAGGAGTAGTCAGGGACATTTTGTGTTGCCGTTGTCACTCTTACCTTTTGCTATAAAGAAAATGCACGAGCCAGATCATTGTTCACGAGGCCAAGTGTTAAAGAAATTACAAGCTGTGTGGTGGTCACCTTATATGGCACCAATGGTGGATAGAGAACTGGCTTTGTGTCCACAGTGTCCTAAATATAATGTGAGAAAAACCTTCACCCACCCAATAGCTCACATACCAGTTCATGAAGGCCCTTTCAGACATCTGATGATGGATTATGTGGACATGATTCAATTCAATTCAATTCAATTCAATTTTATTTATATAGCGCCAAATCACAACAAAGTTATTTCAAGGCACTTTACAAAGTAAGGTTTAAAACCTCACACAACTAAACCCAACAAATCCCACATACAGCAAGCATTTAATTTGACAGCAACAGTGGAGAGGAAAAACTCCCTCTCTAACGAGGAAGAAACCTCCAGCAGAACCAGACTGGATGTGGGCGGCCATCTGCCTCGACCGGTTGGGGTGAGAGGATAGAGAGATAGAAAAGCACAGCAACAGCAACAAGCAACAACAAGCAACAACAGAGCACAGGCAGGATGGTAGGACCAGGGACTGGATGCAGGCAGGATGGTTGGATCCGCAGCTGCCCATCACAGACACCAAACTTTGAGTCCAATGATACCTGTGGGTGAGGACAGAGAGGGAGAAAGAGTGGGGGTGGGGGGGGGAGAGAGGAGAGAAGCACAACTACTGGACAGAAAGAGACAAGGTTAGTTAAACATGGGACAATGATGGGAGGTTATGGGACAGAGGAGGTAGAAGGAAACAGAGGAGCTCAGTGTATAAATTAAGTCCCCCAGCAGTCTATGTCTATTGCAGCTTAACTAAGAGATGGTTCCTGTGACTAACAATAATTGCCAGTGACCTGAACCATCTCTAACTATAAGCTTTATCAAAAAGGAAGGTTTTAAGCCTAATCTTAAAGGTGGAGAGTGTGTCAGCTTCTCGAACCTGAAGAGGGAGCTGGTTCCAGAGGAGAGGAGCTTGGTAGCTAAAAGCTCTGCCCCCTGTTCTACATTTAAACACTCTAGGAACCGCAAGTAGCCCAGCGCTCTGAGAACGAAGTGTTTTGCTGGGAGCATAAAGAACTATAAGGTCTTTAAGATAAGAAGGAGCTTTATCATTGAGTACTTTGTATGTGAGTAGGAGAATTTTAAATTCTATCCTACATTTTACAGGCAGCCAGTGCAGAGAAGCTAATGTAGGAGAAATGTGATCTCTCTTTCTAAGTCCTGTCAGAACTCTGGCTGCAGCATTTTGAATGAGCTGTAGGTTTTTTAAGGAGCTGTTAGGACATCCTATGAGTAAGGAGTTACAGTAGTCCAGCCTAGAGGTAACAAATGCATGGATCAGTTTCTCTGCATCGCTCTGAGAGAGGATGCTTCTGATTTTAACTATATTTCTAAGGTGGAAGTAGGCGGTTCTGGAGATTTGTTTAATGTATGATGTAAAAGAGAGATCCTGGTCAAACATGACACCAAGGTTCCTCACAGTAGAATCTGAAGCTAATGTTATGCCATCCAGGGTGGCTATCTGACTCAATAGTGTCTCTCTCAGATTTTTAGGCCCAACAATAAGAATCTCGGTTTTATCTGAGTTTAGTTGAAGGTTGATGATAGACAGAGTGAGAGGTAAGAGGTACCTGTTTGTGGTGGTCTGTCGATTCAGCAGGTGGATAGAAGCTTGTCCAACAGCCAATCCAGACCACAAAGCAGCAGCTAAGTTCTTGTGTACAGAAGTCTTTCCCAGGTTTGGAATGCCAGATACTATATCTTCGGATAATGGTCCTCACTTTGTGTCAAAAGTTATAAGAGAGATGTTTTACATCTTAGGAGTTAAGCAGAAGTTTGGATGTGTTTATCACCCTCAGTCACAAGGTTCAGTAGAACGAGCGAATGGAGCGCTTAAAGCTAAAATCTGTAAAATAATGGCAGACCGTAATAACAAACTGACATGGGTGGATGCATTACCACTGGCATTGATGTATATGCGCTCACAAACTAACCGACTAACTCATCTAACACCTCATGAAATGCTTACTGGCCGACCAATGCCTCTTCCACAGTATCGTAGAGGGACCAACACTGCACCAGCTTGAAAGAGAACTGGGAGATTATTTAAGGGGTTTGACTAAAATCCACAGACTTATCTTCCAACAGGTGAAAGAGGCCAACGGTACAGGAGAGAACAGAATACCACTGGATGTGAGAAACACCCAAGTAGGAGACCAGGTGTTCATACGCGTGTTCAAAAGGCAGTGGAATCAGCCTCGCAGAGAGGGGCCGTTCAAGGTTGTGTTAACCACACCCACTGCTTTAAAAGTAGAAGGTAAGGACTTCTGGTACCACCTTAATCACTGCACGCGTCACCGACCACCTAACCCGCCGGGGAACCTACCAGCCCCAGTGCATGCTGAAGGGGATGCGGACAGCACCCCACGAAGTAGAATACCAGCTTTACTTCCTTCTAACGGGGAAAGACTAAGATTAAAAGCAAGAAGACAAGTCACGCAAACCTCACAAAGGGAAATACCAGACCACACACATAGTAACACTGACTTTAATAATGCAACATCCACAGCTACAAGTGAAGGGTTCTCAGTCGAAGATGCTGCTTCCCTTGCTCCTGACCAGTCTGACGTACCTCTACACACACCAGCATGGGAAGGAGACGTGTCGGAGGAGCCTGAATAGCCCCCGCCGCCTTTCTCTCTCTTCTCCCTCTGTTCTTCTTGTGCTAACCCTTTTAGGCTTAGCAAGGGGGGAGCTACTACTGCTACATGACACTGCGTCTGAGCTAACCAGTACTGAAAAAGAGCTACTACTGCTACATGACACTGCGTCTGAGCTAACCAGTACTGAAAAAGGCCAACACCCACTAGCTGGTTGTGCGCTGGCCATGATTACACTAGCTGTTCATAAAGGCATAATAGAACCACGGAGCAACCGCCACTACACATATGTAAAGTCTAATGCATATGAGTTCACACTGACCACTAGTTTTTCAGAAACGTATTGGCTGGGAAATCCACACACTGATGACTGCCGAGGAGAAGGGATGATGACCATACAGGAGGAGAAAACACCTGTATAATGGACTTCCGGGGGACTATGGACACAGTAACTCCATAACCTGCATATTAAGAAGGACTGCTATTGATGGACACAAACCAATGTGTGATGTAATAAAAATAAACTCTGTATGATAAGGCTGTGCAGAAGGAAGGTACAAATGGTTAACAGTAGAGCTTAAGAGATCATATAAAATTAATTCTGAAAATAAGTAATTGGACAAATCCAAAAGGTGCAAATTAAAATTATTCAAATATTATTCAATAATGCTGAATAACATATATAAACATAAACAAACATAATAAACATACTATTATAAATTAACACAACTAGTAGAGACAGGAAGTTTACACTACCTGTGTGATGTTGTCAAAATGTAGTAGCATTCTGACCAGAACGATTAGGAGAAAGGACTAAGTAGGTCTGTAAAGACTGAAAAGTCAGGAAGGTTTCTTTGATTATTTTAAAAGTACTGGGCATTTAGAACCCAGTACTACACCTAAAGTGTTGAGCATGTAGGCTTGAGGCATAAGGTGTAAAGCTGCTCTGAGAGAGAACAATGTTGGAAACTTCTCTATAAAAAAAACAAGGTAACTGGTACTTAAGGAAAACTCCTTAGAAAGTTAAACCTAAAGTTCTGTGTAGCTTTATGAGCCAAAGATGAGTATTCTTGTTTTTGTTTTTTTCACTTATATTAAATAGCATATTTGAAGACTAGATGGTAGTAACCTGAGCACATACACATATTATGCATGTTTACTTATAATCTGTGCTCATAGATACACTTCTCCACACAAATATATATATTATGCGTGCTTATTTCATTTTCATTGAACATGTGTGTGAGACATTTATTCACTAGATTAGATTGAAATGTGTTTAGGGATCCGGACCACATGACGTGGCAATTTACCTCTCATGAGTGACATTGAAAGTGAGGGGACGTTTCCCGAGTCATGTTGTCCTGTCCATAGGTGTTCTGTCAGTGACGGCACCTGGGTGATCCATTTTGTACAGGTAAGTGCCTGGGATCACTTTTAGAAGTGCCTCATAACTGTTTTATTGATAGTTGTGACACATTCATTAGGGAGGCCCTCACTGTAGAACTCACATATCAACTGTCGTGTGCGACACTAAAGCCTTTAAATTTTGTATTCCAATCTGACTGAGCTTTTTATAAATCCAATAGGTGTAAATTATCCTTTATTGAGATAATAAAATTCTAAATATATAAATTCCAGAGATTAGATGGTAAATCCCAAAAAGAAGAAAAATGAACTAAATGCACAGTAGTAAGTTTCCAGAAAATTAGTAACTTCCCAAAGAGGTGAAGAGATAAAACTCCCAAAGTGTGGAAAATAAACTAAGTCCAAAGCAAGATCCTAAAATTATTCTAAGTCCCAGTAGCCAGATCCCAAAATTATTCTAAGTCCCAACCGCAGGGTCTCAAAAAATGACTTAGTCCAGAGCAGTAAGATCCAGGGTCGACAAAGCGTTTATTCCACAGAAAAGTGACAGAAGACAAGACAGACTGAGGATTTTTGGTCACAACATCACCTTATATACCTGTTGCTCACGGGGTGGGATTCAGCTCCCCGGATGTTAGATCATCATCTTGACCTTTTAGGGTGTTTTTTGACCATTATTTTATTATATTCTTACCCAATCATAATCGCAAACAAAGTGAAGACACTTGTTGCTCTGCCCTTTTCTCCCCGGGCGGGGCAGCTCCCCTCCAAACCTTCACTTTCCCAAGGTCAGGTTACTCTAGGTCAGGAGCTTGCAGCAGAAGCTGCACTCCTCCCACCTGCCTTATCTAGGTCAGTAAAACACACTGTAGTTTTAATGGTCTTGGTGCTACTACACTTCTGTTGCATAACAGGGTCTCCTCCTTACACACATGACCCCGTAAGTGCTATTATCCACACCTGCCACAGTGGGTGCTGTTGGGTGCTGTTGTTGTAGTACAGCAGGTGCCATATTATTTTGTAACATTGTCTCCTGGAATCTCAACAGTAATTACTTTATAAACTTTATGAATTTTTACACAACATTTCCCCCCTTTGGTCCTAAAAGGACCATCCATCAGTAACATACATGCAATTCAACAACAAAACATAGGATTATATGTCGGTATGTTGATATGTGAGTTCTACAGTGAGGGCCTCCCTAAAGAATGTGTCACAACTATCAATAAAACAGTTATGAGGCACTTCTAAAAGTGATCCCAGGCACTTACCTGTACAAAATGGATCACCCAGGTGCCGTCACTGACAGAACACCTATGGACAGGACAACATGACTCGGGAAACGTCCCCTCACTTTCAATGTCACTCATGAGAGGTAAATTGCCACGTCATGTGGTCCGGATCCCTAAACACATTTCAATCTAATCTAGTGAATAAATGTCTCACACACATGTTCAATGAAAATGAAATAAGCATGCATAATATATATATTTGTGTGGAGAAGTGTATCTATGAGCACAGATTATAAGTAAACATGCAAAATATGTGTATGTGCTCAGGATACTACCATCTAGTCTTCAAATATGCTATTTAATATAAGTGAAAAAAAACAAACAAAAACAAAACAAAAACAAGAATACTCATCTTTGGCTCATAAAGCTACACAGAACTTTAGGTTTAACTTTCTAAGGAGTTTTCCTTAAGTACCAGTTACCTTATTTTTTTTATGGAGAAGTTTCCAACATTGTTCTCTCTCAGAGCAGCTTAACACCTTATGCCTCAAGCCTACATGCTCAACACTTTAGGTGTAGTACTGGGTTCTAAATGCCCAGTACTTTTAAAATAATCAAAGAAACCTTCCTGACTTTTCAGTCTTTACAGACCTACTTAGTCCTTTCTCCTAATCGTTCTGGTCAGAATGCTACTACATTTTGACAACATCACACAGGTAGTGTAAACTTCCTGTCTCTACTAGTTGTGTTAATTTATAATAGTATGTTTATTATGTTTGTTTATGTTTATATATGTTATTCAGCATTGTTGAATAATATTTGAATAATTTTAATTTGCACCTTTTGGATTTGTCCAATTACTTATTTTCAGAATTATTTTTATATGATCTCTTAAGCTCTATTGTTAACCATTTGTACCTTCCTTCTGCACAGCCTTATCATACAGAGTTTATTTTTTAATACATCACACATTGGTTTGTGTCCATCAATAGCAGTCCTTCTTAATATGCAGGTTATGGAGTTACTGTGTCCATAGTCCCCCGGAAGTCCATTATACAGGTGTTTTCTCCTCCTTGTAGCATCCAGTTATCTTCTGGGGTCTCTGTCACACTAATAATACACATGATTATGTGGTTATACAAGTTCCAATATGATGTCGATACTAAGTGGTTACATATGTTCATATATGAAGCAAACACTGATGGTAGTGTCAGTTTTCATGGATAAGGTTCTGATAACCTTGGGAGCAATCGTGCCCTCTCCATTTCCACATGTTCATCACGAAGTATGTTGGGCCCATGGAAGTTTCCCTCTTGCATGTCACTTATTCCAGAAAGGAGCACGATTGTGTAATTGCAGCAGTGGTTGTATATACAGTTAATAGCTTGCCTGTATCGTTCCGCATCCATCCTGGCCCGGTTCCTTTCGTTCTCCATAGTGGCCAGTGATCTTTCGGCACGTTGAGCCCGCGCTCTAAGCTCCATGTTCTTATTCCGCTGTCGCGCTCTGCTCCGTATTGCCTTAAGAGCCCTTCTTCCCTCCTGTGATAGGTTCCGAGTAGTAAGAAAAAAGGTGTGGCGTGACATTGAGGCAATCTCCTCCTCAAAGTCACGTGCCGTGGTATAGGTATTCCATGGGCGCGACAGGTATCTGCCCATTAGGTTACCATCTCCCTCAGAAATGTGATGACGTCGTGAGGGAAACAGCCGTCTGTTGAGGTCCTGGTTGGCCAGCTCAGAAGATTCTGCTGGAGATGTTGGATTGGATGATGGCTCCTCCTCATCATCATTCTCTGGATGATTCACTGCTGGGTCTGGAGGCAAGTTGATCTGCTGCCATGGGTCGTTGTTCTCCTCTGGATGCTGGGGTTCCTCTAATGTTGATGTCGCCGGTGTAGGTGGTGGTGGTGGTGGTGGTGGTGGTGGTGTCAGTACTGGTGGCAATGGTGATGGTGGAGTCAGTGCTGGGGATGGTGGAGGTATGGTCCTGCGGTGTGGTCGAACCTGGGCAATGGCCGCTCCGAATGGTGTTGGCATCAAAGGTGGAAGTCGATGCTGGTAAAAGGATTGCTGCCTCCCTCCTTCACCGTTAGATCCTGCCTGTATCATGGTGGTCAGAATAGGTGTTTCCCTGGATGATGTGGCTATGTGATAAGGTGCTGCTAACATGTGTGATGGGCCTGGTCTGTCGGTCCCATCGTCCTGACTGCCAGACGCCATGGCTGCCTGCCAGGTCCAGAAAGCCTCAGCCATTGTATAGTCTTTATGGAAAATGAATAAAATGGTTATAGTTGTGTATTTACATATGTACATAAATATGTTGCTTTTGTGTTGTTCACATTCTTTTCTACTGATTTTGAACACTGTACATACCTTAATGGAGAGGGATGATGACCTTGGTTTTTAGTTTTTAATCATCTATATCCCCTGTGCTGTTACTGAAGTCACTAATGCTATCGTCAAATTCGGTCAAAACAATTTCATCACCATCTCTTACCTGTAATGGGAACTGCCCTGTCACACTTTGCAGCACTTTGGAGATCAGGATGCGTAGCAGGGGCAAGATGCAGCAGATTATTATTAAAATCAACACAAAGAATCCTCCTATTGTCACTCCTATCATTTTAAGCCACCTCAGCCAGCTCATTTTGCTAAGCCAGTCCCACAGACTTGCCAATCTTGTGTTCCAGTTTGAGTTATTAACGTGTTCGTCCCGCACTTTCTTCATGGCATTTAATACTTGTGTCAAGTCACCCTCCTTTGCTGTGTGGAGAGGTATTACGGTACAACACTCCTTTCCAAACTCTTCACATACTCCTTGACCTGTGGCCATTATGGACTCAATCACAAATCTGTTTTGTAATGCCATAACTGACGTGGGATGCAGTTGGTCTTTTACCAATTCAAAGCCTAACAGGGTGAAATTAAAAGGTAAAAGGATTGCTGCCTCCCTCCTTCACCGTTAGATCCTGCCTGTATCATGGTGGTCAGAATAGGTGTTTCCCTGGATGATGTGGCTATGTGATAAGGTGCTGCTAACATGTGTGATGGGCCTGGTCTCTCGGTCCCATCGTCCTGACTGCCAGACGCCATGGCTGCCTGCCAGGTCCAGAAAGCCTCAGCCATTGTATAGTCTTTATGGAAAATGAATAAAATGGTTATAGTTGTGTATTTACATATGTACATAAATATGTTGCTTTTGTGTTGTTCACATTCTTTTCTACTGATTTTGAACACTGTACATACCTTAATGGAGAGGGATGATGACCTTGGTTTTTAGTTTTTAATCATCTATATCCCCTGTGCTGTTACTGAAGTCACTAATGCTATCGTCAAATTCGGTCAAAACAATTTCATCACCATCTCTTACCTGTAATGGGAACTGCCCTGTCACACTTTGCAGCACTTTGGAGATCAGGATGCGTAGCAGGGGCAAGATGCAGCAGATTATTATTAAAATCAACACAAAGAATCCTCCTATTGTCACTCCTATCATTTTAAGCCACCTCAGCCAGCTCATTTTGCTAAGCCAGTCCCACAGACTTGCCAATCTTGTGTTCCAGTTTGAGTTATTAACGTGTTCGTCCCGCACTTTCTTCATGGCATTTAATACTTGTGTCAAGTCACCCTCCTTTGCTGTGTGGAGAGGTATTACGGTACAACACTCCTTTCCAAACTCTTCACATACTCCTTGATCTGTGGCCATTATGGACTCAATCACAAATCTGTTTTGTAATGCCATAACTGACGTGGGATGCAGTTGGTCTTTTACCAATTCAAAGCCTAACAGGGTGAAATTTATGAACCTCTGTTGATTGTACCATAAGTAATTAACCCATCGACTATTTCTTGCTATGTATTGAGCATTGGGTATTTGACCAGTGAGCGGGATGCTTCCTGCCACTCTACCTGACTGTATCCAATCTGAGCCTATTGCCTCATATTCACCTGGGACTCCACTTGGTACCTGGTCCCATGTGATATATACTTCTGCTGGTTGGTATGTCCATGTCCAATTGGCTAGGGTGTACTGCTGTGGTGTATTTCTTTTTGGTCGGGAACTAGCTGGTGCAGTTTTCTGGGTGATTAGCGTCAGTTGTCCAGTCAGCATTACTGGGGCACATATGCCCGTCCAATTTCTTGGTAATTGAGGCATTATTGTGGCATTGTTTTCACAGGTCCAGAAGATGTCTCCTAATGGAGCTGTGCCTTCAGCAAAATCTAATAGTCTATATTGTGAGATTGTAGTAAGGTTTCTCTCATATATTACATGTGCTCCGTTTGAAACAACTTGGGTGCATTTCATGCGGGCTTTTGGGCTGGTGGTGCACATTTTGATGGTGGCTGTCACATTACTTGTTGCTGTTCTTGGGTACCATGTTTCCTTGCTGCATTTCACCAATCCTGCCGCATCCTTCATCTTTGGTGTTCTTCTGCCTGTTGTCATGATTCATGTCATCTAGTACATCCTGTTTTATTTTGTTAACTTCCTGTCACGCTCCGGTTCTCATTATCCACACCTGTTGCTAATTAGTAATCAGCACCTGTATTTAACCTCCACCTCTCACCTACACCAGTCGCCAGATTGTTAGTTTACGTACTCTTTCCAGCATTCTCTTGTTAGCCACTCGTGTTTTGATCTTGACCGCCTTGACCCTCGATTCTTGCCTGAACCTTGTATACCCTGCTACCTGTGAGAGACCCGTGCCTGATAATCTGACCGTGAGTTTGCCTGATCCTTATCTGTACTTTTGCCAAGCCTGCTCGTGTACCGAACCCTGCCTGGACATTGACTCAGAGATTGCCTGCTCCCTTGTGTATTGCCTCATTGAACGAACTGTGTATGACCTGGACCGTCTGACCCTGCTTCATCGAATAAACCTGTACCTAATCACCATCGTGTTTCTGCGCCGTGCATGTGGGTCCGACACCTGCCCAAGCCTGACAGAACAATCTGGCCAGAAATGGACTCCGCCGGTGCAGAGAACCTCCGAGCGCAGCTTATGGCTCAGGAGCAACGAGCAGCAGAACAAGAGGAGAAGACCAACGCCGCTCTCCAGAGGTTGGCCGAGTGTGTTCTGCGACAGGAGACGGCGATGGCAGGATTAACTGAGGCAATGAATCGCCTGACCCAGAGCTCGACGGGAGAGACGAGACCGACCCCGAGCGCCACTGCCGCGGCAGCGCCCCTGGCAGCAGCGGCTCCCATGGCCGTCGCTCCGGACGCCAGACTGGGCGCCCCGCTACGGTTCTCTGGTGAGTCAGGAGACTGTCGAGCATTTCTCACACAGTGTGAGATTCACTTTGAGCTACATTCACCCGCGTTCCCGTCGGAACGCGCTCGAGTGGCATACGCTATTTCGCATCTGACGGGGGACGCGGAAGCATGGGCGACAGCGGAGTGGCAAAACGGCTCCTCCTGCGTGTGCACATTCGCCGCCTTCGCTACAGCGCTGAAGCAGATCTTTCAGGAAGTCACCCCGGGACGCGAGGCGGCTCAGCGGCTGGTGAACATTCGGCAGGGCGGTAGATCGACGGCGAAGTACGCAATCGAGTTCCGCACACTAGCCGCGGAGGCAGGCTGGGACGCCACCGCACTGGGTGACGTATTCATCCGCGGACTTTCTCGGCGGGTCAAGGACTGCTTGGCAGCGAGGGATTTGCCCAGCAATTTGGACGCTCTGATCGCCCTGGCGATACAAATTGACCGTCGGCTGGGGAGCAACGAACGGGAGCACCATCGAGAGGAAAGGCTGCGGGAGGATCGTCGACTCCGCACTACGAGCCCCAGGAGGGGGCAGCGTGAGCCTGGCAGTCAGTCCGTTCCTCGGAACCCGGAAGTGGGACCGCAGCCAGAGGAACCGATGCAGATCGGTCGCGCACGGCTTACAGAGGAAGAGAAGCGGCGTCGACGCTCCCAGAGACTGTGCATGTATTGCGGTCAGGCCGGGCATTTCGCCTTGCATTGCCCGCTAAAAGACATGGCTCATCGCTAGCGCGGAGGGTAGCGGTGAGCCGAACGGTTTTAGGTAGCGCCTCCGCCCGATCACTACCAACTGTAACATTGGTTTCCAGTACCCGATCCGTCCAGCAGGCGGTCCTCATTGACTCTGGAGCTGATGCCAGTCTGATGGACGCCGGACTCGCGGAACGACTAGGCATCGCGGCGCTCCCCCTAGCTTCTCCCGTGGAGACGGCAGCGCTGGACGGACGACGGCTCTGGAGGGTCACCCACCGCACAGAGCCGGTAATAATGACATTTGCAGACACTCACACCGAGAGAATCACGTTTCTGGTCGTGGAGTCGTGCTACCACCCGGTGGTACTGGGCCACACATGGTTGAGGCTGCACAACCCCACGCTTGATTGGCGCAAGGGGGAGGTGAGCCGATGGGACCCAGATTGTCTGAACACGTGCTTTCAGGCCTCAGTTTCCCAACAGGCACCCGCGGAGGCAGCGGCGACGGCCAGTGAGGAGACTGAGCTGGCCGATCTGACTGGCGTCCCTGATTGCTACCACGACCTTCGCATGGTGTTCAGCAAGGCTCGAGCGACCTCTCTACCCCCCCATCGGAAGCACGACTGCGCCATCAACCTGCGCCCAGGGACCACACCACCCAAGGGGAGATTATATCAGCTCTCCCCAAAGGAGAATCGAGCCATGAGGGAATATCTGGACTCTGCGTTAGCCTCAGGTATCATTCGCCCGTCATCCTCTCCTGCGGGCGCAGGGTTCTTCTTCGTAGGGAAGAAGGACGGTTCGCTGCGTCCCTGCATTGACTACCGGGGTCTCAATGACATTACGGTTAGAGACTCCTACCCTCTTCCACTACTGTCCTCCGCTTTTGAGTTGCTAGCAGGGGCTACTCACTTCACGAAACTGGATCTCCGTAACGCGTACCATCTGGTTCGGATCCGAGAGGGGGATGAGTGGAAGACGGCCTTCAATACCCCGAATGGACACTATGAGTACCTCGTCATGCCCTTCGGCCTCACCAACGCGCCAGCCGTTTTCCAGGCCTTCGTGAACGAGGTACTAGGACCCATGATTAATGACTTTGTGTTCGTTTACCTTGATGATATCCTGGTCTTCTCTCGCTCCGAGGAGGAGCACATAGCACATGTCCGCCTGGTCCTCAAAAAGCTTCTAGAACATCGGTTATATGTAAAGGCGGAGAAATGTGAATTCCACGCAGACCAGGTCTCCTTCCTAGGATTTATTGTTAGCAGGGACAGGATTGAGATGGATCCGGCCAAGACCCAGGCGGTCCAGGATTGGCCGGTTCCCCAGAGCCGCAGGGAGGTGCAGCGCTTTCTAGGATTCGCCAATTTCTATAGGAAATTCATTAGGAGGTTCAGCAGTATTGCCGCTCCACTGCATGCGCTAACCTCTTGTAAGACTGCTTTTCAGTGGACGGATGATGCAGAGGAGGCGTTTCAGCGGCTGAAACGCAGTTTCATCACGGCACCCGTGTTACGGATGCCCGACCCACAACGGCAGTTCGTGGTGGAGGTCGACGCGTCCAACTCTGGAGTTGGGGCTGTTCTATCCCAGAGGGACCCCACAGACGGTAGGATCCACCCATGCGCGTTCATGTCCCGCAAGCTATCCCCCGCCGAGCGTAATTACGACATCGGGGACCGAGAACTGCTCGCGGTGAAAGTAGCCTTAGAGGAGTGGAGACACTGGCTGGAGGGGGCCGACCAGCCCTTCCTAGTCTACACGGACCATAAAAACCTTGAATACCTCAGATCGGCGAAGAGGCTGAATTCGCGCCAGGCCCGATGGGCACTGTTCTTTAGTCGTTTTAATTTCCACCTGTCATATCGCCCTGGGTCTAAAAATGTGAAGCCTGACGTTCTGTCTCGCCTGCATGACGCACAGCAGGACCCAGCGGAGCCAGAGCCCATTCTACCACCTGGATGCCTGGTGGGAGCAGTCACATGGTCTGTGGAGCGTCGAGTACGGGAGGCCACCCGTGGCCGTCCAGCCCCACGCGGCGTCCCACCCAACCGGCTATTCGTGCCACCCGACCTCAGGGGGGAGGTGATCCAGTGGGCCCACGCCTCACTGGTAAGTGGACATCCAGGGGTTTCTGGCACCCTGTTTAGGCTGGGAGAGCGGTTCTGGTGGCCGACTGTGAGGAAGGACGTCCAGGAGTACGTCGCAGCATGCCCCACGTGCGCCATGGGCAAGGCGTCGCATCAGCGACCGGCCGGCCTGCTGCGTCCTCTGCCGGTACCGCACCGCCCATGGTCGCACCTAGCTCTAGACTTCGTCACCGGTTTACCATCCTCTCAGGGGAAGACCGTCGTCATGACGGTGGTAGATCGCTTCTCCAGGTTAGCCCATTTTATTTCTCTACCCAAGTTGCCGTCAGCCAAGGCTACGGCCCAAGCCATGCTCGAACATGTATTTAAGCTCCATGGCTTCCCTACAGACATTGTTTCGGACCGAGGGCCCCAGTTCGTCTCGCGATTTTGGCGAGAGTTCTGTTCTCTCCTAGGGGCAGAAGTTAGTTTATCGTCGGGGTACCACCCCGAGTCCAATGGACAGGCCGAACGGGCCAATCAGCAATTGGAGGTGGGATTGCGACTCCTCGCCTCCAGAAACCCGGGGTCATGGGCCAGCAAACTCGTGTGGGTGGAGTTCGCCCATAACACGTTGCCCTGCGCCTCCACCGGACTGACCCCGTTTCAGTGTGCCTATGGGTTCCAGCCACCACTGTTTCCGGCCTTGGAGGAAGAGGTCCACGTTCCGTCGGCGCACGCTCTGGTTCAGCGCTGCCGTCGCACATGGTTGCAGGCACGGCGCACCATGTTGCAGGCACGGGACCAGTACAAGCGAGCGGCCGACCGTAAGCGGACACCGGGCCCAGAGTACAAGGTGGGCGACCAGGTCTGGTTATCCACCAGGGACCTTAGGTTGCAGGCTCAGACCCGTAAGTTGACTCCTAAATTCATTGGTCCATATACGATATCACGTATCATTAATCCTGTCTCTGTGAGGCTCTCATTGCCCAGGACTATGAAGATCCATCCCACTTTTCATATCAGCCGCCTCAAGCCCTATAGATCGTGTTCCATGGTCCCTCCTCATCAACCGCCTCCTCCTCCTCGGATCGTGGACGGGGGTCCTGTCTACACGGTCCGGGATCTCCGCGACTGCAGGCGCCGGGGACGGGGCTTCCAGTATCTGGTCGACTGGGAGGGCTACGGGCCGGATGAACGTTCTTGGGTGCCGGCCCGGGACATACTGGACAAGTCCCTCATCAGGGACTTTCATGCAACGCATCCTGAGGCCCCGTCCCTGGACGGGATGGGGCGACGCGACCACGGCTCAGCAGACGAGGAGGATTCCGGCGCTGGCCCCTCCTCCTGATGACCTCCCTCCGCCCACCCTGCTTCGTCGTCCGGCCGAGGGGGGGGATTCGAGCCCTCCTCCTGCTACCTCCCTCCACCCGCCCTGGGCGGAGGAGGGAGGGGCTCGTTGGCGCCGTGGAAGACGCCATAGGGGGGGGGGTACTGTCATGATTCATGTCATCTAGTACATCCTGTTTTATTTTGTTAACTTCCTGTCACGCTCCGGTTCTCATTATCCACACCTGTTGCTAATTAGTAATCAGCACCTGTATTTAACCTCCACCTCTCACCTACACCAGTCGCCAGATTGTTAGTTTACGTACTCTTTCCAGCATTCTCTTGTTAGCCACTCGTGTTTTGATCTTGACCGCCTTGACCCTCGATTCTTGCCTGAACCTTGTATACCCTGCTACCTGTGAGAGACCCGTGCCTGATAATCTGACCGTGAGTTTGCCTGATCCTTATCTGTACTTTTGCCAAGCCTGCTCGTGTACCGAACCCTGCCTGGACATTGACTCAGAGATTGCCTGCTCCCTTGTGTATTGCCTCATTGAACGAACTGTGTATGACCTGGACCGTCTGACCCTGCTTCATCGAATAAACCTGTACCTAATCACCATCGTGTTTCTGCGCCGTGCATGTGGGTCCGACACCTGCCCAAGCCTGACACCTGTTACCTGCTCCAATTCCTCCCCCCGTTTTATACAGATAGGAAAGGTCATGGAATCAGGTTTTCTTACAATTGGAGGTATTATGGTTGCTATGTCAAACTCTCTATGCTTTCGAGTATATCTAGATGGGCAAACTGTTAGTACATCGCTCCATTGCTGCAAATCTCCTGCCATGTGTAATGCACAGTGTGCGAAACATACTGACAAATCAGGACAGCTTCCTATTTCACTTCCTGGCAGTGGTTTAATTTGGGGTATCTTTTTGGCATTATAGCAAGCAATACAGTCTTGCTTTTTTCCTCCTTTTGCATTGAACATTGCTTCAGCCGAATATTTTAGCCACTGTTGAAATAGATTAGTGTCCCATTTGGACGTTTTTAATTTTTCTACATCACGTTTCTCTCTCCCATGTATTAAGTGGAATAATTGATTAGCTTCTAACACTGTCATGGGCTCTCCTGCATCAGCTTCCTGACATATCGTTTTCGTGCATGTTACCTGTATGGTCATCATCCCTTCTCCTCGGCAGTCATCAGTGCGTGGATTTCCCAGCCAATACGTTTCTGACAAACTAGTGGTCAGTGTGAACTCATATGCATTAGACTTTACATATGTGTAGTGGCGGTTGCTCCGTGGTTCTATTATGCCTTTATGAACAGCTAGTGTAATCATGGCCAGCGCACAACCAGCTAGTGGGTGTTGGCCTTTTTCAGTACTAGTTAGCTCAGACGCAGTGTCATGTAGCAGTAGTAGCTCCCCCCTTGCTAAGCCTAAAAGGGTTAGCACAAGAAGAACAGAGAGAGAAGAGAGAGAAAGGCGGCGGGGGCTATTCAGGCTCCTCCGACACGTCTCCTTCCCATGCTGGTGTGTGTAGAGGTACGTCAGAGTGGTCAGGAGCAAGGGAAGCAGCATCTTCGACTGAGAACCCTTCACCTGCTGTTCCAGGACTTGTAACTGTGGATGTTGCATTATTAAAGTCAGTGTTACTATGTGCGTGGTCTGGTATTTCCCTTTGTGAGGTTTGCGTGACTTGTCTTCTTGCTTTTAATCTTTCTGATCGTCTTTCCCCGTTAGAAGGAAGTAAAGCTGGTATTCTACTTCGTGGGGTGCTGTCCGCATCCCCTTCAGCATGCACTGGGGCTGGTAGGTTCCCCGGCGGGTTAGGTGGTCGGTGACGCGTGCAGTGATTAAGGTGGTACCAGAAGTCCTTACCTTCTACTTTTAAAGCAGTGGGTGTGGTTAACACAACCTTGAACGGCCCCTCTCTGCGAGGCTGATTCCACTGCCTTTTGAACACGCGTATGAGCACCTGGTCTCCTACTTGGATGTTTCTCACATCCAGTGGTATTCTGTTCTCCCCTGTACCGTTGGCCTCTTTCACCTGTTGGAAGATAAGTCTGTGGATTTTAGTCAAACCCCTTAAATAATCTCCCAGTTCTTTTTCAAGCTGGTGCAGTGTTGGTCCCTCTATCGGACCACGATACTGTGGAAGAGGCATTGGTCGGCCAGTAAGCATTTCATGAGGTGTTAGATGAGTTAGTCGGATAGTTTGTGAGCGCATATACATCAATGCCAGTGGTAATGCATCCACCCATGTCAGTTTGTTATTACTGTCTGCCATTATTTTACAGATTTTAGCTTTAAGCACTCCATTCGCTCGTTCTACTGAACCTTGTGACTGAGGGTGATAAACACATCCAAACTTCTGCTTAACTCCTAAGATGTAAAACATCTCTCTTATAACTTTTGACACAAAGTGAGGACCATTATCAGAAGATATAGTATCTGGCATTCCAAACCTGGGAAAGACTTCTGTACACAAGAACTTAGCTGCTGCTTTGTGGTCTGGATTGGCTGTTGGACAAGCTTCTATCCACCTGCTGAATCGACAGACCACCACACACAGGTACCTCTTACCTCTCACTCTGTCTATCATGTCCACATAATCTATCATCAGATGTCTGAAAGGGCCTTCAGGAACTGGTATGTGAGCTATTGGGTGGGTGAAGGTTTTTCTCACATTATATTTAGGACACTGTGGACACAAAGCCAGTTCTCTATCCACCATTGGTGCCATGTAAGGTGACCACCACACAGCTTGTAATTTCTTTAACACTTGGCCTCGTGAACAATGATCTGGCTCGTGCATTTTCTTTATAGCAAAAGGTAAGAGTGACAACGGCAACACAAAATGTCCCTGACTACTCCTCCATAAATCTGCATGTGGGGTGGTTGTTTTAATGGCCCCCCTTTGGACCCAGAGCCTTTTCTCTGCCTCTGGAACAGAGTTCTGAGCTTTTATTAGTGATGCTAAGTTGGTGATGGGTATAGCATCTTCATCATTCAAAACAGGAGATTGTATTACACTTTTTGTTGCTTCTTTTGCAGCTTCATCTGCTAAGTTATTACCTCTAGATATGAAGGTGCCATTTCTTTGATGTGCTGGACATTTCACGATAGCCAACTCTTTTGGTAGTTGCATGGCCTGAATTAATTGTGCCACAGCTTCTCCATGCACAACCGGTGTGCCGTCTGCACGGATGAAGCCTCTTTGTTTCCAGATGCAGGCATGAATGTGACACACTCCATACCCGTACGCACTATCAGTGTAGATAGTGGCTGTTTTTCCTGCAGCCAGCTTACAGGCTGCAGTGAGAGCTTTTATCTCAGCAAGTTGAGCAGAACATGGCTGATCAATGCTCACCGACTGGATTTTATCAAATGTGCCATCAGGTCTTAACTGAACAACACCATAGCCCGCACGGGTGCCAAATTCATCTCGTATACAAGACCCATCCACAAATAATGTTAATTCTGATGGGATCGGTTGATTATGCAAATTTTCTCGTACTTGCATAAATCTGTCTGTCTCCTGAATGCAGTCATGTGGGATTCCTTCATTTGGTAGCACCATTCTAGTTGCTGGATTTATTGTGGTGCACCGTTGAATTGTTAATTCTTTTCCTGACAGTAAAACTTCATAACCGGTCCTTCTGGCCTGTGTAACTACAAATCGAGGGCTGGTTAGCATTGCATGCAATTGATGTGACGTATACAATGTCACTGGGTGTCCCATTGTTAGAACTGATGCTTTTTTGTAAGCAAACGCAGCTGCGGCCAAGCCCTGATAGCAAGGCGGCAGCCCTTCTTCAATGTTATCAAGCTTGGTGCTATAGTAGGCTATCGGTTGTTTCCCTGTAGGGGAATTCTGCATCAAAACAGCACATGCATAGCCCTGTCTCTCAGCCACATAAAGATGAAATGGTTTCTTATAATCAGGATTAGCTAATGCTGGGGCAGTCTGCAGGTCTCTTTTTAGAATTTGAAATGCTCCTTCTGCTTCCTCTGTCCACACCAGAGGTGCTGAACGGTTATTTTGTCCAGCTGCACGTATCATATTTCTTAAAGGAGCTGCTTTTATGGCATAATCACAGATCCAGGGTCTGCTGTATCCAGCCATGCCCAAGAAGCAATGCAATGTGCCTCTTTTCGCCGCTAAGCTTTCGTCCTAAATACTCTACTGTCTGTTGACAGAACTGCAACTTGCTCTTGCTGACCTTATGACCTCCAGCTGCCAGTGCGTTCAACACTGCAACTGAATCCTTTTCACACTGTTCTTTGGTTTCTGAGCAGATCAGAATGTCATCTACATACATTAATGTGGTTGATTGGATGTCTAAATGTTGAAGATCTTCTGCTAACACTCTGTTAAAAATAGAGGGAGAATGCACAAAGCCCTGTGGCAGCCGTTGATATGTGTATTGCTGACCCTGGTAGGTGAAGGCAAATAAGAATTGAGAATTAGGATGTACAGGCACACTGAAAAATGCTGAGCAGAGATCAATCACGGTGTACCACTTAGTTCCCGGTGGGATGTTGGACAGCAGTGTGTGGGGGTCTGGGACAATTGGGGTTTCTTCCTGTACTACTGCATTTATTGCTCTTAAATCATGCACTAATCTATAATCATTGGTGTTTGGCTTTCTTATTGGAAAGATTGGAGTGTTACACATGCTTCTAGTCCTGATCAGTACTCCTGCCTCTACTAGTCCCTGTATTATAGGCTCTATTCCTTCTATAGCTTCTTTTTTTAAGTGGATATTGTTTTTGGTATGGTAATCTCATTCCTGCTTTAACTTTAAATTGGAGAGGTGAAGCTGATTTAACTAATCCTACGTCTGTTTTGCTGGCTGACCACACATGGGTGGGGGAACCTGTTTTAATAATTCTTCATGTTCATCTGTTAGTGTCATGATTGTTTGGGTTTCATATTCTAATTGTACTTTTTCTGCTATCACCTCATCAGCTTGTCTACTAATAATTTTATTAAAGCGTTGATCTGGGGAGTGTTGAATAAACTCACAATCAGTGGGGATCCATTGTTTGACCTGTTGGGCCTCTCTTATCATTGGTCCTAACTCATGTGATTCATGTCCTTCTGCTATGAGTAGTGTGATGTGTGGTGCTGAACCAGAAACTTGAAACCATCCTTGCAGTCTCTCAGGAAGCTTGACAATGGCTGCTGCTCCCTGAGGGCCTATGATGATGTCATCATATTGGATTGCTGTAGTGGTGTTATTTATTAGTTCATCCCAGCATTTCCCATAATCCTCTTGGCTCTGGTTGTTATCATACAGCATAGTGCAGTGGAGAGAGAGAGTTGGTTCTTGTGCCTTTTCATAGTAGTTGGTTACAAACAGCTTCCATTCTTCCCATTCTTGTTTCAGGTGTGAGTCAGGTGATGTTAGTTTCAGCCAGTAAACTAGTGCTTCTCTGATTTTTGTTTCACATTCTTCATCTCCAGACGGTCTTATCAGTGTCATCATGGTGTTCAGTTTATCGTCTGGTATGTCAAAGGCAACCCCATCGGGGGTGCACATTATTCTTGCTTTTAAAGAGCATAATATGTCTCTTCCCAACAGATTAATTGGCGTATCTGCGGAATAGAGAAGGGGCGCATAGATTGTTTTTCCAGCAACCTTTATTGGAATAGGTTCCGTTAATGGTATCACTTGTGTTTTCCCAGAGAAGCCAACAGTTCGGATCTTTGATGATGACAGGGGAAGTCCAGCTCCTTCTTTTCCTATGCATGAATAAGTTGCCCCTGTGTCCACCATGAAACGATGTTTAGTATCTTGTATTGTTATTTCAATGGTTGGTTCATGCTGCGGTTGCTGAGTGATGACAGGTGTAATGACTTCCCCCTTAGGCTTCTCTGGGCCTCTCTATGGCCACTGTGCTGCAGGGCCCATCCAGGGATTAGTCGGACAGTTTCTCATCATGTGACCTGGTTGCCCACATCCCCAGCACTCTCCTTGCGCTGCTCTCGGTTGCCCAGGTGGGCCTGCAAGCGGTTGTGGAGTTTGGTACTGCTGGCCTGTTTGGTATTGTTGTGGGGTCTGGTACTGCATCAGTGGGGGCCCTCTCCTCCATCTTCCTCTCTGATTGGACCTTCCTCTTAGGTTCATTCTGCCCCTGCCCTGTGTTGGGTAGCCTTGATTTAGATGCACATGTATTGGAGGGGTTTGCTGCACCTGTGCAGCCCCTGCTGGTTGATAGGATTGATGCTGTGCAGGTGGAAAAATTTGTGATACTGGCTGTGCTGCTGGTGTGGCAGGAATAACTGGGGCCTGTAACATTGTTGTATCGTTCTTAGTGTTAGGCTTTGATTCCTGTGCTGTTTCACACTTAGGCTCCACTGCTGCTGTGGTCACTGGTGCATGCAGTTTAGCCTTTTCTCTGTCTTTCTTCTGCTTTGTCAGCTCTCCTATTTGAAGCTGTGTGAGTCTTCCAGCCAGCATCTTGTTTTGTTCTTCCAAGCTTTGTTTTTCAGCTCTGTATGTTTCCACATAGTGCACAATGTGTTCAGAGTACATCGGCCATTCCATCCTCATCAGTCCAACAACATTGTCCAGTTTCTTTCTGACCTCCTCTGGCATGGCTTTCTTTACCATTAATTTGAAGAGGGTTTTCGTGGTTTCATTTGTATTCCATTCACTTCCAGTCTCATTTTTCCACTTTCTCTGAAAGTCATATAGGAACTGTGTGGGACTCTCTCCATCTTGTAGAGTCTCTTTCTCCAGCTTAGAGGGATCCATCTTTGCAGGAAACTTAGCTCTGAGAGCTTTCCATACTCCTGGACGGTACGGTCCAAATGGTGTTGCATCATAGTCATTGTTTGAGAAAACCTTTCCTGTTCTTCCTTCTTGTAGGATTTCTTTTGTTGTCTGCTGTCCTGCTATTTGCATCAACAATGCTTTAATGTCTCCCATTGCCAAAGTTATGCCACTTGTGTTTTCCTCCAGAGCTGTAATCCATTTGTCAGCTCCATTTGTTAGGGCTGGGAGTCGGTTTACCAGTCCTGTCATGTCCATAAAGTTCCATGGCACATACCTGTTTGGCTGGTGAGGTCCCTTACTGAGCAGTGGTGCCATGTAGTTGTCCGGCTCTTCACTGTCAGACCCAGGCTCTGATTCATCTGTGTCTCTGTAATAGTTTGAAAGTGTTCGGGACCGCAGTCTCATAGATTTCTGTTCCCTTTCAGGGATAGCTTGGAACTTACCATCCATCTCAACTCTGATAAGTCCTTTTGGTTTTCTTCTTTGTTCATTACCTATTTCTTCTTGAGCCACTAAACGTTGCAGCTCTTCAAGACACTTAGCAGCATCTTGTGGGCTCATGGATTGAGTTTCTTTATTTTTCTCAACTTGTTGTTTGATAATCCTATCCCATGTTGGCTTTTGATCAGCGCCACTTATTTTGGCCTTGAAATCTTCCAGCAAGGCATCATTTTCCATTATTGCTCGTTCACACTTTCTTATTTCTTGCTGAAGTTGTGCTGCTTTTCTCTCAGCCTTTTGTTTTAATTTGCAGGCAGATCTGGGGGCCAGCAGCAGGTCCCGGTCTCTTCGCTCACACTCTCCTGCGTTTTCTTTCCCACATGTGGGAGGACAGGAGTGGCTACTCCCATACGCTCTTCTGAGTTCTTGATCTTTCTCACAGCAATTAAATATATCTCTTTCTTTGCTGTATCTTCCCTGTGTGTGCGGCAGCTGCAGCTCACATCTATCGTTTGGCTGGTGTTCAAGGTTGAGTTCGCCTCTCTGGTGCCGGCTCCCTTTCCTGCACCTGCTTTGCAGTTCAGCTACTGTCTGTTCATCTCCACTCAAGTCTGTATAGTGGTGGGGCAAGTCGCCTTCTTCACCCTTCTGAGACAAGTCTGGATATTTTGTCACACTGAATGACTGTTCTTTCTCGTTGCACCTGGTCAGCAGTGTCTGTGCAGTGTGCTGTGTTATGTTATGTGGCGTGTCATCTACGTCTATCTCTGTCTCGTGTAGTTTTAGGGTAACAGTTCCTCTAAATTGGCCTCCTATCTCCCTATCAGTTATAACGGGAAGCTGTCCACTCCCCGTCATTTGGGCATAAGGTGGCGGCCGTGTCTCCACTTCGGGTGCCGTTGGTTTTATTTTGATAGAGCTCTGAGCTATCATCTCCTTATGAGCTCCTTCTATTCTAAAATATTGTAAAACATCTCTTTGTTCATCATTCTTTATCTTTTTCTTTTGATGTTTCTTATCATTTTCTTTGTCACTTTTGCGTAAAGCCTTTTCCACTGTGTCGCAGTGCACTGGATCAAAGGTGCCTTGAACGGGCCACTTTGCACTCCCCGATGTCATCCTGTTCCATCTGTTCATGCACTGCTGGATTTTACGTTTCTTTGTGGGATGTTTCAGCATTATCAGTTCCACTGGGGTTAAAGTATCTCGTTGTTTACTACTGACGGCTCCCATTGCCCTTCTCAGAGCGTTAGCGCAACACCCCAGACCCGTGACTGTAATCAACTGTTTTCAGACTTTTCTCCAATTTGCTTATTTCAGCAGACTTGTGGCTTTTCTAATTACTTTACACTAATGGTGCTGTTTTGTTCTTAATTTTACGCTATTTAACTTTTTAGAGACAAATAAGATCACAATCTATGGTGTTCTTCAGTGTACCCAACTTTTGCACTTCAATATTATCAATTATTGTTACTATTTTTTTTTTATATATATATATAGTAGTAATAGTATATATTATACTATTTTACTTTTTACTTTTACTTTAGTTACGTATTACTATTAATACTTTTATTAACTACTATATATTTACTGTTATTGTATATATATATTATATATTATATTATATATATGTCATATATATTATAGTTACTATTATTATTACAATTATTATTATGATTATTACAATTATTATTATTAGTGATAGTATAATTATTATAGTTATCGTTGACTTTCTTATTATTATTTACAGTAATATACCCTCGATTACTTCACACCACCCTTTTATATGCTTGTTACTACGGACTATTATAATTTTTTGTACACATATACAAGGCCCTTTTTTTTTTTAGGGTTTTCTGTTTTCTGTTATCTGTAGCTACTATTTCCAGCCCTGAACCAGGCGCTGTACTTCAAGGCTAAAACCAGTGTGTACCACCCCTGAGAGGGCACGGTGGCGTGTAGTCACACTTGAGCCTTTAGGCTTCGAAGTCTGTATCACTCCTGAGAGGGCACAGTGATTTCTATTCAGACTCGCCTCTTGACCCCCCTGTCCGGCGCGGGTCCTAATGAGCTCTTTTCCTTATCTAAACTTCTCTACCCTTCACTGGGTTTGCATTCACACTTCGCTTCGTTATTCGTCTCCTTTCTATTTTTTATTCTTTCTAAACACCCTTCAAATGCTCTCACTCACTTTCCGTATTTTACAAAACACCAAATTATTCCTCCTAAACAGGCAAAACACAGCCCTAACCAAATGGCAATCACAACATTAAACAAGCACTTTTCAAACTTATCCATCACTATTCTCCATACCCTTTCTTTTTTACTTTCTTTTATGACGAATTAACTTAGCGTCTTTAGCATAGCACTGGGCCTCACACACTCCCATTCACTCCCGGGCACACTCGGTTACACACACATAGATAAGGACGCTACGAGTGGTTAGTTAAAACTTATACAGACAAACAACATAAATTGTTAGTTGCACACAAAAACACAGACAAACACCTATAAATGCCTGTCGATCCTGGAGTACACTGCTTGTTCTCTAAAAAAAATATGTTTTAATGTTTTATTTTATTTCTAGGTTATTTCGGAAAGGCCCACACTATCTGTTGGCCTTGGGCTGGAAGGAGTAGACAGCTCGACTCATAAATTAGATAAATAAAAGAAAATTTAGCTCACCTTAATGGTGGATTGGGGCCCCTGAGCTTCGCCGTCTCTCCCCCAGTCCGCCGCCTCAGACACGGGCCGATCCTCCTGGCTGGCTCGCCAAAATGTCGTGTGCGACACTAAAGCCTTTAAATTTTGTATTCCAATCTGACTGAGCTTTTTATAAATCCTAACTAAATCCTAACTAAATGCACAGTAGTAAGTTTCCAGAAAATTAGTAACTTCCCAAAGAGGTGAAGGGATAAAACTCCCAAAGTGTGGAAAATAAACTAAGTCCAAAGCAAGATCCTAAAATTATTCTAAGTCCCAGTAGCCAGATCCCAAAATTATTCTAAGTCCCAACCGCAGGGTCTCAACATACATACCGACATATAATCCTATGTTTTGTTGTTGAATTGCATGTATGTTACTGATGGATGGTCCTTTTAGGACCAAAGGGGGGAAGTGTTGTGTAAAAATTCATAAAGTTTATAAAGTAATTACTGTTGAGATTCCAGGAGACAATGTTACAAAATAATATGGCACCTGCTGTACTACAACAGCACCCAACAGCACCCACTGTGGCAGGTGTGGATAATAGCACTCACGGGGTCATGTGTGTAAGGAGGAGACCCTGTTATGCAACAGAAGTGTAGTAGCACCAAGACCATTAAAACTACAGTGTGTTTTACTGACCTAGATAAGGCAGGTGGGAGGAGTGCAGCTTCTGCTGCAAGCTCCTGACCTAGAGTAACCTGACCTTGGGAAAGTGAAGGTTTGGAGGGGAGCTGCCCCGCCCGGGGAGAAAAGGGCAGAGCAACAAGTGTCTTCACTTTGTTTGGGATTATGATTGGGTAAAAATATAATAAAATAATGGTCAAAAACACCCTAAAAGGTCAAGATGATGATCTAACGTCTGCGGAGCTGAATCCCCCCCCGTGAGCAACAGGTATATAAGGTGATGTTGTGACCAAAAATCCTCAGTCTGTCTTGTCTTCTGTCACTTTTCTGTGGAATAAACGCTTTGTCGACCCTGGATCTTATTGCTCTGGACTTAGTCATTTTTTGAGACCCTGCGGTTGGGACTTAGAATAATTTTGGGATCTGGCTACTGGGACTTAGAAAATTTTTAGGATCTTGCTTTGGACTTAGTTTATTTTCCACACTTTGGGAGTTTTATTTCTTCACCTCTTTGGGAAGTTACTCATTTTCTGGAACCTTACTATTGTGCATTTTAGTTCATTTTTCTTCTTTTTGGGATTTACCATTTAATCTCTGGAATTTACATATTTAGAATTTTATTATCTCAATAAAGGAGAATTTACACCTATTGGATTTATAAAAAGCTCAGTCAGATTGGAATACAAAATTTAAAGGCTTTAGTGTCGGACACGACACCTCCCATGGTCCAAAGACAGGCAGTCAGGTTGATTGGTTCCTTTACATTGCCTGTGGGTGTGAGTGTGTGTGTGAATGGTTAAACAGCCACAAAATACCGAGAAGATTTCTTAATAAAATAGCTTTATTAAAGTCTTCAACATGGCACAAAAGAAACGTGTATTTACATATTTAAATAGGTTAGACATACATTACAATCTGAATCAATAGCAGAGACACAAACAGCCACAATACTGTTCTTTAAATCAACATTCCTAAATCTGTGGAAATTTAAAGGACATTCACATAAAAACAAAAACATGTAAACCGTTTCTTTAGGGCTGAACTATAGCATAATATGAGCAAACGTATAACGTTTCAGTTAATCATCAACACAGTCTCATTGATGTGAGTCCACAGGAAGAGCCAGTTCAGTTGACCTCTTCGATAGTGGGGCCCTCAGCGCCTCCTCGTGCCTGCCCTCTACAACTACCAGTGGGCATTCCTCCCTGATACAACTTGCTGATGACGGGGCTGCACACTGCCTGTCTTTGGACCATGGGAGGAAACCAGAGAACCTGAGAGAATTCATACAAACACAGGGAGAAGATGCAAAACCCAAGGATCGAACCTAGGACCTTTTCCGATGTGAGGCTCCACCATGCCGCCCACGATCATAACAGAAGGGACAATAATAACAATGAAGACAATAGACGACAGCAAAAACAGTATAGTTCATCTGGGTCTTTGATTCTGTGAAGTGATGACTGAGGGGATTAGGCTTCGTCCAAAGCATGCTCTCCTACAACTCAGAACCTTGTGTCTGCGGGCGGACGGAGGTCAGTGGAGCTACAGTAAATGTTTATCAAGTGGGTGTATGGGATCCTGTTCTATTGGTATTGCAATGTGTTTAATTGCATAATTAAAGCCCATTATTATTTCCTGTTTCCAAAGTATTGAGGCATTAATCATTTGTTACAGTATAGTGACTGGCAGTATTTGTGCTGCTGTGTTGCTGTTTATTGTAATCACATGATTACAGTGAATGCTCCTCTGTTCATTCCAGTCACCTCGTTTTATATGGAGGAGGACAAAGCATTTGGCAGAAGTGAATCTACTGTATCACTTTGCATAATATGTATCCCTATACATTATATTAATTCTGTATATGCCCAAGCTATGCCCAACAGTAATAATACTAAACTCATGTTTGTTGTCAAGTGATTAATAAGCTATCTACAATCATAACAGTAGTGTTCTTAGTTTAGAGTCACACAGTTATAAATCCACTCAAGTAACAGGTCGGTCCTGCTGATCCATTGCTTCCAGTATAGAGTCATCCTAAACAACTACACAACATTCAGATGATAAACTTGAAAACATATATTTAAGAGGTTTTTAGCGTAGGCGTGCTAAGTTTAGGACATTTTACGCGAGACGTCTCTGGGTCACATTCTTTCATTATTGAAATAATAGAGCTGTAGTTTTCAGTCGTAACACATGTGCCCAGTGTTCCAAACTGGTTCCCAGTGTGGCTTGCCATTATGAAGAAACTGATTTATAGTTATACGTATTACAGCCTTATTAAACTGGGCAGGATGAGTCCATTTAATGTGGTGGGTACTAGCTCAAAATACTAGATAGTGTAATAACAGGTCATGAGGATCATCTGAATGCATGTAAAAGTCGAGTTTAGAGTGAACACAACACTATGAACCAATGACCACAAAAAGGATGATGTGTTTAACTGCTGATTACAATGAAATGTAGAAGTTTCTGTGTTCTAGAAGTTTCTGTTGCAGGGTAGAGGACTGACTAATACTCCATCCAGCATGAGGATGCGCACCCTGCTCTGATTGGTCACTTCAGCTAAAATAAAAAGGATAGAGTGTGCGTGTTACACAGGTCTTAAACATATTTTCTTTCAAAATAAGATAGAAACATAAGCTTTCCAAAATATATTTAAAGCCAAATGCAGGTTTCACTTTTATTTCGAAAGTCTTAAACGGAACTTCTTCTCCTCTCGGGCTTTGACTTGACTAGGTAACTCTTCTGAAACGTCTAGAAACAGCTAGAATGCGATGCCTGGAGTATAAAGCAGCTGGTGGAAGGACAGAGAAAGAAAGAAAAGAAAGAAAGACAGCACCAGCACCAGCAGCGGCACGGGCACCGAACCGAAACGAACCGAACCGAACCGAACTGAACTGATGTGAACTGTGAGTACAAAGCGCTCGAGTTGTGATTCTACTTTAGCAGTAACAGCAGAGTTGAAGCTTCTTTGTTGTGATTTGGGGGAGTTTTGTATTTGCTGAAAACGTGTTTTGTTCATCGCAGAAATCCTCCCTGACGCAATGATGTTTCATATGAAGATAACCTTTCAAACGCTTCAGTCACAGAAGTTCGCAACAGGCCTGACGCACACAGCTTTCGGGGTTAATATTGATTTTTTCTGACTTAGCTAAAGCAATGATGGGAACGTTTTATTCGACATCGCTGTAAACGTGTGGCGTAATTTAGGAAGTGGACGGAAGAAGGAAGTTTTTTGAGCCGCTCTTTTCAATTAACTGATGAGATGTAACACACATTATATGCAATGACACGTGTTCATCTAGCGAGGTGATCGACTGAGCATCTGCAGCGTAGTGACATAAATTATTTAATACTGACTTATGAAAACTAAAAAATGTATTAGAGTGTGCAGGTTGACAAACAAACAACAACTTTGCCAGTTTGCAGAAAAATACAAATGAATAAGATAAATTGATACGATGACATAATAGGCTAGCTCATTGGATTATACTGGGTAATCAATCTTCATGTTCCATAAAGAGATTTTATAAATATAAAAAGCCTGTAAATATTTTATACATATTTTCTTTATGAAGGCAACTAGGACACAGAGCTTTTACCTGGCCTGATCCGATGTCACTCAGCCTCTCAGCTTTTGTGTTTTTAATTTGAGATGCACAAAGATGAACAAAGAACTGGTTAAAGTCTGAACAGAGCATCAGGTTCACATGTGTAGCCCTTACAGGTTATCTTTCTAGTTTATCATGTTGGTTGTATGTTACGTTGCCAACAGCTGAAGGTATGGTGAATCTGTTTACAAAGCTGAAAAAGCTCCCCAGACTTAGTAAACGGGCTGTCGGTATCACTGCTGCTAACTGTTCCTCCCTCTAGCAGGTGCTTCCCACAAGATGTGAGGTGAACTCACATAAAGTAAGGACTCCAGAAAGTAGAAAGTAGTAGTAGCAGCAGCAGTAGTAGTAGTAGTAGAGATAAGACGGAGTCAGACCATATCAAATTCCTTGCTTGTCCTGTGCAAACTTGGCTTAGGCTGATGCTAATTAAGAAAAATCTATTTTAAAACTAAACCACTAAAACAATCTCTTAATTTTATTTCACTTTTGTTTTTCTACTGACATTATTCTCCTGCTCGTACATTTTCGAGAGCAGCGTTTTAATAAATACCAAGGTTAAACAGTGACATCTAGTGGTCGTAACCAAATTAGAGGCCGCAGTCAAACGTTTTACGGTGAAAAGGGCATTCCAGCTGTTCAGTACAAAAGATCCAGTAAAAATGTATGTCAGTCTAGAATAAAAGTTTTCTGTTTTAATTTTTTCACTCGACTTTTTCAAAAATTAAGTCTGGTCAGTAGCTTTTAATTTTAGTTTGGTCAGTTAACATTTATATTGTGGTGTAAAATAAGGTGCTTAGCTTTGTCCATCTTAGCCAAGTGTCCTATAAACAGTTTAGCTGTGGAAGGGAAACAAGTACATTTTTTCATTTGCATGGTTGTATTTTTAGTATTTACAGGGTTAGCAGTCATGTGCTGCTCTTTAAGCTAAATCAAAGGAATTTTTAAAATATGCCAAATGTAGTAAATGTGTGGTTTATAGGTGGAGCTTTGCTATGAATTCAGAATATTCATATTATAAGGGTTATACTCTAGGCACATTGAGTCTTTCCATTATAAAGTCCTAATGCAGATATAGATTTGGTACCTGAAGCAGTAAAATGTACACGTGAAAAATAATGTAAACCTGAAATAGTATGATAAATATACCTTAAGATGCAATGAAAAATGCTAAGCTATATTTCTTCTACAGAAATAATAATAATAATAATTATTATTATTATCAGGTCCAACAAGGCATCACAAAAAAATCCAACCATTTAGTTTGCAAAGAATCAAGTATAGTTAAACAGTATAAAGCAACTCTGAGTAATTACAATAATTCACTTATTATAGTCTGCTGCTGGACTGCTACAATGTAAATAATGTCATATGAGTGAAAATACAGCCTACCATTACAAAACTGTTTTTGTATTGTGTGGTGAATTTACAAAGTATCTAAAGCAGTTACATATCAGAAGTGGAGTAAAAGAGAAATAGTTTCCTCTAATTCATAGCTGACCTGCAGAACCTAATCTAAAAGGCAAATGCTCCAGTAAAGTATCAAAGTCAGGCACTGAGGTACAGTATATGAGAAAATTACTTCCCATCTCTCAGGACTAGACACTTGCAGTATAAGTACACACATTGGCTACATGTAGTTCTATAAAGATGAAGCTGCAGACAGGCAGTAAGACTTCCAACCATCAAATATTTCTTTATTTTTTTTAATCTGCTTATGTTTGTTTTCTTTTAATCATTTGATGAGATCTGCAGGTGGCCTTTGAAATTCTATTCACTTATGATGAGAAGAGCAGACATTTGAACCAGTTAGTTACCAAACTGCCATTTGACAATATGAAATTGATTGATGGGTGAATTCAACTTGACACATTTGGGAAAACATGACTCTTTAACATAATTAGATTTTACAATCTGGCTATTTAGAAGCAATATTCATCCTACTAATAATTTTGATTACAACAGAAGTTAAGTAAAAACAAAATTTGAAACAAAATGACGTGATATAACTTTAAAGTTAAAAATCAGTAACACAATATACACATATCTGACATAACACATAAGTTTATAAGTTCTCATTTTGTATTAACAATGACTAAAAATATAAGTGTTCATGTCTTTGTCTTCCTCATTACTTTGGAAATTTAATTTTATAAATTAAGTAATTGTGTTTTTTAAAGTAGCCTGACCTTTTATTTGAAAGGTTCCAGCTTCAGACCACAGGCCAGTTAGTCTTAATTTACTTCTGGTGTCCATGCTCATCACTTAAATATTTTGAATTTAGAATAAATTGATTCTCTGGTAGGGCGGCACGGTGGTGCGGTGGGTAGCACTGTCGCCTCACAGCAAGAAGGTTCTGGGTTCGATTCCCGGAGGCGGCCCTGGTGCCTTTCTGTGTGGAGTTTGCACGTTCTCCCCGTGTTTGCGTGGGTTCTCTCCGGGTTCTCCGGCTTCCTCCCACAGTCCAAAGACGTGCATTAGGTTGATTGGCTTCTCTCCATTGCCCGTAGGTGTGAGTGTGTGAGTGAATGGTTGTCTGTCTATGTGTTGCCCTGCGATGGACTGGCGACCTGTCCAGGGTGTACCCTGCCTCTCGCCCGTAGCCAGCTGGGATAGGCTCCAGCACCCCTGTGACCCCGCACTAGGGAGTAAGCGGTTAAGAAAATGGATGGATGGATGATTCTCTGGTACTGTTTTGTTATAATGTCTAAAACTGTTGCTGCTGATATGCTGTCACCATATGTTGTAAAGCTATGAACAGTGACTTGATGATGATGATAATGATTTTTAACAGCTAAATAAAAGGTTTTAGGACGTTTTCGGTTCACTGTTGTTTACCTGTTTAAGACGTTCTAACACGGCCAACCTCTACTATAACGACCTGCCTGATCTAAAGAAAGCATTTAACTCTAATGCAAGACCTGAGTGACAAATAGCAGTAAATCCAGATACTACAGAAAAACAGTAATTCCACCACTAACTGAATAATGATCCCAGTTGTCTTATATTCAGGAAGGAGTTCTATTCCTAGTTTAGTTGTTGGACTGAGATAATTTGCTGAGAGGAATTCACACAGAGGCAGTAATACAGTTTTAATAAATGTATCTGAACTTACTCTAAATCTTGGGTCAAAATGATTTTTGAACGCAGAGATACAGAAGCGCGCGTGTGCGTGTGTGTGTGTGTGTCCATCAGTTCCCTTTCTTTACTGAACCTGAGAAGTGAGAGTAAAAAGGACAGAAAACACGCACAAGAAGAAAAACGATAGACACATCTGGGAACATATATGTTTATTACTTTTAATCATTATCGACAGCTATAAGAATTAAGTCACAGTAACATGATTTAATCAGAATCAAATTAAAGACTGACTAGTGATTGTTTATTCTTCATGCATATGAATGTGTGTATGTTTGAGAATACAAGTCCATGAAGGATATCTGTCACTTCTCTAGTTCCTCATCTTCATCTCCATCCAGTGAATCCAGTCAGACAAAGGAAATAGGTCACTTCTTCACTCCTCTGTTTAACAGCTGCATCCATAACATCTGTTTCATCACCGCTGTGAGGACCAAACTACCCTTCTCCTCTTTACACAAACCTCTCTCGTATGTCTGTTTGCTCTTAGATAGCACAAACTAACTTAACAGCTTTTCAGCTGAAAAACTAACAAGGTCCCTAAAATGTACAGTAAAAATATAATGTTGACCACGCTCACTAAACCTAATGAAAAGGAAGATGACCCAAAAGCAACCCTCATAATAATGTAATCAGGAGGCACATGCATAGAAACAACTACAAACAGATAAATAGGTAAGTTAGTGATTAAGCAAAACTAACAAGAACCCAACCTGGAAACGTGGGAGCAGAACATGAACACACCGAGCAGAGAGCTATTCAGTCAGAACGAACAAAACAAACAAACTAGGCACACAAATGACACAAGAACAATGCACTGAAATGAAACGGTGATCTCTGATCACCTAAAATACACAAACTAAACACACTATGTTTACCAGACCCAGACAGGAGACGACACCAAACTAACAGACTCCAGGCGAGACAAAAGATGACAGTGGACATAACATGTTGCTCATCATGTGATGGAGATCAACAACACTTGGCCGTTTCCCTGTGAGCCTCCTTGATCTCCAGTGTTTCTGCTCCTGACCCTCGTGATGAGTCATCTGCTTTCAGATGGTATATGGCTCCAGTGCTTGGCCTTCGAGCTGCAGCTTCAACCTGTGGGCGGATAGCTGAGAGGCAGAGAGACACAAACCATCCTACAGAGCCATAGTTAGAACACTGAGGAGGATTAGCAACTGTGGGCTTATTTGTTGCACACAGGTAAAGCACATTGACAGCCACACCCTCCTCTCATACCGACATGATCTGTGGAAGGTTATAAGAGCTGGAGGTCAGCAGATAGAGAGTAAAATCAGCTTCTGCTACTTCGTGTGCCACAGTCAGGGACTTCAGCTGTGCAGAGCAATGTTGCATTCCTAAATAAGCACCACCCTCATGTTATCACTCTTGTCTTGCAAGACTAAAAATCCTGCTTTGGGGGCATCTCTCTCTTTGCAGCAGGAGCCATCTTCAACAAGGACTGCACCTTGTAGGCGAACAAGCATGTAGCAAGTCACATCCAGACACTTCACTAGTCTTTTACAGTCACAGAGGCACGTGCTGTCAGCACACACTTACCTCTCTCTGTTTCTTGCCACAAACTACTGAATTTAACAATCTCAGTGGGAGAGTCCTCTATCATTGACGCCTTCTCAAACTGTACAATAAATGTTTTTCAGCCAAATGATGATTACAGGTAGAAAGTCATAGTTCAACCCATGTTAAGCTACTAGCTGTTCATGTGTTTCAACACCGGCCTTTTGAGCCATGTGAACAGACATGGTCTTGTTTCCATGGAGCTTACTACAGTAATGTTTTCTCATAGACATTGAGAGTCAAAGCCAGAAAGTAGCAAGTATTAGTATTAGTATTAGTATTAGTATTAGTAGTAGTAGTAGTAGTAGTAGTAGTAGTAGTAGTAGAGAAAAGATGGAGTCAGACCATATCAAATTCCTTGCTTGTCCTGTGCAAACTTGGCTTAAGCTGATGCTCATTCTAATTAAGGAAAGTCTTTGTTAAAACTAAACTACTAAAACAATCTTTTAATTTTGTTTTACTTTTGTTTTTCCACTGACATTATTCTCCTGCTTGTACATTTCGAGAGCAGCGTTTTAATCAATACCAAGGTTAAACAGTGACATCTAGTAGTCGTAACCAAATTAGAGGCCGCAGTCAAACGTTTTACGGGGAAAAGGGCTTTTCAGCTGTTCAGTAGAAAAGATCCAGTAAAAATGTATGTCAGTCCAGAATAAAAGTTTTCTGTTTTGATTTTTGATCAAGTCGAGTGAAAAAATTATTTAAGTCTGGTCAGTAGCTTTTAGTTTTAGTTTAGTCAGTTGACATTTATATTGTGGTGTAAAATAAGGTGCTTAGCTTTGTCCATCTTAGCCAAGTGTCCTATAAACAGTTTAGCTGTGGAAGGGAAACAAGTACATTTTTTCATTTGCATGGTTGTATTTTTAGTATTTGCAGTAGTCGTGTGCTGCTTTTTAAGCTAAATCAAAGGAAATTTTAAAATATGTCAAATGTAGTAAATGTGTGGTTTATAGGTGGAGCTTTGCTATGAACTCAGAATATTCATATTCTAAGGATTAGAATACATAAAGACGTAGGTTCATATAATATGAACTGGGATTAAACTCTAGGCACATTGAGTCTTTCTATTATAAAGAGCTAATGGAGATATAGATTTAGTACCTGCAGCAGTAAAATGTACTTGTGAAAAAAAATGTAAACCTGAAATAGTTTGATAAATATAGCTTAAGATGCAATGAAAAATGCTAGGCTATATTTCTTCTACAGAAATAATAATAATTATTATGATAATGGTATTTTAGTTCACACTGGACAGCTATGAATTATGGATTTAAAACACTCACATTACTTAAGTAAGCCTTTGCTCTGTCACCTTCCTGTTACAGACTAAGGGCTCAGGTCCAACAAGTCATCACAAAAAATCCATCCATTTAGTTTGCAAAGAATCAAGTACAGTTAAAGAATATAAAGCAACTCTGAGTAATTGCAATAATTCACTTATTATAGTCTGCTGCTGGACTGCTACAATGTAAATAATGTCATGAGTGAAAATACAGCCTACCATTACAAAACTGTTTTTGTATTGTGTGGTGAATTTACAAAGTATCTAAAGCAGTTAAATATCAGAAGTGGAGTAAAAGAGAAATAGTTTCCCCTAATTTATAGCTGACCTGCAGAACCTAATCTAAAAGGCAAATGCTCCAGTAAAGTATCAAAGTCAGGCACTGAGGTACAGTATATGAGAAAATTACTTCCCATCTCTCAGGACTAGACACTTGCAGTATAAGTACACACATTGGCTACATGTAGTTCTATAAAGATGAAGCTGCAGACAGGCAGTAAGACTTCCAACCATCAAATATTTCTTTATTTTTTTTAATCTGCTTATGTTTGTTTTCTTTTAAACATTTGATGAGATCTGCAGGTGGGCTTTGAAATTCTATTCACTTATGATGAGAAGAGCAGACATTTGAACTAAGTAGTTACCAAACTGCCATTTGACAATATGAAATTGATTGATGGGTGAATTCAACTTGACACATTTGGGAAAACATGACTCTTTAACATAATTAGATTTTACAATCTGGCTATTTAGAAGCAATATTCATCCTACTAATAATTTTGATTACAACAGAAGTTAAGTAAAAACAAAATTTGAAACAAAATGACGTGATATAACTTTAAAGTTAAAAATCAGTAACACAATATACACATATCTGACATAACACAAGTTTATAAGTTCCCCTTTTGTATTAAACAATGCCTAAAAATATCAGTGTTCATGTCTTTGTTTTCCTCATTACTTTGGAAATTTAATTTTATAAATTAAGTAATTGTGTTTTTAAGTAGCCTGACCTTTCTTAATTTACTTCCTGTATTTATGCTCATCATTTAAATATTTTTATTTAGAATAAATTGATTCTCTGGTACTGTTTTGTTATAATGTCTAAAACTGTTGCTGCTGATATGCTGTCACCATATGTTGTAAAGCTATGAACAGTGACTTGATGATGATGATAATGATTTTTAACAGCTAAATAAAAGGTTTTAGGACGTTTTCGGTTCACTGTTGTTTACCTGTTTAAGACGTTCTAACACGGCCAACCTCTACTATAACGACCTGCCTGATCTAAAGACAGCATTTAACTCTAATGCAAGACCTGAGTGACAAATAGCAGTAAATCCAGATACTACAGAAACAGAGTAATTCCACCACTAACTGAATAATGATCCCAGTTGTCTTATATTCAGGAAGGAGTTCTATTCCTAGTTTAGTTGTTGGACTGAGATAATTTGCTGAGAGGAATTCACACAGAGGCAGTAATACAGTTCAAATAAATGTATCTGAATTTACTCTAAATCTTGGGTCAAAATGATTTTTGAACGCAGAGATACAGAAGCGTGTGCGTGTGCGTGTGCGTGTGCGTGTGTGTGTGTGTGTGTGACCATCAGTTCCCTTTCCTTAATGAACCTGAGAAGTGAGAGTAAAAAGGACAGATAACACGCACAAGAAAAGCGATACACACATCAATGATTACTTTAATCATTAACGACAGCTATAAGAATTAAGTCACAGTAACATGATTTAATCAGAATCAAATTAAAGACTGATTAGTGATTGTTTATTCTTCATGCATATGAATGTGTGTATGTTTGAGAATACAAGTCCATGAAGGATATCTGTCACTTCTCTAGTTCCTCATCTTCATCTCCATCCAGTGAATCCAGTCAGACAGATGAAATAGGTTACTTCTTCACTCCTCTGTTTAACAGCTGCATCCATAACATCTGTTTCATCACCGCTCTGAGGACCAAACTACCCTTCTCCTCTTTACACAAACCTCTCTCGTATGTCTGTTTGCGCTTAGATAGCACAAACTAACTAAACAGCTTTTCAGCTGAAAAACTAACAAGGTCCCTAAAATGTACAGTAAAAAAAATAATGTTGACCAGGCTCACTAAACCTGCTCCTGACCCTTGTGATGAGTCCTCTGCTTTCACACACAAACCATCCTACAGAGCCATAGAACACTGGGGAGGATTAGCAACTGTGGGCTTATTTGCTGCACACAGGTGAAGCACGTTGACAGCCACACCCTCCTCTCATACTGACATGATCTGTGGAAGGTTATAAGAGCTGGAGGTCAGCAGATAGAGAGTAAAATCGGCTTCTGCTACTTCGTGTGCCACAGTCAGGGCCTTCAGCTGTGCAGAGAAACGTTGCATTCCTGAGTAAGCACCACCCTTATGTTATCACACTTGTTTTGCAAGACTAAAAATCCTGCTTTGGGGGCATCTCTCTCTTTGCAGCAGGAGCCATCTTCAACAAGGACTGCACCTTGTAGACGAACAAGCATGTAGCAAGTCACATCCAGACACTTCACTAGTCTTTTACAGTCACAGAGGCGCGTGCTGTCAGCACACACTTACCTCTCTCTGTTTCTTGCCACAAACTACTGAATTTAACAATCTCAGTGGGAGAGTCCTCTATCATTGACGCCTTCTCAAACTGTACAATAAATGTTTTTCACCCAAATGATGATTACAGGTAGAAAGTCATAGTTCAACCCATGTTAAGCTACCAGCTTATGTGATGTGTTTCAACACCGGCCTTTTGAGCCATGTGAACAGACCTGGTCTTGTTTCCATGGAGCTTACTACAGTAATGTTTTCTCATAGACATTGAGAATCAAAGCCAGAGCTGCACCACTGTTTTGATGGTTTCAAACACCATGTGACCCTTTGGGCTCCACATGAGCTTCCTCTGGGGTTTGCATCCCCTTCAGACCTTACCTTATCCCTTCAGGGTTGCACAACAGTGGAGTAACTAAATAACTCTGCATAAAAGGTTAATTTGACATAAGCAGTTACAAAGAATTGGATTCAACTGAAGAAATGCTGTGGTGCAATTTTTATTGAATCCATGACGATCATTTTTTCAAACTGTGGCTGAAAACTGAAATACTGTAAATGTTACAGAAAATGCATGTAAACCAACATACAGCCAAACCTATTAGGATAAGACACTATTAATACTCAGTTTCTGCTTTAGACCTCCTGCATCCATGCTGGTAAAGAACAACAGACCTGGCACCTGTTTAAAAATCTGAAGACTAATGCTGATTGAAGATTTGTATGAAGGAGAGTCTTCTATAAGCAAATGCAAAAATGTGTCAGGTGCCATCACTCACCAACCACAAGTCAATCGCTTTTAACCACTATTAACCACTATCACCAGAAAGAAAAAATTCAACAGCAAAACAGAGGGTGAATGCAGAACTTTGCCTTGAAAATTAAACCCTAACAGCAGTCACCAACCTATAATTACTTTTATCATTGACAGAATTATTGCTGCAAATGTTTTTTTTTTTCTTCAGCAGACAACAATGACCATCCTGCCTGTGCTTCTATTGATTCTGTCTCTCTCTCCCCTGGTTCTGATGACGGTTTCTTTCTAGTTAGAGAGAGAGGGTTTCCTCTCCACTGTTGCTGTCAAAATTATAATCAAATTAAGCTCTTTCTGAGCTGGTAATGTCCAGTGTTTTCAGGCTGGATCCTCGTTGGATAGCAAAATCTCAGCTCTCCATCATGAGCTCAGTCGCCCTGCTCCGAGGACCCTTGTAACCCCAGATTTTCCTTTGGCCTTCAGTGAGGACTCTGACACCTCCTCCACCTGCTCATGTCTCACCACAACCTCGTTCCTCATTCGTCTCAGCCCCTGCAAAGATTTCCCTGCTCTGTTGTGCAGTAACTTAGATGGCAGGAATTTACACCTGAAATTAAACTTTAGGCAGGTCTAATAACTAATCTCATCCCTAGTATCTAATTCCTTTGATCTTACCTGACTTACTAATTTTTAACAGTGTTATTCTCAGAAGACGTCCAATTAGAGTTTTAATTTTGTGTTAACTTTTTTCAAATTCTCCCTTAACACTGTTTATTTATATATTTGTTTTTCTCTATTTTTTTCACACTTCTTCAGATTTCATGTTCCCTTAGACCTCTGCACTCCGCTATGTGATGTGATTATGATTGGATATGTTTGACCTGAAAAATAATGATCTACAGTAATGAATTAGATGACAACCAAAGAGGTAAAACAGTGGAGTGTTTGATTATTGTTTATTTTAAGCAGCTTCAAGTCTTTTAACTTTAATTGTCTCAGTTGCATTTTTGTAAATTCTCATACTTTTCCTACTGCTAAACTTCAAATACAGTTATTAAGTTCCACAACTTCAGATGCTCTAACTTCCTGATTAAACCTTTCTGCAGCCTCTTATTGGTGATAATTTTGGAAAAAAGAGGCAAGATTCATCCAAATACAGTCACCTTTAGATCCATCCATTGTCTAAGCCGCTTGTTCCCTAATGCGGGGTCACGGGCGTGCTGGAGCCTAAACCAGCTGGCTATGGGCGAGAGGCAGGGTACACCCTGGACGGTCGCCAGTCCATCGCAGGGCAACAGAGAGACATACAACCATTCACACACACACACTCAAATGTACGGGAGAGAGTCCAATCAACCTAATGCACGTCTTTGGGAGGAAGCCGGAGAACCCGGAGAGAACCCACGCAAGCACGGGGAGAACGTGCAAACTCCACACAGAAAGGCCTGCCTCCGGAAACGAACCTAGAACCTTCTTGCTGTGAGGCAACGGTGCTACCCACCGCACTGCCGTGCCACCCCACCTTTCGATCAATTCTCTTAAAACTAGTGGAAGACACGCACGCAACCACAATCAATAATCAATTAAACACAATCCAATGGAACACATCTTAAACACCCAAACACAATGGTCTGTTTTTATACAAACAAGCTGCAGTTTGGGATCAGAGCCTCTGCTCCGTCCTCCCAATGATGTCAGAAAAAGATTTAAAAAAGATCCAGCACTCTCTCTTATTAGTGGTGTTCGCAGCTGAGGATTTTCAGCAGTATGCAGTTAGATATTTAAATGCACTGTATGGCTTTTTGGCAAATTAGAGCTTTGTTTGTAATTTACAGATATGATCAGATACAAATCAGTTGACCACTACATCATAATGTTGTGGGTTAGGGTTGTCCAGAGCCGCTGATGTCGCTCTTCCTGTGGCACCATGAAAAACAAGGCTACTGCTGGTTCCATAGTTGCCCAGTGCAGCATTCAGGCTGTTCCTCCAACCTTCTTCAGGGACAAAAACAAGTACAGAATTTTAAAAGTACAAGATATGATCTTTAGTTATTAAAAGCATCAAAATTACAGAGCTTGTACACAAGCTGGTAAATGTAAGTTTTGAACTAAGTTTGGCTAAGCCAAGTTTTGAACTAAGAGGTGGTTAGTCCATAGTAATACATTGTCACATATGACCTGTACAGTGGTTAGAAAAATTAATGGAGGAATAAATTACACATTTATGGATGAAGTTATTTCATATGTTTCCTGCTGTTAAAATTAAATAGATCATCACAGAGTCCGTTAAATATAAAGCGTTCAAAGAGCTAATTTAAAAGGTCAGGACCAGTTTGTGACCTCTGCATTCTCCTTCCGTCCTGGTTCTTAAGCCTTTGGTGAAAACTCTGTAGACGTTCCAAAGGCATGACTTTAGTTTTAATTAAGCTTCTGATAAATATAATGCTGATAAGTAACAGTTCTACTGTGTCAGCTTTAATCAAGGCAATATATATAAAAAACATTGTTGACATCTCTGTTCTGACTTGTTTCCAGCCACCAAAGACTTGATCAGCAGGAAAATACTTACAAATCAGCTGTTAATGACAGACACGTAGGTCATGGAATGGAGGGAGAAAACCAACAGCAGGACTGGATGGATGGACGTTCAGATCAACTGTTAAAGTATGACAGTGTCCTTGTTAAGGCAGATACAAGGTGTAGCTGAGACTGTATTTCATAAACCACAGAACAAATCAGAGAAAACACACTGTGACTGTGAAGCACAAAGCATCACTTTTTTAGAAATGTAGCAGAATTATGCAAAGTACTACAGTTAACATTAAATTATGTTCATAAACAGTCAAGCTATATTTTACAACCTTGTTTCTTTTATGTATTGTACCTGACCCTTTGTATATTACTGTGGGTTTGAAGCGTTAAATGCTAAAAATGAGTCAAATAAGAGAATAGTCCTGAAGTCAAACCAAACTTCATTTTATTTACTGTACCTGAGAAACAATGTGTGAGGCAGACATGCTCACACTATATGATAACCTGCTTATGTGAAAATGTTAGGAGCTAAACAAAGCAAGGAAAATAAACATTAAAATTATTAGACAATTAAAAAGGTGTGGATGGGAGAAGGGTGTTAAATTAAACGAGCCAAGATAATAGAAGAAAAGTTAGGCAGCTATTTGTCTGCTAATGAAATTGCAAATAAAGGTCATAAATTGTCATCCCCGGTAGATGGGGGTGGGGTGGTGGAGTGGCCCTTAAGGTCCGGGATCAAAAGATGAACATACAAAACAAATCAAATAACAAATAAAAACATTTGGAGGAGCAGAAACGACGACAACTGTTTGGTTGTGACTCCTGATTATTAAAAGGGTGCGTTCACGAGACCGACACTTAGGTCTCATAAAAACAGAAAAACAGAAAAGCAAACAGTATACATCCCCACTATATAAAGTATACAAAGCATTGACAGTATCAGACCCTCGGTTCATGTGTCTGTGTATAAGTAAACAGCTGAGGTAGAGAACTCTGAAATGATCGTGAGTGAGTTGCTCCTAGAAAAGGCTTTTTATCTTTTGAACATACTTGGTCATTTGAGTTCCAGTTTGTCTACCTAATAATAGACACACACTGTTTGCTTAATGACCTGAATGAATTCACCATTTGAAGTTGGGTCAGTGCTTGACCACAACTGCTTCTTCACCAAACAAGGACACATCTTCTGGTTCTTTTTCACTGCACTCAGAGAACTCTTCTTGAACTTTTCCTCACTTTTGGCAGCAGCGTCTAGTCGACTCATGTCATGTGTTGTGACGCCATGACTCGGGCTCTGACAGCGCCGGCTTTGGGCGTCCTCTGAACAGGCGAAGGGCTCCTCTGCAGATCAGTGTGAACCAGTAGAGCTGGAGAGGCCAGAGCAGAGCAGCTCCCAGGTTACACTGCCACGGAGCCACAAGAGGCACTGCGTACACCGGGATGGACGCGTAGCTGTGGCAGACATAGGCAGAGAGCTCAGTCCAAACATAAAAGGAGGTCTGAAGGGATCACAGATGGACAGACAGGGATGTTACCTGCTGTAGGCGTAGTACAGGTAGGGGAAGAGCAGCACTCGACAGCTGAAGAACGTGAGCAGCATGAGGACTCCGTTCACCTTGTGCAGGACCGTGTTCTGCTTCTTATACTGGTGAGATGAAGCGTCAGAGTCAGTCATTGATGAAAGGATGAATTTATCATAGTCAGGACGAACAGCGGAGTCGGTGACGTCTGCCTCCTGCATTTAGCTTAGCTCTGCATGCTCCAGCTGCTTAAACAGGACTTGTCCACCGTCATCACGCTTACCTGTATCAGGACCTTCCCCAAAGAGACGGACGGGGTGCTCAGCTCAGCTAGAAACAAAATGCCCTGGAAGTAGTCGCCTTTGCCCTGCCTCCAGAGCTGTCACACGGAAGGAGCAAATCAAATGAGAAATGTTGGAGGAAAAAAAAAGATATGTTCTTTATTCATTTTTCCATTATTTCCTCGAATGGTGAAATAGGTCAATAAACCGCTTATAACTGACAATAAAGATATAAAAATATATGTTATATTGTGTATTTGTAGTTTGTAGAAATACATATCACATCTGTATTTTTCTGCATTAATAACTGTACTTATTATGTACTAAAGATCAAGGATACAACCAGTATATGTCAGAGGCTCCACACAGGTAAACTCAAACATTTTAAACCTAGATGATAATGTGAAGGCATTCGCATGCTTGCCATATTTACCAATGAGGCCGGGCAGCAGAAGGCCACCATGAAGACGTGATGTAGCACCATGAACAGCTCCTGACGCAGGTAACCCCCCACGGCCACTCCCAGGGACCTGGCACCGCCCTTCTCCTCCTCGTGACCTTTGACCTGCTGCTTGTGCCAGTAACACAGGAACATGGCGTAGATGTCGTAGGCAAAGTAAGGTGTGGCAAAGAGGATGTAGCTGTCGGTCAGCCAGTGTCTGAGGAGGAAACCAGGCAATGAGTGGCAGGTTTTCACCAGACACCTTAGACCCGCTAATTAATGGAGGAGTGATGAATCTGGAAATAATGCGCTAAAGAGAGAGCATGTGGCTTATAGGAGCATGAAATAGCACAAACAAATGCTCCCAGTGTTGCACATTCGCTGTGTCTGGGTGTGATTTGATAAACAAATGCGCCTCAGTGCTCGGACAAACTTCCTCTCCGCTTTGACTGGGAAATGAAGGAGCTGGTTGAGGAAATCAGGGATTTGCTGAACCCACAATCACCCATCTGTCACCTGCCTCATCATTTCACCTCCCATCATCCTCCATGCGGAGGATTAGTGCTCTGCGTCTGAAATAGCTGCACTGCTGCTCGGCTCAGCAGACGAATTAGGCTCAGATTGTTAATTAGATTGTAGACTAAGGTTTTGTTACAAGAACCAGGCCACAGTGTGTTTATGTAAACAGAGGCAAATCAAAATGTATTAACATGATGCTGAATGAAATGACTGACAGGGAATACTCCAATAACATTTGCTTGATGCATTGCATTGCTAATTGTTTTTAATTATTAATTATCAATTATTATTATCATCTGGCGACTATGAACACAGGTTGCATAGCTAAAAAACTTTATGTACTGGACAAGAATAAAAGCTTCATATATATTTGTCTGTAGACAACATTTCTGACTGTCCTATGTTTACTGTTATATTATAACACGTTTATCTGGAAGGAGGATATTTTTATACTGGAGTATTGCTGCTTTTACACTTGTTGCTTACCTGTCCTCTATGACGTCCCGGCAAGACGTGATGATGATGCACCCGGCTGATGAGGCCATTATGGCTTGAATGGACGACACCAATCTGAGACAAGTGAAACAGTTACATCTGTCTGAAACATCATGTGTCAAATATGTGCTGAGCAGTTTGTAACAGAACCTAAATAGAGCGTAAGGAAACTTTTTTCACCTCTGTAAATCTGTTTCAGTACCAAATGCTGATTTTTAACATAATCAGGAGCCGCTGCTCAAACGCTTAATACCAGCGTCCTCTCAGCTATTCAAGTGTTCTGGTGCTATTTCTTACCTTGTGGACACAATGGCAGCATCCCCCTCGCTCCATCCCATCATGCGCTTCAGCATCTGTTTGGACAGCAGAAACAGTCCAGGGAAGACGAGGGAGCCGGCAGCCACGAGGTACAGCATGGCCCATGGGTTCGCTCGTGTGTGTGAATGAGTGGAGCAGAGATATTTGTGTGTGTGTGTTCTACCCTGCGTGCCTCGTCTGTTAAACAAGGGCAGGTTGTAGGAGCTCAGCATAGGGGATCAGCAGGGTGGAGTCAAAGCAGGAACTGGACATGGGCTTAACACGTTTTCATTCTCTAAGCAACTGAAATGTAACTTCTAGTTTAAGTAACACTGTGAGTTTCCCCTTGTGAATAAAGTCTCTTTCTTCTGTCTTCACGTGCTAATATACAAGCTTCTTTCCCACAGCTGTTGAAATGCTGAAATCTCAGCAGTTACTATATACATTGTTTATCCTGAACTTTCTGCTTATTGTACTTCTGGTTGGATGCTGAACTGCATTTTGTTCTTAAGTATTTATTTACATGTATAATGACAATAAATATGAATCTAAATGCTTTAATAGAACCTCTTCATGGTAAAATTACTAAGCTGTGGCTTTAAGCGAAAGTGAAAGAAAATTAGGACAAATGGAAACGGTTTGTAGAATCTGGATTACACAATTTCATATTAAATATAAAATTAAACTCATTAAAACCAAGTTCAAATGTGACTTAATACTGCAATAAATGAAAACAATAACAATGTGCATTAATGTTTTCTGTGTCTGTTGTAAATCCTGGTGAGAAAAGTACTGACTGCTCAACAAAGAAGAGGAATATTATCCAGTGTCCATTTATTTATCATTCACTACTTCAGGTCTAAACATTTTTTTAAGAAATTCAAGTATTTGTTGAAAACACAAGTCAAAAAAAACCCAAACTTTTTGCTAAAACAAAGACAAAAACATGTTCAAAACATCAGTTTCATATATATATTTATATATATGTATATATAATAAACATCAAGTTTTTTTTTCATAGAAGAAAACAAGTCTAATCTCTACAGATGACCAGCCTTGAGAGACTTGAGACACACTCGTCAGCTGATCTCAGAACAGAGTGCAGGGGAGGAAAGAGACCAAACACAGGTCATCTAGTTCAAAAACTGTTCCTAACCTGGAAGGAGCTCTACTAACACAACAGCAATAAAAAAAGAAAATCAAATTGAAACAAAGAATTTTAATGTAAATAACGAAACGAAAGGTTTTGATTAACTGTTCAATAGATGTCAAGATGTGCCTCGAAGTAACACCATCAAACACACTAATCACTTTATTAAAACTAAGTGTGTCACTCAAAATGGCCACGTCTCAGTGCTGATAATGTACAGAACAATTATCAAAACCTTTGCATCTCTGACTCTAAAAGGTCTAATTAGATCACAACAAAAACAAAGCAATAAAACAAAGTCACTTCCTAAGATTAATTAAATAAAAATTACCACAAAATGTACGTTTTTTTTTTTTTTTTTTTTTCCGCAATCGTTAATAAACTCAATCATTGCACAGCATTCAAACCCAAATGCTCTCCAGGGGGTAATAAATATACACATGCAGATATACAAGTTGGTCTGTGTGTTCCTGTAGAAGAGGAGCTGAGGTTCTAGGGGTTAAACTCTTAGGGGCTCAAAGAGGATGCTCAGGGGCCTCAACACAGCTTCACCAGCTTTCTAACACATGATCCAGAACTAAGCAGGAGCTAATGGTTCCTTCGGTGAGTTTTAGTTTCTGCCACATCACACAGAAGTGGATTAAAAACAAACAGCGTGATTAGAGACATAACGGTAGCACATCAAGCGTTTGTGGCCGCAGCTCCTAAGTTGTGTTTGCAGAGCGTCCAGCAACGTTTTCACTAGTGACCCATTTCATAAAGTTCCTGAGATCCTATAAAAGGCTCTTAGTAAAGTTCCTGCAGTTAAGGGACCGTCGCATCTGGACCACATGGAACCTGGAAGGGCCTCCCAAGCAAAGTTAGGTGATATAACAGGTTTTATTCTGAAACATTTCAATTACTCAACATTACTAAGATAGTTATATTCCACTTTATACATTCCACCCCCTCAAAACACTCATCGGTTTATTAGTATGAACATCCACTTTCAGAGACGGGAAGCTTCCAGATGTTGGTCTGTGGGTTTGCAGGTGATCACGAGCAACATTTGTAATCAATCCAAGAGACCAACAAACTGATGACTGATGTTTTAGGGGTTCCTTGTTTTTAACATGTGTAATAACTGAAGCTTGTATACAACTGACATGTGTGACATTAAAGTCAATAAAATTGTCCTGTAAAGATTTTTCAATTTTCTCTTTGATTAGAAATATCTGGGTTTTGCTCAAAAACTCCAATGAAATCATCTGGGGGACTTCAGGTCACATCATCAAGTTGCTCACAATCCAGAGTCTGCAATCTCAGTAGATCTGCTTCTCAGACACCACTGAAGTAATTGAAGGACTGTAACATTGACAAGTGATTATCAACAGGAAGCTTCATGTCTCTGCAGGTTTGGTTCATCGGCATCAGGGACAATTTGAAGCTGTAAACAGCAAAATTTGGACAACTTGCATTTTAAGGGCTGCACACGGAAATCTCACTGCTATGCTTCACTTTCACCTGAGGAGATCATCCCACAGACAGAAACCTTGGATATACTGTAATTCACATCCCACAGACAGGGAGCAGGAGCATCTGATTTCCCACAATGCAGATTCTGATGCAATTAGCTATTTCGGCTGGATCATCGCCCTGACAAGGGATCAATACTGGTGCATCCTTATGTGGCTTTATACAATTCAGTCTATGAGAAGAAACCTGAGCCTTTAACTGAATAGGGCCTAACAACAAACTAAGAAAAAAGAAGAAACAGCAGCATTTCACTGACAACATCCTCTCTGAGGGGCGGGGTGAGAGATGAGGAGTGAGCACGAGGTAAAAAGGAGTCACTGAAACTGGAGGAATGACATTAAGGTTGTGAAGGGAGGTTTTCAGATCACCAACATGCACTAACGTGGGGTCTGTGGTCTTCAGTTACTTTGCCCCCACCCCCCCATTCTTCAGGGTTTTAGGTAACAGAAACCACCACAGGTGGTCAGGTCACTTTAAACCAGAGGGGCTGAGACACACATTCTTCAACATACACTCAATAAATTAGAAATTTAAAAGAAAAAAAAAATATCTCCTCTGTCCACTGGCAGGGTCAAAGGTTAGAGGAGGTAAGTTGGTGAAATCATCCATAAGCTGTTCAGGTTCAATTTAACAAAGAATGTTGCCAAATGTTACATCTGCAGAAAAGTATCTTGTCAAACACACTGAAAGTCAATTTGCTGTCTTAATTAAAAAAAGGTCAACCTTCAACTCTGTTGAATGAAGTTTTTTTTGTGATCCACCCAAACTATACTCCATTCTCCGCTTCACAACGTGACCCTTCGTTTTCTAAAAGGAGGTCAAATACTGATCCACCACCAAACAGCTCACATCAAAGAGTGAAACTGAAAATGACGACAACAAAAGGTAAATATGAGTGAGGAAACCTGGGAACTGTGGTTAAAACCTGCTACATCTGTTAGATTGCATTATTACTGCTGCGCAGACGCACAGAGGCACAGCACATCCAAACACAGTGAGTGATGTTTCTTTAAAGGAACGGGAGCACCTCGGCTGGTGCAGGTGCCAGAGGCAGGGAGTTTGGCGGATGGTAACTTCTTATCTCATCGGAGCTGGGAGCTCTCGAGTGTCTGGCAACAACATTGTCCTGCCAGTTCAGCTCTCCCCGTTTGCTTTTTAAATTAAACCATATTGCACAGGAATGAACTGGAATGACTTCAAACTTAATTAAGCAACAATTCTACCAAACAATTAAAATCCTTATTCCTTAATGTCTCTACAAACTGAGGTGGAAATCCAATCAAGTACCAAGTTCAGCTTTTTTTCATCTTTCTTATTTCTCATCAAGCTTTTCAGCAGCATTTTTGTTTTTTTGTTGTTGTTTTTTTTTTGTTCAGCACCGAAAACCGTAAGCATCAGCTGTTTGGGTCATTTCAAAACATTAAATGATAGTTTCAACATTTAAGAAACTATAATATTTGAGGGTTCTCTGGTGGGTAGCTAGTTGATGTCCCACCAGTGTTGGTGGCTGTGTTTCCTGTCCACAGGTTTGACAGACACGGGGAGGAGAAAAAAAAAAGAAAAAGACCCAAACTCTTCGGTATTTTCAGATGCCATGGCTGATGAAATCCCGCCTCACGCTGTCGCTCCGCATCTTGAAGAGGAGGACTGTTCATCTCTCCTCCTTCCTGGACACCTTGGAGGAGTGCCACGCAGTGGACCTGAGGGAAAACAACTAATCTCGTTAGGCACAAAATGCGTGACAGAGCTGGCTGAAGCAAACTGACTTGTAGTATGTAGCGAACTAAAGGAAAACATTTAAAACCCCTTTTTCTCACCTGATGAAGGTCTTGAACGCAGCACTCTGAGGGTTGATGCACAGCGGCACCCGCTTTCCCTGCTGGTGCTCCGTTATGAAGCGGTGGATTAATTCTGATGTTGAGGGGGAAACAAATCTTTGGTCAATGTTTTTAAATTGTATCTCTCCCCATTTATCTTAAATGTGACACTTTTAATCTACAGCCGGTTCCCAATATGAACATAGAACATTCTAATTCAGCCCATTGGCCTACCTTTTCCCTGCCACACAGACAGCAGGCTGTTCTCGTAGCTGTGGCTGAATGGACGTTCGGCTACTGGCTCAAAGTCCCTGGTGTAAACGCGACCGCTGGGAACGGAGTAGCAGCACTGACACATGCAGGTGTGGTACCGCAGGCGACCTTCGTCCAGGTATGGGTGAGAAAGAGCGTCACTGCCAGAAATCCTTTTAGCCTGGAAGAGAACAACACTGATCCAGAAACAGCAACAAGGTTTGGCTTTTTATATGAAGCCTATACTTGAAGGCACGATAAGCTACATCTGAACCTGATACAGAACACACCATCCTTTGTGGTTCTGTTTTACCCTCATTAAGTTGTACCTTATCTAATCTAAACAACACCGCTTCACCATCAACAGTGACAAGAAGCAAATTTGCGTTACCGGATCAAAGACCAGCATCCGACAGAGCAGGTGCACAGCCTCGTGTGTGGCTCCGTCAGATAGCATGTAGAGCACAGACAGCGACGGCTGAGGAAGGAACAAGAGACAAGGAAAAATGCACTTCATTAGTTTGTCTGAGCTTTTTTTCTTTTGATGAGGTTTGTCAAAGTCATGATTCTTCTCATCATGTCGAAGACTTGCTGAGCTGATGCAACTAGTTTAACACTGTTAAAGGTTTTAATGCATGTATGTTTTTGACACAAGAACACTTGTCGACTGCCAAAACTCATTAACGTTGAGTCATTCAGTGCAGATCCCACTCTCTGCTCTGTTATTAGGTGTATGTTCCTTTCAGGCTGCCAAAGACTATAAATGTGACAACAGCAAATAACTGAACAGTCCAGGCCTTGAAATTTCTCACATCTATATTGTTCTACTCTGTTCTTTCTTGTTCACTGCGGAACACCTTGTTCCAGCAAACTCCTTCTAACCACTTCTGTGGTGATGATATTCACAATACTGTTTTCTGAACTGTACACAAAAAGTGTATAATATTGCAGTCATGTTGATTGACAGACTTTTTAATGTTGGGCTCATAGCTAACAATTTAAGATCTGAACATTTCTTCTGAGGTAGACTGTGGCCAAACCTTGTGGCTGCTGAGAGAGAGCAGATCATATAGTCACGTACCGGCTTGTGCGGCCCCCTCAGGATGTGGGCTCTAGCACCTTCACAGGCCGACGCCAGGGCTGACAGAGGAGGAGTTCCTAGCAGATCTGTGATCAGATCCAGCTAAAGCAGAGAACAATGTTATAGAAAGCGATACAGTGAACAACCATGAATGTTTTCTTTCCATCACAGCCATTAAACAATATGGTTCTGTGGTTCAGACCTGTACAACTTTAGACCACTGTTCCTAAATGAACTGCTTCAGATCAGCTACTATATATTCTTAGGACATCCAGTTTAACAAGAACATCATCAAGGGTTACAGTTTTATCTCCTAGAAATGTTGTGTTTGTTGACTTGGTGAACACCTAATCATCTTTCATGACCAATCTATACAGAGAATCAGGAAACTGACATTTTCCTTGTAACTGTATCTGACCTAATGCATCCTTCACCAGAAGGAAGAAATAAACAGGTATATAGATCATACTGAAGCAGTTTGTTAGAAGTAAACTTCCCCTGAAGATAAAATTTGAGCTGTTCCCTTGACAACCCCACCTGCTGAATCGGGCTCTGAGCTTGAAAGAGGATGCGTCGTCCCAGCAGTTCTGCAAAAATGCAGCCAACTGACCAAACGTCAATGGCTGAGCCGTAGTGCCGGCAGCCCATCAGCACCTCAGGTGCTCTGTAGTACTGAGTTACCACCTCCTGGGTCATGTGACGTGATGGGTCGGGCTCCTCCACGCGTGCCAGGCCAAAATCACAAATCTAACACAGACACAGAAAATGTTACATCATTGTGTTGCGCTGTTGGTCATGGGGGACACAACAAGAGACAAACTTACTTTAAGCAGGCAGTTACTGTTGACCAGCAGGTTTCCAGGTTTGATGTCCCTGTGCAGAATGCCAGCAGAGTGCAGGTACTTCAACCCTGAGCAGGAACAGAGTGTAATGTTATTTTTAAGAGAAACTCACTTTTCCAGAACACTTTTTTGTCTTTCTAAACAATGTTGTTACAATACACAACAACATGAGCCCTGAAAGTAGCCCCTCACCTCGAAGGATCTGATAGAGGAAGACCTTGATGTGGTCAGTGGTGAGAGGCTGTGGAGACACGATCACTTTGTGGAGGTCGCTCTGCATCAGTTCTGTGATCACGTAGCTGCGGGCGGCTTGTCAAGGGAATAAAAAGCTCGCCCGTGGACTGACCTCAACCCACATAAACACGATGCATCTCAGAGCACAGGTCTCATTTTCAGTAGCTGTGAACTGGACACGGTTGCTCAACAACAAGTGTTAATGCTTTTTCCTTTTTAAACCAGTCTCACCTCAACTACGCACATTAAATATTCAATATTAACTGGGCTCACGACTGCAGTGATGAGCTGGATTTAGACCAGAGACAAGCCGCTAAATTAAGCGAATAAAAAAAAAAAAGATGACGTACAGGACAGTCAAAGAAGAGAAACTGGGACAGAAACAGGAGGAGTTTGATGTATGGAAGGGAAGGGGAATACTAGGAAGTGCATTTAGTGTTAATATTAAACAAATGTTGAACTCTATGACTGCTGATTCAGTTTTATACAAAAAAAGGATACATTTCCTCAAAGCAGTCAATTTGTGGAGGTTGCAAGATGTCCAGAGCCGACAACACCTTCATGAACAGGAAGAAAAAAAAAACCACACACTTATCAAGTCCTTTAAGTCCCCTTTTAACATCCTTGATGTGTTTAAATGCCACATTGCCCCTTTGCTTAGTCCTTACATTGTCATGTTTGAAGAAGCACAGCATCCTCAGCTCTCTGAAGACCCTTTTACAGGACACCAGGTTCTGGAAGACATTAGGCATCTTCTTCAAAGCCACCTTCCGACCGTCACGGGGATCGGTTACTGACCTGTAAGAGATGGGCGGTCATATGATGGCTTTAAGAATCAGATTTCCCTGTAAGAGCTTGTTTCGTGACTTTTGTAGCATGCCTTGTACAAGATAATCCAAGTAGAATTAAAAGTGAAGCAAAAGTGATTCATCAATTTATGGCAAAACGATTTTTGGTCTGTTCAGAAGGCAAATGTTTCCAAATGTATAAAAATCAACTTTGCAAGCATTTGGGGGTTGTAGGTTTGGTGAAAACGAATCAGAAACCTCATCTTCTCTAGCTCTGCTCTCCAACGTGTATTGCATTTAAAGCCCACTCTAGAAGTGACAGCCAGCCGTTTAAATACTTCATATCAGATTAGGTCATATATTTTTTCAGTTCAAGGTGCGAGATTACATGTGAAGATGGTTTGAAGCCGGTTTAATGTGCAATGACACCAAACGGAAATGATATCTTTACGATCAGGAGCTACGCAAACTATTTGTAAGCGACAGTAAAAACTCGCACATCACAGGTTCAGGCCTTGGTCTTGTTCACGTACCAGACGACACCGAATGCGCCATAACCTATGGGTCGGTCCGGCTCCATCTCTGCGGGGCTGGGGACCTCGCTGGCCGGGTTGCTGTAGGGCTGAGGCACCGCTGCGCCGCCGCCGGTGCTTCCTCCGAGGGCTGTGGGGTGACGAGGGGGTCCCGGCTGGGGGCAGTGGGTCCGGTTAGGCACGATGTGGCGCTGAGGCCCGTAGAAGGGGCTCCGCAAGAAGAGTTGACACAAAAATACTTGTGGCCCAGCTCGGAGCCCGGAAACAAGTCTCCACAAACAGTCTTGCCGGCCTGCGCCGTGAAATGCCATCCCCGATAGAGTCCACTTCTTCTGAGCGGCACCGAGCTACGGCTGGCCGGTTATGCGAGGAGGAAACACGGCTTCTCACTCAGCATGGCCCTTTAGTTCCCTGTGTGTGCATATAGGGAAGACTGAGCATCAGATGCATCGATGTAAACAAGACACCTCGCTGTCGAGATAAAGAAAAGCAATAATGGTGTCAACGTATAATCCACGCAACCAGACAGAAGCGCGACTATTTAACCAACGTGTGAAAAACAATAAAAAGAATAAAGCATGTTGGTGAAACCGCAAATGAAGTCAGGCTGCGACTCTTCTCTTACACCCAATCAATGGTTTTAAAACTCAAATGTTTTAATCAGCGAGCTAAGCTACCTTTGTTTGTAGCAAGCTGCATTAACCTGGTTAGCGCAGTTGCTCTGTTCATTCAGCTACCGGTATCTGGCTAGCTAATGATGAGTAAAGACGTTCCAAAACGTGAAAAAAACGAATTAGCCGACTCCTTTTCCCCATAACCCGAAAAACGCTGGATCACTGATTAAAATATACAGAAGCATTTAAATATTCGTTGAACGCGACAGAAGTGTTCGCTAGCTAGCTATATTGCTAACCAGCTGTTGCAGCTAATACGTTAACCCAACAATGTCTGTGACCCACATAGCTATCATCGGTTCGGTATAGTGACCTACATACATCACAGAAAATGTTTCCCTGTGATAAATGATTAAAACGAACTTACAAATCAAGCTCGGATAAACCAGTGATGACATGGCTTCAAAACTGATTTTAAAAGGGCGAAAAAGCCGAGTTGAATTGCTCGTCCCCGGAGCTGCTGCCCCGGCTCTTGGGGCCAGCGGGGTTGTTAGCTACCAGCTAGCTGCAGCTAGCCTTGATTGCTCGCTAGCTGGCCATCGTGTCACATAATCCACCGCACGAGCGTCCCATGAAGGCAGTCTCGTGAGTTTTCCGTGTGGAGTCTCATCCAGCAGCTCAGCGCTATTATCAAACAGACTAGGTTATGGTCGCGTTTTCAGCGACCGCTAGGGCTAGCCTGACTGCGGTCAAGTGAGCCGTCGTTCGTTCATTCCGTCGTTCAGCCAGCCGCGCTTCAGAAACGTCTTGCGCCCGTATTACGCGCTTTACAGCAGAGCACAAAACACGCTCGTCGCGACTTTCTCTTTTCATAGCGACACGTCTGGTCTGTTCAAAATATTGAAAAATACGAAACAAACTATTGCATATATAGAAAAACTGTCGCCTAATAAAGATCTGTATACTTTTACTGTAAAATTAAGCATTTATTAGTATTTAAAACTACCATGTCATACTGTGAAACTTTAAATTAATAACTTAACTTTGGTGCATAGTTCCAGGCTCAGACCACTTTCCCCTTGTTCTACTAGAGATGTACTATTACCCCACAAAGATCTGTATATTTTTACTGTATAGTTTTGGATTTATTAGTATTCAAAACTACCATGTCATACTGTAATACAGTCAACTTTGATCATTAATAACTTGACTTTGGTGCATAGTTCCAGGCTGAGACCACATTTCCCCTGATCTACTAGAGATGTACTATCACCCCACAAAGATCTGTGTACTTTTACTGTATAGTTTTGGATTTATTAGTATTCAAAACTACCAGTTCATACTGTAACTGTATAGGCCGTATAGTCAACTTTAATGATCAATAACTTGACTTTGGTGCATAGTTCCAGGCCCAGACCACTTCCCCCTTGTTCTACTAGATGTGTACTATCACCCCACAAAAATTCATGTATTTTTACTGTATAGTTTAGGATTTAGCAGTACTTGAAAGTACTATGTCATACTGTAATACAGTCAACTTTGATAATCAATATCAAGATCTGTGTACTTTTACTGTATAGTTTAGGATTTTAGTAGTACCATGTTATGCTGAAATATGGCCCTTACAGTCAAGCATAAAACCAATAAGTACTGCACTACAAACAGTGTAGTGTGTAACTTTCTTTTTTATTGTTTTAAGTCTGTATTGTGAAGAGAGAATAATTGCATTAAATCTAATCCTGAATATTTGGTTATATACATTTTGTATTTACAATTTTAGTGTTCAAAACTAGATATTACAATGTGTAAGAACAGAGACGGCAATAACTTTGATAAAACAAACTTCAGACATGGGAAATGGTTTAATGAGAACAAATAACGATTTCGGTATCCATCCATTTTCAACTGCTTTTTCTTGGGGCGGGTCGCGGGGGCAACAGTCTAAGCAAACTCCAAACTTCCCTCTCTCCGGACACTTCCTCCAGTTCAGCCCAGCCCAGGACCTGTTTGCCTTGGGAGACATTTAGCCCCCGACAACATAGCTCCTGGGGTCATTCAGGCACACAAACTCCTCCACCACGTTAATGTATGTTTCACACATAAATATTCAGTTTTTGACTGTTCAATGACTTTACATTAAACAATAAACATTTAGTTTCAATATTAAAAGTCACACTTTGGAGTCCTAACAGATGGTAATAAAAGGATTTAATGTGTGTGTGCTTAGCCTCACTCACAGTTTTTATATGAAAAGTGACATAATCTGGGCCTGGCATTATGCACTAAAGTCAAGTTATTCATCATCATAGTTGAATATAAGTCCCATAGAGTATTACAGTATGACCTGGAAGTTTTGAATACTAATAAATCCTAAACTATACAGTAAAAATACACAAATCTTTGTGTGGTGATAGTACACTTCTAGTAGAACAAAGGGAAAGTGGTCTGGGCCTGGAACTATGCACCAAAGTCAAGTTATTGATCATTAAAGTTGACTATACGGCCCATACAGTTACAGTATGACTTGGTAGTTTTGAATACTAATAAATCCAAAACTATACAATAAAATACAAGAATCTTTGTGTGGTGATAGTACACTTTTAGTAGAACAAAGGGAAAGTGGTCTGAGCCTGGAACTATGCACCAAAGTCAAGTTATTGATTATCAAAGTTGACTGTATTACAGTATGACATAGTACATTCAAGTACTGCTAAATCCTAAACTATACAGTAAAAAATACATGAATTTTTGTGGGGTGATAGTACACATCTAGTAGAACAAGGGGAAAGTGGTCTGAGCCTGGAACTATGCACCAAAGTCAAGTTATTAATGATCAAAGTTGACTGTATTACAGTATGACATGGTAGTTTTGAATACTAATAAATCCAAAACTATACAGTAAAAATACAAGAATCCTTGTGTGGTGATAGTACACTTCTAGTAGAACAAAGGGAAAGTGGTCTGGGCCTGGAACTATGCACCAAAGTCAAGTTATTGATTATCAAAGTTGACTGTATTACAGTATGACATAGTACTTTCAAGTACTGCTAAATCCTAAACTATACAGTAAAAATACATGAATTCTTGTGGGGTGATAGTACACATCTAGTAGAACAAGGGGAAAGTGGTCTGAGCCTGGAACTATGCACCAAAGTCAAGTTATTAATGATCAAAGTTGACTGTATTACAGTATGACATGGTAGTTTTGAATACTAATAAATCCAAAACTATACAGTAAAAATATACAGATCTTTGTGGGGTAATAGTACACCTCTAGTAGAACAAGGGGAAAGTGGTCTGAGCCTGGAACTATGCACCAAAGTCTAATTATTAACGATTAAAGTTGACTATACGGCCCATACAGTTACAGTATGACTTGGTAGTTTTGAATACTAATAAATCCTAAACTATACAGTAAAAATACACGAATCTTTGTGTGGTTATAGTACACTTCTAGTAGAACAAGGGGAAAGTGGTCTGAGCCTGGAACTATGCACCAAAGTCAAGTTATTGATCATTAAAGTTGACTGTATTACAGTATGACATGGTAGTTTTGAATACTAATAAATCCAAAACTATACAGTAAAAATATACAGATCTTTGTGGGGTAATAGTACATCTCTAGTAGAACAAGGGGAAAGTGGTCTGAGCCTGGAACTATGCACCAAAGTTAAGTTATTAATTATAAAAGTTTCACAGTATGACACGGTAGTTTTAAATACTAATAAATGCTTAATTTTACAGTAAAAGTATACAGATCTTTATTAGGCGACAGTTTTTCTATATATGCAATATTTTGTTTCGTATTTTTCAATATTTTGAACAGACCAGACGTGTCGCTATGAAAAGAGAAAGTCGCGACGAGCGTGTTTTGTGCTCTGCTGTAAAGCGCGTAATACGGGCGCAAGACGTTTCTGAAGCGCGGCTGGCTGAACGACGGATGAACGAACGACGGCTCACTTGACCGCAGTCTAGCACTGGTAGCTTGTCAAGTAGGAGGAGCAGCAGAAGCCGGGGTGGGGGAGGGTCGACGCTTTTTCAGTCCGCTGTAAATAATGCTAACACGACCTAGCAGGGGACCACCACCACGGACAACGTGCATCAGTGCTGGCAGAGGTTGTAGCTCTGATCCTCCACAGGATCCGCATGATGAAAATGACGATCACAATAAATCACATAAATATGTTATAAGATCACATTATTATCCACAAGAAAAGCCAAGCCCCCAACAATATTTATCGTTATACTTAAAAGGACGACAATCGGCGTACTGATGTTCTCATTCGTGTATGAAAGTTACTAAACTTAATACAGATATATTCAACATCGGACAAAGGACCTTTTATATCGTTTACATGCACACACTAGCCAAATCCACATCCAAATAAATAAAGTCATATTTATAACAATATATAATTAAAACTCTGACGACTATGTTTTTATAGAGTACAATACCATGGCGGCTTTGCAGTCTGTACAAATAATAAATACAACTCTCTTCCTGGATTCATCCTCCACAGAAAGGCAAGTTCTAAACCTTTTGTCCTCAAAATTTACTAATGCGTGTTACTCCCAATGGTCAGGGGTTACAGGTACAACTGGAGATGTTGCCATACCATTAAACTACCAAGCAGTACTGAGTAAATGGTTACATGGTACCTGGTTACGTTCCACTCTTGTTTTGGATAAGTTGTACCACCAGCAATCACCCAAGACAACCATGAAGATGATTTTAACTTGAATCCACACATGCATTTTACTGCCTTTTAATACAGTAGTAACAAGGCGCTATGCACTATGCATCAAGTACAATCAATATGCACAGCCACAGAAAATGTGTCACCAAGGTAGCTACAAATTACATGGCAATTGTTAAGAATTACAAACCAGCATCCAGAGTAAGAACAAATCATATGAAGCAGAGAAGTTATGCACATTCAATGTTCATGGGGAGAATATACACAAACTATTGGTTTGCCTTTATCAGCTGTACAAAGGTGTGTCACTGTACATGATGGCCCATCTGAAACTGCTGTGCCCATGTCCTGTTAGGAGTCCATAGTCTATAGTATCTGACAAAGGCAAACTGGAGACCAATGGTTTGTAATAAATTAAGGGGACAACTGAGATAAGTCACGTTCTTAAGGTCTTAAGGTCATCATAAACAAACACTGATAACAGGGAATATAAATGTAATATGATGTAAAAACAGCAAAGGCTTTACAAAATCATAACAGGCTGTGCAAGTCAGTTATAAATCGAACAATGACGTGATGGTAAGTCTTCTGGCTTTTACCCTTTAGGTTTGTATCTGGAGTGTGCCACATGTACAATAAGCATGTTTTGTACTATTGGAGACATGTTAGTGGGTTTTATGCTACTGACAGAGCAGAAAACAAAAGTCTGCTGTCCTCATGTAGCCATGGTCAGCACTGAGGAATTCCACAGCAAGTCATCCTGGTCGTGGCCCACTGGTGGCAGTCTGTTATGAAATAATCCTAAAACTGAAAAACATCATCAACATCAATTGTTCAGTTAGTTTTCTGTCTAATTTACTGTAAACCATCAATACACATTATTTCTGTTTATACTACATGCAGATAAATAGCTCTCACACCTGTTTTGGCGCATATCTTTCCATGCCACTTCTCCAGGTATCCTTGTTTAACCTTCACCTTACACCCCCCGCCTCCATTCCCACCCATCCCACCCCCGCAAACCCCCTCGCCCTCCCAGCATGCTAGCTGTGGGGCTGGGGGGTGATACTGGAGCAGTCAGTTACCAGCAGTCCCACTGTGCTAGTACTGGACACAGTGACAGCCACGCTGGTGGTGCCCACGGGGCCTGCGCTTGTCGGGTCGGGGTTGCCGTCACCCTGATTGGCGTGGGTTCCCATGTGACCCTGAAGCTGTGTGGCCGTTTTACATTGCACCCCACACAGCTGGCAGAGCAACACCCCACCGGCCCCGGTGCCCCCAAATCCGCCCCGGGCCCCTCCGCTTTCCTTCCACTCCTGGCCATGGTGTTTCTGAGCATGAACACGCAGGTAGGTGAGGGTGGTAAAGCCTGAAAAACACAGATTAAAAATACTGTTGGTTTGTATACTAATTAGTATAAGTTTTTTATATTTCTTTAAACCTGTTAATAGTAATTCATAACCAATTAAGACGTATAAATATGCTGTTTGTCCACTGCAGTACAAGGTAAGCTAAAAAGCTAAGAGGACTGAAAGTTGAACAAAGAACAAATGCTGTGCAAATTTGAATTGTTTTGAATAGTTGTGTTTTTCCGTTTTTCCTCCATCTTACTGCGGTTGCAGAGGTGGCAGGCGTGGTGCTTGCGACTGGTTGTGGACCCTCATGTGGTCGGTGATGTAAGCAGCAGACAGCAGCTTCCCACAGATGTGACACGGGTACCTTCTCCTCATGACGGATCAGGTGGGCACGGAGGCGATCGCGTGTGGCAAACGCTGAGGTGCACGTCTGTGGAAAGCGGCAGGCCAAGCATGAATACAGTGCATACTCTAAGAGTAACAAAGAATGCAACAATAAAGTGAGTACATGCGTCAAATCTAACTATTTCAAGCAGTCCTTAAAGAATTAGGTGCTAATGAACTGTATCAGTTCATCCAAATTTAAAAATGCAAGTACTGGTGCTAAAATCCAATATGCAGTAACAGCAATAGGCCAATATCATGAAGTCTTGTTCACTGAAAACCCTGGATACTAAAAGAAACATGTCAGTCATGTTTTTATATGTAAATACCAGGAAACAAAATCTATGTATGTAGTTATATGTATGAGAAATGTAACTTTTAATTGCCCAGCAAAAACAATTAAACTGACCTTTACTTTGTGCCACTCTAATAGTTTTAAATGGGACTTTCATCTTTCCCTGATTTTCATACACAACCACACTCCGATTAAAAGGTAAATGGCTTTCTTCAAATTTGAGTGCTATTCAAAACGTGGTCTATCATAATGACAATCGCTATCATCTTACAATGTTTATGGCTCTGTATGTTTCACAAATCCATATTAGCTGAACAGACAGATGAAGTTGTTACCGTGCACTTGAACGGTCTCTCGGTGGAGTGCACCTGTCGGACGTGACTGTTGAGGTGGTCTGGCCTAAAACCAGAAAACACAAGCAACACAGTTTTTTTACAAATCATAAAAGATCTTGTCTCTACTACTTATACTAAAATACTAGTTCAAATATGGCTATGTACTTGTATGTATTTACTCATTATGTGTTTACGTAATGTAACACAACCACGGTTGAGGGGTCTTGTAAACAAGATGAATGAATGTTCTGTTGCATGACACCAGATTAGAAGAGAACTTGCTACATGTCTTTGCGTATCTGGGTTGCTACCTGGAAAAGGCTTTCGCGCAGTGAGGACAGATGTAAGGTTTCTCCACGCCGCCTTGATGTGAGCGGACATGATAACTCATCCTGTCTTTCCTCTTGAAGCGCTGCTGGCAGATGGGGCAGGAGTAGGGCTTCTCGTCTGAGTGGGACAGTCGGTGGCGGTTAAGGTGGTAGACGTCTCTGAAGGCCTTTCCACAGGCTTCGCAGGCGTGGTTCTTCCTCACCTGGTTAGTGCTGGGATTAGGAATTGGATTTGGGCTCTATCAAGCAAAGTAGACGCCTTTCAGTTAGGGATACCTTTGTGTGTTTCAGGTTGGTGAATGAGGCAAGGGCAAAGACCTGGAATCATCTTGTCCACTCTGAGCTTGTGTTTGCTGCTAAAGTAAAACCACCTCCTTTAAATGAAGTGTAGCTCTGGAGTTATATTGGTACACAGATGACAGAAGTGGAAAAATATCCAAACACAGTCAATACTAGTGGTGAAACAGGAAAACCCCTCAGAACGATGCCAGGGTCGGCTGCCACATCAAACTCCCTCCATACATTTTAAACACAATGACTCTCTTCTCCATGAACCCACCTGCTCCATGGATCCAACAACAACAACAGCTGCTTGGATGGGTTGAGGCGGTGCAGCCATGGTTACAGTTGCCGGGGGGATAGACACAGAGACCACTTGGCTCTCTTGGTTGGCGTGCTGACCAGGCTGGGGGAGGGTCTCCGGGACAGGGACAGGAGGAGGGAGAGGAGAAGGCTGTGGAGGTAGGGTGAGGTGGAGAAGCGAAAGGGGAACTGTCTGCTTCTCCACTCGCGCTCCCTTCCCTCCGTCCTCCTTCTCGCGACTGGCTCGGTCCTTCATTTTGATGCCCGTGTGCACCGACTGGTGCCGCCGCAGGTTGTAGCTGTTCTTGAACTCTTTATTGCAAGTGGCACAGATGTGGGCCGGCCGGCTCGGTTTAATGAGTGGTTTGACTGCACAAGACAAAAATTCAACATTAATTTTGCAATGCTATTTAAAAGATATTTTCATACAAGTTACCACGGCCCTTTACCACTGCTTGTTAGATATGATGCTGTTTCTGTATGTGGAGGAATGTATCCATCAAAACACTTCTGCACCTTGTTTAGTTATTTTCAAACAAATAGAATTATTCTATATAATAAATGTGTTGACCAAAGTAAATAAATTCAAGATACATCGAAACAAAAAAAAAAACAAATCAGCACAATAACTAAATTAATTCTCCCAGAATGAAGGTACCTTGAGACTTATCAATGCAGGGTATACGTATGTGTGTATTTTCTATTCCCAAACAGATCAACAGAGTATTGGTTATTTTACATTTACACCAGTGTGCATCCTGGCTTAATGGTTTACCAACCCTGGTTTAATTAATTTAAAAAAATCAATGTACAATACAATCAAAACTAGGCATGTTTCATGGTAAACTACAACAGAAATCCTCCCTGGCTCACCAGGTAGAGGCTCCTCACTCAGGGCGGCCGTGTCAACAGTAGACGGCGGCGTCACAATGTGCTCTTCTGAAGGACTCTGTGCAGCTCCTGTCAAATCAGGCAGCAGTTCAGACTGAAGGGGCGTCTCAGGCTGGCTCTGAGTCGACGGCGTCTGCCACAGTTAAACAAAACATGTTGGTTTAATCCCCAAGAAGCAGACAGGTTCCCTACGTTGAGGCTACTTCTGCTTACTTTTAATGATTCAACTGAGGATTGAACTACAAAGTTTAAAAATAGGACAAAACTTGATCTGAGATATCAGTACTGGAAAAACACTGTAGTATGGGAGCATTTCGGCCTTGTTTCAGTTGCTCATTATACTCTGTCTAAACTATCAAACATCTGGCAAGATTTGACATATAGAAGCAGAATCTGGGTTATCAACCTCTGACTGATTAATAGAAAGTAACTAAAGAAATTGTTTTTTTTTAATATTTCACTGCTTTTTGTCTGTGAAGTTATTTTTTACAGCCTTTAAATAAGTTACTTTATGCTGCACAGACATAGGCTTATTATTCCAATTCTAAATAACTGCTCCTCCTGATACCTCGTGTATCAGTAAACATCCTGCCATTAAAGTCCTATGCATTAACCTTCAAGTGAGCTGCTTTGAGCACAATATAATGTACAGAAATATGGAGGATGGCGGTGCAACGTTAGCTGAGCATTAAACACAAATTTATATGATCAGTGCCAGTGAAGACACTAGTAAAAAACAGCACAGAGCCCCCTCGTTTCAGTTTCTGTTGTTAGTGAATTTGCGCAAGAAGTGATCTAATCTAATACAGCCAAATATTTGATAAACATGTCTGCGTGTCCAGAGTCCTCATCCAAACCACAGCTGAGGAGCCAAGGTTCATCCTGACCCCTCGGTGACCTCCACCCTCCCGCTTTAACCCCATGCAAGAAATTAAAAAAAAAAGTCAAACACCCCGCTGTTTTCTCCTCATAGCACCCCCACCCCCTCCACAAAACCCCAAAGCTCCTCAAGCATCAATCAACACTTACCTGAAAGAGGAAATTGCTCCAGGAGGTATCCATCCTGCCGGACTAGACGCTAACCTGGCTGGGACTAAAGCAGGGGAGGGAGGAGGGCAACAGAGCCGAGGAAAGGAACGCTCCAGCTGCTGCTATGAAAACCAAACGTGAGGCCTGTACGGCTGCTCTGCTTCACCTGCCTGGCTCAATTAATGGAAATCTACAATGACACCGGACGATGTTTGGCGTAAATTATCTACGACTTATTAATAATTAGACCTCTGTGAGTTATGCACATCTGTTGGCAATATACAGACACTGTCAAGATGCTTTTGTAAATGCGACAAAATGGTTGGTATGATGCTTGCTTTAATGGTGCATTTTAATAGAATTTGCTTATGTCTACTGTAAAGACATTTTGCGAATTGCATGCAAAAAAGATATAATTTTTATGCATATGATGGATGAGTAATCGAGTCGTGCTAATCATAGTCAGCAGCTGGCGAGAAGGCATTTAATTTTGCCGTAGCTCCGAAAAGGCCGCAGCGTCAGGTCCCGAGCCTCGGCGTTGAGTAGAGTACGTCCCCTAACTAGAGAGCTCCTGGTCGGCCGCGGTCCATGGCTCCGCCTCGGTGTCTCAATCGACAGGATGACATCTTTCTCTTTTTTTTCAAAGTCTCTCCATCGCTCTCCCACCCTCCCTTTCTGTCTTTCTTCCTTTTCTTTTTTTATCTCTTCTTCGCCCCCTCTGTCCCTCTCCGCTTTAAAGGGAAAGTATTTTGTGTATGCACCCTCCTCTCCTAGCGGACCCCGTCTCCTCCTCTCCTCTCGTCCCGTCCCTCTCGCCCCCGCCGCCGCCGCCAGTTGTCGGTAGGCCGACAAATAATGAAATCGCACATTTACCGAATCGCTCCCTCCGTCAGTTTCCCCGTACTTGACAGCAAAGAAAAAAAATCCTTTTAGCGCTTCTAAACATCCGTCACCTGGACCGGGTTTGCCGGACACACCGAACTCTTAGCTAAAATGGTGTCGCGTTTAGCTAAAACAAGGCTTTATCTCAGAATCTTAAAGGTAACGATGCGCGCAAGTGCAACAGCTGGATATTGGCCGACTACGCGTGACGTCCAAACCAAACTCGGTTCAGAAATTATACATTTCAGGTTCGCCTGTTTGTTGAATGCTTATGTGATTAATTACGTTGACCTACAAGGAAGAAGGTATTTGTGAGAAACATCCCAATATTCGTCCTAGATTAGTTTCATTAATAAAAAAATAAACACCAGTTATTTTCCCACCTAAGGGTGAGCAAGAAAATGTGATGAGGTACAGTAAATGCACCATAAAGGGCATATGAAGGGTCTTTAGCAAAAACTGTAAATAAATGAATACACAACACTGAATGTTTGATAATTTTATGACTAGTTTATGGCTAAAGAATGCAAATATAATAAATCTTTCTGACTACTTTTTAAAAACACGACCATTTCATTTATTATTAAATAAAAGACATTTAATAGCAGCACAGCTCCTGGATTTAGGGGAACTAGGTAAAGAGGGCCTGAGTTGATGTGGGTTCGGGCTAAACAGGACTGGTGAACTGGGCTAAAATGTGGCCGGAGTGATGTTGAAATTACCTTGTGTATAAGACTGAGACAAAAATTCAGATGTTTAGTACAATATTATGTTGGCATTTTGGAATTATTTTAATACCTAGTAAAGTCTACAAAATGAGAAGCCAACAAACCTCCATTCAATTGTTCATTGTATTTATTTTGCAGATACTTTTAAAGTGAATTCAAACAATGTGAACACTTCATCCACTATTAATCTCTATCTTAACTAAAATACCAGTTTACATATAGTTTAAATATAACATTGTACTTTTTAAGATCACATTCTAGAACATGAGTTCCTTCCAAAACAAAGTAATATTTATATTTCAACACATTCTGCAATAAAACATTTTACATTTCATCTAATATAGCAGCACACAGTTCATCGACTTAACTTTAATACTTGGTACTCCTCATGTGAATTACAACTTTCATAACTGTTTCTAAGTAGATAAAAAAACACTCCTACCACCTATCTCGTCTGCGAGCTGACTCCCCCCCCTGAGCACAGGGTATATAAGGTGATGTTGTGACCACAAATCCTCAGTCTGTCTTTTTCTCTGTCACTTTTCTGTGAATAAACGCTTTGTGCGACCCTGGATCTTATTGCTCTGGATTAGCGTCCTTTTTGAGACCCTGCGTTGGGACTTCGAATATTTTGGGATCTGGCTACTGGACTTCGAAACTTTTTAAGGATATGCTTTGACTTAGTTTACTTTCCACCTTTGGGGTTTTTATTTAATTTTCTTCACCTCTTTATGGCAGAGTACTCATTGTTCTGGAGACCTACGTATGTGCAATTTATGAGTTCATTTTCTTCTTTTTGGGATTTTTACTATTTAAGTCTCTGGAATTTACATATTTAGAATTTTTTAGTTACTCTCAATAAAGGAGAAAAATGTTACACCTATGTGATGTCTATACAAAGCTCATTCAGATTGGTAAATACAATTTAACGGCTTTAAGTGTCAGGACACGACACCATCCCTATGGTCCAAAGACAGGCAGTTACGGTTGATGGTATCCTTTACATTGCCTGTGGGGTGTAGTTGTGGTGGTTAATAGCGTTAACAGCACAAAAATGACCGAAGAAGAGTTTCTTAATAAAATAGCTTTATTAACTAAGTCTGTCATACATGGCACAAAAGAAAGTGTGTATACATATTTAAATAGGTTAACATACATCATTACAATCTGAATCAATAGCTAGTAGACACAATAAAGCCACATACTGTTTTTCTTTAAATCAACATTCCTAAATCTGGTGGAAATTTAAAGGACATTCACATAAACAACCAAAAACATGGTTAACCGTTTCGTTAGGATAGCTTGAACTATAGATCAATATGCAGCAACTATAAACGTTTCCAGTTAATCATCACGACGTCTCTCTATTGGATGTGAGTCCACAGGAAAGAGCCAGTTCAGTTGACCTATTCGCATAGTGGGGCCCTCAGCGCCTCCTCGTGCATGCCCTCTACATAGACTCCCAGTGGGATTCCTCCCTGAGACACTGCTGATGACGGGGCTGCACACTGCCTGTCTTTGGACCCATGGAGGAGGAAACCAGAGAACCTGAGAGAATTCATACAAAACACAGGGAGAAGATTGCAAAACCCAAGGATCGAACCTAGGACCTTTTCCGCAATGTGAGGCTCCACCTGCCAGCCCCACGCATAACAGAAGGGACAATAATAACTAATATGAAGGACAAATGAACGACAGCAAAAACAGTAGTATAGTTCTTCTCTGGGCATCTTTGGATTCGTGAAGTGATGACTGAGGGGATTATGCTTCGTCAAAGCATGTCTCCTACACTCAGACCTGGTGCTGCCGGGCGGACGAGGGTCATGGAGCTACAGTAAAATGTTTATCAAGTGTGGATGTAATGGGATCCTGTGTTCTTAGTTGGTATGCAATGTTTTAATTGGCATAATTAAAGTAGCCATATTATTTCCTGTTTCAAAGTATTGAGGCCATTAATCATGTAGTGTAGATTAGTGACTGCAGTAATTTGTGCTTTGCTGTGTTGCTGTTTATTGTAATCACATGATTGACAGTGAAGCTCCTCTGTACATCTCCAGTCACCGTCGTTTTATATGAGGAGGTGACAAAGCATTGGCAGAAGTGAATCTACTGATTCACTTTGCATAATAGTATCCCTATACACCTTTATTATTCTGTATATGCCTAACGCTCATGCCCAACATGTAATATACTAAAACTATGTTGGTTGTCAAGATGAGTATAATGCTATCTACATCATACACGTAGTGTTCTTAGTTTTAATAGCGTACACAGTAGTTATAAATCCAAACTCAAGTACAGGTCCGGTCCTGCTGATCCATTGCTTCTCAGTATAGAGTCATCCTAACAACCTACACACATTCAATGATAAAACTTGCAAACAATATTTAAGAGGGTTTTTAGCGTAGGTCGTGCTAAGTTTAGGACATTTTACCGCGAGACGTCTTTGGGTCCACATTCTATTCATTATTGAATATAGACAGCTGTGTTTTCAGCTCGTAACACTGGCCCAGTGTTCCAAACTGGTTCCAGTGTGGCTTGCCATTATGAAGAACTGATTATAGTTATACGTATAAAGCCTTATTACACTGGGCGGATGAGTCCATTTAATGTGGGTGGGTACTAGCTCAAAATACTAGATAGTGTAATAACGGTCATGCGATCATCTGCATGGCATGTAAAAGTCACATTAGTGAACACAACACTATTAAGACCAACAAAACAAGGATGATGTGTCATTACTGCTGAGTTACAAATGAATGTGAAGTTTCGTGTTCATAGAAGTTTCTGTGCAGGGTAGAGACTGGACTAATTACTCCGTCCAGCATGGATGGATGCGACCCTGCTCTGTGATTGTCTTGCATCTAAATAAACAAGATAGATAGTGTTCGTGTTACAGATCTTAAACATATTTTCTTTCAAATAAGATAGAAACATAAGATTTTCGAAACAAAAAATATTAAAGCCAAATGACAGGTTTCACTTTTTATATTTCGAAGTCTTATAAACGGAACTCTTCCCTTCAGTCGGGCTTTGACTTGACTAGGTAACTCCTTCTGAAACGTCTAGAAACAGCAATTGAGTAAAAAGATGCGTGTCCTGGAGATAAAGCGCTGGTGAAAGACAAGAGGAAAAGAAAGAAAGAAAGTAAGTACAGCACCATCACCATCAGCGGCACGTGGCACCACCGAACCGAAACGAACCGAACCGAAACCGAAGCTGAACTGATGTGAACTGCTGAGTACAAAGTCGCTCGATTTGTGATTCTACTTTAGCAGCCTTACACAGCAGAGTTGAAGCTTCTGTGTTGTGATTGGGGAGGTTTTGTATTTGCATGAAAACGTGTTTTGTTCATCGACAGAAATCCTCTGACGCAAGATGTTTCATATGAAGATAAAACCTTTCAAACCAGAGCTTCAGTCACACGAAGTTCGCATAACAGCCTGACGCCACAGCTTTTCGGGGTTAATATGATTTTTTCTGACTTACTAAATCAATTGATGGAACGTTTTATTCGACACGCTGTAAACGGGTGTTTATGCGTAATTTAGGAAGGGACGGAGAGAGAAGTTTTGTTGAGCCGCTCTTTCAATTAAACTGATGAGATTGTAACACACTTATATGCAGATACACTGTTCATCTAGCGAGGTGTCGCACTGAGCATCTGCCAGCGTAGTTACATAAATTATAATACTGGACTTAGAAAACTAAAAAATGTATTAGAGTGTGCAGGTTGACAAACAAAACACTTGCCAGTTTGCAGAAAATACAAATGAATAATGATAAATTGATAAGATGACATAAAGGTACGATCATTGGATTATACTGGGTAAATCAATCTTCATGTTCCATGAAAGAGATTTTATAATATAAAAAGCCTGTAAATATTTTATACATATATTTCTTTATGAAGGCAACTAGGACACAGACTTCTTACTGGCCTGATCGATGTCACTCAGCCTCTCAGCTTTTGTGTTTTTTAATTTGAGATGCACACAGAGACACGAACTGGTTAAAGTCTGAACAGAGCTCAGGTTCACATGATGTAGCCCTTACGGTTATCGTTTTAGTTATTCATGTGGTTGTATGTTACGTTGCCAACCATGCTGAAGGTATGGTGAATCTGTTTACAAAGCCTGAAAAGCTCCCCAGACTCAGTAAACGGTCCTGGTCGGTATCCACTGCTGTAACTGTTCCTCTCCATCTAGCAGGTGCTTCCCACAAGATGTGAGGTGAACTCCACTAAAGTAAGGACTCCAGAAAGTAAAAGTAGTCAGTAGCATGTCAGTAGACAGCAGTCAGTAGTATCTAGTAGAGAATAAGACGGAGTCAGACCATATCAAATTCCTTGCTTGTCCTGGTCAAAACTTGGCTTAGGCGCTGATGCTAATAAGAAAAATCATTTTTAAACTAAACACAGCTAAAACACTCTTAATTTTTAATTTCACTTTTGTTTTTCTACTGACATATTTATTCTCCCTGCTCGTACATTTTCGAGGTAGATGCGTGTTTAAGTAACTACCAACCATTAAACAGTGACTCTACGTGGTCGTAACCAAATTAGATGCGCAGTCCAAACGTTTTACGGTGAATAAGGGCTTCAGCTGTTTCAGTAACAAAGATCCAGTAAAAATGTATGTCCGCTAGATACAAAGTTTTCTGTTTTAATGTTTTTTCACATCGACTTTTTCAAAATAATCTGGTCGTAGCTTTATTTTAGTTTTGGTGCAGTTGAACATTAATATTGTGGGTAAAATAAGGTGCTTAGCTTTGTCCATCTTGGCCCAGGTGTCCTAGTAACCGTTTATTTGCGTTCGGAGGGCAATCCAAAGTCCATTTTTTCATTGCAGGGTGGTTGATTTTTAGTATTACAGGGTTAGCAGTCATGTGCTGCTTTTAACGAAGCTAAATTCAATTAGGATTGTTTAAAATATGCAAATGTAGTAAATGGTGTGGTTATGGTGGAGCTTTGTTAGATTCAGATATATCATTATAAAGGGTTATACCTCTAGGCACATTGAGTCTTTCCATTAAGGATCCTAAGCAGATCTATAGATTTGGTACCTGAGCAGGTAAAATGTACACGGAAAAAATCATGTAAACATTGAAATAGTTGATAAATATACTTAAAGATGCATGGAAAAATGCTAAGCTATATTTCTTCTACAGAAATAGATAATAATAATAATTACTATATTATCAGGTTTCCAACAAGCGATCCAAAAAAATCAACCCTTTAGTTTGGCAAAGAATCAATGATGGTTAACAGTATAAGCACCTCTGAGAATTACAATAACTTCACTATATTATGTCGTGTGGCTGGATGCTACAAATGTAAATAATGTCATTGATGGAAAATACACGGACCATACAAAAACTGTTTTTGTATTGTGTGTGAATTTACAAAGCAGTTACTAAATCAGTTACATATCAGCAAGTGGAGTAAAAAGAAATAGTTTCCTCTAATCTATAGCTGACCTGCAGAGCCTAATCTGAAAAGCATGCTCATTAAAGTATACAGGTCAGCACTGGAGGTCAAGTATATGAGAAGAAAAATACTTCCCATCCTCAGGACTAGACACTGCAGTAAGTTAGCCAATCATTGGCTACATGTAGTTCTATAAAAGACTGAAGCTGCAGACAGGCAGTAAGACTTCCAACCATCAAATATTTCTTTATTTTTTTAATCTGCCTTATGTTTGTTTTTCTTTTAATGCATTTGATGAGGATCTGCAGGTGGCCCTTTGAAATCTATCAGTATGACCATTGATTAGTACAATGCTTACATTGAGGTATCCCTTGACTGGGAACATGACTCATTGTTCATCTGGCTGTAACATTTCTATATTTGATACATGAAGGAAGTAATTGAAATGACGTGAACTACAGTAAACGTACCATACACCTATTGCCTAATAAGTTTATAGTTCCATTTCAATACTAAATCTGTGTACTTTTCCATACTTTGAATTTTTTTAATTATGATTGGGTGATTTTTAAAGCTTACACTTATTTGGAAAACGGTCATTAGACCACAATTATCTCTAAATATTACTTCGGATTATCACGTAATCTTTGGCTATTTAGAAGCCAAATTGATTCATCTAGTAGGGCATGAATGGTTGTGATACAACAAGTAAGCTACATACAGCAAGAAGTTTTGGTGAATCCCAAAGGAGCGCTGGGACTATACTTAGTAAAGTACAAGAGAGCACTTCGCATCCCCTGTAGTTTAGCGTAAGGTTCTCTCCGGGTTCTCTGCTACCTCCTCCCCCAGTCCAAAGACTGCATTAGGTTGATTGGCTTCTCTCCATTCCCGAGGTGCGTGTGTGAGTGAATGAGTTAGTCTGTCTATGTGTTGCCCTGCTGGACTGGCGACCTGTTCCAGGGTGTACCCGCTCTCGCCCGAGCCAGCTGGATAGGCTCCAGCAGCCCTGTACCCCGCACTAGGGTACGTAAGAAAATGATGATTGATGAATTTCTCTGGTACGTGTTTTGTTATAATGTCCCTAAAACTGTTGCTGCTGATATCGTCACCATATGTTGTGAAAGCTATGAACATGACTTATGATGATGATAATGATTTTTACTAAACAGCTAAATAAAAGTTTTAGGACGTTTCGGTTCACTGTTGTTTACCTGTTTAAGACGTTCTAACACGGCCAACCTCTACTATAACGACCTGCCTGATCAAGAAAGCATTTCTCTATGCAAGACCTGATGACAAATAGCAGTAAATCCAGATACTACCGAAAAACAGTAATTCCACCACTACTGAATAATTGCCCAGTTTCTTATTTCAGGAAGGAGTTCTATTCCTAGTTTAGTTGTGGACTGAGATAATTTGCTGAGAGGACTTCACACAGAGGCAGTAATACAGTTTGAATAAATGTATCTGAACTTACTCTACTCTTGTCTGGGTCAAAATGATTTTTGAACGCAGAGATAACAGAAGCGCGCGTGTGCGTGTGTGTTGTGTGTCCATCGTTCCCTTCTTTACTGAACCTGAGACCGTGAGAAAAAGGACAGAAATCCACCACAGAAAAAAACGATAGACCATCTGGGAACATATATTTTATTACTTTAATCATTATCGACCAGCTATAAGAATTAAGTCACAGTAACATGATTTAATCATGAATCAAATTAAAGACTGACTAGTGATTGTTTATTCTTCACTCTATGAATGTGTGTATGTTTGAGAATACAAGTCCTGAATAAGATCTCTGTCACTCTCTAGTTCCTCATCTTCATCTCCATCCAGTGAATCCAGTCAGAACAAGGAAATAGGTCACTTCTTCCACTCCTCTGTTAAGCAGCTGCATCCATAACAGCTGTTTTCATCAATCACCGCTGTGAGGACCAAACTACCCTTCTCCTCTTTCACAAACTCTCTCGTATGGTCTGTTGCTCTAGATAGCACAAACTCCAACTACAGCTTTTCAGCTGAAAAACTACAAGGTCCCTAAAATGTAACAGTAAAATATAATGTTGACCACGCTCACTAAACCTAATGAAAGGAGATGACCCAAACAACCCTCATAATAGTTCAGGAGGCACAGCATATAAAACACTACAAACAGATAATAGGTAAGTTGTGATTAGCAAAACTAACAGAACCCAACCTGGAAACGTGTGAGCAGAACATGACACCCCGAGCATAGAGCTATTCAGTCAGAACGAACAAAACAAACAACTAGGCACACAAATGACCAGAACAATGCACTGAAATGAAACGGTGATCTCTGATCACCTAAATACACAAACTAACACACTATGTTTACCAGACCCAGACAGGAGCGACACCAAACTAACAGACTCCAGGCGAGACAAAGATGACAGTGGACATAACATGTGGCTCATCATGTGATGGAGATCAACAACACTGTCCCGTTTCCTCTGGAGCCTCTTGATCTCCAGTGTTCTCGCTCCTGACCCTCGTTGATATCTCTGCTTCAGATGGTATATGGCTCCAGTGCTTGGCCTTCGTAGCTGCAGCTTCAACCTGTGGGCGTATAGCTGAGAGGCAGAGAGACACAACCCATCCTACGAGCCATAGTTAGAACACTGAGAGAGATTAGCACTGTGGGCTTATTGTTTCACACAGGTAAGCACATTGACAAGCCACACCCTCCTTCTCATACCGACATGATCTGTGGAAGTTATAAGAGCTGAGGTCAGCAGATGAGAGATAAATCAGCTTCTGCTACTTCGTGTGCCACAGTCAGGACTTCGCTGTGAGAGCTGTTGCATTCCTAAATAAGCACCACCACTCTGTTATCACTCTTTTTGCACTAAAATCCTGCTTTGGGGCTCTCTCTCTTTGCCGGCGACCATCTTCACAAGGACTGCACCTTGTAGCGAACAAGCATGTAGCAAGTCACATCCAGACACTTCACTAGTCTTTTACATTCACAGAGGCCGTGCTGTCAGCACACACACTTACCTCTCTAGTTCTTGCCACAAACTACTGAATTAACAATCTCAGTGGGAGAGTCCTCTATCATTGACGCCTTCTCAAACTGTACAATAAATGTTTTTCAGCCAAATGATGATTACAGGTAGAAAGTCATAGTTCAACCCATGTTAAGCTACTAGCTGTTCATGTGTTTCTACACCACCGGCCTTGTGAGCCAGGTGACAGACATGGTCTTGTTTCCATGGAGCTTACTACAGTATGTTTTCTCATAACACTTGAGAGTCAAAGCCAGAAGTAGCAAGTATTAGTATTATTTTGTAGTAGTATTAGTAGATAGTAGTAGTAGTAGTAGTAGTAGTATAAGAAAAGATGGAGTCAGACCATATCAATTCCTTGCTGTCCTGTTGCAAACTTGGCTTAAGCTGATGCTCATTCTAATTAAGGAAAGTCTTGTTAAAACTAAACTACTAAACACTCTTTTAATTTTGTTTATTACTTTTGTTTTTCCACTGACATTATTCTCTGCTTGTACATTTCGAAGCAGCGATTTTAATCAATACCAAGGTTACACAGTGACATCTAGTAGTCGTAACCAAATTAGAGGCCGCAGTCAAACGTTTTACGGGGAAAAGGGCTTTCAGCTGGTTCAGAGTAAAAAGAGTCAGTAAAAAATGTATGTAGTCCAGAAATAAAGTTTTCTGTTTTGATTTTGGATCAAGTCGAGTGAAAAATTATTTAAGTCGGTCAGTAGCTTTTAGTTTTAGTTTAGTCAGTTACATTTATATGTGGTGTAAAATAAGGTGCTTAGCTTGTCCCTCTTAGCCAAGTTTCCTATAAACAGTTTAGGCTGTGTAGGTGAACAGTACATTTTTTCATTTGCATGGTGTATTTTTTTTAGTATTTGCAGTAGTCGTGTGCTGCTTTTTTAGCTAAATCAAGGAATTTTAAAATATGTCAAATGTAGTAATGTGTGGTTTATAGGTGGAGCTTTGCTATGAACTCATAATTTCATATTCTAAGATTAGATACTAAAGACGTAGGTTCATATAATATGACTGGGTTAAACTCTAGGCACATTGAGTCTTTTCTATTATAAAGAGCTAATGGAAGATAGATTTAGTACCTGCAGCAGTAAAAATGTACTTGTGAAAAAAAATGTAAACCTGAAATAGTTTGATAAATATAGCAAGATGCAATGAAAATGCTAGGCTATTATTCTTCTCAGAAATAATAATAATTATTATGATAATGGTATTTTTAGTTCACACTGGACAGCTATGAATTATGGATTTTAAAACCTCACATTACTTAAGTAAGCCTTTGCTCTGTCACCTTCCTGTTACAGACTAAGGGGCTCAGGTCCAAACAATCTCACAAAAAATCCATCCATCCTTTAGTTTGCAAAGAATCAAGTACAGTTTAAAGAATATAAAGCCAACTCTGAGTAATTGCATAATTTCACTTTTATATAGTGCTCTCTGGCTGCTACAATGTAATAATGTCAGAGTGAAAATACCAGCCTACATTACAAAACTGTTTTTGTATTGTGTGGTGAATTTACAATAGTATCTAAAGCAGTTAAATATCAGAAGTGGAGTAAAAGAGAAATATTTCCCCTAATTTATCTGACCTGCAGAACCTAATCTAAAGGCAAATGCTCCAGTAAAGTATCAACTCAGGCCACTGAGGTACAGTATGGAGAAATTCTTCCCATCTCTCAGGACTAGACACACTGCAGTAATAGTACACACATTTGTACATGTAGTTCTATAAAGATGAAGACTCAGAACAGGCAGTAAGACTTCCAACCATCAAATATTTCTTTATTTTTTTTTAATCTGCTTATGTTTGGTTTTTCTTTCAACTATTGATGAGATCTGCAGGTGGGCTTTGAAATTCTATTCACTTATGATGAGAAGAGGGAACTTTGAACTAGTAGTTACCAACTGCCATTTGAACAAGGAAATTGATTGATGGGTGAATTCAACTTGCCACCTTTGGGAAACACTGACTCTTTTAACATAATGAGTTTTAACAATCTGGCTATTAGAAGCAATATTCATCCTACTATAATTTTGATTACAACAGAAGTAAGTAGACACAAATTTTGAACACAATGACGTGATATAACTTTAAAGTTAAAAATCAGTAACACAATATCACCATATCTGACATCACACAAGTTTATAAGTTCCCTTGTTTGTATTAAACAATGCCTAAAAATATCAGGTGTTCATGTCTTGTGTTTCCTCTTACTTTGGAAATTTAATTTTATTAATAATTAGTATTGTGTTTTTATAGCCTACCTTTCTTAATTTACTTCCGTTATGTTATGCTCTCATTTAATATTTTTTATTTAGAATATTGATTCTCTGGAACTGTTTGTTATAATGTCTAAAACTTTTTGCTGCTTATTGCTGTCACCATATGTTTTAAAGCTATGAACATGACTTGATGGGATGATAATGATTTTTCCACTAAATAAAAAGGTTTTAGGACGTTTTCGTTCACTGTTGTTTACCTGTTTAAGAGACGTCTAACACGGCCACCCTCTACTATACGACCTGCCTGATCTAAAGACAGCATTTAACTCTAATGCAAGACCTATTGACAAATAGCATAATCCAGATCCTACGAAACAGAGAATCACACCACTAACTGAATAATGATCCAGTTGCCTTATATTCAGGAAGGAGTTCTATTCCTAGTTTAGTTTGTTGGACTGAGATAATTTGCTGAGAGGAATTCACAAAAGAGGCAGTAATACAGTTCAAATAATGTATCAATTTACTCTAAATCTTGGGTCAAATGATTTTTTTGAACGCAGAATACAAAGCGTGTGCGTGTGCGTGTGCGTGTGCGTGTGTGTGTGTGTGTGTACCATCAGTTTCCTTTCCTTAATGAACCTGAGAAGTGAGAGTCAAAAGGACAGATAACACCACAGTGAAAGCGATACACACATCAATGATTACTTTAATCATTACGACAGCTATAAAATTAAGTCACGTAACATGATTTAATCACAATCAATAAAGACTGATAGTGATTGTTTATTCTTCATGCATGAATGTGTGGTATGTTTGAGAATACAAGTCCATGAAGGATATCTGTCACTTCTCTGTTCTCATCTTCATCTCCATCCCAGTTGAATCCAGTCAGACAGATGAATAGGTTACTTCTTCACTCCTCTGTTTAACAGCTGCATCCAATAACTCTGTTTTCATCATCACCGCTCTGAGGCACCAAACTACCCTTCCTCCTCTTTACACAAACCTCTCTCGTATGTCTGTTTGCGCTTAGATAGCACAAACTAACTAACATCTTTTCAGCTGAAAAACTAACAAGGTCCCTAAAATGTTCCAGTAAAAAATAATGTTGACCAGGCTCACTAACCGCTCCTGACCCTTGTGATGAGTCCTCTGCTTTCACACACAAACCATCCTACAAGCACATAGAACACTGGGGAGATTAGCAACTGTGGGCTTATTTGCTGCACACGGTGAAGCACGTTGACAAGCCACACCCTCCCCTCATACTGACATGATCTGTGGAGGTTATAAGAGCTGGAGGTCAGCATAGAGAAGTAAAATCGGCTTCTGCAACTCTCGTGTGCCACATCGGGGCCTTCAGCGTGACAGAGAAACGTTTCATTCCTGAGTAGCAACCACCCTTAGTTCACACCACTTGTTTGCAGACTAAAAAATCCTGCTTTGGGGCATCTCTCTTTTGCAGCAAGCCATCTTCCCAGGACTGCACTGTTTAGACGACCAGCATGAGCAAGTCACATCCACACTCTCACTAGTCTTTTATTACAGTCACACAGAGCCGCTGCTTCAGCACACACTTACCTCTCTCTGTTTCTTGCCACAAACTACTGAATTTAACAAATCTCGTGGGGAGAGTCCTCTATCATTGACGCCTTCTCAACTGTACAATAAATGTTTTCACCCAAATGATTGATTACAGGTAAAAGTCATAGTTCAACCCCATGTTAAGCTCCCAGCTTATGTGATTGTGTTTCAACACCGGCCTTTTTAGCCATGGTAAACAGACCTGTCTTGTTTCCATGGAGCTTACTACAGTAATGTTTTTCTCATAGACATTGAGATCAAAGCCGAAGCTGCACCACTGTTTTGATGGTTTCAAACACCATGTGACCCTTTTGGCCCACATGAGCTTCCTCTGGGGTTTGCATCCCTTAGACCTTACCTTATCCCCAGGGTTGCAGGTGGCACAAACGGGGAGTAACTAATACTCTGCATAAAGGTTAATTGACATAAGCAGTTACAAAGAATTGGATTCAACTGAAGAATGCTGTGGTGCAATTTTTATTGAATCCATACGATCATTTTTTCAAAACTGTGGCTTGAACCTGAAATACTGTAAATGTTACAGAAAATGCCAAGTAACCAACATACAGCCAAACCTATTAGGATAAGACACTATAATACTCAGTTTCTGCTTAAGACCTCCTGCATCCATGCTGGTAAGAACAACGACTGGCACTGTTTAAAAATCTGAAGACTAATGCTGATGAAGATTTATGAAGGAGAGTCTCTATAAGCAAATGCAAAATGTGTCAGGTGCCATCACTCACCACCCACAATTCAATCGCTTTTAACCACTATTACCCATATCACCAGAAAAAAAATTCAATATCAACACAAAACAGAGGGTGAATGCAGAACTTTGCCTTGAAAATTAACCCATAACAGCAGTCACCACCTTATATTACTTTATCATTGACGAATTATTGCTGCAAGGTTTTTTTTTTCTCTTCAGCAGACAACAATGTACCATCCTGCCTGTGCTTCTATTGATTCTGTCTCTCTCTCCCCTGGTTCTGATGACGGTTTCTTTCTAGTTGAGAGAGAGGTTTCCTCTCCACGTTGCGTCAAATTATAATCAAATTAAAGCTCTTCTGAGCTGGTAATGTCCATGTTTTCAGGCTGGATCCTCGTTGGATAGCAAATCTCAGCTCTCTCATAATGACTCAGTCGCCCTGCTCCGAGACCCTTGTAACCCCAGATTTTCTTTGGCCTTCAGTGGGACTCTACACCTTCCTCCACCTGCTCATGTCTCACCCACACCTCGTTCCTCATTCGTCTCAGCCCCCTGCAAAGATTTCCCTGCTCTGTTGTGCAGTACTTAGATGGCAGGAATTTACACTGAAATTAAACTTTAGGCAGGTCTAATAACTAATCTCATCCCTAGTATCTAATTCCTTTGATCTTACCTGACTTACTAATTTTTAACAGTGTTATTCTCAGAAGACGTCCAATTAGAGTTTTAATTTTGTGTTAACTTTTTTCAAATTCTCCCCTTAACACTGTTATTTATTTTTGTTTTCTCTATTTTTTCACACTTCTTCAGATTTCATGTTCCCTTAGACCTCTGCACTCCTATGTGATGTGATTGATGATTGATATGTTTGACCTGAAAAATAATGATCTACAGTAATGAATTAGATACAACCAAGAGGTAAAACAGTGGCGTGTTTGATTATGTTTTTTTAAGCAGCTTCAGTCTTTTAACTTTAATTGTCTCAGTTGCATTTTTGTAAATTCTCATACATACTTTCCTACTGCTAAAACTTCAAATACAGTTATTAAGTTCCCCAACTTCAGATGCTCTAACTTCCTGATTAACCTTTCTGCAGCCTCTTATGGTGATAATTTTGGAAAAAAGGAAGATTCATCCAAATACAGTCACCTTTAGATCCATCCATTGTCTAAGCCGCTTGTTCCCTAATCGGGGTCACGGGCGTGGCTGGAGCCTCAACCAGCTGGCTATGGGCAGAGGCAGGTACACCCTGGACGTCGCCAGTCCATCGCAGGGCAACAGAGAGACATACAACCATTCCACACACACACTCAAATGTACGGGAGAGAGTCCACTCAACCTAATGCACGTCTTTGGGAGGAAGCCGGAGAACCCGAGAGAACCCACGCAAGCACGGGAGAAGTGCAACTCCACACAGAAAGCCTGCTTCCGAAAACGCCCCTAGACCTTCTTCGGTGAGGCAACGGTGCTACCCACCGCACTGCCGTGCCCCCGACCTTTTCGATCAATTCTCTTAAAACTAGTGGAAGACACGCACGCAACCACAATCTAATCAATTAACCACATCCATGGAACACATCTTAAACAACCCAAACACATGGTCTGTTTTTATACAACAAGCTGCAGTTTGGGATCAATCCTCTGCTCCGTCCTCCCAATGATTGCAGAAAAAGATTAAAAAAGATCCAGCACTCTTCTTATTAGTGGTGTTCGCAGCTGAGATTTTCAGCAGTATGCAGTTTATTTTAAATGCACTGTATGGCTTTTTGGCAAATTGGAGCTTTGTTTGTAATTTACAGATATGATCAGATACAATCAGTTACCACTACATCATAATGTTGTTGGGTTAGGTTTGTCCGAGCCGCTGATGTCGCTCTTCTTTCCTGTGCACCATGAAAAACAAGGCTCTGCTGTTCCATAGTTGCCCAGTGCAGCATTCAGGCTGTTCCCCAACCTCTTCAGGACAAAAACAGTCAAGAATTTTAAAAGTAACAGATATGATCTTTAGTTATTAAAAGTATCAAAATTACAGAGCTTTACCAAGCTGGTAAATGTAAGTTTTGAACTAAGTTTGGCTAAGCCAAGTTTTTGACTAAGAGGTGGTTATGTCCATAGTAATACATTGTCACATATGACCTGTACAGTGGTTAGAAAAATTAATGGAGATAAATTACACATTTATGGATGAACTTATTTCATGTTTCCTCTGTTAAAATTATAGATCTCACAGAGTCCGTTAATATAAAGCGTTCAAAGTCTAATTTAAAGGTCAGGACCAGTTGTGACCTCTGCATTCTCCTTCCGTCCTGTTCTTAAGCCTTTGGTGAAAACTCTGTACCGTTCCAAGGCATGAACTTTAGTTTTAATTGCTTCTGATAAATATAATGCTGATAGTAACATTCTTACTGTGTCGCTTTAATCAAGCAATATATATAAAAAACATTGTTGACATCTCTGTTCTGACTTGTTTTCCAGCCACCAAAGACTTGATCAGCAGGAAAATACTTACAAATCACGCTGTTAATGACAGACACTTAGGTCATGGAATGGAGGAGAAACAACGCAGGACTGGATGGATGGACGTTCAGTCAACTGTTAAAGTATGACAGTGTCCTGTTAAGGCGGATACCAAGGTGTAGCTGAGACTGTTTTTTCATAACCACAGAACACAATCAGAGAAACACACTGTGACTGTGAAGCACAAAGCATCACTTTTTTAGAAATGTAGCAGAATTATGCAAAGTTACTACACGTTAACATTAAATTATGTTCATAAACAGTCAATCTATTTTTACAACCTTTTTCTTTTATGTATTGAACCTGACCCTTTGTATATTACTGTGGGTTTGAAGCGTTAAATGCTAAAATAGTCAAATAAGAGAATAGTCTGAAGTCAACCAATACTTCATTTTTTTCTGTCCTGAGAAACATGTGTGAGGCGACATGCTCACACTATTGATAACCTGCTTATTGAAATGTTAGGAGCTAACAAAGCAAGGAAATAAACCATTAAAACTTATTAGACAATTAAAAAGGTTGTGATGGGAGAAGGGTGTTAAATTAAACAGCCAAGATAATAGAAGAAAGTTGGCACTATTTGTCTGCTAATGAAATTTGCAAAATAAGGTCATAAATGTGTCATCCCGTAGATGTGGGGGTGGGGTGGTGGAGTGGCCCTTGAGTCCGGGTCGGGATCAAAAGATGAACATACAAAACAAATCAAATACAAAAAAACATTTGGAGAGTCAGCAAAACGCACGACAACTGTTTGGTTGTGGAACTCCTGATATTAAAGGTGCGTTCACGAGACCGACCCTTAGTGTCTCATAAACAGAAAAACAGAAAAGCAAACAGTATACATCCCCACTATAATAAAGTATTCAAAGCATGACAGTATCAGACCCTCGGTTCATGTGTCTGTGTATAAGTAAACACGAGCTAGGAGAACTCTGAAATGATCGTGAGTGAGTTGCTCCTAGAAAGGCTTTTTATCTTTTGAACATCACTGGTCATTTGAGTTCACAGTTGTTGTCTAACCTATAATAGACACACACTGTTGCTTAATGACCTGAATGAATTCACTCACCATTTGAAGTTGGGTCAGTGCTTGACCACAATGCTTCTTTCAACCCAAGCAAGGAACCATCTTTCTGTTCTTTTTTCACTGCAACTCAGAGAACTCTTCTTGAACTTTTTCCTCACTTTTGGCAGCAGCGTCTAGTCGACTCATGTCATGTGTTGTGAGCCATACTCGGGCTCTGACAAGCGCCGGCTTTGGGCGTCCTCTGAACAGGCGAAGGCTCCTCTGCAGATCAGTGGTGAACCAGTAGAGCTGGAGAGGCCATAGCTAGCAGCTCCCCGTTACACTGCCACGGAGCCACAAGAGGCACTGCGTACACCGGGATGGACGCGTAGCTGTGGCAGACCATAGGTCAGAGAGCCTCAGTCCAACATAAAAGGAGTATCTGAAGGGATCACATGGACAGACAGGGATGTTACCTGCTGTGGCGTTAGTACGGGAGGGGAAAGCAGCACTCGACAGCTGAGAACGTGAGCAGCAGGAGGACTCCGTTCACCTTGGTCAGCCCGTGTTCTGCTTTCTATATCTGGTGAGATGAGCGTCAGAGTCATCATTGAAATGAAATTGGTTATCATAGTCAGGACGAAACCGGAGTCGGTGACGTCTGCCGTCCTGCTTTAGCTATAGCTCTGAGGCTCCAGCTGCTTAACAGGACTTGTCCACCGTCATCAACGCTTACCGGTATCAGACCTTCCCCAAAGAGACGGTGTGCTCAGCTCAGCTAGAACAAATGCCCTGGACAGTAGTCGCCTTGCCCTGCCTCCAGAGCTGTCACACACGGAAGGAGCAAATCAATGAGAAATTTTGAAGGAAAAAAAAGATATGTTCTTTATTTCATTTTTCCAATTATTTCCTCGAATGGTGGAAATAGGGCAATAAACGCTTATAACTGACAATAAATAATAAAAATATATGTTATATTGTGTTTTGTAGTTTTGTAGAAATACATATCACATCTGTATTTTTCTGCATTAATAAACTGTACTTGATTATGTAAAATATCAAGGATCAACCAGTATATGTCAGAGCTCCACACAGGTAACTCAAACATTTTTAAAACCTAGATGATAATGTGAAGGCTTCGCATGCTTGCCATATTTACCAGTAGGCCGGGCAGCAGAAGGCCACCATGAAGACGTGATGTAGCCACATGAACAGCTCCTGACGCAGGTAACCCCCCACGGCCACTCCCAGGGACCTGCAACCGCCCTTCTCCTCTCCTGACCTTTGACCTGCTGCTGTGCCAGTAACACAGGACAATGGCGTAGATGTCGTAGGCAAGTAAGGTGTGGCAAATGGATGTAGCTGGTCGGTCACGCCGTGTCTGAGGAGGAAACCAGGCTGAGTGGCAGGTTTTAACCAGACCCTTAGACCCCTATTAATGGGGAGTGATAATTCTGGAAATAATGCGCTAAAGAGAGAGCATTGGCTTATAGGACATGATAATCACACAAACATGCTCCCAGTGTTGCACATTCGCTGTGTCTGGGTTGTATTTTATAAACAAATGCGCCTCAGTGCTCGGACAACAACTTCCTCTCTCCCTTCTTTGACTGGGAAATGGAAGGAGCTGGTGTGAGGAAAACAGGGATTTGCTGAACCCCCAATCACCCATCTGTCACCTGCCTCATCATTTCACTCCTCATCCATCCTCCATGCGGAGGATTAGTGCTCTGCGTCGAATAGCTGCACTGCTGCTCTCTCAGCAGACGAATTAGGCCTAGATTGTTTTAATTAGATTGATACTAAGTTTTGTTACAGAGACCAGGCCACAGGTGTTTATGTAACAGGCAATCAAAATGTATTAACATGATGCTGAATGAAATGACTGACGGAATCTCGAATAACCCTAACATTTGCTTATGCATTGGCATTGCAATGTTTTTAATTATTATTATCACATTATTATATCATCTGGCGACTATGAACACAGTTGCATACTACAAACTTTATGTACTGGACAAGAATAAGCTTGCATATATATTTGTCTGTAGACAACATTTCTGACTGCCTATGTTTACTGTTATATATAACACTTTATCTGGAAGGAGGTATTTTTATACTGGAGTATTGCTGCTTTACCTGTGTTGCTTACCTGTCCCTCTATGACGTCCCGCGCAGGACCGTAATGATGATGCCCCCGGCTGATGAGGCCATTATGGCTTGAATGGACGCACCAATCTGAGACAGTGAAACAGTTCAACATCTTCTGAAACATCATGTGTGTCAATATGTGCTGAGCAGTTTGTAAACAGAACCTAAATAGAGCGTAAGGAAACTTTTTCACCTCTGTAATCTTTTCAGTACCAAATGCTGATTTTAACATAATCAGGAGCCGCTGCTCAAACGCTTAATACCAGCGTCCTCTCAGCTATTAAGTGTTCTGGTGCGATTTCTTACCTTGTGGCACAATCTGCAGCATCCCCCTCGCTCCATCCCTCATCGCTTCAGCATCTATCTGTTTGGACAGCAGAAAAACGTCCAGGAAACGAGGGAGCCGGCAGCCCGAGTCAGCATGGCCCATGGGTTCGCTCGTGTGTGAAATGAGTGGAGCAGAGATATTTGTGGTGTGTGTGTTCTACCCTGCGTGCCTCGTTGTTGAAACAAGGGCAGGTTGGTAGGAGCTCAGCATGGGGATCAGCAGGGTGGAGTCAAAGAGCAGGAACGGGACATGGGCTTCACACGTTTTCATTCTCTAAGCAACTGAAATGTAACTTCTAGTTTAACTAACACTGTGAGTTTCCCCTTGTGAATAAGAGCTCTTTCTTCTGTGTCTTCACGTGCTAAATTCAAGCTTCTTTCCCACAGCTGTTGACAGCTGAAATCTCAGCAGTTACTATTATACTTGTTTATCCTGAACTTTCTGCTTATTTGTACTTCTGGTTGGATGCTGAACTGCATATTTGTTCTTAGTATTTATTTACATGTATAATGACCATAATATGATCTAAATGCTTTAATGAGAACCTCTTCATGGTAAATTACTAAGCTGTGGCTTTAAGCGAAAGTGACAGAAATAGGACAAATGGAACGGTTTGTAGAATCTGGATTACACAATTTCATATAAATATAAAATTAAACTCATTAAAACCAAGTTCAAATGTGACTTAAATACTGCAATAAATGAAAACAATAACACGGTCATTAATGTTTTCTGTGTCTGTTGTAAATCCTGGTGAGAAAAGTACGGACTGCTCACAAGACGAGGAAATTATCCGGTCCATGTATTTATCATTCACTACTTCAGGTCTAACATTTTTTTAAGAAATTCAGTATTTCGTTGAAAACACAGTCAAAAAAACCCAAACTTTTTTGCTAAAACAAAGACAAAAACATGTTCAAAACATCAGTTTCATATATATTTTTATATATATGTAATATAATAAACATCAAGTTTTTTTTTCATACGAATAAAACAAGTCTAATCTCCAGATGACAGCCTTGAGAGACTTGAGACCACTCGTCACTGATCTCAGAACAGAGTGCAGGGGAGGAAAGAGACCAAACACAGTCATCTAGTTCAAAAACTGTTCCTTCCTAACCTGGAAGGAGCCTACTAACACAACAGCATACAAAAGAAAATCAAATTGAAACCAAATGAATTTTAATGTATAACGCACTAAAGGTTTTGATTAACTGTTCAATAGATGTCAAGGTGCCTCGAAGTACAAGAACCCTCAAACACACTAATCACTTTTATTAAAACTAAGTGTGTCACTCAAAATGGGCCACGTCTCGTGCTGATAATGTACAGAACAATTATCAAAACCTTTGCATCTCTGACTCTAATGTCTAATTAGATCACAACAAAAACAAAGCAATAAAACAAAGTCCACTTCCTAAGAATTAAAGAATACAAATACCACAAAATGTACGTTTTTTTTTTTTTTTTTTTTCGCAATCGTTAATAAACTCAATCATTGCACACATTCAAACCCAACATGCTCTCCAGGGGTAATAATATACACATGCAGATAACAGTTGGGCTGTGTGTTCCTGTAGAAGAGAAGGCTGAGGTTCTAGGGGTTAAAACTCTTAGGGGCTAAAAGAGAATGCTCAGGGGCCTCAACACGCTTCACCAGCTTTTTCTAAAACATGATGCCAGAACAAGCAGGAGCTAATGTTTCCTTCGTTGAGTTTTAGTTTCTGCCACAATCACCACGAAGTGGATTAAAAACAAACAGCGTGATTAGAGACATAAACTGGAGCACATCAAGCGTTGTTGGCCGCAGCTCCTAAGTTGTGTTTGCAGAGCGTACGAGCAACGTTTTCCTAGTGACCCTTTCATAAAGTTCTGAGATCCTTCAAAGGCTCTTAGTAAAGTTCCTGCAGTTAAGGGACCGTCGCATCTGGACCACATGGAACCTGAGGGCCCCAAGCAAAGTTAGTGATAAACAGGTTTATTTTCTGAAACTTTCAATTACTCAACTATACAGATGTTATATTCCCCTTTATACATTCCACCCCGCCTCAAACACTCATCGGTTTATTAGTATGAACATCCACTTTCAGAGAACAAGCTCCAGATGTTGGTCTGTGGGTTTGCAGGTGATCACGGCAACATTTGTAATCAATCCAGAGGACCAACAAACTGATGACTGATGTTTTAGGGTTCCTTGTTTTAACATTGTGTAATAACTGAAGCTTGTATACAATCCATGTGTGACATTAAGTCAATAAATTTGTCCTGTAAAATTTTTCAATTTTCTCTTTTGATTAGAAATATCTGGGTTTTGCTCAAAACTCCAATGAAATCAATCTGGGGGACTTCAGGTCCTCACTCAAGTTGCTCACATCCCGAGCTCAATCTCAGTAGATCTGCTTCTCAGATCACCACTGAAGTAATTGAAGGACTGTAACATTGACACAGTGATTATCAACAGGAAGCTATTGTCTCTGCAGGTTTGGTTCATCGGCATCAGGGACAATTTGAAGCTGTAAACAGCAAATTTGGACAACTTGCATTTTAAGGGCTGCACACGAAATCTCACTGCTATGCTTCACTTTCCCCTGAGGAGATCATCCCACAGACAGAACCTTGGATATACTGTAATTCACATCCCACAGACAGGATCAGGAGCATCTGTATTTCCCACATGCAATTCTGATGCAATTACTATTTCGGGCTGGATCATCGCCCTGACAGGGATCAATACTGGTGCATCCTTATGTGGCTTTATACAATTCAGTCTATAGAAGAAAGCCTAAGCTTTTAACTGATAGGGCCTAACCAACAAACTAAGAAAAAAGAAGAAAACGCAGCATTTCATGACAACACCCTCTGAGGGGCGGGGTGAGAGATGAGAGTGAGCACGAGGTAAAAAGGAGTCCGAACTGAGGAATGACATTAAGGTTTTGAAGGGAGGTTTTTAGATCACCAACATGCACTAAGTGGGTCTGTTTCTTCAGTTCTTTGCCCCCCACCCCCCCATTCTTCAGGGTTTTAGGTAACAGAACCACCACAGGTGGTCAGTCCCTTTAAACCAGAGGGGCTGAACGACACACATTCTTCAACATACACTCAATAATTAGAAATTTAAAAGAAAAAAAAATATCTCCTCTGTCCACTGGCAGGGTCAAAGGTTCAGAGGAGGTAATTTGGTGAAATCATCCATAAGCTGTTCAGGTTCAATTTAACAAAGAATGTGCCAAATGTTACATCTGCAGAAAAGCTCTTGTCAAAACTCCTGAAGTCAATTTGCTGTCTTAGTTAACAAAGGTCAACCTTCAAACTCGGTTGAATGAAGTTTTTTTTGTGATCCACCCAAACTATACTCCCATTCTCCGCTTCACACGTGACCCTTCGTTTTCTAAAAGGAGGTCAAATACATGATCAACCACCAAACAGCTCACATCAAAGAGTGAAACTGAATGAGACACAAAAGGTAAATATGAGTGAGGAAACTGGGAACTGTGGTAAAACCTGCTACATCTGTTCGATTGCATTATTACTGCTGCGCAGACGCACAGAGGCACGCACATCCAAACACAGTGAGTGATGTTTCTTTAAGGAACGGGAGCACCCTCGGCTGGTGCAGTGGCCAGAGGAGGGAGTTTGGCGATGTACTTCTTATCTCTCGGAGCTGGGAGCTCTCGAGTGTCTGGCAACAACCATTGTCCTGCCAGTTCAGCTCTCCCCGTTTGCTTTTTAAATTAAACCACTATTGCACAGGAATGAACTGGAATGACCTTCAAACTTAATTAAGTCAACAATTCTACCAAACAATTAAACTCTTATTCCTTAATGTCTCTACAAACTGAGTGGAAATCCAATCAAGTACCAATTTCAGCTTTTTTTTCACTTTCTTATTTCTCATCAAGCTTTTCAGAGCAGCATTTTTGTTTTTTTGTTGTTGTTTTTTTTTTTGTTCAGCACCGAAAACCGTAAGCATCAGCTGTTGGGTCATTCAAAACATTAAATGATAGTTTCAACATTTAAGAAACTATATATTTGAGGGTTCTCTGGTGGGTAGCTAGTTGATGTCCCACCAGTGTTGGGTGGCTGTGTTTCCTGTCCACAGGTTTGACAGACACGGGTATGAGAAAAAAAAGAAAAAGACCCAAACTCTTCCGGGTATTTTCAGATGCCATGGCTATATAATCCCGCCTCACGCTGTCGCTCCCGCATCTTGAAGAGAGACTGTTCATCTCTCCTCCTTCCTGGACACCTGGAGGAGTGCCACGCAGTGGACCTGAGGAAAACAACTAATCTCGTTAGGCCAAAATGCGTGACAGAGCTGGCTGAAGCAAACTGACTTGTAGTATGTAGCGAACTAAAGGAAAACATTTAAAAACCCCTTTTTCTCACCTGATGAAGTCTTGAACGCGCACTCTGAGGGTTTGATGCACACGGCACCCGCTTTCCTGCTGTGCTCCGTTATGAAGCGGTGATTAATTCTATGTTGAGGGGGAAACAAATCTTTGGTCAATGTTTTTAAATTGTACTTCTCCCCATTTATTCTTAAATGTGACACTTTTAATCTACAGCCGTTCCCAATATGAACATGAACATTCTAATTCAGGCCCATTGGCCTACCTTTTCCCTGCCACAAACATGCAGCAGGCTTTTCTCGTACTGTGGCTGAGGACGTTCGGCTACTCTGGCTCAAAGTCCCTGGTGTAAACGCGACCGCTGGACGGAGTACAGCACTGAACTGCCAGGTTTGGTACCGCGCGACCTTCGTCCAGGTATGGGTGAAAAAGCGTCACTGCACAGAAATCCTTTTAGCCTGGAAGAGACCAACACTATCCAGAAACCAGCAACAGGTTTGGCTTTTTATATGAAAGCCTATACTTGAAGGCACGATAAGCTACACTCTGAACCTTATACAGACACACACATCCTTTGTGGTTCTGTTTTACCCTCATTAAGTTGTACCTTATCTATCTAACAACACCGCTTTCACCATCAACAGTGACAAGAGCAAATTTCGTTTCCGGACAAAGACCAGCATCCACAGAGCAGGTGCACAGCCTCGGTGTGGCTCCCGTCAGATATGCATGTAGAGCACAGACACGACGACGGCTGAGGAAGGAACAAGAGACAAGGAAAAATGCACTTCATAGTTTGTCTGAGCTTTTTTCTTTTTGATGAGGTTTGTCAAAGTCATGATTCTTCTCACCATGTCGAAGACTTGCGGCTGATGCAACTAGTTTAACACTGTAAGGTTTTAATGCATGTATGTTTTTGACACAAGAACACTTGTCGACTGCCAAAACTCATTAACGTTGGTCATTCGTGCAGTCCCACTCTCTGCTCTGTATAGGGTATGTTCCTTTCAGGCTGCCAAGACTATAAATGTGACAACAGCAAATAACTGAACAGTCCAGGGCCTTGAAATTTCTCACATATATTGTTCTACTCTGTTCTGTCTTGTTCACTGCGGAACACTGTTCCAGCAAACTCCTTTAACCACTTCTGTGGTGAGGATATTCACATACTGTTTTCTGAACTGTAAACAAAAAGTGTTAATATTGCAGTCATGTAATTGACAGACTTTTTAATGTTGGGCTCTATAGCAACAATTTAGATCTGAACATTTCTTCTGAGGTAGACTGGGCCAACCTTGTGGCTGCTGGAGAGAGCATATCATGATAGTCCACGTCACCGGTTGTGCGGCGCCGCCCTCAGGATTGGGCTCATACACCTTCACCGGCCGACCCAGGGCTGAACAGAGGAGGAGTTCCTCCTAGCAATCTGTGATCAATCCAGCTCAAGCAGAGACAATGTTATAGAAAGCGATACAGTGAACAACCATGATGTTTTCTTTCCATCACAGCCAGTTAAACATATGTGGTTCTGTGGTTCCAGACCTGTACACTTGTAGACCACTGTTCCTAAATAACTCTTCACGATCATCTACTATAATTCTTAGGACATCCAGTTTTAACGAAGAACATCATCAAGGGTTACAGTTTTATCTCCTAGAAATTGTTGTTTGTTGGACTTGTGGAACACCTAATACATCTTTTCTGACTCAATCTATAACAGAAATCAGAAACTGCATTTCTCCTTGTAACTGGAAATCTGACCTAACTGCATCCTTCACCATAAGGATAGAATAAACAGGTATATAGATCATACTGAACAGTGTGTTAGAAGTAAACTTCCCTGAAGTAAAATTTGAGCTGTGTTCCCTTGACAACCCCACCTGCTGAATCGGCTCTGAGCTTTGAAAGAGGATGCGCGTCCCAGCCAGTTCTTCAAAAACTGGCGCCAACTGACCAAAGTCAATCGCTGAGCCCGTAAGTGCCGGCAGCCCATCAGCACCTCAGGTGCTCTGTAGTACTGCGTTACCACCTCCTGGTGTCATGTGACTGATGGGCGGGCTCCTCCACCGTGCCAGCCAAAATCACAAATCTAACACGACCCGAAAAATGTTGACAATCATTGTGTTGCACTTTTGGTCTGGGGGACCAACACAAAGACAAACTTACTTAAGCACGGTTCTGTTTTGACCAGCAGGTTTCCAGGTTGATGTCCCTGGCAGAATGCCAGCAGAGTGCAGGTACTTCAAACCCGAGCGATGACAGACGTGTAATGGTTATTTGTTAAGAAAACTCACTTTTCCAGAACACTTTTTTTGTCTTGCTAAACAATGTTGTTACAATCACAACACATGAGTCCCTGCAAGTAGCCCTCACCACCTGCGAGGATCTGAATAGAGACAGACTTGATGTGGGTCAGTGGTGAGAGGCTGTGAGACGACATCACTTGTGGAAGTCGCCTGCTCAGTTCTGTGATCACGTAGCTGCGGGCGGCTTGTCACAGGGAATAAAATCTCGCCCGTGGACTGACCTCACCCACATAAACACGTGCCCTCTCGAGACACGTGTCATTTTCAGTAGCTGTGAACTGGACACGGTTTGCTCAACAACAAGTGTTAATGCTTTTTCCTTTTTAAACCAGTCCTCACCTCAACTACCACATTAAATATCAAGTATTGAACGTGGGCTCACGACTGCAGTGATGAGCTGGATTTAGACCCGAACAACCCTAATAAGCGAATCAAAAAAAAAAAGCATGACGTACGGACAGTCAAAGAAGAAACTGGGACATGAAACAGGAGGGTTTGAATGTATGGAAGGGAAAGGGAATACTAGGAAGTGCATTTAGTGTTATATTAACAAATGTTGAATCTATGACTGCTGATTCAGTTTATCAACAAAAAGGATACATTTCCTCAAAGCAGTCAATTTGTGAGAGTTGCAAGATGTCCAGAGCCGACAACACCTTCTTACCCGAGAAAAAAAAAACCACACACTTATCATCCTTTAAGTCCCCTTTATAACTGCCTTGATGTGTTTAAATGCCACATTGCCACCTTTGCTCCATAGTCCTTACAGATATCGTCATGTTTCGTTTCTACCTACCTGTCATGTTTGAAGAAGCACAGCATCCTCAGCTCTCTGAGACCCTTTTACGGACACCAGTTCTGGAAGACATTAGGCATCTTCTTCAAAGCCACTTACCCGACCGTCACTGGGATCGGTATACTGACCTGTAAGAGATGGTCGGCGTCCATATGATGGCTTAAATCAGATTTCCTGTAAGAGCTTTGTTGTGACTTTTGTAGCATGCCTTGTACAAGAATCCAAGTAGATTAAATATGAAACAAAAGTGATTCATCAATTTAGGGCAAAACGATTTTTGGTCGTTCAGAAGGCAAATGTTTCCAAATGTATAAAAAATCAACTTTGCAAGCATTGGGGGTTGTAGAGTTTGGTGAAAACGAATCAGAAACCTCATCTATCTCTCTAGCTCTTCTCCACGTGTTTATGCATTTAAAACCCACTCTAAGTGACAGCCACCGTTTAAATACTTCATATCAGATTAGGTTCCATATTTTTTCAAGTTCAGGTGCGAGATTACATAGTGAAGATGGTTTGCAGCGTTTAATGTGCAATGACCCAAACGGAATGATATCTTTACGATCAGAGCACCAACTATTTGTAAGCGACAGTAAAAACTCGCACATCACAGGTTCAGGCCTTGGTCTTGTTGCACGTACCAGACGACACCGAATGCGCCATAACCTATGGGTCGGTCCGGTCTCCATCTCTGCGGGCTGGGGACCTCGCTGGCCGGTGTTTGCTGTAGAGGCTGAGGCACCGCTGCGCGCGCCGCACACGGTGCTCTTCCTCCGAGGGCTGTGGGGTGACGAGGGGTCCCGGCTGTGGCATGGGTCCGGTTAGGCACGATTGGCGCTGAGGCCCGTAGAAGAGGGTTCCGCCAGAAGAGTTTGACACAAAAATACTTGTGCCCAGCTCGGAGCCCGGAAACAACTCTCCACAAACAGTTTGCCGGCCTGCGCCGTGAAATGCCATCCCCGATAGAGTCCACTTCTTCTGAGCGGCACCGAGCTACGGCTGGCCGTTATGCGAGAGGAAACACTGCTTCTCACCACTCAGCATGGCCCTTTAGTTCCCCTGTGTGTGCATATAGGGTAAGACTGAAGCATCAGATGCATCGATGTAACAGACACCTCGCTGTCGAGAAATAAAGAAAAGCCAAATAATGGTGTCAACGTATAATCCACGCACCAGACAGAAGCGCGACTATTTAACCCAACGTGTTGAAAAACAATAAAAGAATAAAGCATGTGGTAGTGAAACCGCAAATGAGTCAGGCTGCGACTCTTCTCTTCACCCAATCAATGGTTTTTAAAACTCAAATGTTTTTAATCAGCGAGCTAAGCTACCTTTGTTTGTAGCGACAGCTGCATTAACCTGGTTAGCGCAGTCGCTCTGTTCATTCAGCTACCGGTATCTGGCTAGCTAATGTGAGTAAAGACGGTTCCAAACTGAAAAAAACGAATTAGCCGACTCCTTTTCCCATAACCCGAAAAACGCTGGATCACTGATTAAAATATACAAAGCTTTAAATATTCGTTGAACTCACAGAAGTGTTCGCTAGCTAGCTATATTGCTAACCAGCTGTTGCAGCTAATACGTAACCCAACAATGTCCTGTGGACCCACATAGTATCATCGGTTCGGTAATAGTGACCTACATACATCACAGAAATGTTTCCCTGTGATAAATGATTAAAACGAACTTACAAATCAAGCTCGGATAAACCAGTGATGAACTGCTTCAAACGGATTTTAAAGGGAAAAGCCGAGTTGAATTGCTACGTCCAGGAGCTGCTGCCCCCATCCTTGGGGCAGCGGGTTTGATTAGTCTACCACTAGCTGCAGCTAGCCTTAGATTGCTCGCTAGCTGCCATCGTGTCACATAATCCACCGACGAGCGGTCCCATGAAGGCAGTCTCGTGAGTTTTCCGTGTGGAGTCTCCATCCAGCAGCTCAGCGCTATTAGTCAAACAGACTAGGTTAGGTCGCGTTTTCAGCGACCGCTAGAGGCTAGCCTGACTGCGGTCAGTGAGCCGTCGTTCTTTCATCCGTCGTTCACCAGCCCGCGTCAGAAACGCTCTTGCGCCCGTATTACCGCTTTACAGCAAGCACAAAACACGCTCGTCGCGACTTTCTCTTTTCATAGCGACCGTCTGGTCTGCTTTCCAAAAATATGAATGAAAATCACAAACAAACTATTGCATATATAGAAAAACTGTCGCCTAATAAAGATCTTGATACTTTTACTGTAAAATTTAGCATTTATTCCGTATTTAAAACTACCATGTCATACTGTGAAAACTTTAAATTAATACTTAACTTATTGGTGTGCATATTTTCCAGACTCAGACCACTTTCCCCTTGTTCTACTAGAGATGTACTATACCCCCAAAGATCTGTATATTTTTACTGATAGTTTTGGATTTATTAGTATTCAAAACTACCATGTCATACTGTTACAGTCAACTTTGATCATTAATAACTTGACTTTGGTGCACTAGTTCCATGCTGAACCACATTTCCCCTGATCTACTAGAGATGTACTATCACCCCACAAATGATCTAAGTGTACTGTACTGTATATTTTGTGATTTATTAGTATTCAAAACTACCATTCATACTGTAACTTTATAGGCCGTATAGTCAACTTTAATGATCATAACTTGACTTTGGTGCATAGTTCCAGGCCCAGCACCACTTCCCCCTTGTTCTCACTAGATAGTGACTATCACCCCACAAAAATTCATGTTTTTTACTGTTACAGTTTAGATTTAGCAGTACTTGAAAGTACTAGTCATCCTGTAATACAGTCACACTTTGATAATCAATACAAGATCTGTGTACTTTAACTGTATAGTTTTAGGATTTTAGAGTAACCATGTTATGCTGAAATATGGCCCTTACAGTCAAGCAAAAACCAATAAGTACTCACTACAAACAGTGTAGTGGTGTAACTTTCTTTTATGGGTTTTAAGTCTGTATTGTACGAGCGAATATTCATTAAATCTAATCCTGAATATTGGTTATATACATTTTGTATTTACTTTAGTGTTCAAAACTAGATTTACAATGTGTAGAACAGACGACGGCAATAACTTGATAAAAACAACTTCAGACATGGGAAATGGTTTAATGAGAACAAATAACGATTTCGTATCCATCCATTTTCACAACTGCTTTTTTCTTGGGGCGGGTCGCGGGGGCAACAGTCTAAAGCAAACTCCAAACTTCCCTCTCTCGGACACTTCCCTCAGTTCAGCCCAGCCCAGGACCTGTTGCCTTGGGAGACATTTAGCCCCCGACAACATAGCTCCTGGGGTCATTCAGCACCAAACTCCTCCACCACGTTAATGTATTTTCACACATAAATATTCAGTTTTTGACTGTTCAATGACTTTACATTAAACAATAAACATTTAGTTTCAATATTAAAAGTCACACTTGGCGTCCTAACAGTAGGTATAAAAGGATTTAATTAATGTTGTGTTGCTTACTAGCCTCACTCACGTTTTTTATATGAAAGTGACATAATCTGGGCCTGGAATTATCACTAAAGTCAAGTTATTCATCATCATAGTTGAATATAAGTCCCATAGAGTATTACAGTATGACCTGAAGTTTTGAATCTAATAAATCCTAAACTATCGTAAAAAATCACAATCTTTGTGTGGTGATAGTACACTTCTAGTAGAACAAAGGGAAAGTGGTCTGGGCCTGGAACTATGCACCAAGTCAAGTTCATTGATCATTAAGTTGACTATAACGGCCCACTACGTTACAGTATTACTGTAGTTTTGAATCCTAGAAACTCCAAAACTATAACAATAAAATACAAGAATCTTTGTGTGGTGATAGTACACTTTTAGTAGCACAGGGAAAGTGGATCTGAGCCCTGGAACTATGCACCCAATTCAATTTATTGATTATCAAAGTTGACTGTATTACAGTATGACATGTACATTCAAGTACTGCTAAATCCTAAACTATACAGTAAAAATACATGAATTTTGTGGGGTAGATATAGTACACATCTATTAGACAAGGGGAAAGTGGTCTGAGCCGTGAACTATGCACCAAAGTCCAGTTATTAATGATCAAAGTTGACTGTATTACAGTATGACTGGTAGTTTTGATCTACATATCCAAACTATACAGAAAATACAGAATCCTTGTGTGGTGATAGTAACCTTCTAGTAGACAAAGGAACTGGGGTCTGGCCTGGAACTATGCACCAAAGTCAAGTTATTGATTATAAAATTGTACTGTATTCATTATGACATAGTACTTTCTCAGTACTGCTAAATCCAAACTATACAGTAAAAATCAGGAAGTCTTGTGGGGTGATAGTACACTCTAGTAGAACAAGGGGCAAAGTTGGTCTGAGCCTGAACCTATGCACCAAGTCAAGTTATTATGTCAAAGTTTGACTGTATTCAGTATGACATGGTATTTTGAATACTAATAAATCCAAAACTATACATGTAAAATTACAGATCTTTGTGGGTAATAGTACACCTCTAGTAAACAAGGGAGAAAGTGGCTGAGCCTGGGAACTATGCACCAAGTCTGAATGTATTTAACGAATTAAAGTTGACTATACGGCCCATCACGTTACAGTATGACTTGGTAGTTTTGAATACATAATAAATCCAAACTATACAGTAAAAATACACGATCTTTGTGTGGTTATAGTACACTTCTAGTAGAAACAAGGGAAGTGGTCTGAGCCTTTGAACTATGCACCAAAGTCAAGTTATTGATCATTAAAGTTGACTGTATACATGTATGACATGGTATGTTTTGAATCTAAGAATCCAAAACTATACAGTAAAAATATACAGATCTTTGTGGGGTAATAGTACATCTCTAGTAGAAGAACAGGGGAAGTGTCTGAGCCTGGAACTATGCACCAAGTTAAGTATTAATTATAAAAAGTTTCAACAGTATGACACGGTAGTTTTAAATACTAATAACTGCTAATTTTAACAGTAAAAGTTACAATCTTTTATTAGCCGACAGTTTTTCTCTATATATGCAATATTTTGTTTCGTATTTTTCAATATTTGAACAGACCAGAACGTGTCGCTATTGAAAAGAGAAATTCGCGCCGAGCGTGTGTTTTGTGCTCTGCTGTAAGCGCGTAATACGGCGCAAGACGTTTCTGAAGCGCGGCTGGCTGAACGACGGATGAACGAACGACGGCTCACTTGACCGCAGTCTAGCACTGGTAGCTTGTCAAGTAGTGAGGCAGCCAGAAGCCGGGGGTGGGGGTAGTGTCGACGCTTTTTCAGTCCGCTGTGTAAATAATGCTAACACGACCTAGCAGGACCCAGCCACCACGGACAACGTGGCATCAGTGCTGGCAGGGTTGTAGCTTGATCCTCCACAGATCCGCATGATGAAAATGAGATCCACTAAAATCAAAATCAAAATAAATATGTTCTCAGATCACATTATTAGTCCACAAGGAAAACCAAGCTCCCAAACATATTTATCGTTATACTTAAAAAGGACGACAATCGCCGTACTGATTGTTCTCCATTCGTGTATGAAGTTACTAAACTTATACAGATATATTCAACATCGGACAAAGGACCTTATAATCGTTTCATGCACACACTACCAAATCCACATCCAAATAACAAGTCTATTTATAACAATATAATTAAACTCTGACGACTATGTTTTTATGAGTACAATACCATGGCGGCTTTGCAGTCTGTACAAATAATAAACTACAGACCTCTTCCTAGGAGTTCATCCTCCACAGAAAAGGCAAGTTCTAAACTTTTGTCTCAACATTACTAATGCGTTATCCCCAATGGTCAGGGGTTACAGTACAACTGGAGGATGTTGCCATACCATTAAACTTCCAAGCAGTACTGAGTAAATGGTCATGGTACCTGGTTACGTTCCACTCTTGTTTTGGATAAGTTTGTACCACCAGCAATCACCAAGACAACCATGAAGATGATTTTAACTTGAATCCACACATGCATTTTACGCCTTTTAATACAGTAGTAACAAGGCGCTATGCCACTATGCATCAAGTACAATCATATGCACAGCCACAGAAAATGTGTCACCAAGGTACGCTACAAATTACATGGCAATTGTTAGAATTACAAACCAGCATCCAGAGTAAGAACAAATCATATGAAGCAGAGAAGTTATGCACATTCAATGTTCAGGGGAAATTACACAACTATTGGTTGCCTTTATCAGCTGTACAAGGTGTGTCACTGTATGATGGCCCATCTGAAACTGCTGTGCCCATGTCCTGTTAGGAGTCCATAGTCTATAGTATCTGACAAAGGCAAACTGGAGACCAATGGTTTGTAATAATTAGGGGACAACTGAGATAAGTCACGTTCTATAAGGTCTTAAGGTCATCATAAACAAACAAACATCTGTAACAGGGAATATAATGTAATATGATGTAAAAACAGCAAAGGCTTTACAAAATCATAACAGTCTGTGCAAGTCAGTTATAAATCGAACATGACGTGATGGTAAGTCTTCTGGCTTTTACCTTTAGGTTGTATCTGAGTGTTGCCACATGACAATAACATGTTTTGTCCTATTGGAGAACTGTTAGTGGGTTTTATCTACTGACAGAGCAGAAAACAAAAGTCTGCTGTCCTCATGTGGCCATGGGTCAGCACTGAGGATTCCACAGCAAGTCTCCTGGTCCGTGGCCCACTGGTGTCAGTCTGTTATGAATATCCCTAACTGAAAAACATCATCACATCAATTGTCGTTATTTTCCTGTCTATTTACTGTAAACCATCAATCACATATTTCTGTTATACTACATGCAGATAAATAGCTCTCACCACCTGTTTTGGCGCATATCTTTCCATGCCACTTCTCCAGGTATCTCTTGTTTAATTAACCTTCACCTACACCCCCGGCCTCCATTCCCCACCCACTCCCACCCCCGCAACCCCCTCCCTCCCACATGCTAGCTGTGGGGCTGGGGGTGATACTGGAGTCCAGTCAGTTCCCAGCAGTCCACTGGTGCTAGTACTGACACAGTGACAGCCACGCTGGTGGTGCCCACGGGGCCTGCGCTTAGTCGGTCGGGGTTGCCGTCACCCTGATTGGCGTGGGTTCCCATGTGACCCTGAAGCTGTGTGGCCCGTTTTCTTATTGCACCCCACACAGCTGGCAGAGCAACACCCCACCGGCCCCGTGCCCCCAAATCCGCCCCGGCCCCTCCGCTTTCTTCCACTCCTGGCCATGGTGTTTCTGAGCATGAACCCGCAGGTAGGTGAGGGTGGTAAAGCCTGAAACACAGATTAAAATACTGTTGGTTTGTATACTAATTAGTATAATTTTTTTATTTCTTTAAACTTGTTAATAGTAATTCATAACCAATTTAAGACGTTAAATATGCTGTTTGTCCAGGCAGTACAAGGTAAGCTAAAAAGCTAAGAGGACTGAAAGTTGAACAAAACAAATGCTGTGCAAATTTGAATTGTTTTGAATAGTTGTGTTTTTCCGTTTTTCCTCCTCACTCTTACTGCGGTTTGCAAGGTGGCAGCGTGGTGCTTGCGACTGGTTGTGGACCCTCATGTGGTCGGTGATGTAAGCCAGACAGCAGCTTCCCCCAGATGTAACGTAACCTTCTCCTCATGACGGATCAGGTGGGCACGAGGCGATCGCGTGTGGAAACGCTGAGGTGCACAGTCTGTGGAAAGCGGCAGCCAAGCATGATACAGTGCATATCTAAGATAACAAGAAATGCAACAATAAAGTGAGTATCATGCGTCAATCTACTATTTCAAGCAGTCCTTAAAGAATTAGGTGCTCAATGAACTGTATCAGTTCATCCAATTTTAAAAATGCAAGTACTGGTGCTAAAATCCAATATGCAGTAACAGCAATAGGCCATATCATGAAGTCTTGTTATCACTGAAAACCCTGGATACTAAGAAACATTGTCAGTCATGTTTTTATATGTAAATACCAGGAAACAAAATCTATGTATGTAGTTATATTATGAGAAATGTACTTTTAATTGCCCAGCAAAAACAATTAAACTGACCTTTACTTGTGGCCACCTCTAATAGTTTTAAATGGGACTTTCATCTTTCCATATTTTCATACACAACCACACTCCCGATTAAAAGGTAAATGGCTTTCTTCATTTGAGGGCTATTCAAAACTTGGTCTATCATAATGCACAATCGCTATCATCTTACAATGTTTAGGCTCTGTCGTTTCACAATCCATCTTATGCTAACAGACAGATGAAGTTTTTACCCGTGCACTTGAACGCTCTCGGTGGTGCACCTGTCGGACGTGACTGTTGAGGTGGTCTGGCCTAAAACCAGAAAAACACAGCACACAGTTTTTTATACAAATCATAAAAGATCTTGTCCTCTACTCCTTATACTAAAATACTAGTCAAATATGGCTATGTACTTGTATGTATTTACTCCATTATGTTTTACTAGTAACACACCACGGTTGAGGGGTCTTGTAAACAAGAGAAGATGTTCTGTGGCATGACCCCAGATTAGAAGAGAACTTGCTACATTCTTTGCGTATCTGGGTTGCTACCTGGAAAGGACGGCTTTCGGCGCAGTGAGGACAGATGTGAAGGGTTCTTCTCCACGCCGCTTGATGTGAGCGGACATGATAACTCATCTTCTTTCCTCTTGAAGCGCTGCTGGCGATGGGGCAGGAGTAGGGCTTCTCGTCTGAGGGGGACAGTCGGTGGCGGGTTAGGTGGTAGACGTCTCTGAAGGCCTTTCCACAGGCTTCGCGGCGTGGTTCTTCCTCACCTGGTTAGTGCTGGGATTAGAGTTGTTGGGCTCTATCAAGCAAAGTAGACGCTTTCAGTTAGGGATACCTTTGTGTGTTTCAGGTTGGTGAATAGGCAAGGCAAGACTTGGAATCATCTTGTCCACTCTGAGCTTGTGTTGCTGCTAGTAAGTAAAACCACTCCTTTAAATGAAGTGTAGCTCTGGAGTTAATATTGGTACCAAGATGACAGAAGTGGAAAAATATCCAAACACAGGCATACTAGTGGTGAACCAGGAAAACGCCCTCAGACGATGCCAGGGTCCGGCTGCCACATCAACTCCCTCCATACATTTTAAACACAATGACTCTCTCTCTCATGAACCCACCTGCTCCATGGATCCACAACAACAACAGCTTCTTGGTGGGTTGAGGCGGTGCAGCCATGTTACAGTTTCCGGGGGATAGACACAGAGACCACTTGGCTCTCTTGGTTGGCGTGCCTGACCAGGCTCTGGGAGGGTCTTCCGGAGCAGGGACAGAGGAGAGAGAGAAGCTGTGGAGGTAGGGTGAGGTGAGAGCGAAAGGGAACTGTCTGCTTCTCCACTCGCGCTCCCTTCCCTCCTTCCTCCTTCTCGGCGACTGCTCGGTCCTTCATTTTGATGCCGTGTGCCCCCGACTGGTGCCGCCGCAGTTGTTTAGCTGTTCTTGAACTCTTTATTGCAAGTGGCACAGATGTGGCCGGCCGCTCGGTTTAATGAGTGGTTTGACTCACAAGACCAAAAAATTCAACATTAATTTTGAGCAATGCTATTTAAAGATATTTTCATACAAGTTACCACGGCCCTTTACCACTGCTGTTAGATATGATGCTGTTTCTGTATGTGGAGGAATGTATCCATCAAACACTTCTGCACCTTGTTTAGTTATTTTCAAACAAATAGAATTATTCTATATAATAAATGTGTTGACCAAAGTAAAATAATTCAAGTACAACATCGAAACAAAAAAAAAACAAATCAGCAAATAACTAAATATAATTCTCCCGAATGAAGGTACCTTGAGACTATCATGCAGGGTATACGTATGTTTGTATTTTCTATTCCCAAACAGATCAACAGAGTATTGGTTATTTTCCATTTACACCAGTTGTCATCCTGGCTTAATGGTTTCCCAACCCTGGTTTAATTAATTTAAAAAAATCAATGTACAATACAATCAAAACTACTAGGCATGTTTCATGGTAAACTACAACAGAAATCCTCCCTGCTCCCAGGTATAGGCCCTCACTCAGGGCGGCCGTTTCAACAGTAGACGGCGGCGTCACAATGTGCTCTTCTGAAGGACTCTGTGCAGCTCCTGTCAAATCAGGCAGGCGTTCGACTGAAGGGCGTCTCAGGCTGGCTTCTGAGGTCGACGGCGTCTGCCACAGTTAAACAAAACATGTTGGTTTCCCCAACAGCGACAGGTTCCCTACGTTGAGGTGCTACTTCTGCTTACTTTTATGATTCAACACTGAGGATGAACTACAAAGTTTAAAAAATGGACAAAACTTGATCTGAGATATCAGTACTCGAAAACACTGTTAGTATGGGAGCATTCGGCCTTGTTTCAGTTGCTCATTATACTCTGTCTAACTATCAAACTCTGGCAAGATTTGACATATAGAAGCAAATCTGGTTATCAACCTCGACTGATTAATAGAAAGTACTAAAGAAATTGTTTTTTTTTTAATATTTCACTGCTTTTGTCTGTGAATGTTTTTTTACAGCCTTAAATAAGTTACTTTATGCTGCACAGACATAGCTTATTTACCAATTCTAAATAACGCGCTCCTCCTGATACCTCGTGTATCAGTAAAAACATTCCTCCGTGCCTTGAACGGGCCACTTTGCACTCCCCGATGTCATCCTGTTCCATCTGTTCATGCACTGCTGGATTTTACGTTTCTTTGTGGGATGTTTCAGCATTATCAGTTCCACTGGGGTTAAAGTATCTCGTTGTTTACTACTGACGGCTCCCATTGCCCTTCTCAGAGCGTTAGCGCGACACCCCAGACCCGTGACTGTAATCAACTGTTTTCAGACTTTTCTCCAATTTGCTTATTTCAGCAGACTTGTGGCTTTTCTAATTACTTTACACTAATGGTGCTGTTTTGTTCTTAATTTTACGCTATTTAACTTTTTAGAGACAAATAAGATGGTCAGCACAATCTATGGTGTTCTTCAGTGTACCCAACTTTTGCACCTCAATATTATCAATTATTGTTACTATTTCTTTTTTATATATACTATAGTATATTATACTATTTTACTTTTTACTTTTACTTTAGTTACGTATTACTATTAATACTTTTATTAACTACTATATATTTACTGTTATTGTATATATATATTATATATTATATTATATATATGTCATATATATTATAGTTACTATTATTATTACAATTATTATTATGATTATTACAATTATTATTATTAGTGATAGTATAATTATTATAGTTATCGTTGACTTTCTTATTATTATTTACAGTAATATACCCTCGATTACTTCACACCACCCTTTTATATGCTTGTTACTACGGACTATTATAATTTTTTGTACACATATACAAGGCCCTTTTTTTTTTTAGGGTTTTCTGTTTTCTGTTATCTGTAGCTACTATTTCCAGCCCTGAACCAGGCGCTGTACTTCAAGGCTAAAACCAGTGTGTACCACCCCTGAGAGGGCACGGTGGCGTGTAGTCACACTTGAGCCTTTAGGCTTCGAAGTCTGTATCACTCCTGAGAGGGCACAGTGATTTCTATTCAGACTCGCCTCTTGACCCCCCTGTCCGGCGCGGGTCCTAATGAGCTCTTTTCCTTATCTAAACTTCTCTACCCTTCACTGGGTTTGCATTCACACTTCGCTTCGTTATTCGTCTCCTTTCTATTTTTTATTCTTTCTAAACACCCTTCAAATGCTCTCACTCACTTTCCGTATTTTACAAAACACCAAATTATTCCTCCTAAACAGGCAAAACACAGCCCTAACCAAATGGCAATCACAACATTAAACAAGCACTTTTCAAACTTATCCATCACTATTCTCCATACCCTTTCTTTTTTACTTTCTTTTATGACGAATTAACTTAGCGTCTTTAGCATAGCACTGGGCCTCACACACTCCCATTCACTCCCGGGCACACTCGGTTACACACACATAGATAAGGACGCTACGAGTGGTTAGTTAAAACTTATACAGACAAACAACATAAATTGTTAGTTGCACACAAAAACACAGACAAACACCTATAAATGCCTGTCGATCCTGGAGTACACTGCTTGTTCTCTAAAAAAAATATGTTTTAATGTTTTATTTTATTTCTAGGTTATTTCGGAAAGGCCCACACTATCTGTTGGCCTTGGGCTGGAAGGAGTAGACAGCTCGACTCATAAATTAGATAAATAAAAGAAAATTTAGCTCACCTTAATGGTGGATTGGGGCCCCTGAGCTTCGCCGTCTCTCCCCCAGTCCGCCGCCTCAGACACGGGCCGATCCTCCTGGCTGGCTCGCCAAAATGTCGTGTGCGACACTAAAGCCTTTAAATTTTGTATTCCAATCTGACTGAGCTTTTTATAAATCCTAACTAAATCCTAACTAAATGCACAGTAGTAAGTTTCCAGAAAATTAGTAACTTCCCAAAGAGGTGAAGAGATAAAACTCCCAAAGTGTGGAAAATAAACTAAGTCCAAAGCAAGATCCTAAAATTATTCTAAGTCCCAGTAGCCAGATCCCAAAATTATTCTAAGTCCCAACCGCAGGGTCTCAACATACATACCGACATATAATCCTATGTTTTGTTGTTGAATTGCATGTATGTTACTGATGGATGGTCCTTTTAGGACCAAAGGGGGGAAGTGTTGTGTAAAAATTCATAAAGTTTATAAAGTAATTACTGTTGAGATTCCAGGAGACAATGTTACAAAATAATATGGCACCTGCTGTACTACAACAGCACCCAACAGCACCCACTGTGGCAGGTGTGGATAATAGCACTCACGGGGTCATGTGTGTAAGGAGGAGACCCTGTTATGCAACAGAAGTGTAGTAGCACCAAGACCATTAAAACTACAGTGTGTTTTACTGACCTAGATAAGGCAGGTGGGAGGAGTGCAGCTTCTGCTGCAAGCTCCTGACCTAGAGTAACCTGACCTTGGGAAAGTGAAGGTTTGGAGGGGAGCTGCCCCGCCCGGGGAGAAAAGGGCAGAGCAACAAGTGTCTTCACTTTGTTTGGGATTATGATTGGGTAAAAATATAATAAAATAATGGTCAAAAACACCCATAAAGGTCAAGATGATGATCTAACGTCTGCGGAGCTGAATCCCCCCCCCGTGAGCAACAGGTATATAAGGTGATGTTGTGACCAAAAATCCTCAGTCTGTCTTGTCTTCTGTCACTTTTCTGTGGAATAAACGCTTTGTCGACCCTGGATCTTATTGCTCTGGACTTAGTCATTTTTTGAGACCCTGCGGTTGGGACTTAGAATAATTTTGGGATCTGGCTACTGGGACTTAGAAAATTTTTAGGATCTTGCTTTGGACTTAGTTTATTTTCCACACTTTGGGAGTTTTATTTCTTCACCTCTTTGGGAAGTTACTCATTTTCTGGAACCTTACTATTGTGCATTTTAGTTCATTTTTCTTCTTTTTGGGATTTACCATTTAATCTCTGGAATTTACATATTTAGAATTTTATTATCTCAATAAAGGAGAATTTACACCTATTGGATTTATAAAAAGCTCAGTCAGATTGGAATACAAAATTTAAAGGCTTTAGTGTCGGACACGACACCTCCCATGGTCCAAAGACAGGCAGTCAGGTTGATTGGTTCCTTTACATTGCCTGTGGGTGTGAGTGTGTGTGTTAATGGTTAAACAGCCACAAAATACCGAGAAGATTTCTTAATAAAATAGCTTTATTAAAGTCTTCAACATGGCACAAAAGAAACGTGTATTTACATATTTAAATAGGTTAGACATACATTACAATCTGAATCAATAGCAGAGACACAAACAGCCACAATACTGTTCTTTAAATCAACATTCTTAAATCTGTGGAAATTTAAAGGACATTCACATAAAAACAAAAACATGTAAACCGTTTCTTTAGGGCTGAACTATAGCATAATATGAGCAAACGTATAACGTTTCAGTTAATCATCAACACAGTCTCATTGATGTGAGTCCACAGGAAGAGCCAGTTCAGTTGACCTCTTCGATAGTGGGGCCCTCAGCGCCTCCTCGTGCCTGCCCTCTACAACTACCAGTGGGCATTCCTCCCTGATACAACTTGCTGATGACGGGGCTGCACACTGCCTGTCTTTGGACCATGGGAGGAAACCAGAGAACCTGAGAGAATTCATACAAACACAGGGAGAAGATGCAAAACCCAAGGATCGAACCTAGGACCTTTTCCGATGTGAGGCTCCACCATGCCGCCCACGATCATAACAGAAGGGACAATAATAACAATGAAGACAATAGACGACAGCAAAAACAGTATAGTTCATCTGGGTCTTTGATTCTGTGAAGTGATGACTGAGGGGATTAGGCTTCGTCCAAAGCATGCTCTCCTACAACTCAGAACCTTGTGTCTGCGGGCGGACGGAGGTCAGTGGAGCTACAGTAAATGTTTATCAAGTGGGTGTGTGGGATCCTGTTCTATTGGTATTGCAATGTGTTTAATTGCATAATTAAAGCCCATTATTATTTCCTGTTTCCAAAGTATTGAGGCATTAATCATTTGTTACAGTATAGTGACTGGCAGTATTTGTGCTGCTGTGTTGCTGTTTATTGTAATCACATGATTACAGTGAATGCTCCTCTGTTCATTCCAGTCACCTCGTTTTATATGGAGGAGGACAAAGCATTTGGCAGAAGTGAATCTACTGTATCACTTTGCATAATATGTATCCCTATACATTATATTAATTCTGTATATGCCCAAGCTATGCCCAACAGTAATAATACTAAACTCATGTTTGTTGTCAAGTGATTAATAATCTATCTACAATCATAACAGTAGTGTTCTTAGTTTAGAGTCACACAGTTATAAATCCAATCAAGTAACAGGTCGGTCCTGCTGATCCATTGCTTCCAGTATAGAGTCATCCTAAACAACTACACAACATTCAGATGATAAACTTGAAAACATATATTTAAGAGGTTTTTAGCGTAGGTGTGCTAAGTTTAGGACATTTTACGCGAGACGTCTCTGGGTCACATTCTTTCATTATTGAAATAATAGAGCTGTAGTTTTCAGTCGTAACACATGTGCCCAGTGTTCCAAACTGGTTCCCAGTGTGGCTTGCCATTATGAAGAAACTGATTTATAGTTATACGTATTACAGCCTTATTAAACTGGGCAGGATGAGTCCATTTAATGTGGTGGGTACTAGCTCAAAATACTAGATAGTGTAATAACAGGTCATGAGGATCATCTGAATGCATGTAAAAGTCGAGTTTAGAGTGAACACAACACTATGAACCAATGACCACAAAAAGGATGATGTGTTTAACTGCTGATTACAATGAAATGTAGAAGTTTCTGTGTTCTAGAAGTTTCTGTTGCAGGGTAGAGGACTGACTAATACTCCATCCAGCATGAGGATGCGCACCCTGCTCTGATTGGTCACTTCAGCTAAAATAAAAAGGATAGAGTGTGCGTGTTACACAGGTCTTAAACATATTTTCTTTCAAAATAAGATAGAAACATAAGCTTTCCAAAATATATTTAAAGCCAAATGCAGGTTTCACTTTTATTTCGAAAGTCTTAAACGGAACTTCTTCTCCTCTCGGGCTTTGACTTGACTAGGTAACTCTTCTGAAACGTCTAGAAACAGCTAGAATGCGATGCCTGGAGTATAAAGCAGCTGGTGGAAGGACAGAGAAAGAAAGAAAAGAAAGAAAGACAGCACCAGCACCAGCAGCGGCACGGGCACCGAACCGAACCGAAACGAACCGAACCGAACCGAACTGAACTGAACTGATGTGAACTGTGAGTACAAAGCGCTCGAGTTGTGATTCTACTTTAGCAGTAACAGCAGAGTTGAAGCTTCTTTGTTGTGATTTGGGGGAGTTTTGTATTTGCTGAAAACGTGTTTTGTTCATCGCAGAAATCCTCCTTGACGCAATGATGTTTCATATGAAGATAACCTTTCAAACGCTTCAGTCACAGAAGTTCGCAACAGGCCTGACGCACACAGCTTTCGGGGTTAATATTGATTTTTTCTGACTTAGCTAAAGCAATGATGGGAACGTTTTATTCGACATCGCTGTAAACGTGTGGCGTAATTTAGGAAGTGGACGGAAGAAGGAAGTTTTTTGAGCCGCTGTTTTCAATTAACTGATGAGATGTAACACACATTATATGCAATGACACGTGTTCATCTAGCGAGGTGATCGACTGAGCATCTGCAGCGTAGTGACATAAATTATTTAATACTGACTTATGAAAACTAAAAAATGTATTAGAGTGTGCAGGTTTGACAAACAAACAACAACTTTGCCAGTTTGCAGAAAAATACAAATGAATAAGATAAATTGATACGATGACATAATAGGCTAGCTCATTGGATTATACTGGGTAATCAATCTTCATGTTCCATAAAGAGATTTTATAAATATAAAAAGCCTGTAAATATTTTATACATATTTTCTTTATGAAGGCAACTAGGACACAGAGCTTTTACCTGGCCTGATCCGATGTCACTCAGCCTCTCAGCTTTTGTGTTTTTAATTTGAGATGCACAAAGATGAACAAAGAACTGGTTAAAGTCTGAACAGAGCATCAGGTTCACATGTGTAGCCCTTACAGGTTATCTTTCTAGTTTATCATGTTGGTTGTATGTTACGTTGCCAACAGCTGAAGGTATGGTGAATCTGTTTACAAAGCTGAAAAAGCTCCCCAGACTCAGTAAACGGGCTGTCGGTATCACTGCTGCTAACTGTTCCTCCCTCTAGCAGGTGCTTCCCACAAGATGTGAGGTGAACTCACATAAAGTAAGGACTCCAGAAAGTAGAAAGTAGTAGTAGCAGCAGTAGCAGCAGCAGTAGTAGTAGTAGTAGAGAAAAGACGGAGTCAGACCATATCAAATTCCTTGCTTGTCCTGTGCAAACTTGGCTTAGGCTGATGCTAATTAAGAAAAATCTATTTTAAAACTAAACCACTAAAACAATCTCTTAATTTTATTTCACTTTTGTTTTTCTACTGACATTATTCTCCTGCTCGTACATTTTCGAGAGCAGCGTTTTAATAAATACCAAGGTTAAACAGTGACATCTAGTGGTCGTAACCAAATTAGAGGCCGCAGTCAAACGTTTTACGGTGAAAAGGGCATTCCAGCTGTTCAGTACAAAAGATCCAGTAAAAATGTATGTCAGTCTAGAATAAAAGTTTTCTGTTTTAATTTTTTCACTCGACTTTTTCAAAAATTAAGTCTGGTCAGTAGCTTTTAATTTAGTTTGGTCAGTTGACATTTATATTGTGGTGTAAAATAAGGTGCTTAGCTTTGTCCATCTTAGCCAAGTGTCCTATAAACAGTTTAGCTGTGGAAGGGAAACAAGTACATTTTTTCATTTGCATGGTTGTATTTTTAGTATTTACAGGGTTAGCAGTCATGTGCTGCTCTTTAAGCTAAATCAAAGGAATTTTTAAAATATGCCAAATGTAGTAAATGTGTGGTTTATAGGTGGAGCTTTGCTATGAATTCAGAATATTCATATTATAAGGGTTATACTCTAGGCACATTGAGTCTTTCCATTATAAAGACCTAATGCAGATATAGATTTGGTACCTGAAGCAGTAAAATGTACACGTGAAAAATAATGTAAACCTGAAATAGTTTGATAAATATACCTTAAGATGCAATGAAAAATGCTAAGCTATATTTCTTCTACAGAAATAATAATAATAATAATTATTATTATCAGGTCCAACAAGGCATCACAAAAAAATCCAACCATTTAGTTTGCAAAGAATCAAGTATAGTTAAACAGTATAAAGCAACTCTGAGTAATTACAATAATTCACTTATTATAGTCTGCTGCTGGACTGCTACAATGTAAATAATGTCATGAGTGAAAATACAGCCTACCATTACAAAACTGTTTTTGTATTGTGTGGTGAATTTACAAAGTATCTAAAGCAGTTACATATCAGAAGTGGAGTAAAAGAGAAATAGTTTCCTCTAATTTATAGCTGACCTGCAGAACCTAATCTAAAAGGCAAATGCTCCAGTAAAGTATCAAAGTCAGGCACTGAGGTACAGTATATGAGAAAATTACTTCCCATCTCTCAGGACTAGACACTTGCAGTATAAGTACACACATTGGCTACATGTAGTTCTATAAAGATGAAGCTGCAGACAGGCAGTAAGACTTCCAACCATCAAATATTTCTTTATTTTTTTTAATCTGCTTATGTTTGTTTTCTTTTAATCATTTGATGAGATCTGCAGGTGGCCTTTGAAATTCTATTCACTTATGATGAGAAGAGCAGACATTTGAACTAAGTAGTTACCAAACTGCCATTTGACAATATGAAATTGATTGATGGGTGAATTCAACTTGACACATTTGGGAAAACATGACTCTTTAACATAATTAGATTTTACAATCTGGCTATTTAGAAGCAATATTCATCCTACTAATAATTTTGATTACAACAGAAGTTAAGTAAAAACAAAATTTGAAACAAAATGACGTGATATAACTTTAAAGTTAAAAATCAGTAACACAATATACACATATCTGACATAACACATAAGTTTATAAGTTCTCATTTTGTATTAACAATGACTAAAAATATAAGTGTTCATGTCTTTGTCTTCCTCATTACTTTGGAAATTTAATTTTATAAATTAAGTAATTGTGTTTTTTAAAGTAGCCTGACCTTTTATTTGAAAGGTTCCAGCTTCAGACCACAGGCCAGTTAGTCTTAATTTACTTCTGGTGTCCATGCTCATCACTTAAATATTTTGAATTTAGAATAAATTGATTCTCTGGTACTGTTTTGTTATAATGTCTAAAACTGTTGCTGCTGATATGCTGTCACCATATGTTGTAAAGCTATGAACAGTGACTTGATGATGATGATAATGATTTTTAACAGCTAAATAAAAGGTTTTAGGACGTTTTCGGTTCACTGTTGTTTACCTGTTTAAGACGTTCTAACACGGCCAACCTCTACTATAACGACCTGCCTGATCTAAAGAAAGCATTTAACTCTAATGCAAGACCTGAGTGACAAATAGCAGTAAATCCAGATACTACAGAAAAACAGTAATTCCACCACTAACTGAATAATGATCCCAGTTGTCTTATATTCAGGAAGGAGTTCTATTCCTAGTTTAGTTGTTGGACTGAGATAATTTGCTGAGAGGAATTCACACAGAGGCAGTAATACAGTTTTAATAAATGTATCTGAACTTACTCTAAATCTTGGGTCAAAATGATTTTTGAACGCAGAGATACAGAAGCGCGCGTGTGCGTGTGTGTGTCCATCAGTTCCCTTTCTTTACTGAACCTGAGAAGTGAGAGTAAAAAGGACAGAAAACACGCACAAGAAGAAAAACGATAGACACATCTGGGAACATATATGTTTATTACTTTTAATCATTATCGACAGCTATAAGAATTAAGTCACAGTAACATGATTTAATCAGAATCAAATTAAAGACTGACTAGTGATTGTTTATTCTTCATGCATATGAATGTGTGTATGTTTGAGAATACAAGTCCATGAAGGATATCTGTCACTTCTCTAGTTCCTCATCTTCATCTCCATCCAGTGAATCCAGTCAGACAAAGGAAATAGGTCACTTCTTCACTCCGCTGTTTAACAGCTGCATCCATAACATCTGTTTCATCACCGCTGTGAGGACCAAACTACCCTTCTCCTCTTTACACAAACCTCTCTCGTATGTCTGTTTGCTCTTAGATAGCACAAACTAACTTAACAGCTTTTCAGCTGAAAAACTAACAAGGTCCCTAAAATGTACAGTAAAAATATAATGTTGACCACGCTCACTAAACCTAATGAAAAGGAAGATGACCCAAAAGCAACCCTCATAATAATGTAATCAGGAGGCACATGCATAGAAACAACTACAAACAGATAAATAGGTAAGTTAGTGATTAAGCAAAACTAACAAGAACCCAACCTGGAAACGTGGGAGCAGAACATGAACACACCGAGCAGAGAGCTATTCAGTCAGAACGAACAAAACAAACAAACTAGGCACACAAATGACACAAGAACAATGCACTGAAATGAAACGGTGATCTCTGATCACCTAAAATACACAAACTAAACACACTATGTTTACCAAACCCAGACAGGAGATGACACCAAACTAACAGACTCCAGGCGAGACAAAAGATGACAGTGGACATAACATGTTGCTCATCATGTGATGGAGATCAACAACACTCGGCCGTTTCCCTGTGAGCCTCCTTGATCTCCAGTGTTTCTGCTCCTGACCCTCGTGATGAGTCATCTGCTTTCAGATGGTATATGGCTCCAGTGCTTGGCCTTCGAGCTGCAGCTTCAACCTGTGGGCGGATATCTGAGAGGCAGAGAGACACAAACCATCCTACAGAGCCATAGTTAGAACACTGAGGAGGATTAGCAACTGTGGGCTTATTTGTTGCACACAGGTAAAGCACATTGACAGCCACACCCTCCTCTCATACCGACATGATCTGTGGAAGGTTATAAGAGCTGGAGGTCAGCAGATAGAGAGTAAAATCAGCTTCTGCTACTTCGTGTGCCACAGTCAGGGACTTCAGCTGTGCAGAGCAATGTTGCATTCCTAAATAAGCACCACCCTCATGTTATCACTCTTGTCTTGCAAGACTAAAAATCCTGCTTTGGGGGCATCTCTCTCTTTGCAGCAGGAGCCATCTTCAACAAGGACTGCACCTTGTAGGCGAACAAGCATGTAGCAAGTCACATCCAGACACTTCACTAGTCTTTTACAGTCACAGAGGCACGTGCTGTCAGCACACACTTACCTCTCTCTGTTTCTTGCCACAAACTACTGAATTTAACAATCTCAGTGGGAGAGTCCTCTATCATTGACGCCTTCTCAAACTGTACAATAAATGTTTTTCAGCCAAATGATGATTACAGGTAGAAAGTCATAGTTCAACCCATGTTAAGCTACTAGCTGTTCATGTGTTTCAACACCGGCCTTTTGAGCCATGTGAACAGACATGGTCTTGTTTCCATGGAGCTTACTACAGTAATGTTTTCTCATAGACATTGAGAGTCAAAGCCAGAAAGTAGCAAGTATTAGTATTAGTATTAGTAGTAGTAGTAGTAGTAGTAGTAGAGAAAAGATGGAGTCAGACCATATCAAATTCCTTGCTTGTCCTGTGCAAACTTGGCTTAAGCTGATGCTCATTCTAATTAAGGAAAGTCTTTGTTAAAACTAAACTACTAAAACAATCTTTTAATTTTGTTTTACTTTTGTTTTTCCACTGACATTATTCTCCTGCTTGTACATTTCGAGAGCAGCATTTTAATCAATACCAAGGTTAAACAGTGACATCTAGTAGTCGTAACCAAATTAGAGGCCGCAGTCAAACGTTTTACGGGGAAAAGGGCTTTTCAGCTGTTCAGTAGAAAAGATCCAGTAAAAATGTATGTCAGTCCAGAATAAAAGTTTTCTGTTTTGATTTTTGATCAAGTCGAGTGAAAAAATTATTTAAGTCTGGTCAGTAGCTTTTAGTTTTAGTTTAGTCAGTTGACATTTATATTGTGGTGTAAAATAAGGTGCTTAGCTTTGTCCATCTTAGCCAAGTGTCCTATAAACAGTTTAGCTGTGGAAGGGAAACAAGTACATTTTTTCATTTGCATGGTTGTATTTTTAGTATTTGCAGTAGTCGTGTGCTGCTTTTTAAGCTAAATCAAAGGAAATTTTAAAATATGTCAAATGTAGTAAATGTGTGGTTTATAGGTGGAGCTTTGCTATGAACTCAGAATATTCATATTCTAAGGATTAGAATACATAAAGACGTAGGTTCATATAATATGAACTGGGATTAAACTCTAGGCACATTGAGTCTTTCTATTATAAAGAGCTAATGGAGATATAGATTTAGTACCTGCAGCAGTAAAATGTACTTGTGAAAAAAAATGTAAACCTGAAATAGTTTGATAAATATAGCTTAAGATGCAATGAAAAATGCTAGGCTATATTTCTTCTACAGAAATAATAATAATTATTATGATAATGGTATTTTAGTTCACACTGGACAGCTATGAATTATGGATTTAAAACACTCACATTACTTAAGTAAGCCTTTGCTCTGTCACCTTCCTGTTACAGACTAAGGGCTCAGGTCCAACAAGTCATCACAAAAAATCCATCCATTTAGTTTGCAAAGAATCAAGTACAGTTAAAGAATATAAAGCAACTCTGAGTAATTGCAATAATTCACTTATTATAGTCTGCTGCTGGACTGCTACAATGTAAATAATGTCATGAGTGAAAATACAGCCTACCATTACAAAACTGTTTTTGTATTGTGTGGTGAATTTACAAAGTATCTAAAGCAGTTACATATCAGAAGTGGAGTAAAAGAGAAATAGTTTCCTCTAATTTATAGCTGACCTGCAGAACCTAATCTAAAAGGCAAATGCTCCAGTAAAGTATCAAAGTCAGGCACTGAGGTACAGTATATGAGAAAATTACTTCCCATCTCTCAGGACTAGACACTTGCAGTATAAGTACACACATTGGCTACATGTAGTTCTATAAAGATGAAGCTGCAGACAGGCAGTAAGACTTCCAACCATCAAATATTTCTTTATTTTTTTTAATCTGCTTATGTTTGTTTTTTTTTAAACATTTGATGAGATCTGCAGGTGGGCTTTGAAATTCTATTCACTTATGATGAGAAGAGCAGACATTTGAACTAAGTAGTTACCAAACTGCCATTTGACAATATGAAATTGATTGATGGGTGAATTCAACTTGACACATTTGGGAAACATGACTCTTTAACATAATTAGATTTTACAATCTGGCTATTTAGAAGCAATATTCATCCTACTAATAATTTTGATTACAACAGAAGTTAAGTAAAAACAAAATTTGAAACAAAATGACGTGATATAACTTTAAAGTTAAAAATCAGTAACACAATATACACATATCTGACATAACACAAGTTTATAAGTTCCCCTTTTGTATTAAACAATGCCTAAAAATATCAGTGTTCATGTCTTTGTTTTCCTCATTACTTTGGAAATTTAATTTTATAAATTAAGTAATTGTGTTTTTAAGTAGCCTGACCTTTCTTAATTTACTTCCTGTATTTATGCTCATTTAAATATTTTTATTTAGAATAAATTGATTCTCTGGTACTGTTTTGTTATAATGTCTAAAACTGTTGCTGCTGATATGCTGTCACCATATGTTGTAAAGCTATGAACAGTGACTTGATGATGATGATAATGATTTTTAACAGCTAAATAAAAGGTTTTAGGACGTTTTCGGTTCACTGTTGTTTACCTGTTTAAGACGTTCTAACACGGCCAACCTCTACTATAACGACCTGCCTGATCTAAAGACAGCATTTAACTCTAATGCAAGACCTGAGTGACAAATAGCAGTAATTCCAGATACTACAGAAACAGAGTAATTCCACCACTAACTGAATAATGATCCCAGTTGTCTTATATTCAGGAAGGAGTTCTATTCCTAGTTTAGTTGTTGGACTGAGATAATTTGCTGAGAGGAATTCACACAGAGGCAGTAATACAGTTCAAATAAATGTATCTGAATTTACTCTAAATCTTGGGTCAAAATGATTTTTGAACGCAGAGATACAGAAGCGTGTGCGTGTGCGTGTGCGTGTGTGTGTGTGTGTGTGTGTGACCATCAGTTCCCTTTCCTTAATGAACCTGAGAAGTGAGAGTAAAAAGGACAGATAACACGCACAAGAAAAGCGATACACACATCAATGATTACTTTAATCATTAACGACAGCTATAAGAATTAAGTCACAGTAACATGATTTAATCAGAATCAAATTAAAGACTGATTAGTGATTGTTTATTCTTCATGCATATGAATGTGTGTATGTTTGAGAATACAAGTCCATGAAGGATATCTGTCACTTCTCTAGTTCCTCATCTTCATCTCCATCCAGTGAATCCAGTCAGACAGATGAAATTGGTTACTTCTTCACTCCTCTGTTTAACAGCTGCATCCATAACATCTGTTTCATCACCGCTCTGAGGACCAAACTACCCTTCTCCTCTTTACACAAACCTCTCTCGTATGTCTGTTTGCCCTTAGATAGCACAAACTAACTAAACAGCTTTTCAGCTGAAAAACTAACAAGGTCCCTAAAATGTACAGTAAAAAAAATAATGTTGACCAGGCTCACTAAACCTGCTCCTGACCCTTGTGATGAGTCCTCTGCTTTCACACACAAACCATCCTACAGAGCCATAGAACACTGGGGATGATTAGCAACTGTGGGCTTATTTGCTGCACACAGGTGAAGCACGTTGACAGCCACACCCTCCTCTCATACTGACATGATCTGTGGAAGGTTATAAGAGCTGGAGGTCAGCAGATAGAGAGTAAAATCGGCTTCTGCTACTTCGTGTGCCACAGTCAGGGCCTTCAGCTGTGCAGAGAAACGTTGCATTCCTGAGTAAGCACCACCCTTATGTTATCACACTTGTTTTGCAAGACTAAAAATCCTGCTTTGGGGGCATCTCTCTCTTTGCAGCAGGAGCCATCTTCAACAAGGACTGCACCTTGTAGACGAACAAGCATGTAGCAAGTCACATCCAGACACTTCACTAGTCTTTTACAGTCACAGAGGCGCGTGCTGTCAGCACACACTTACCTCTCTCTGTTTCTTGCCACAAACTACTGAATTTAACAATCTCAGTGGGAGAGTCCTCTATCATTGACGCCTTCTCAAACTGTACAATAAATGTTTTTCACCCAAATGATGATTACAGGTAGAAAGTCATAGTTCAACCCATGTTAAGCTACCAGCTTATGTGATGTGTTTCAACACCGGCCTTTTGAGCCATGTGAACAGACCTGGTCTTGTTTCCATGGAGCTTACTACAGTAATGTTTTCTCATAGACATTGAGAATCAAAGCCAGAGCTGCACCACTGTTTTGATGGTTTCAAACACCATGTGACCCTTTGGGCTCCACATGAGCTTCCTCTGGGGTTTGCATCCCCTTCAGACCTTACCTTATCCCTTCAGGGTTGCACAACAGTGGAGTAACTAAATAACTCTGCATAAAAGGTTAATTTGACATAAGCAGTTACAAAGAATTGGATTCAACTGAAGAAATGCTTTGGTGCAATTTTTATTGAATCCATGACGATCATTTTTTCAAACTGTGGCTGAAAACTGAAATACTGTAAATGTTACAGAAAATGCATGTAAACCAACATACAGCCAAACCTATTAGGATAAGACACTATTAATACTCAGTTTCTGCTTTAGACCTCCTGCATCCATGCTGGTAAAGAACAACAGACCTGGCACCTGTTTAAAAATCTGAAGACTAATGCTGATTGAAGATTTGTATGAAGGAGAGTCTTCTATAAGCAAATGCAAAAATGTGTCAGGTGCCATCACTCACCAACCACAAGTCAATCGCTTTTAACCACTATTAACCACTATCACCAGAAAGAAAAAATTCAACAGCAAAACAGAGGGTGAATGCAGAACTTTGCCTTGAAAATTAAACCCTAACAGCAGTCACCAACCTATAATTACTTTCATCATTGACAGAATTATTGCTGCAAATGTTTTTTTTTTTCTTCAGCAGACAACAATGACCATCCTGCCTGTGCTTCTATTGATTCTGTCTCTCTCTCCCCTGGTTCTGATGACGGTTTCTTTCTAGTTAGAGAGGGAGGGTTTCCTCTCCACTGTTGCTGTCAAAATTATAATCAAATTAAGCTCTTTCTGAGCTGGTAATGTCCAGTGTTTTCAGGCTGGATCCTCGTTGGATAGCAAAATCTCAGCTCTCCATCATGAGCTCAGTCGCCCTGCTCCGAGGACCCTTGTAACCCCAGATTTTCCTTTGGCCTTCAGTGAGGACTCTGACACCTCCTCCACCTGCTCATGTCTCACCACAACCTCGTTCCTCATTCGTCTCAGCCCCTGCAAAGATTTCCCTGCTCTGTTGTGCAGTAACTTAGATGGCAGGAATTTACACCTGAAATTAAACTTTAGGCAGGTCTAATAACTAATCTCATCCCTAGTATCTAATTCCTTTGATCTTACCTGACTTACTAATTTTTAACAGTGTTATTCTCAGAAGACGTCCAATTAGAGTTTTAATTTTGTGTTAACTTTTTTCAAATTCTCCCTTAACACTGTTTATTTATATATTTGTTTTTCTCTATTTTTTTCACACTTCTTCAGGTTTCATGTTCCCTTAGACCTCTGCACTCCACTATGTGATGTGATTATGATTGGATATGTTTGACCTGAAAAATAATGATCTACAGTAATGAATTAGATGACAACCAAAGAGGTAAAACAGTGGAGTGTTTGATTATTGTTTATTTTAAGCAGCTTCAAGTCTTTTAACTTTAATTGTCTCAGTTGCATTTTTGTAAATTCTCATACTTTTCCTACTGCTAAACTTCAAATACAGTTATTAAGTTCCACAACTTCAGATGCTCTAACTTCCTGATTAAACCTTTCTGCAGCCTCTTATTGGTGATAATTTTGGAAAAAAGAGGCAAGATTCATCCAAATACAGTCACCTTTAGATCCATCCATTGTCTAAGCCGCTTGTTCCCTAATGCGGGGTCACGGGCGTGCTGGAGCCTAACCCAGCTGGCTATGGGCGAGAGGCAGGGTACACCCTGGACGGGTCGCCAGTCCATCGCAGGGCAACAGAGAGACATACAACCATTCACACACACACACTCAAATGTACGGGAGAGAGTCCAATCAACCTAATGCACGTCTTTGGGAGGAAGCCGGAGAACCCGGAGAGAACCCACGCAAGCACGGGGAGAACGTGCAAACTCCACACAGAAAGGCCTGCCTCCGGAAACGAACCTAGAACCTTCTTGCTGTGAGGCAACGGTGCTACCCACCGCACTGCCGTGCCACCCCACCTTTCGATCAATTCTCTTAAAACTAGTGGAAGACACGCACGCAACCACAATCAATAATCAATTAAACACAATCCAATGGAACACATCTTAAACACCCAAACACAATGGTCTGTTTTTATACAAACAAGCTGCAGTTTGGGATCAGAGCCTCTGCTCCGTCCTCCCAATGATGTCAGAAAAAGATTTAAAAAAGATCCAGCACTCTCTCTTATTAGTGGTGTTCGCAGCTGAGGATTTTCAGCAGTATGCAGTTAGATATTTAAATGCACTGTATGGCTTTTTGGCAAATTAGAGCTTTGTTTGTAATTTACAGATATGATCAGATACAAATCAGTTGACCACTACATCATAATGTTGTGGGTTAGGGTTGTCCAGAGCCGCTGATGTCGCTCTTCCTGTGGCACCATGAAAAACAAGGCTACTGCTGGTTCCATAGTTGCCCAGTGCAGCATTCAGGCTGTTCCTCCAACCTTCTTCAGGGACAAAAACAAGTACAGAATTTTAAAAGTACAAGATATGATCTTTAGTTATTAAAAGCATCAAAATTACAGAGCTTGTACACAAGCTGGTAAATGTAAGTTTTGAACTAAGTTTGGCTAAGCCAAGTTTTGAACTAAGAGGTGGTTAGTCCATAGTAATACATTGTCACATATGACCTGTACAGTGGTTAGAAAAATTAATGGAGGAATAAATTACACATTTATGGATGAAGTTATTTCATATGTTTCCTGCTGTTAAAATTAAATAGATCATCACAGAGTCCGTTAAATATAAAGCGTTCAAAGAGCTAATTTAAAAGGTCAGGACCAGTTTGTGACCTCTGCATTCTCCTTCCGTCCTGGTTCTTAAGCCTTTGGTGAAAACTCTGTAGACGTTCCAAAGGCATGACTTTAGTTTTAATTAAGCTTCTGATAAATACAATGCTGATAAGTAACAGTTCTACTGTGTCAGCTTTAATCAAGGCAATATAAATAAAAAACATTGTTGACATCTCTGTTCTGACTTGTTTCCAGCCACCAAAGACTTGATCAGCAGGAAAATACTTACAAATCAGCTGTTAATGACAGACACGTAGGTCATGGAATGGAGGGAGAAAACCAACAGCAGGACTGGATGGATGGACGTTCAGATCAACTGTTAAAGTATGACAGTGTCCTTGTTAAGGCAGATACAAGGTGTAGCTGAGACTGTATTTCATAAACCACAGAACAAATCAGAGAAAACACACTGTGACTGTGAAGCACAAAGCATCACTTTTTTAGAAATGTAGCAGAATTATGCAAAGTACTACAGTTAACATTAAATTATGTTCATAAACAGTCAAGCTATATTTTACAACCTTGTTTCTTTTATGTATTGTACCTGACCCTTTGTATATTACTGTGGGTTTGAAGCGTTAAATGCTAAAAATGAGTCAAATAAGAGAATAGTCCTGAAGTCAAACCAAACTTCATTTTATTTACTGTACCTGAGAAACAATGTGTGAGGCAGACATGCTCACACTATATGATAACCTGCTTATGTGAAAATGTTAGGAGCTAAACAAAGCAAGGAAAATAAACATTAAAATTATTAGACAATTAAAAAGGTGTGGATGGGAGAAGGGTGTTAAATTAAACGAGCCAAGATAATAGAAGAAAAGTTAGGCAGCTATTTGTCTGCTAATGAAATTGCAAATAAAGGTCATAAATTGTCATCCCCGGTAGATGGGGGTGGGGTGGTGGAGTGGCCCTTAAGGTCCGGGATCAAAAGATGAACATACAAAACAAATCAAATAACAAATAAAAACATTTGGAGGAGCAGAAACGACGACAACTGTTTGGTTGTGACTCCTGATTATTAAAAGGGTGCGTTCACGAGACCGACACTTAGGTCTCATAAAAACAGAAAAACAGAAAAGCAAACAGTATACATCCCCACTATATAAAGTATACAAAGCATTGACAGTATCAGACCCTCGGTTCATGTGTCTGTGTATAAGTAAACAGCTGAGGTAGAGAACTCTGAAATGATCGTGAGTGAGTTGCTCCTAGAAAAGGCTTTTTATCTTTTGAACATACTTGGTCATTTGAGTTCCAGTTTGTCTACCTAATAATAGACACACACTGTTTGCTTAATGACCTGAATGAATTCACCATTTGAAGTTGGGTCAGTGCTTGACCACAACTGCTTCTTCACCAAACAAGGACACATCTTCTGGTTCTTTTTCACTGCACTCAGAGAACTCTTCTTGAACTTTTCCTCACTTTTGGCAGCAGCGTCTAGTCGACTCATGTCATGTGTTGTGACGCCATGACTCGGGCTCTGACAGCGCCGGCTTTGGGCGTCCTCTGAACAGGCGAAGGGCTCCTCTGCAGATCAGTGTGAACCAGTAGAGCTGGAGAGGCCAGAGCAGAGCAGCTCCCAGGTTACACTGCCACGGAGCCACAAGAGGCACTGCGTACACCGGGATGGACGCGTAGCTGTGGCAGACATAGGCAGAGAGCTCAGTCCAAACATAAAAGGAGGTCTGAAGGGATCACAGATGGACAGACAGGGATGTTACCTGCTGTAGGCGTAGTACAGGTAGGGGAAGAGCAGCACTCGACAGCTGAAGAACGTGAGCAGCATGAGGACTCCGTTCACCTTGTGCAGGACCGTGTTCTGCTTCTTATACTGGTGAGATGAAGCGTCAGAGTCAGTCATTGATGAAAGGATGAATTTATCATAGTCAGGACGAACAGCGGAGTCGGTGACGTCTGCCTCCTGCATTTAGCTTAGCTCTGCATGCTCCAGCTGCTTAAACAGGACTTGTCCACCGTCATCACGCTTACCTGTATCAGGACCTTCCCCAAAGAGACGGACGGGGTGCTCAGCTCAGCTAGAAACAAAATGCCCTGGAAGTAGTCGCCTTTGCCCTGCCTCCAGAGCTGTCACACGGAAGGAGCAAATCAAATGAGAAATGTTGGAGGAAAAAAAATGATATGTTCTTTATTCATTTTTCCATTATTTCCTCGAATGGTGAAATAGGTCAATAAACCGCTTATAACTGACAATAAAGATATAAAAATATATGTTATATTGTGTATTTGTAGTTTGTAGAAATACATATCACATCTGTATTTTTCTGCATTAATAACTGTACTTATTATGTACTAAAGATCAAGGATACAACCAGTATATGTCAGAGGCTCCACACAGGTAAACTCAAACATTTTAAACCTAGATGATAATGTGAAGGCATTCGCATGCTTGCCATATTTACCAATGAGGCCGGGCAGCAGAAGGCCACCATGAAGACGTGATGTAGCACCATGAACAGCTCCTGACGCAGGTAACCCCCCACGGCCACTCCCAGGGACCTGGCACCGCCCTTCTCCTCCTCGTGACCTTTGACCTGCTGCTTGTGCCAGTAACACAGGAACATGGCGTAGATGTCGTAGGCAAAGTAAGGTGTGGCAAAGAGGATGTAGCTGTCGGTCAGCCAGTGTCTGAGGAGGAAACCAGGCAATGAGTGGCAGGTTTTCACCAGACACCTTAGACCCGCTAATTAATGGAGGAGTGATGAATCTGGAAATAATGCGCTAAAGAGAGAGCATGTGGCTTATAAGAGCATGAAATAGCACAAACAAATGCTCCCAGTGTTGCACATTCGCTGTGTCTGGGTGTGATTTGATAAACAAATGCGCCTCAGTGCTCGGACAAACTTCCTCTCCGCTTTGACTGGGAAATGAAGGAGCTGGTTGAGGAAATCAGGGATTTGCTGAACCCACAATCACCCATCTGTCACCTGCCTCATCATTTCACCTCCCATCATCCTCCATGCGGAGGATTAGTGCTCTGCGTCTGAAATAGCTGCACTGCTGCTCGGCTCAGCAGACGAATTAGGCTCAGATTGTTAATTAGATTGTAGACTAAGGTTTTGTTACAAGAACCAGGCCACAGTGTGTTTATGTAAACAGAGGCAAATCAAAATGTATTAACATGATGCTGAATGAAATGACTGACAGGGAATACTCCAATAACATTTGCTTGATGCATTGCATTGCTAATTGTTTTTAATTATTAATTATCAATTATTATTATCATCTGGCGACTATGAACACAGGTTGCATAGCTAAAAAACTTTATGTACTGGACAAGAATAAAAGCTTCATATATATTTGTCTGTAGACAACATTTCTGACTGTCCTATGTTTACTGTTATATTATAACACGTTTATCTGGAAGGAGGATATTTTTATACTGGAGTATTGCTGCTTTTACACTTGTTGCTTACCTGTCCTCTATGACGTCCCGGCAAGACGTGATGATGATGCACCCGGCTGATGAGGCCATTATGGCTTGAATGGACGACACCAATCTGAGACAAGTGAAACAGTTACATCTGTCTGAAACATCATGTGTCAAATATGTGCTGAGCAGTTTGTAACAGAACCTAAATAGAGCGTAAGGAAACTTTTTTCACCTCTGTAAATCTGTTTCAGTACCAAATGCTGATTTTTAACATAATCAGGAGCCGCTGCTCAAACGCTTAATACCAGCGTCCTCTCAGCTATTCAAGTGTTCTGGTGCTATTTCTTACCTTGTGGACACAATGGCAGCATCCCCCTCGCTCCATCCCATCATGCGCTTCAGCATCTGTTTGGACAGCAGAAACAGTCCAGGGAAGACGAGGGAGCCGGCAGCCACGAGGTACAGCATGGCCCATGGGTTCGCTCGTGTGTGTGAATGAGTGGAGCAGAGATATTTGTGTGTGTGTGTTCTACCCTGCGTGCCTCGTCTGTTAAACAAGGGCAGGTTGTAGGAGCTCAGCATAGGGGATCAGCAGGGTGGAGTCAAAGCAGGAACTGGACATGGGCTTAACACGTTTTCATTCTCTAAGCAACTGAAATGTAACTTCTAGTTTAAGTAACACTGTGAGTTTCCCCTTGTGAATAAAGTCTCTTTCTTCTGTCTTCACGTGCTAATATACAAGCTTCTTTCCCACAGCTGTTGAAATGCTGAAATCTCAGCAGTTACTATATACATTGTTTATCCTGAACTTTCTGCTTATTGTACTTCTGGTTGGATGCTGAACTGCATTTTGTTCTTAAGTATTTATTTACATGTATAATGACAATAAATATGAATCTAAATGCTTTAATAGAACCTCTTCATGGTAAAATTACTAAGCTGTGGCTTTAAGCGAAAGTGAAAGAAAATTAGGACAAATGGAAACGGTTTGTAGAATCTGGATTACACAATTTCATATTAAATATAAAATTAAACTCATTAAAACCAAGTTCAAATGTGACTTAATACTGCAATAAATGAAAACAATAACAATGTGCATTAATGTTTTCTGTGTCTGTTGTAAATCCTGGTGAGAAAAGTACTGACTGCTCAACAAAGAAGAGGAATATTATCCAGTGTCCATTTATTTATCATTCACTACTTCAGGTCTAAACATTTTTTTAAGAAATTCAAGTATTTGTTGAAAACACAAGTCAAAAAAAACCCAAACTTTTTGCTAAAACAAAGACAAAAACATGTTCAAAACATCAGTTTCATATATATATTTATATATATGTATATATAATAAACATCAAGTTTTTTTTTCATAGAAGAAAACAAGTCTAATCTCTACAGATGACCAGCCTTGAGAGACTTGAGACACACTCGTCAGCTGATCTCAGAACAGAGTGCAGGGGAGGAAAGAGACCAAACACAGGTCATCTAGTTCAAAAACTGTTCCTAACCTGGAAGGAGCTCTACTAACACAACAGCAATAAAAAAAGAAAATCAAATTGAAACAAAGAATTTTAATGTAAATAACGAAACGAAAGGTTTTGATTAACTGTTCAATAGATGTCAAGATGTGCCTCGAAGTAACACCATCAAACACACTAATCACTTTATTAAAACTAAGTGTGTCACTCAAAATGGCCACGTCTCAGTGCTGATAATGTACAGAACAATTATCAAAACCTTTGCATCTCTGACTCTAAAAGGTCTAATTAGATCACAACAAAAACAAAGCAATAAAACAAAGTCACTTCCTAAGATTAATTAAATAAAAATTACCACAAAATGTACGTTTTTTTTTTTTTTTTTTTTTTCCGCAATCGTTAATAAACTCAATCATTGCACAGCATTCAAACCCAAATGCTCTCCAGGGGGTAATAAATATACACATGCAGATATACAAGTTGGTCTGTGTGTTCCTGTAGAAGAGGAGCTGAGGTTCTAGGGGTTAAACTCTTAGGGGCTCAAAGAGGATGCTCAGGGGCCTCAACACAGCTTCACCAGCTTTCTAACACATGATCCAGAACTAAGCAGGAGCTAATGGTTCCTTCGGTGAGTTTTAGTTTCTGCCACATCACACAGAAGTGGATTAAAAACAAACAGCGTGATTAGAGACATAACGGTAGCACATCAAGCGTTTGTGGCCGCAGCTCCTAAGTTGTGTTTGCAGAGCGTCCAGCAACGTTTTCACTAGTGACCCATTTCATAAAGTTCCTGAGATCCTATAAAAGGCTCTTAGTAAAGTTCCTGCAGTTAAGGGATCGTCGCATCTGGACCACATGGAACCTGGAAGGGCCTCCCAAGCAAAGTTAGGTGATATAACAGGTTTTATTCTGAAACATTTCAATTACTCAACATTACTAAGATAGTTATATTCCACTTTATACATTCCACCCCCTCAAAACACTCATCGGTTTATTAGTATGAACATCCACTTTCAGAGACGGGAAGCTTCCAGATGTTGGTCTGTGGGTTTGCAGGTGATCACGAGCAACATTTGTAATCAATCCAAGAGACCAACAAACTGATGACTGATGTTTTAGGGGTTCCTTGTTTTTAACATGTGTAATAACTGAAGCTTGTATACAACTGACATGTGTGACATTAAAGTCAATAAAATTGTCCTGTAAAGATTTTTCAATTTTCTCTTTGATTAGAAATATCTGGGTTTTGCTCAAAAACTCCAATGAAATCATCTGGGGGACTTCAGGTCACATCATCAAGTTGCTCACAATCCAGAGTCTGCAATCTCAGTAGATCTGCTTCTCAGACACCACTGAAGTAATTGAAGGACTGTAACATTGACAAGTGATTATCAACAGGAAGCTTCATGTCTCTGCAGGTTTGGTTCATCGGCATCAGGGACAATTTGAAGCTGTAAACAGCAAAATTTGGACAACTTGCATTTTAAGGGCTGCACACGGAAATCTCACTGCTATGCTTCACTTTCACCTGAGGAGATCATCCCACAGACAGAAACCTTGGATATACTGTAATTCACATCCCACAGACAGGGAGCAGGAGCATCTGATTTCCCACTATGCAGATTCTGATGCAATTAGCTATTTCGGCTGGATCATCGCCCTGACAAGGGATCAATACTGGTGCATCCTTATGTGGCTTTATACAATTCAGTCTATGAGAAGAAACCTGAGCCTTTAACTGAATAGGGCCTAACAACAAACTAAGAAAAAAGAAGAAACAGCAGCATTTCACTGACAACATCCTCTCTGAGGGGCGGGGTGAGAGATGAGGAGTGAGCACGAGGTAAAAAGGAGTCACTGAAACTGGAGGAATGACATTAAGGTTGTGAAGGGAGGTTTTCAGATCACCAACATGCACTAACGTGGGGTCTGTGGTCTTCAGTTACTTTGCCCCCACCCCCCCATTCTTCAGGGTTTTAGGTAACAGAAACCACCACAGGTGGTCAGGTCACTTTAAACCAGAGGGGCTGAGACACACATTCTTCAACATACACTCAATAAATTAGAAATTTAAAAGAAAAAAAAAATATCTCCTCTGTCCACTGGCAGGGTCAAAGGTTAGAGGAGGTAAGTTGGTGAAATCATCCATAAGCTGTTCAGGTTCAATTTAACAAAGAATGTTGCCAAATGTTACATCTGCAGAAAAGTATCTTGTCAAACACACTGAAAGTCAATTTGCTGTCTTAATTAAAAAAAGGTCAACCTTCAACTCTGTTGAATGAAGTTTTTTTTGTGATCCACCCAAACTATACTCCATTCTCCGCTTCACAACGTGACCCTTCGTTTTCTAAAAGGAGGTCAAATACTGATCCACCACCAAACAGCTCACATCAAAGAGTGAAACTGAAAATGACGACAACAAAAGGTAAATATGAGTGAGGAAACCTGGGAACTGTGGTTAAAACCTGCTACATCTGTTAGATTGCATTATTACTGCTGCGCAGACGCACAGAGGCACAGCACATCCAAACACAGTGAGTGATGTTTCTTTAAAGGAACGGGAGCACCTCGGCTGGTGCAGGTGCCAGAGGCAGGGAGTTTGGCGGATGGTAACTTCTTATCTCATCGGAGCTGGGAGCTCTCGAGTGTCTGGCAACAACATTGTCCTGCCAGTTCAGCTCTCCCCGTTTGCTTTTTAAATTAAACCATATTGCACAGGAATGAACTGGAATGACTTCAAACTTAATTAAGCAACAATTCTACCAAACAATTAAAATCCTTATTCCTTAATGTCTCTACAAACTGAGGTGGAAATCCAATCAAGTACCAAGTTCAGCTTTTTTTCATCTTTCTTATTTCTCATCAAGCTTTTCAGCAGCATTTTTGTTTTTTTGTTGTTGTTTTTTTTTTGTTCAGCACCGAAAACCGTAAGCATCAGCTGTTTGGGTCATTTCAAAACATTAAATGATAGTTTCAACATTTAAGAAACTATAATATTTGAGGGTTCTCTGGTGGGTAGCTAGTTGATGTCCCACCAGTGTTGGTGGCTGTGTTTCCTGTCCACAGGTTTGACAGACACGGGGAGGAGAAAAAAAAAGAAAAAGACCCAAACTCTTCGGTATTTTCAGATGCCATGGCTGATGAAATCCCGCCTCACGCTGTCGCTCCGCATCTTGAAGAGGAGGACTGTTCATCTCTCCTCCTTCCTGGACACCTTGGAGGAGTGCCACGCAGTGGACCTGAGGGAAAACAACTGATCTCGTTAGGCACAAAATGCGTGACAGAGCTGGCTGAAGCAAACTGACTTGTAGTATGTAGCGAACTAAAGGAAAACATTTAAAACCCCTTTTTCTCACCTGATGAAGGTCTTGAACGCAGCACTCTGAGGGTTGATGCACAGCGGCACCCGCTTTCCCTGCTGGTGCTCCGTTATGAAGCGGTGGATTAATTCTGATGTTGAGGGGGAAACAAATCTTTGGTCAATGTTTTTAAATTGTATCTCTCCCCATTTATCTTAAATGTGACACTTTTAATCTACAGCCGGTTCCCAATATGAACATAGAACATTCTAATTCAGCCCATTGGCCTACCTTTTCCCTGCCACACAGACAGCAGGCTGTTCTCGTAGCTGTGGCTGAATGGACGTTCGGCTACTGGCTCAAAGTCCCTGGTGTAAACGCGACCGCTGGGAACGGAGTAGCAGCACTGACACATGCAGGTGTGGTACCGCAGGCGACCTTCGTCCAGGTATGGGTGAGAAAGAGCGTCACTGCCAGAAATCCTTTTAGCCTGGAAGAGAACAACACTGATCCAGAAACAGCAACAAGGTTTGGCTTTTTATATGAAACCTATACTTGAAGGCACGATAAGCTACATCTGAACCTGATACAGAACACACCATCCTTTGTGGTTCTGTTTTACCCTCATTAAGTTGTACCTTATCTAATCTAAACAACACCGCTTCACCATCAACAGTGACAAGAAGCAAATTTGCGTTACCGGATCAAAGACCAGCATCCGACAGAGCAGGTGCACAGCCTCGTGTGTGGCTCCGTCAGATAGCATGTAGAGCACAGACAGCGACGGCTGAGGAAGGAACAAGAGACAAGGAAAAATGCACTTCATTAGTTTGTCTGAGCTTTTTTTCTTTTGATGAGGTTTGTCAAAGTCATGATTCTTCTCATCATGTCGAAGACTTGCTGAGCTGATGCAACTAGTTTAACACTGTTAAAGGTTTTAATGCATGTATGTTTTTGACACAAGAACACTTGTCGACTGCCAAAACTCATTAACGTTGAGTCATTCAGTGCAGATCCCACTCTCTGCTCTGTTATTAGGTGTATGTTCCTTTCAGGCTGCCAAAGACTATAAATGTGACAACAGCAAATAACTGAACAGTCCAGGCCTTGAAATTTCTCACATCTATATTGTTCTACTCTGTTCTTTCTTGTTCACTGCGGAACACCTTGTTCCAGCAAACTCCTTCTAACCACTTCTGTGGTGATGATATTCACAATACTGTTTTCTGAACTGTACACAAAAAGTGTATAATATTGCAGTCATGTTGATTGACAGACTTTTTAATGTTGGGCTCATAGCTAACAATTTAAGATCTGAACATTTCTTCTGAGGTAGACTGTGGCCAAACCTTGTGGCTGCTGAGAGAGAGCAGATCATATAGTCACGTACCGGCTTGTGCGGCCCCCTCAGGATGTGGGCTCTAGCACCTTCACAGGCCGACGCCAGGGCTGACAGAGGAGGAGTTCCTAGCAGATCTGTGATCAGATCCAGCTAAAGCAGAGAACAATGTTATAGAAAGCGATACAGTGAACAACCATGAATGTTTTCTTTCCATCACAGCCATTAAACAATATGGTTCTGTGGTTCAGACCTGTATACCTTAAGACCACTGTTCCTAAATGAACTGCTTCAGATCAGCTACTATATATTCTTAGGACATCCAGTTTAACAAGAACATCATCAAGGGTTACAGTTTTATCTCCTAGAAATGTTGTGTTTGTTGACTTGGTGAACACCTAATCATCTTTCATGACCAATCTATACAGAGAATCAGGAAACTGACATTTTCCTTGTAACTGTATCTGACCTAATGCATCCTTCACCAGAAGGAAGAAATAAACAGGTATATAGATCATACTGAAGCAGTTTGTTAGAAGTAAACTTCCCCTGAAGATAAAATTTGAGCTGTTCCCTTGACAACCCCACCTGCTGAATCGGGCTCTGAGCTTGAAAGAGGATGCGTCGTCCCAGCAGTTCTGCAAAAATGCAGCCAACTGACCAAACGTCAATGGCTGAGCCGTAGTGCCGGCAGCCCATCAGCACCTCAGGTGCTCTGTAGTACTGAGTTACCACCTCCTGGGTCATGTGACGTGATGGGTCGGGCTCCTCCACGCGTGCCAGGCCAAAATCACAAATCTAACACAGACACAGAAAATGTTACATCATTGTGTTGCGCTGTTGGTCATGGGGGACACAACAAGAGACAAACTTACTTTAAGCAGGCAGTTACTGTTGACCAGCAGGTTTCCAGGTTTGATGTCCCTGTGCAGAATGCCAGCAGAGTGCAGGTACTTCAACCCTGAGCAGGAACAGAGTGTAATGTTATTTTTAAGAGAAACTCACTTTTCCAGAACACTTTTTTGTCTTTCTAAACAATGTTGTTACAATACACAACAACATGAGCCCTGAAAGTAGCCCCTCACCTCGAAGGATCTGATAGAGGAAGACCTTGATGTGGTCAGTGGTGAGAGGCTGTGGAGACACGATCACTTTGTGGAGGTCGCTCTGCATCAGTTCTGTGATCACGTAGCTGCGGGCGGCTTGTCAAGGGAATAAAAAGCTCGCCCGTGGACTGACCTCAACCCACATAAACACGATGCATCTCAGAGCACAGGTCTCATTTTCAGTAGCTGTGAACTGGACACGGTTGCTCAACAACAAGTGTTAATGCTTTTTCCTTTTTAAACCAGTCTCACCTCAACTACGCACATTAAATATTCAATATTAACTGGGCTCACGACTGCAGTGATGAGCTGGATTTAGACCAGAGACAAGCCGCTAAATTAAGCGAATAAAAAAAAAAAGATGACGTACAGGACAGTCAAAGAAGAGAAACTGGGACAGAAACAGGAGGAGTTTGATGTATGGAAGGGAAGGGGAATACTAGGAAGTGCATTTAGTGTTAATATTAAACAAATGTTGAACTCTATGACTGCTGATTCAGTTTTATACAAAAAAAGGATACATTTCCTCAAAGCAGTCAATTTGTGGAGGTTGCAAGATGTCCAGAGCCGACAACACCTTCATGAACAGGAAGAAAAAAAAACCCACACACTTATCAAGTCCTTTAAGTCCCCTTTTAACATCCTTGATGTGTTTAAATGCCACATTGCCCCTTTGCTTAGTCCTTACATTGTCATGTTTGAAGAAGCACAGCATCCTCAGCTCTCTGAAGACCCTTTTACAGGACACCAGGTTCTGGAAGACATTAGGCATCTTCTTCAAAGCCACCTTCCGACCGTCACGGGGATCGGTTACTGACCTGTAAGAGATGGGCGGTCATATGATGGCTTTAAGAATCAGATTTCCCTGTAAGAGCTTGTTTCGTGACTTTTGTAGCATGCCTTGTACAAGATAATCCAAGTAGAATTAAAAGTGAAGCAAAAGTGATTCATCAATTTATGGCAAAACGATTTTTGGTCTGTTCAGAAGGCAAATGTTTCCAAATGTATAAAAATCAACTTTGCAAGCATTTGGGGGTTGTAGGTTTGGTGAAAACGAATCAGAAACCTCATCTTCTCTAGCTCTGCTCTCCAACGTGTATTGCATTTAAAGCCCACTCTAGAAGTGACAGCCAGCCGTTTAAATACTTCATATCAGATTAGGTCATATATTTTTTCAGTTCAAGGTGCGAGATTACATGTGAAGATGGTTTGAAGCCGGTTTAATGTGCAATGACACCAAACGGAAATGATATCTTTACGATCAGGAGCTACGCAAACTATTTGTAAGCGACAGTAAAAACTCGCACATCACAGGTTCAGGCCTTGGTCTTGTTCACGTACCAGACGACACCGAATGCGCCATAACCTATGGGTCGGTCCGGCTCCATCTCTGCGGGGCTGGGGACCTCGCTGGCCGGGTTGCTGTAGGGCTGAGGCACCGCTGCGCCGCCGCCGGTGCTTCCTCCGAGGGCTGTGGGGTGACGAGGGGTCCCGGCTGGGGCAGTGGGTCCGGTTAGGCACGATGTGGCGCTGAGGCCCGTAGAAGGGGCTCCGCAAGAAGAGTTGACACAAAAATACTTGTGGCCCAGCTCGGAGCCCGGAAACAAGTCTCCACAAACAGTCTGCCGGCCTGCGCCGTGAAATGCCATCCCCGATAGAGTCCACTTCTTCTGAGCGGCACCGAGCTACGGCTGGCCGGTTATGCGAGGAGGAAACACGGCTTCTCACTCAGCATGGCCCTTTAGTTCCCTGTGTGTGCATATAGGGAAGACTGAGCATCAGATGCATCGATGTAAACAAGACACCTCGCTGTCGAGATAAAGAAAAGCAATAATGGTGTCAACGTATAATCCACGCAACCAGACAGAAGCGCGACTATTTAACCAACGTGTGAAAAACAATAAAAAGAATAAAGCATGTTGGTGAAACCGCAAATGAAGTCAGGCTGCGACTCTTCTCTTACACCCAATCAATGGTTTTAAAACTCAAATGTTTTAATCAGCGAGCTAAGCTACCTTTGTTTGTAGCAAGCTGCATTAACCTGGTTAGCGCAGTTGCTCTGTTCATTCAGCTACCGGTATCTGGCTAGCTAATGATGAGTAAAGACGTTCCAAAACGTGAAAAAACGAATTAGCCGACTCCTTTTCCCCATAACCCGAAAAACGCTGGATCACTGATTAAAATATACAGAAGCATTTAAATATTCGTTGAACGCGACAGAAGTGTTCGCTAGCTAGCTATATTGCTAACCAGCTGTTGCAGCTAATACGTTAACCCAACAGTGTCTGTGACCCACATAGCTATCATCGGTTCGGTATAGTGACCTACATACATCACAGAAAATGTTTCCCTGTGATAAATGATTAAAACGAACTTACAAATCAAGCTCGGATAAACCAGTGATGACATGGCTTCAAAACTGATTTTAAAAGGGCGAAAAAGCCGAGTTGAATTGCTCGTCCCCGGAGCTGCTGCCCCGGCTCTTGGGGCCAGCGGGGTTGTTAGCTACCAGCTAGCTGCAGCTAGCCTTGATTGCTCGCTAGCTGGCCATCGTGTCACATAATCCACCGCACGAGCGTCCCATGAAGGCAGTCTCGTGAGTTTTCCGTGTGGAGTCTCATCCAGCAGCTCAGCGCTATTATCAAACAGACTAGGTTATGGTCGCGTTTTCAGCGACCGCTAGGGCTAGCCTGACTGCGGTCAAGTGAGCCGTCGTTCGTTCATCCGTCGTTCAGCCAGCCGCGCTTCAGAAACGTCTTGCGCCCGTATTACGCGCTTTACAGCAGAGCACAAAACACGCTCGTCGCGACTTTCTCTTTTCATAGCGACACGTCTGGTCTGTTCAAAATATTGAAAAATACGAAACAAACTATTGCATATATAGAAAAACTGTCGCCTAATAAAGATCTGTATACTTTTACTGTAAAATTAAGCATTTATTAGTATTTAAAACTACCATGTCATACTGTGAAACTTTAAATTAATAACTTAACTTTGGTGCATAGTTCCAGGCTCAGACCACTTTCCCCTTGTTCTACTAGAGATGTACTATTACCCCACAAAGATCTGTATATTTTTACTGTATAGTTTTGGATTTATTAGTATTCAAAACTACCATGTCATACTGTAATACAGTCAACTTTGATCATTAATAACTTGACTTTGGTGCATAGTTCCAGGCTGAGACCACATTTCCCCTGATCTACTAGAGATGTACTATCACCCCACAAAGATCTGTGTACTTTTACTGTATAGTTTTGGATTTATTAGTATTCAAAACTACCAGTTCATACTGTAACTGTATAGGTCGTATAGTCAACTTTAATGATCAATAACTTGACTTTGGTGCATAGTTCCAGGCCCAGACCACTTTCCCTTTGTTCTACTAGAGGTGTACTATTACCTCACAAAGATCTGTATATTTTTACTGTATAGTTTTGGATTTATTAGTATTCAAAACTACCAAGTCATACTGTAACTGTATGGGCCGTATAGTCAACTTTAATGATCAATAACTTGACTTTGGTGCATAGTTCCAGGCTCAGACCACTTTCCCCTTGTTCTACTAGAAGTGTACTATCACCACACAAAGATTCGTGTATTTTTACTGTATAGTTTAGGATTTATTAGTATTCAAAACTACCAGTTCATACTGTAACTGTATAGGCCGTATAGTCAACTTTAATGATCAATAACTTGACTTTGGTGCATAGTTCCAGGCCCAGACCACTTTCCCTTTGTTCTACTACAGGTGTACTATTACCCCACAAAGATCTGTATATTTTTACTGTATAGTTTAGGATTTATTAGTATTCAAAACTACCAGTTCATACTGTAACTGTATAGGCCGTATAGTCAACTTTAATGATCAATAACTTGACTTTGGTGCATAGTTCCAGGCCCAGACCACTTCCCCCTTGTTCTACTAGATGTGTACTATCACCCCACAAAAATTCATGTATTTTTACTGTATAGTTTAGGATTTAGCAGTACTTGAAAGTACTATGTCATACTGTAATACAGTCAACTTTGATAATCAATATCAAGATCTGTGTACTTTTACTGTATAGTTTAGGATTTTAGTAGTACCATGTTATGCTGAAATATGGCCCTTACAGTCAAGCATAAAACCAATAAGTACTGCACTACAAACAGTGTAGTGTGTAACTTTCTTTTTTATTGTTTTAAGTCTGTATTGTGAAGAGAGAATAATTGCATTAAATCTAATCCTGAATATTTGGTTATACACATTTTGTATTTACATTTTAGTGTTCAAAACTAGATATTACAATGTGTAAGAACAGAGACGGCAATAACTTTGATAAAACAAACTTCAGACATGGGAAATGGTTTAATGAGAACAAATAACGATTTCGGTATCCATCCATTTTCAACTGCTTTTTCTTGGGGCGGGTCGCGGGGGCAACAGTCTAAGCAAACTCCAAACTTCCCTCTCTCCGGACACTTCCTCCAGTTCAGCCCAGCCCAGGACCTGTTTGCCTTGGGAGACATTTAGCCCCCGACAACACAGTATGACATGGTAGTTTTAAATACTAATAAATGCTTAATTTTACAGTAAAAGTATACAGATCTTTATTAGGCGACAGTTTTTCTATATATGCAATATTTTGTTTCGTATTTTTCAATACTTTGAACAGACCAGACGTGTCGCTATGAAAAGAGAAAGTCGCGACGAGCGTGTTTTGTGCTCTGCTGTAAAGCGCGTAATACGGGCGCAAGACGTTTCTGAAGCGCGGCTGGCTGAACGACGGATGAACGAACGACGGCTCACTTGACCGCAGTCTAGCACTGGTAGCTTGTCAAGTAGGAGGAGCAGCAGAAGCCGGGGTGGGGGAGGGTCGACGCTTTTTCAGTCCGCTGTAAATAATGCTAACACGACCTAGCAGGGGACCACCACCACGGACAACGTGCATCAGTGCTGGCAGAGGTTGTAGCTCTGATCCTCCACAGGATCCGCATGATGAAAATGACGATCACAATAAATCACATAAATATGTTATAAGATCACATTATTATCCACAAGAAAAGCCAAGCCCCCAACAATATTTATCGTTATACTTAAAAGGACGACAATCGACGTACTGATGTTCTCATTCGTGTATGAAAGTTACTAAACTTAATACAGATATATTCAACATCGGACAAAGGACCTTTTATATCGTTTACATGCACACACTAGCCAAATCCACATCCAAATAAATAAAGTCATATTTATAACAATATATAATTAAAACTCTGACGACTATGTTTTTATAGAGTACAATACCATGGCGGCTTTGCAGTCTGTACAAATAAATAAATACAACTCTCTTCCTGGATTCATCCTCCACAGAAAGGCAAGTTCTAAACCTTTTGTCCTCAAAATTTACTAATGCGTGTTACTCCCAATGGTCAGGGGTTACAGGTACAACTGGAGATGTTGCCATACCATTAAACTACCAAGCAGTACTGAGTAAATGGCTACATGGTACCTGGTTACGTTCCACTCTTGTTTTGGATAAGTTGTACCACCAGCAATCACCCAAGACAACCATGAAGATGATTTTAACTTGAATCCACACATGCATTTTACTGCCTTTTAATACAGTAGTAACAAGGCGCTATGCACTATGCATCAAGTACAATCAATATGCACAGCCACAGAAAATGTGTCACCAAGGTAGCTACAAATTACATGGCAATTGTTAAGAATTACAAACCAGCATCCAGAGTAAGAACAAATCATATGAAGCAGAGAAGTTATGCACATTCAATGTTCATGGGGAGAATATACACAAACTATTGGTTTGCCTTTATCAGCTGTACAAAGGTGTGTCACTGTACATGATGGCCCATCTGAAACTGCTGTGCCCATGTCCTGTTAGGAGTCCATAGTCTATAGTATCTGACAAAGGCAAACTGGAGACCAATGGTTTGTAATAAATTAAGGGGACAACTGAGATAAGTCACGTTCTTAAGGTCTTAAGGTCATCATAAACAAACACTGATAACAGGGAATATAAATGTAATATGATGTAAAAACAGCAAAGGCTTTACAAAATCATGACAGGCTGTGCAAGTCAGTTATAAATCGAACAATGACGTGATGGTAAGTCTTCTGGCTTTTACCCTTTAGGTTTGTATCTGGAGTGTGCCACATGTACAATAAGCATGTTTTGTACTATTGGAGACATGTTAGTGGGTTTTATGCTACTGACAGAGCAGAAAACAAAAGTCTGCTGTCCTCATGTAGCCATGGTCAGCACTGAGGAATTCCACAGCAAGTCATCCTGGTCGTGGCCCACTGGTGGCAGTCTGTTATGAAATAATCCTAAAACTGAAAAACATCATCAACATCAATTGTTCAGTTAGTTTTCTGTCTAATTTACTGTAAACCATCAATACACATTATTTCTGTTTATACTACATGCAGATAAATAGCTCTCACACCTGTTTTGGCGCATATCTTTCCATGCCACTTCTCCAGGTATCCTTGTTTAACCTTCACCTTACACCCCCCGCCTCCATTCCCACCCATCCCACCCCCGCAAACCCCCTCGCCCTCCCAGCATGCTAGCTGTGGGGCTGGGGGGCGATACTGGAGCAGTCAGTTACCAGCAGTCCCACTGTGCTAGTACTGGACACAGTGACAGCCACGCTGGTGGTGCCCACGGGGCCTGCGCTTGTCGGGTCGGGGTTGCCGTCACCCTGATTGGCGTGGGTTCCCATGTGACCCTGAAGCTGTGTGGCCGTTTTACATTGCACCCCACACAGCTGGCAGAGCAACACCCCACCGGCCCCGGTGCCCCCAAATCCGCCCCGGGCCCCTCCGCTTTCCTTCCACTCCTGGCCATGGTGTTTCTGAGCATGAACACGCAGGTAGGTGAGGGTGGTAAAGCCTGAAAAACACAGATTAAAAATACTGTTGGTTTGTATACTAATTAGTATAAGTTTTTTATATTTCTTTAAACCTGTTAATAGTAATTCATAACCAATTAAGACGTATAAATATGCTGTTTGTCCACTGCAGTACAAGGTAAGCTAAAAAGCTAAGAGGACTGAAAGTTGAACAAAGAACAAATGCTGTGCAAATTTGAATTGTTTTGAATAGTTGTGTTTTTCCGTTTTTCCTCCATCTTACTGCGGTTGCAGAGGTGGCAGGCGTGGTGCTGCGACTGGTTGTGGACCCTCATGTGGTCGGTGATGTAAGCAGCAGACAGCAGCTTCCCACAGATGTGACACGGTACCTTCTCCTCATGACGGATCAGGTGGGCACGGAGGCGATCGCGTGTGGCAAACGCTGAGGTGCACGTCTGTGGAAAGCGGCAGGCCAAGCATGAATACAGTGCATACTCTAAGAGTAACAAAGAATGCAACAATAAAGTGAGTACATGCGTCAAATCTAACTATTTCAAGCAGTCCTTAAAGAATTAGGTGCTAATGAACTGTATCAGTTCATCCAAATTTAAAAATGCAAGTACTGGTGCTAAAATCCAATATGCAGTAACAGCAATAGGCCAATATCATGAAGTCTTGTTCACTGAAAACCCTGGATACTAAAAGAAACATGTCAGTCATGTTTTTATATGTAAATACCAGGAAACAAAATCTATGTATGTAGTTATATGTATGAGAAATGTAACTTTTAATTGCCCAGCAAAAACAATTAAACTGACCTTTACTTTGTGCCACTCTAATAGTTTTAAATGGGACTTTCATCTTTCCCTGATTTTCATACACAACCACACTCCGATTAAAAGGTAAATGGCTTTCTTCAAATTTGAGTGCTATTCAAAACGTGGTCTATCATAATGACAATCGCTATCATCTTACAATGTTTATGGCTCTGTATGTTTCACAAATCCATATTAGCTGAACAGACAGATGAAGTTGTTACCGTGCACTTGAACGGTCTCTCGGTGGAGTGCACCTGTCGGACGTGACTGTTGAGGTGGTCTGGCCTAAAACCAGAAAACACAAGCAACACAGTTTTTTACAAATCATAAAAGATCTTGTCTCTACTACTTATACTAAAATACTAGTTCAAATATGGCTATGTACTTGTATGTATTTACTCATTATGTGTTTACGTAATGTAACACAACCACGGTTGAGGGGTCTTGTAAACAAGATGAATGAATGTTCTGTTGCATGACACCAGATTAGAAGAGAACTTGCTACATGTCTTTGCGTATCTGGGTTGCTACCTGGAAAAGGCTTTCGCGCAGTGAGGACAGATGTAAGGTTTCTCCACGCCGCCTTGATGTGAGCGGACATGATAACTCATCCTGTCTTTCCTCTTGAAGCGCTGCTGGCAGATGGGGCAGGAGTAGGGCTTCTCGTCTGAGTGGGACAGTCGGTGGCGGTTAAGGTGGTAGACGTCTCTGAAGGCCTTTCCACAGGCTTCGCAGGCGTGGTTCTTCCTCACCTGGTTAGTGCTGGGATTAGGAATTGGATTTGGGCTCTATCAAGCAAAAGTAGACGCCTTTCAGTTAGGGATACCTTTGTGTGTTTCAGGTTGGTGAATGAGGCAAGGGCAAAGACCTGGAATCATCTTGTCCACTCTGAGCTTGTGTTTGCTGCTAAAGTAAAACCACCTCCTTTAAATGAAGTGTAGCTCTGGAGTTATATTGGTACACAGATGACAGAAGTGGAAAAATATCCAAACACAGTCAATACTAGTGGTGAAACAGGAAAACCCCTCAGAACGATGCCAGGGTCGGCTGCCACATCAAACTCCCTCCATACATTTTAAACACAATGACTCTCTTCTCCATGAACCCACCTGCTCCATGGATCCAACAACAACAACAGCTGCTTGGATGGGTTGAGGCGGTGCAGCCATGGTTACAGTTGCCGGGGGGATAGACACAGAGACCACTTGGCTCTCTTGGTTGGCGTGCTGACCAGGCTGGGGGAGGGTCTCCGGGACAGGGACAGGAGGAGGGAGAGGAGAAGGCTGTGGAGGTAGGGTGAGATGGAGGAGCGAAAGGGGAACTGTCTGCTTCTCCACTCGCGCTCCCTTCCCTCCGTCCTCCTTCTCGCGACTGGCTCGGTCCTTCATTTTGATGCCCGTGTGCACCGACTGGTGCCGCCGCAGGTTGTAGCTGTTCTTGAACTCTTTATTGCAGGTGGCACAGATGTGGGCCGGCCGGCTCGGTTTAATGAGTGGTTTGACTGCACAAGACAAAAATTCAACATTAATTTTGCAATGCTATTTAAAAGATATTTTCATACAAGTTACCACGGCCCTTTACCACTGCTTGTTAGATATGATGCTGTTTCTGTATGTGGAGGAATGTATCCATCAAAACACTTCTGCACCTTGTTTAGTTATTTTCAAACAAATAGAATTATTCTATATAATAAATGTGTTGACCAAAGTAAATAAATTCAAGATACATCGAAACAAAAAAAAAACCAAATCAGCACAATAACTAAATTAATTCTCCCAGAATGAAGGTACCTTGAGACTTATCAATGCAGGGTATACGTATGTGTGTATTTTCTATTCCCAAACAGATCAACAGAGTATTGGTTATTTTACATTTACACCAGTGTGCATCCTGGCTTAATGGTTTACCAACCCTGGTTTAATTAATTTAAAAAAATCAATGTACAATACAATCAAAACTAGGCATGTTTCATGGTAAACTACAACAGAAATCCTCCCTGTCTCACCAGGTAGAGGCTCCTCACTCAGGGCGGCCGTGTCAACAGTAGACGGCGGCGTCACAATGTGCTCTTCTGAAGGACTCTGTGCAGCTCCTGTCAAATCAGGCAGCAGTTCAGACTGAAGGGGCGTCTCAGGCTGGCTCTGAGTCGACGGCGTCTGCCACAGTTAAACAAAACATGTTGGTTTAATCCCCAAGAAGCAGACAGGTTCCCTACGTTGAGGCTACTTCTGTTTACTTTTAATGATTCAACTGAGGATTGAACTACAAAGTTTAAAAATAGGACAAAACTTGATCTGAGATATCAGTACTGGAAAAACACTGTAGTATGGGAGCATTTCGGCCTTGTTTCAGTTGCTCATTATACTCTGTCTAAACTATCAAACATCTGGCAAGATTTGACATATAGAAGCAGAATCTGGGTTATCAACCTCTGACTGATTAATAGAAAGTAACTAAAGAAATTGTTTTTTTTAATATTTCACTGCTTTTTGTCTGTGAAGTTATTTTTTACAGCCTTTAAATAAGTTACTTTATGCTGCACAGACATAGGCTTATTATTCCAATTCTAAATAACTGCTCCTCCTGATACCTTGTGTATCAGTAAACATCCTGCCATTAAAGTCCTATGCAGTAACCTTCAAGTGAGCTGCTTTGAGCACAATATAATGTACAGAAATATGGAGGATGGCGGTGCAACGTTAGCTGAGCATTAACACACAAATTTATATGATCAGTACCAGTGAAGACACTAGTAAAAAACAGCACAGAGCCCCCTCGTTTCAGTTTCTGTTGTTAGTGAATTTGCGCAAGAAGTGATCTAATCTAATACAGCCAAATATTTGATAAACATGTCTGCGTGTCCAGAGTCCTCATCCAAACCACAGCTGAGGAGCCAAGGTTCATCCTGACCCCTCGGTGACCTCCACCCTCCCGCTTTAACCCCATGCAAGAAATTAAAAAAAAAAGTCAAACACCCCGCTGTTTTCTCCTCATAGCACCCCCACCCCCTCCACAAAACCCCAAAGCTCCTCAAGCATCAATCAACACTTACCTGAAAGAGGAAATTGCTCCAGGAGGTATCCATCCTGCCGGACTAGACGCTAACCTGGCTGGGACTAAAGCAGGGGAGGGAGGAGGGCAACAGAGCCGAGGAAAGGAACGCTCCAGCTGCTGCTATGAAAACCAAACGTGAGGCCTGTACGGCTGCTCTGCTTCACCTGCCTGGCTCAATTAATGGAAATCTACAATGACACCGGACGATGTTTGGCGTAAATTATCTACGACTTAATAATTAGACCTCTGTGAGTTATGCACATCTGTTGGCAATATACAGACACTGTCAAGATGCTTTTGTAAATGCGACAAAATGGTTGGTATGATGCTTGCTTTAATGGTGCATTTTAATAGAATTTGCTTATGTCTACTGTAAAGACATTTTGCGAATTGCATGCAAAATAGATATAATTTTTATGCATATGATGGATGAGTAATCGAGTCGTGCTAATCATAGTCAGCAGCTGGCGAGAAGGCATTTAATTTTGCCGTAGCTCCGAAAAGGCCGCAGCGTCAGGTCCCGAGCCTCGGCGTTGAGTAGAGTACGTCCCCTAACTAGAGAGCTCCTGGTCGGCCGCGGTCCATGGCTCCGCCTCGGTGTCTCAATCGACAGGATGACATCTTTCTCTTTTTTTTCAAAGTCTCTCCATCGCTCTCCCACCCTCCCTTTCTGTCTTTCTTCCTTTTCTTTTTTTATCTCTTCTTCGCCCCCTCTGTCCCTCTCCGCTTTAAAGGGAAAGTATTTTGTGTATGCACCCTCCTCTCCTAGCGGACCCCGTCTCCTCCTCTCCTCTCGTCCCGTCCCTCTCGCCCCCGCCGCCGCCGCCAGTTGTCGGTAGGCCGACAAATAATGAAATCGCACATTTACCGAATCGCTCCCTCCGTCAGTTTCCCCGTACTTGACAGAAAAGAAAAAAAATCCTTTTAGCGCTTCTAAACATCCGTCACCTGGACCGGGTTTGCCGGACACACCGAACTCTTAGCTAAAATGGTGTCGCGTTTAGCTAAAACAAGGCTTTATCTCAGAATCTTAAAGGTAACGATGCGCGCAAGTGCAACAGCTGGATATTGGCCGACTACGCGTGACGTCCAAACCAAACTCGGTTCAGAAATTATACATTTCAGGTTCGCCTGTTTGTTGAATGCTTATGTGATTAATTACGTTGACCTACAAGGAAGAAGGTATTTGTGAGAAACATCCCAATATTCGTCCTAGATTAGTTTCATTAATAAAAAAATAAACACCAGTTATTTTCCCACCTAAGGGTGAGCAAGAAAATGTGATGAGGTACAGTAAATGCACCATAAAGGGCATATGAAGGGTCTTTAGCAAAAACTGTAAATAAATGAATACACAACACTGAATGTTTGATAATTTTCAAAGTTTATGGCTAAAGAATGCAAATATAATAAATCTTTCTGACTACTTTTTAAAAACACGACAATTTCATTTATTATTAAATAAAAGACATTTAATAGCAGCACAGCTCCTGGATTTAGGGGAACTAGGTAAAGAGGGCCTGAGTTGATGTGGGTTCGGGCTAAACAGGACTGGTGAACTGGGCTAAAATGTGGCCGGAGTGATGTTGAAATTACCTTGTGTATAAGACTGAGACAAAAATTCAGATGTTTAGTACAATATTATGTTGGCATTTTGGAATTATTTTAATACCTAGTAAAGTCTACAAAATGAGAAGCCAACAAACCTCCATTCAATTGTTCATTGTATTTATTTTGCAGATACTTTTAAAGTGAATTCAAACAATGTGAACACTTCATCCACTATTAATCTCTATCTTAACTAAAATACCAGTTTACATATAGTTTAAATATAACATTGTACTTTTTAAGATCACATTCTAGAACATGAGTTCCTTCCAAAACAAAGTAAATATTTATATTTCAACACATTCTGCAATAAAACATTTTACATTTCATCTAATATAGCAGCACACAGTTCATCGACTTAACTTTAATACTTGGTACTCCTCATGTGAATTACAACTTTCATAACTGTTTCTAAGTAGATAAAAAAACACTCCTACCACCTTTAAAGAATATCAAGAAATTTTAAATAAGTATCATCTGATCGACATCAAGATATCAACAGGGACATCAGCCTGTGAACATTGGCAACAGCAGGACGAGGGGCTGTGAAGAGGTCACAAAAGTAGAATGTATCAACATACTTCCTGTCAATTGCTTAGTAAAGAAGCATCTGCATTGCTTCATTTATATTGGTCTAAGCCATCGTTTCAGGGATGTAATTTGAATTTATTTGTCATATACAAACAGGAAAATATGAATAAGGAAAGATTAGGTTTTTGAAAATGTTTTACAGATCAAACCTTTTTCAAATGGGCCATTTGATTGCAGAGCATCTGATCCAGATAACAGACATTAATGAATAATATTTAAGACTACAAACAATAGTTCAATACACCAGGCTTCACTGAGTCAATCTTTTTTGTAAAAAAAAAAAAAAAAAAAACTAGAGCTCAAACATACTGTGATTGTATTGTATTTTTTACTATAGGACAGTTATAGTAAACAACTTTATGATACTAAAGCCAACAGATCGTGAAATTGTGTGCCACAAACTGGATAGTGTAGGGTCTCTTTTGTACTTCCATAAAGACTATGGAAACAATAAGATTTGCGCTTACCCAATAAATATTTTCATAATTTCTTTTGATTTATTAGTTGGTTGTTCCATCTATCTTAACTTTTTATGACCTGAAAATAGTTACATTTTAGGTGAGAAAGTAGACTAATTTTTTCCTCTTCAGCTCGAGGAACATCTGGCAAACATACTGAAGAAGTCTTCAATTTGTTAAGAGGCACAAAAGCAGCAACCATCTCCATAAATTTATCCAGCTTTAAGCAATATGGGTAAAATCTAATTTTACTGGCATACATTCATTTATATTCAGATATAGTTTTTGTAGTAAAGCAACATCTTTGCAAGTTAAGCTCTATCACAATTTGAACCATGTTATAGTGTCACTGTTTGTGAAATGAGTCAGAGAAAATAAACTAAAGGAAATGGTCATTTTTCTACTTCTTCGATTCGGAATAGGAAAGCTTGGTAGTTTTGGTCATTCTTTTCTTTACTTTGTGATGTTCAGTCTTCAACTCAATGGTCCACAAACTCCCTTTACACAAATCCCTTTACAAAAAAATAAACATAACCATGGTGGATTCATCAATCAGGTCTCAGCTGACCGAGTCCCCCTGACCTGTCACTGTCGCTTCATGGCCTTCTCTCGTTCACTGGCATCCAGGGCAGCCATGTTCTGCGAGGCAGAGATAAGGTGTAGGACACTGATGCCGGACTTCAGCAGGCAGATTGTTCCACAGAGGCCCTGCAGCCAGTAGATCCAGGCTGGAGAAGAGCACAGACACAACTATGATTACTAACCACAAAATACTAAAGGGGGCATTTAAAAAAAAACATGCTTCTCTGTTTATAGTAATGATATTTAAGTCAAAAAAAAACTAATACAGCTTAGTGTTTATTCTGTTTTTAGAATGATATAAAAAGGGAAGGTTTAATGAAACCTCTTGCTCTTAAAACCTTTTTGCTGGAGTCTAGTGGCAATTTAATGTCAGTGGATGTTAATTGAAGCCTTGGTGTAGTAATCAATAAAAACCAGGGGGAGGAAAGGGAAAGTTCTTACCAGCAGGTTCCTGGATGTGATGAAGGACATAGAGCAGGCAAAAGAACAGCTCATTCCCAGCACACATCACAAACAACACCGGCTGCAAGAAAAAAAAACTAATCTGCATCATTTTCATGAATTTTAGATCAACACAAGTGTCAGTATACAAACACTATGTGTGACACGAAAAGACAGTGCTCCTGACCTTTGATGTGTAGTAGATTCGAAGGATTGGGTTGCCGGACAGGTCGATGGCTTTGTGACTGGCTGAGCCCTTAACTGTAGAGCTGAGGAAAACAAAGATAGAAATCTCAATCTACAGTAACCAAATCTTATTCTCATCCCTGTCACGACAAATGATAGTTTTTCATTTTTATTTTACCATCAGGCTAAATTATTTCTATTTAAGCTGACTGCACCCTGGTAAAGACTAGAGCTGCCATACCTGTGCAGGTGTAGCCAGTGGCTGGCGATGTCCAGACACATACTAAGCTGGAACAGAAAGGTGTATGAGGGGTAGAGGAGACACAGATTCACCAGCAGACACATGGTAGCGCAGCGGTCTGTCAGCATGTCCAGCATGGCTCCAAACTTGGTGGCTAATAGAAAACATCACCAAATGGAAAAACAGGACGAGCATGATGACCTGATCTGTGTGTTTGTCATAAATGCATCCCTGTCTCAGCAGGGATGAAAGCTTTCTTTATAAATGTTGATCTGTGACAAGTAAGGGGATATTTAACATGTCCTTCTTGAATCCTTGGCAAAAACTTCTATATAGCAATACAGCAAAGCGAATATTTAAAAAAAACAGACATTATAGAAGACAAGTTTAGAATATATCAAATCCATCAAGAGTGCTGCATGAATGAAAAATAACTTATGTGAACTGGACATATCATCACAAGTGGGATTTACAGCCTTTCGGATACACACATTGATTCAGAGCCCGTGCAGCGTGGCCGTCAAAAGCATCGAGCAGAGCACTGAGCAGGTAGCAGAAGACCGCCGGCCATGGGCAGCAGGGCATCAGGTAAAAAGACAGGAAGGCCAACACAATGCGGGCATAACCTGCAGGAACAGAGAGTCATTCAAAGTGTTAATTATTAGAGCAAGACTAGCTGGTTACTGTATTTCTCATCAATAACAATAAATTTAATGTCCAATAACAGTTATTATTATTTGAGTAAATAAAAATGTATATATATATATTTGTTTTTCTTTGATTTTTTTTGTTGAGGGTTTATGCATTTCACTGACTATTAAAGATTAGACAGAAAAAAAGTCTAGCTGGTTGGAGTTTGGTTTGGATAGGAGCATCCACTATGCATTGCTAAAGCAAAGCTAGCTAACTGCTACATGTTGGCAGAGCCGGTAAAAACTCACCGATCAAATTAGGAACGAAGAGGAAAATGTTTTCCTGCGTCATCTTTGAATTCTGAGTCAGATTTGTGACCGAATCACGACGTCTCTCTACACGTAGGTAACAATTCTTATTAGGAAAGGAAACAATCAACGACAACTGGCTTTGGTTGGACGATTACTTCCTTCTTGCACGAGTTTCCGCAAGTGTGTACGTGTTGGGGGGGGGCTAACTTCCTGTGAATTTATTTTCAGATTAAAAGATGAACACGCATAAACCATAGAAAACATTCAGGCTGCAGATAAACGCACACGTACATTATTTATCATACATGAATATAATATGTATAATATTTTATGAAGTAAAAATATGTTTTGTCTACTTTTGCAATACATGCTTAAAGCCTGTTACTGCTGAATGTTGTGTTTATATAATTAAAAATGTAAAAAAAAATAATGTTAAGAATATGCTATCAGAGTGTCTAAAGTGTATTAATAAATAAATCCCTAGTTGTTAGATTGTAACAAATGTATGAAATTAGAAGTTTTCTTCTTAACATTGATAAAAAAAAGTTAGATTCATTTATATTTATTCAATCGCTTCCTTCAGAAAACAAGGACACATTTATATGGACTTGTTTAGTATTAAATCTAAATAAAATTTTGGTAATTAAATTAATTAAAAATAATCATAAAAACGGAAGCAGCAATTTATTTATTGTTTAAAATGTACAGTATGCTATGCATTAAACGTGGATCGCTTGCGTTCATTGGAAGGTTGAGAATATGAGATGATTTTCAAATGTGCTATGTTATGGTGCTTTGGCTCTGACAGCAGAAGCAAATAAACACTTTTTGCAGCAAGCCTTTGTAATAAAAAAAAAAAAAAACTCCTATCGTATCCTATTTTATTTTCTTACTGAAGAGGAAACACACTTGCAGTGGTCGTAAAATGATTTACTTTAGGCAAACCTAGACTGTAGCCAAGGTCATATAGAAGGAACGATCACTGATTTAATGTATTTAAAGCATTTAAGTTATTGTAAGCATTATGCAGAATATTCTGAATATTCAAATTAAAAGTAGATAGTAGATGTACTGTATAGCAGTAGGCTCCTGAGTGTAACTCGGGTGTCATAAAGAAATGTTCATATTTAACCAGCTACCAAACTACAATAAACAAACAAAACTTCTGTTTTTGTTCATTTATTTCTCCAAAAGTTTGTTACATTTCTGTACAACCAATTTTTCCAACACTCCTCCAAACATTTTGCATTTAACCTGAACATGTTAAACTCACCGTCCTGCTTAAAAAACAGACTGAAATCCATCCATGTCTCAAACATCCATCCTATCCTCTGCACAAACACTGACTCTCACTGCAACATATCCTCAATCCTCATAGCTGCTCCTGTCAGTTTAATGCTGACCAACATCAACGCCAGTCTGGGGGTGGTTTTGTTTTCTTTTAGGCGCATGTGAGGTTTTCTTTGCATTTAGAAGCTGAGGCAGGAACACAGAATCTCACAGAACCATTTTATAATTGCACCAAGAAATCCAAATTGAATAGGCGGACATTTTGGGAAAAGTAATTGTAATTAAAGTGGATCTAAAAGCAGCATTTTAACAAACACCTTTCCAGAGCGGTTCCATGCGTATTGCCTTTTGTTTCTCCATCAAGATAAAATCTAACCACAAATGAAAGCCTTAGTGAAAGCAACATTTAAAAAAAGAACTGCTTTAAAAAGGCAAAAAGAAATGTTTGAACTCCCTGCCACAAATAAAAAGTGAAGACAGTGAAGTTAAAATAATTAGTTGATAAATGACTGGGATTTTATAACTGACGATTTTGGGTGTGGTCTTTTTTAGAAAAAAAAACCTTAACACTGATGAGGAAATCAGTGGCAGATTCATCAACGATAGAGGAAACAGCAGACGAAACTTCCTAAAGACCTTTAAATTTGGATTTGGCAAAACATTAATATGCGAATGTCAGCGTATTGTGCGATGTTTGCCTGACCGTTATTCTGAAAATGTACACTCTTGGGATGGGATGAAACCAACAGTGATTCTGACCCACACACACACACACACACACACACACAAATCTACAACATTTACTAGTTGAGGTATTTTGACCTACTTTCCCCTAGTGCAGCTTTAATTGGCAAAATGGGAATGTCATCACTGACAGTCTTACAAAATAACGCATTAAAAAAAGTTGGCAAAATGAAATCTCACAGTTAAAACATTTGTCCTAACAATTTAAAGAATGCAGATGCAACAGTCCATCCACCCCCAGCCAACAGACTTCTACCACACACTTCCACCAATTTAAGACCAGTACAACATGTTTTTTAACCTATGTTAACACACACACTGAATGTCCTTTAGTGTCTGCACTCAGGATTCAAGTCCAGCATGTCTTGTAGTGACGTAACAGCAGAGGAAAGGAATCAAAATCTTTACAGCTTCCACTCTAAATTCGCTCACCGAAGATTGAGATGGCGTGAGGACCCACTTGTCCCCTCCTGCTCTCATTCTTCACTTGATGTCAACATTTGCAAAGAAATAAAACGAAAACTAAACAGATTTAGCAAAGTCAACTTTTTTTTTAAGTCCACTCAAACATTCTTTTACTATCAGTGCAAATGAGGTAGACATGACAACTAAAGACCGCATCAGATCACACTCTGGTCGACTCTCTGCAGCAGCAATGGAGTCTTATGAAAAATCGAATAGAATCCTGAATTATTCTCCACTTGTCGTGACCTGTGGGATGGCTGCAGAAAGAGACCACAGGATTTTTCTACCCATTCGAACTGTGCAAAATCAAATGATGAGGTGTTTACTTAAGGAATGATGTAGAGTTCTGTTATGGAGCTCCAAAGTGTTTAAAATTATGAGAAGCGATCATTACTTACATTTCACAAATCTATTATTTGTTTATACTTTTTTTCTTACAAACAAATCAAACAGCTTTGGGCTCCATATTCTGCAGGTTACAGTGTTTCTGGGAAAGTCCTTCACACAGTAAAGCGTGAAAGAAAAAACAAACAAACAAACAAAAAAAAAAACCTAAAATTATGGCACCAAATGTAGTGAAAGAATCTGGGAATATGTCATTCGGTTTGCCTGTGGACACACCACTTCTTAATACTGGCTCAAAAAAATAAAAGAGTAAAGAACACAGCCCTGCCCTGAACTATAGACCCCTACCCTGAGACCTCGATGGGAATGCTGGGAAAGGTAGTCCTTTTGTCCTCCTTAAAAATGTTGTTTATAGCTCTCACAGTAACATTGCGCTTATTCCCCACCTAGTGGTCAAAATTGGCATTACACACACAAAAAAAAGAAAACTTAATTCAGCAAACATAAATATACCAACTGCAGTAGTAGTAATAATAATGATAGCATCTATTTGTTTGCATCTAGTACAAATCGGTTTAACTCACGTCACAAAAGAACCATTATTATTATTATTATTATTATTACTCTAACACAGTCTGAGAGTTAGTGCTTCTATGTACACTGGTAAGTACAACGAAAGTCAAAAGTGATGTGACAGTGAACAATCTTTAGTATACCTGCTACATTTACACAGGTATCTTACATTTATATGCATTTATATAAATAGGTAGTGTGCATGTTATTCATACAAATGTTGTCTGTACATATGTTCCATGCACTGAATTGTACTAATCTGTAATGGACATGTACACCTTATCTACAAATGCAGACATGGGAGGATTGGGGGGTGGCGAAGCTGTGAGAGCTGCACGCCCGCACACACACACGCAAAAAAACACTCTCAGGCAGTGTCCCTTCAAAAGGGCCACACTGACATCTGGGGAGATGTCCTTATTTGCGATTCAACACATTTTGGATCAGACGACTGGTATTTAGTAGTATGGCAACCATATCCCAGCAAAGCAACTGACAAACTATGCTTTTTTCTTTGTAAAACTCACTTCCAGAGCTTATTAACATAATAATAATAATAATCATCAAGACAGAAAACAAGCCATTTCCCCAAAAGGTCAGAATGTTCCCGGACGAGATAAACGGCAGTGGTAGAGTTGTCTTTTGTCAGTCCTAAAAACAGATGGCAGTGTATTTTGAACTTTGAATTGTCATATAACTACACTACACTAAAAAGAAATGTATTTTTTAAGAAATGTTCCCTTGGTTATCATCTGTGTTGTTCTACTCCCCTCGACCCACTAAACGAATGAACTTAAAAACCGGGCTTACAATTTCTCATTATTTACATAGTTACAGTGGTTTTTAAAGCACCGCTAGCCAAGTGGAAGCTCCACAACCGACGATCGTTACTCGGTTTAATCCAAACTGAAAAGCAGAAAATTAGATGCAAACTTAAACCTGCTCTGTGACCCCAACCAACACAGAGGTCTTTAAAACCGTCCCTTGCAGTTAAAACACAAATACACTACGAATCAGAATTGTGCAATAGATTCAATGCATTAGGAACAAAAGCGCGTAGACTTGACTTGGTGACTTGGTAGTTTTGCAACACATGTTTTCTTGTTTTCATGAATGAAGGTGTCCCAAATTCTGCAACATTGCTTTGAATGGGTTTGTTTCATGTCTGGGTACTGTAAGCATTTTGCTTTTCTATAATACATCTGACTGCCTAACAATATAGGCAGCTGCATTGTAACTCATTGAAGTCACCCTCTCTCTCTTTCCCTTGTGCACACTTGCAGAAAGGACATCCAATAATTTACATTTGTAAAATTTGGGTTTTTTTCCTTTACTATGCTCAAGCTCTGTGAAGCTTTTTTAAAACAGGATAAAAAAAATAATTCTATAGCTCTGCCTCAGCCACGTATTTGGCTGGAACAACTTGTAGCCCTGTTGATTGGTTTTCCTTAACGAAGCAGAACTCAGCTCACATATTAGAGCAGAGATTAAATCAGGTGGCTTCATGAGTAAGAGAGGTGTGAGCCATTGGAAATGTGAGAAGTGACTGATGTGCTGCGACTGAGGCCTCCATCGCTACCTCCACTGCCACCAGGCCCCCCAGAGGCAGTCCTCCTCAGCGGTTGAGGGCTGTTCCTGAGGGCCATAAGACTGGGCCCTCTAACACTTAGGCCACCGCCAACATAACCGCCCTGCGATGACGAAGATGATGAGGCAGAGGAGGGAGGAGAGGACGAGGAAAGAGAGATGGGGGGAGGTGGCGGTGGGGGAGGCAGGAGAGCCAGGGACTGTGAAGAGGCATGGGAGGAGAGATGAAGGTGCCCCTGGGGGTGATGGGAGTAGTGGCTCCCTCCCCCCACCCACTCCCTAGCCCGTTCTCGCTCTCGTGTGTCACGCTCGTGACTGTCGCGGTAGAGCTGTGGAGTGCTCTGGTGGTGTTGGTAGTGCTGGGGGAGGTAGTGCTGCTGGTGATGGGAAGAAGAGGAGGAGTGGCCCCTGCCACTCTTATTTAGCTCGCTGTCCCTGCCAAGACCATGGGAGGATGTAATGGACTCGGCCCGGTTGAAGCTTCCTCCGCTGTGGTTCTGACTGCGCCAGGATGGGGTGGCCACAGAGTTCTGCACGCTGTGGCTCCAGTGGCTGCCTGAGCGGGGCACAGGCCGTGATGGCCAGCCACCGGATCCGGACGAGGGAGTGGGGGTGGGGTAGCCCTGGTTAAAGGCCTCAGCTGGGATGCCAGTCAGCGCCATATTGCTGAAGCCGAGGCGCATGCTTTCTGAGTCGAAGGCCTCAATCTCATGAGCCTGGCGCTCAAGCAAAGTCCGAATCCTCTCTGAACGTTCATTTTGCAGGGAGAGCATCTCCTCCTCGATCTAATGAACACAACAAATATTCAGAACATTAGCCCTGGATTGAACGCAGCTCCATTCAGCAGACAGCACCCGCATGTCCACAATTTACTCAAATGTTTTATTGGCAGTTTTAACATTGTATCGGATTAGTTTTTGAATTAACTTGCAGACATCTGTACCCGTTGCTCGAGGAGGGCTCGGCGGATAGAAACCCTTTGCTCCAGGTCCTTCACCTCCCGCTCATGCTGGCTGTCCGTGTGGATCTTGATCTTGCTCTGGTAGGCGTTCAACAGCTCCAACTCTTGCTGCAGCTGCATCCGCAGCACCTGGTACTCAGCCTCTTGGGTCTCATCCAGCCGCAGCTGAGGAAACAAACGGGGACAAGCCTCGGTATCAGTAGAGCACAATCTACTCGGAACACTGATGTCACAGCCATTTTGTAAACAAATTATGTACGTTTATGTTTTTAATTTTTTAAATAACTATTTGTGCTTGCTTTTCATTTTCTAGATGGCTGCAGTATTTTTAGGGTAAACAGATACATTGGATGCTGGAGGTGCAGAGGATAGTGCTATGTAAGTGAGATGCTTCAGGTGTAGAAGGTGCACGTAGGTTTCCTTGCCTTACTCACAGCCTGTGTGGACAGCATGTCATTGATGGAGTGGTCGTACTGCTCAGCCAGGATGGCCAGTTTACGGGTCTGCTCCTCCTTAACACGTTTAAGGACGGCTTTGTGGTCAGATTTGGGAGTGCTCTCCAGCAGGTGGTTCCTCAGGGCTTTGTACTGACGAGTCTGGATTTTACAGGTTTCCTGGAACTGGCGCTTGATCTGTAGCTCTTTGCACTGAAACAAAAACACAATCAGGACTTCATCCTTTTTCCAGACTAACACACACATAATCATACATTTAATGTTACCTTCAGGCTCTTGGGCTGCTGCCTGACCTCCATGGCATGTTTTTGTCTTAGCTCTTGCTCACGGCGCTTGTTGTACTCCATCTGGTTGGTCAGTTCCGTTTGGTGTTGTGTTCGGATCAGTTCGGCCCGAGTACGTTGCACCGAGCCCAGTTGCCTGAACTCCAGCTCCTGCGTGGATTCATGGTGTCGCAGTAGCATGGCACACTCCAGATCTTTCTGGGTCTGTTTCTTGTTCAGGTCCTGGTGTTAAATGAAACAAGTCAGCATGATTTTATCTATAGTCCTGTGTTTGTGGGCTGATGAACCAGCTAAACCTTAAATAATGTAATAAATAAAAATGTTTTTATACATAAGCATTATTGCAATTAGATGTTGAAGTGGCAACTTTTAAACAGAAAATTTAACAATTAACAATTCTTCCCTCATAACACGTCACTGTGGTTATATGCCAAATAAAAATAAAAAAAAAAAAATAAAAAAAAAAGGTCCTCAATCTTTTTTTTTTTTTAAATATTATAAATTCACCAGACAATAAAAGTAAAACAAAAAACAAAAGCAACATCTCCCTGCACTGCCCTAGTGACAAAATAACGTGGCTGGAAGTTCTTACCTCTCTGAGAAGGTCCTGTTCTAGGTTGTGGCGAGCCAGCAGCATCTTCCTCTTGTACTGGCGACACTGCAGCTCGTAGTACTGCCTCTGCCTCCTGAGCAGGCTGGCCTCTTCCTCCGCCTGCATTTGCTGCATACATTCCTTCTGACGAATTAACCACTCCTGCTTCTCACGCTTTGGAGTCGACTGGTTTTCACTCAGCTCCTGGTAAAAAAAAAAAAGAAACGCAAACGTCACACATGATCAGAGGTAAAAACTGTGTGTTTTTGAGAGTAGTAGAAAACGGATCTGCCTTCTCTATGAATGGATCCAAACAAAACGCACAGGGACTGTTCTCTGATTTGAATGCGTTAAAGGCAAGCTCGTACCTCTTTCAGCTGCTCTTTGCGCTGTCGATACTGTCGTTTCTGTGACTCCAATAAACTGGTCAGCTCTTTTTTCTGCTGGCCCAGTATATGCTGTTGGAACTTCTTCTCCTCTGCCAGAGCTGCTTTAGTCTGCAGGAGGAAAAATACAGTGTGTAAACCAAGCACTGTTCAATGATGACGTTACCAAGTTAAAAAAGTCAATAAAATGCTGCTTTAATCTTGAATTAGAGGATAAACTTGTAGATTAGATTATTCGATTATTAATCATTTAGTTATAATGAACAGGGAAATAATGCATGCTCAACATTAACAAAAAAAAAATGTAATTCAGCCTAATTGTGCATTTTTTATTACAAAAAGCTTGTTCCCTTATTAAATGCTGACAAAAGTCTATACTTCAAGTGATTAAACTATTTATGTCAAATATAATATAAATATCTGTCAAACACACCTCCTTCTCCAAGATGGCCTGGTGCTTCTTGACCAACTTGTCGGCTTCGGTAGAGAAGCTGTTCCTCTGGTTCTCTAGCTCTTTATCTAGTTTTAGCTGGTGCTCGTCCATTTCTGCCTTCAGCTTGTTCTCCATCCCCATCAGTTGCTTCTGGTGCTGTCGCCTCATGCGTTTATATCCCGACATCTGCTCTCGCAATGCAGAGCCCTGCTCGTGTTCCTGGATCTGACGAGTCACCTGGAGGACAGGGAGGGAAGGACGCAATCAGGTGTGATGTATAGGCACTGGGCTCTTGAAAGATTGTGAAATATAGATATTAAGTGTGGAAGATTTCAACTTCATATTTAAATATCCAAATATTATAAGCAGTGTTTGTTGAAGTGGATCCTACCAATGAGGCAGTTCGGATGGTGGCAAAGTGATCACGGTTGCGATAGTAGGCTCGACGCCGTCCAGTGGATGGAGCCTGGGGTTGATCCATCTCTGGCTGGTAAGGGTCATCATAGATGTTATCCTGACCCTGAGGATGTTGTGTAGGAATAGGAAATGATAAAATAAATTCACATATTTACATACAAGGTAAAACAAAAATGAACCTAACATTTAATACATTCATCTGGTAAAAGGTAACTCCTTTCAGTTTTATCCCTTCAGGAGTCACCACAGCGATTAATTTGCATGGTTGATTTGGCAAGTTATTATGCCTGATGCCCTTCCTAACGCAACCCCTCACTGTGGAGATTGAACCTAGAAACCTGGGCAATAACCATTGGGCTAAAGCCAGGGCCAATTGATCTAACTACATAAAAAACAACCTAAATAACTTACCAAAAATATATCAATGTCAATATTTAAAAAGGCTTCATTGCAAATGACAGTATGAGTCTGGGCTAAGGTTTACCATAGGTCGATGGATGATAGAGCTGTTGGAAGTGACTGTGTGCTCTCCCTCCTGCATCATGGCCATCTCACTGCTGCTGTCGTCCGAAGCATCAGCCAGGCTGTTGACTGAGCTGCTTTGTGAACTGGCTGATATGGACATACTGGGAACGGACTGTGAACTCTCCATGCTGTTGACGGTGCCTGTCCGCAATAGGTACTGCTCCACCTCCTGTCACCGTGATTAAAATATTTTGTACCACAGAAGCTGTATATAAACTTGTTCCTACTCTGCTCTGCTTCTTCTTCCTCCACCCCTCACCTCTTCATCCTCTCCTCCTTCGGACACGGGGCCATTTTGCTGAGTCTCCTGGAAGAGGATCTTCTTCATCTTGCGGTATTGTAGGTTGTCCAGCTCCCGGACTGCGTCCTTTGTCCGCGCAATCAGGTCCATGATCACTGTCAGCGGACGCTCACGACACAGAAAGCGATGCTAAAGGCAATGAATACAAATGATAAACTGACTACACTGCAGCAAACAGTTTTAAATAAATATGTGTATTAATTAGATGGTACTGGATTTTGGCTGTGTTTGTGCTCACATTTAGCAGCACGTCAGAGGTAGGCCGGTCCTGGGGAATCTTCTGTAGGCAAGAGTCAACAAAGTTGCGGAAGGAATCAGACCTGGAGAAAATAATTGGGAGGATGTTAGTAAAGAAAATTATAGAAGAAACAAAATGAGCAGTTTTAATTGTTGCCAATTAAACTGAAAACAGGCAAAAGGAGACAATGTTCTCACCAGTGATTGGACTGCAAGATCGGGCTTTCATTCTGAGCGATGTGGTATAAGGCACTCATAGCATTCATATTGAACAGCGGGGGCTTCCTCTCAGCTGTAAAAGGTATCGCAGCACCACACTGTGATTTTTTTCATACATAAAGAGAGACATGAAACAAAGTAACACAGCACAGTGAGATTGCAGTTCATACCCAGCTCAATGCAGGTGATGCCAAGGGACCAGACATCCACTTTGCCATCGTACTGGCCCTCATCCATGGCCAAGATTACTTCTGGAGCCATCCTAAAAAAGGGAGATGCATTAGACAAATATTTTATAAAAATAAAAAAATAATAAAAAAAAAAGCAAATTTCTGTACTCATACATCAACTACATTAAAATAAAAAGACAATAACAATGTTCAGGTTTTACCTGAACACTTACCAGTAAGGAGTTCCAACAAAGGAATTGGCGGGAGCCACGATTGACGCAGAACCAAAGTCCCCGAGTTTGACCTGACCGGGCTCTGTCAGCAGGATGTTGCCCGCTTTCACGTCCCTAAAGAAAAAATAAAGGTTTTCCTCTGAATGAACCTGATGCCATGTCTACACCAGAAGTACAGTCAGTAATCAGTACAGGCTTTGGATTAGTGTTTACACTGGTTTCTGCCGTCTTAGGAAAGAGAAGTTTCTACAGTTATTCACTAGCTACATAAACAGCACAACCAACAATTAACCCAGCTTTCTGTTTTGATTTTTAAAGTCCACAAATGCAAAAAGGTGTCTGGTTATGTGTTAAGTTCATATATTTCTCAGTATTCTGTGGAAAGGAGTTGTTTTCTGTGATTTTTGTATTGCAAATAAACAAATAATAACAGGAGGAACCAAAAATGAGTGGACACATGGACAATGTATATAGCTACGTTTATTAAACAGAAGCATAACATTAGGTGACTTGTGCTGAACTAATAGAACTGTAACTGATACCTGTTTATATAACTCTTTTACCAGGATTTGTCATAGTATGCTACTAAAAACAAAAAGACCTGTGAAGTTACCTGTGAATCATATTGTGAGAGTGAAGATATGCTAATCCCTGCAGTGCACCATGGGTAATAGCAGCTATTTCAACTTCCTGGAGTGGCTTTTTGTGAACTGCAAGGAAAATACAAATGAAGAGTCACAATCACAAAATAAAGATACTTCAATTAACTTGTTTTGTGTAGGGGACAAACTAACCTTCGAGGAGGTCTGAGGCTGAACCGAGGCAGTACTCCATCACCAACTGAGAACCACCACCATCACAAGCATCGTCGGAGACGCACACACAAGCAAAATATTATGTAGTTAAAATCATATTTCTTTCTTAGCAATTGTGTTTAGTTTCTCACAAAAATGGCATCTTTTTTCCAAAAGTTAAGACATTACAGTAAACACTACATACCCATGCTGTGTGCTCCTTTAGATAACAACCCCGATACTCAATAGTGTTTGGGTGGCGAAGTTTCTGCAGGAACTTCACCTCTTTAATGATGTCCTGCCATTTCTGCACATGAACACGACAAACGGTGGATGCCCAGGTCAATAAAGTTATAGCACAGTTCAACCCATAAACTAGATAAGCATCTTTATTGTTTGATACCTCATTGGTCTGTTTACCACTGTAGGACATTTTCTTGATGGCCACCACCTCATTATTGCGCACATCTCGGGCCTATTAGACAACAGAAATAATGAGTGACATAGCAGAGGGGTGGAAGCTCTTTTTACAGCCCCTTTCACACATGCACTGGAACGGAACATGACAGGACAGTGTGAACAGGAACCTGTTGTTTTGTTGCACAGACATCAAACAGTCTTTCCCCACTGAGCTACGCAGTATTTATCCTGCCAACTGAGGGAACAAACTGACACTACAGGTTCTGTAAGTCCTGTAGCAGGTCAGCAACAACATTTTAATTAGCAAATGTCAAGAACTGGCAGTTGGAAAAACATTGATCAGGTTCATGGCTACAGAAAAGTTTTCATGTTACCAGAAATAAATACAGGACTTACTTTTATTCTCTCAAATTGACCTGAATGACATTTTGTGAAATCCAAATGAAAACAGCTCATTTTGAGAAGGAAATAAAAGAATCTTGGTAGTGTTCATCTTGCATCAATGCTGCTGTGAATTAACTAAAACACAAAGTTGACGTTTAAAATAAGACCACTAGGTGGTACCACAACAGCATTCCACCCTGCTCAATGAGCCAAGAATAAAGATTCAATTGAGATGTCAACTAAACTTCATCACTAGGATAAAATACTCATATCTCAAAGCTATGCCAAGTACTTATTCCTCCAAAGAGATTTATACTAATTCCCAACTGAGGATGTTGCCACTAGTCAGCAGATAAAATCGAATTGCAATGTGATGACACAAACTGCTTCACTAGACTATCAACAAAGCTACATGATGCCTGTCCGCTTATTTGAGCAGAATCATTTTTTAAAAGCAATAGCATTAATAGGATGAAGAGTTGTAACACCATTTCTAACATTATCATCTAACATCTTACATAAAGGTTTTATGAGCCCTTACTGAGGACATGGATCCAGTGACAGAGTTTACACAGTCTGGAGGAAACACTGTATGAACGCAGTGGCACTCTTGCTAAATTGATGCAAATTGATGCACATTGTTTATTTTCGTAGCCCATCTCTTAGGGCCTTTTAAGGATCCTCTGAAACTCAGACATCCAGTGTGCCAGTGAGAACATTGTGGAGGTGTTAGTCTACCACAGAGCCTGAAGAATATTTTACAGGTAAAATGAGACTTGCAGCTTAGTACATACACATGTTGTGTTCCCACTGTTTTTCTAATTAGGTGTGTGTGGGGGGGATCATATTCACAGTTTCTTTTATAAATGATAAAATGCAGATAAGATTGAATTATTGAAACCCACACAGAAGAACACTGGGTACTGTCAGGCCTCCTGAGCTCTGTGTGCACATAAGTGAAATACATTTTAAAAATGACTAACATGTGAGCACTTAAGACTTTCTTCAACAATATCTCAACAAGTAGGTGGTAACAGGCCAAATGTTGATAATATAAATGATTAGTTTAGTTCTACAGCACAGAATCATTGTTTATATCTCACTTGTTAATACAGATTAGTGGTGTTTGCTTCCAAAAGCTGAATAAACAATTGACCACTAATAATCAGAGCTTTGTATCAGTTCCTATGTCCAAACGATTTCTGTTTCTTTCTGACACTCTGACATTCACACCCATTTATGCTGTGGTAATACTGTGAGCCTAAGTAGTTGGCTGCCACTGAGCTCTGGTGAAGCTGTAGCACTGAAGCTGTGTGTCTTGTGCACGTTTATTTACAGCCCCAGATTTAGTTTGTGCTGGAATCAAGACGCTTTCTATAGGTTCCCAACTGAATGTCTCTGAACTCTACAACAGCAAACATACATTAAGTCTGGCTTTCTTTAAGTTCACCCAGTCACGCTAAGGTCTTTGCTTTGTACTGGACAGCAGGGAATGACTGGGTGACTATTATGGGATTCAACTTACAAAGGATAGCAGCTGCTTCTGACCCAAGGATTTGTCTGCCCTGCTTTCTTCATACCATATCTAAACACTTGTGATCTGTGATAGGGTTGAACAAAACCTGTCGAGGGCTCTGGCCATATACTACCCCCCCTTTCTCAAACAGTAAAATATGTTTAATAGAGATAAAGCTTTAAAATAATGACTTCTGTTGCCACACAAAACAATCTGATTTGAAGCAAATTGCACTTCAATTAAGTTATGCAGCCTTTGCATAGTTCATAAGTGTGATTGAAAGGGATGTGCTAAAACTCAAGATAATCTAAAACTAAACTAAAGATAAACTATAAAAAAATCAATATGAATACTAAGAGCATGTTGTTTTTACAGCATACTCACAAAGTATACGGCTCCGAAGCTTCCATGGCCGATCTCACGGAGGTCTGCAAACAACTTCTCCGGATCATCTTTGCAGAAGAGATCTGCCACCTCTGGGTCCTTCAGATTGCCCGCCCGAGCATTCGAGGGCATGGCCAGGGCCTGGACAACAGGGCAGAGCACAGGTTAGTACTTACATGGTGCAGGTGGATTTAGTGTCACTGGAAATTACTCCAGGCAGGAGTTTTAGATTCTTGTATTCATACAGTTTGAATGTTGTAACCTAAATTATGGTAGAAGGGCTACCCTTCCATTTATTTTTAGAACATGAAGACTGTCCCATATTGCATTTGAAGGCCGTTTTCCACTTCAGCTGGTAGGAAAACCATCTAATTAATGAGTTAAACACACTGGAAAATGCATTCTTGTACTCGTGACCCATTTGCAAGACTACATCTCATGAACCAAAACATCACAAAAATTTACACTAAATATACACAAGATTCTGTAATATTTTAGTAATTTCCTGACTGACTGCCTTTAGTGTAACAGCACTAGCTTTGCAACTCTGTGGTGATTAAAAAAATCTTATCTTCCACAGTTGATCTGTGTGGGACAGTAATCATCTGACAGGTTGAGACATGAAGGCAACCACCAGCTACAAGAGAAACCATTATGTTAAAACTGAGAATTCTGCAGAACTGGAGAGAGCCAGTTACAACTAAAAAAGGGAAAACAACACGGCCACAAACAGTGACACAAACATCAGCGCAAGTGCAGGGTGCACACAAAGTGCACTTCGATATGAATGCATTTCAAATATTAACTTTTCAATTTGGGCTGAAATGTGTCACGTTAAAAGCATTAATGACATGAAAGCAGCTTCTAGAACAAAACTCTCAGTTTCTCTGTGTGCATTGAAAGTACACGAAGAACTTAGATTTATGGAGCTTGAACCAGTATAACTGTGAAATATGTGCTTGGATTTTGAATTTGTGTGTCCTTCAAGGGTTACTTGGGATGAAAACTGGGATCCCCTTTTAATTATGTTGCAAAGAAAGCTTTTATTTTATGGTAAAACATTTCACCAGACAGGGGGCAAGGCCAAATCATTTTAGTGTGAGGAGGAACCGTGAGGAATGTACTTTGTCTTCCCCTTAGTGTCTTGTCATGAAGGTCATGATGAAGCAGTAACGCATTGGCTCATGTTTCGATGGTAACTATGGTCTTGGACCCCAATAGAAAGAAGTTTGAGGATTAGCATAAATGCCATTATGTTCGTAGACCTGGAATTTTACAGAGCTAATCACACATCTAGGCCTCAGTAAGTCCGACTATATGGACACCACCATAGGGTCCCAATTTAATGTAGCACAGCAAAGCTTGTTCTTCTTCTAAGTGTTGCTGGGTAATAACTCTGGCAAATCTGTGCTAGACAAATAGACAGATTCTCACTCTCCCAACTCCCTCCAATACAGTTTTCAGATATGCGTTATGTGGCACCCATTGGCCTGATGATATTCTAAGGAGGTAGATTAATACAGCTACTGTCTACAGGTGAAAATCATTTGAAAGAAGATGATGCCTGAAGTCTTTGTATATTTTTAGCCATTTTTCAGCTTCATGCTGACATGCAATGACGACCCTTTAATCTTTGAAACGAAACAACATCTTGGCAGTTAATTTTTCCTATTTCCAAGGAATACTGTTCTAACACATAGAAACATGCAACACTGGGTAAACAAGTTCCTCAACTCATTACATGGAAAAAAACTAACTCATACTGCACATGTTCAATCAAGCTACATTTGAAGACAATAGTGTGCATTAAAAAAAGGGAAGCAAAATCCCAGACCTGGAACATAATGCGAGACTTAAAACTCAGTGTGTCACTGGTGCCGAATGACCAAGATCACATGGCTGACCAATCTTGGAAACTGTTAAGCATTGCAGAAGCTCCATATTTAGAGGTTTATGAGCGTTGACTAACTAAAAGTTCAATCAAACTAATTTTGCATTTAGGAAAAAGCAGCCATGGTGCTTAAATTAAACCTAAACATACTGCCAACATAATTTGCAATATGTGTTTATTCCAATTGGGTGTAACACAAATGTTTAGAATACAGCTTCAGCACCAAATGATCCAAAAACTGCTTCATGAATGGCAACAATTATATATGAATCGTTGCTATACTACAAATGTACGCCATCTGTGTCCATGTGGGGACACCGATACAAATGTAGTAGTAGCAAAAAATGACAACCTTTACATAAACTAAAAGCAAAACCACTAATCTATTAACATAGTTCGGTTTAGAAATTGCAACAGCATGAAAGACTTCCACTCCACCCTTGTATATTAATTTCCCACAGCAGCTCAAGTGACCAGATATTAACAAACCCCAAATTGTGTTTGTTGTGACTAGAGTTAGACATGGCCTTTCATTTAAATAACATTAGCTGAACATGTCTGTGTGTTGCTTCTGCTCCAAAGAGTACATGGCGGAGATCATCCATCCGGAAAGTAGACTGTGTGTACAATCGTTGTGGTTAAACGGATACGTGCTTTACCTAACGCTAAACCACCGGTCACACTGATAAACGGGATAGTCGATCATCTAAATAATCGTCAGCCTTCATCTTTGGAGGTGTCGCAAAGGCGATCACCAGACCCAGCGTGAAACAACGCAGTCAACCCAAAGGATGCCGTTTGATGATGAAAGGGTTTGCTTGTTGTTTTACAACTACTACAATGGTCTATCCTTTAGGCAAAATTACGTAAACTACTTCCTGCGATTTAGCAACACAAAAAAATACTTAGATGCAAAAGGAAATCCATCATTTTCTCTATGCTGGAACTTAAGGCTGTGGGTAGCGAATGATACAAATTATTTTTAGTGAAAAATTCAAGATCACTGGGCGTCCCCGGAGCCAAGTTTGAAAACCTCTGGATGAGCTAACTAGGTTGGCTAGCATTTGTGGTACAGTTAGCTGGCAGATGTAGCATTTACTTACCGCGGCTTATTGTGGTTCCGCTCTGAACCGAAAAACAACTGTTAGCAGGCAGGCTAACGAGCCTTTATCCTCATAGCCCGGGTATCCCTCTCTTCAGACGATTACCACCACGTTTGGCCCATGTCCACAGATGGTCCTCCTGATGTTGTACCGTATAATTAATCGACGACTCACGAATTACGCCGGCTTTCCTGTAAACTTCGGGCTGGCCAGCAGTGTCTCTCTGCCGTTACTGGGTTACTAGCATCAGCTAACCGAATAGCTTAGTTTTGATAGCTCTCAACATTTACATTAGCTTCTATGTGGGGTGTGGTTGTCGTTTCCGCGCAGCTTACTACCTCCAAGCATACTGTCCAGATACACCGGCCCGCTTTTAAACACACTTTCAAAATTCGTACTAAAATCTGCGCCCCATCCTGAGACTGGACTTGTTTCATAAACCGTTTTTGTTCTTGCTAAATACAAGATGGCACAGACTGGTGGGGCGGGACTCGATTGTTGACCGGAAATTCGTATGTTCTGTTTCCGGTGAGGTTTCCGCTTCACAAATAAAAGGGTATAAATAAATCGACCTACATAGTATTAATAATCTAGTACAATGGCTCGAAGGCTTGATTTAATGAATGTGATTTTACGTATCTGCTTGTCTATTCGCCACATTTCATTTCACTAAGGCATAAAACACTTCATCGAGTGAACGTTATAGCGGATATTCAAATCCAAGTGTCATCGCTTATGCAACAAATCTCATCTTTGAGAAAACAATGAACTGCAATCTTTGCAGAGACCATACATTCAAACGATGTTTATGTATCTCATGAGGTGATCTGAGCCCCTGCGCTGGCAAACGTTAACTTCCATAGTACATAATGTACCACAGCTTTACACATAGTGGTATTAAGGTCATTTGGTTCTATCACAGACAGCATCATCATAGAAATAGCATGTTTAAAATGTAAAGAAAATAATAGGTTCTAACCTACGCCTAGTCTACAAACAACAGACTGGTCTTTACAAATTATTCATTATAATATTTTATACAGAAAAGATTATTTGAAATATTCTATATAATATTCCCTATATTCCATTTGATGGAAACGTATAATCCAAACTTGAAATGAGGCGTTCAGGGATGAGGCGTAGTTTACACTCATTTTTCTTGTGAATTCATCTGGTAACTCTACAGACACCTAACCGCCAGCACCTTTGCAACATCTAGCGGCAACTCTCAAAAGTGCACAAATATTACAGTATTTGTACTAGTTGATGGGGCCTGTGATTTCTCGAGCTGTTTAGCTGCTGTTGCTAGGATTCAGTGCAATATTAATCCATCTTGTAGTAATAAAAATACTTTCAAGCTGACTTAAATAATTAAATAACAAATGATCTTTTTTGATCAAATATCTTAACTGTAAAGTTCAGCAATGCCACAAGATAAAAACATATGCAAGTACCAGTTATCCAAACATGTTAAAAATTAAGGTTCTACATTAAAAATGAAGTGCATGTAAACAAGAGGAATACACTTAACAGTTAAATGCTAAACACTCCCAGTTATAAAACAGTTTGGATTGGGAGCCAGTCAGTCAACATCGTCAGTTCCCAACTACCAGTAGGCATTCCTCCCTGATACAACTTGCTGATGATGGGGCTGCACACTTTCTCCAGCTCTTTCTGCTTGTGCTGGTACTCGTCTTTATCAGCCAGCTGGTTGTTCTCCAGCCAGGTGATAGTCCTGTCACACTTCTCCATCACCTTCTTCTTGTCCTCCTCACTAATCTTATCCTTCAGGTTCTCATCCTGCACACTGCTATTGATGTTGAAGGCGTAGGACTCCAGGGAGTTCTTGGCAGAGAGGGAGTCCTGTCAGCTCAAACTTTCCCCTTTGTAGACCTGGATGAGGACTCCGGGCTGGTTGTCAGAGTAGGTGCTGAAGACCTGTGTTTGTTTAGTGGGGATGGTGTTGTTGCGTTTGATCAGGGATGTCATGACTCCTCCGGCCGGCTCGATACCCAGGGACAAAGGTGCCACGTCCAGGAGCAGCAGGTCCTGAACGTCGCTCCTCAAAGCGAGCTCTGGTGATGGAGGTGTAGAAGTCTACGCCTTCGTACAGAGAGTCGATCTCAATGCTGGCCTGGGAGCTGGAGGACAGGGTCCTCTTGGCCCTCTCACATGCTGTGCGCAGCCTCCTCAAGGCTCTCTTGCTCTGGCTGATGTCCTTCTTGCGTCTTTGGTGGCCTGTCTCTGGGAGTCGTTGAAGTAGGCTGGGACTGTGATGACTGTGCTGGACACCTTGTGGCCCAGGTAGGCCTCAGCGATCTTCTTCATCTTCACCAGGACCATGGAGGAGATCTCCTTAGGGTAGAAGGCTTTGTTCTCTCCTTTGTGCTCCACTTGAATTTTGGGCTTGCCTCCATCTGACACCACATTGAAGGGCCAATGCTTCATGTCAGCCTGCACCATGGAGTCATCAAACTTTTCTTCAATCAGTCTCTTGGCATCAAACACAGTGTTGCTGGGGTTCAGAGCCACCTGGTTCTTGGCTGCATCTCCAATGAGCCTCTCTGTTTCAGTGAACGCCACATAGCTGGGGGTGGTCCTGTTGCCCTGGTCGTTGGCAATGATTTCTACTTTTCCATGCTGGAAAACCCCCACAGGAGTAGGTGGTGCCCAGGTCAATGCCGATCGCCACACCTTTAGCTGCAGACACGTTTGTTGGTTTGAATTTTTGTTCTAAAGTTAAAAAGAATAATTAGAAAATATCTAAATATTTACTAAATTTATTAAAAGGGCTAAAATTATTTGTGAAAAAAATAACACACAACTCCAAGTTCCTGTACTGAAGTCATATCAATGTCAAATTATAACAAATTATTTGTCAGTTAATAAAAAAATGCCTATAGACTCTTTGTAATATGTTATTGTTATTGTTATGTATTTTGTTTTACTTTTTTATTGTTTTGTATAGTTACTTGTTTATTGTAATTGTAGCATTCATTTAAAATGATTGATTTAAAAACAAACCTCTATGAAGATTTATTTCTAGATAATAGGTCAAATAAATAATGCGAAAATAAAAAAGGAGAGGATAATATACTTACTCATCTACTTAAAAGATCACAACGCAGTATGATCCAGTGGTTTGCATTCTGCTGTGTAGCTTCTTTCGTCATTGTCTTCAGCCACATTTCTCTCCCTTTTGGGGTTACTCCAGTGTTCTCTGCCTAATGCTTGCCCTGCTGAATTTCCAACATTCCCTGCCCCTGCTCCTACTGATTACCTTGACCAGGTGTGTCCAGTCAGTCAACAGCTGGAAAAGCCAGCTGACACACCTTGTCAAGGTAATCAGCAGGAGCAGGGGCAGGGAATGTTGGAAATTCAGCAGGGCAAGCATTAGGCAGAGAACACTGGAGTAACTGGAGTTGGAAATCCAACAGGAACAGTGGCCCTCGAGAACTGGAGGTCAACACCTGTGAAATAGAGGGTAAATACTAAATGAAGTACATTTAAAACCTGCTAAATCAGTTTAACAAGAAGGATTGAGCGAATATTAGCCAAAGAAAATCTTGACTAAAGAGAAACACACTTGTAACATGTAAAAAGTCATCAATGGAAAGAAACAAAAGTACTAATATTTGCTATCTATTTGCTATCTATGACGAGTAGGACATTTAATTTTTAACGTAGGTTTTTGTGTAGGTAACATTACTTTTGTAGTTGATTTTGGTGTCAGACTAGATCACCTGGAGTAATGCCCTGCCACTGCCTCCACATTCAGGACACTGGTCATGTTAGTTTCTCCAAATTCAAATTCATTTTAGAAGCTGCAGCACTTCATTTAAAAAGATATATAATTACAAAAACAATCACACATTAAAATAGAATTTAAACATCTAGTAACCAACCACCCAGTTGTGTTATTTATTTGGTCAAATGGTAACTGTGGAAGGACAGATTTGTCTTTGCTGACCTAGTCTCGCTTCACCTCCTGTTACGCCCGGTTTCGCCTCTAGGTAGCCTCGTCACCTCTTCTCACTCATCTTTTCTTGGAATATCTGCTCATCATTAAATTGTAAAAATGCAGCGGGTATATTAACAACTATATGTATCTTAGATGGGATTCTAAATATAAAAGGTTTTTATTTATGCACACCTAAATTGACATTTAATAGACTGAACAGAATGAAAAGGATCTGTATAAATTATTTAAGTGATTTCTTTTATACATTTTTGCATTGTACCATGTTCCATGTAAATGTAAAAAGCATTGCACACAAGAAAAGTACCATTTTCTATTTTTATAAAGTTATGGGTTATAGAAAGGGTAGGGGGACGTAGGAAGGGTGTGGTTTGACAACAGGTTTGACAACTTCTCCTTTCAGGTGTTTGTGACTTCACTGCTAGTTTCCAGTCATATCAAAGAGCTATGGAGGACAGGTTGTTTGCTTGTGGCATCATTCTGCTGGCCATAATTACAGGTGAGTGCTACTAAACATGTTTAAATCTTTTGTCTTATCAGAGCATTTCTGATCTAAATTTATGACTACAGAAATCATACATTTCAATGGAACAGACCATTTTTATTCCAGTCAATCTTTTTGTGAAAAACAGCTTAATCTTTTGATATAGTTTTGGGGAGCAGAAGCGAAAGCTGCTTCAAGTGTAACATGTAAAAGAAGAAAGAAAAAAGGAAAATCGCATGCTGAGAACAAGTCTATCTAAAATAGAAATATGTGGAAAAACCAGCTTCAGCTTTCAGTGTGCTGAAACTTGATGCTGCTCTTCCGGTTTCTGTTACACAGAAACTAAGCAAATTAGCCTCTTTGTGGTATCAAATGTCCTCAAATTTGTAATTTTATCAAACTGCAATAGTGTATTCTCAAATACAAATAAAAATATATTTAAAACACTATTAGTTGAAGTTGACATAAGCCTATGAACGCCTTGCATGGTTTCAGTCTAACTGGCTGGTGTTTGTACAGCCAATGTAAGTTTATAACACGATGGCTGTTGTTAGTTTTAGCCACTAAACCAGAAGGTTCATATCACCGAAACTTGCAACTGGGTGACAATCAGCCAACGGGGAAATAGAATAGATACAGTGTAGATACACAACCTCACTCAGCAAAATGCCAAATATAGCTCCTTCATAACAAAAGAGAAAGTGTTTTACTAACTGCTCTAGTGATTGCATTTCTGGTTGATTCATGACAACAGTTTCTAGTTCATATATAAAGGTCAGTAACAAAATGTTTTGTTTCTTTCTCGCTTGCAGGAAGCAGCGCACAGCTGGGTGGTGAGTTCACTGAAACGCTTTTGCTATGATTAGGCATCGCTTGCTTGTTTTTGAACGAAACCCAGGAACACAAGTGTGTCATCTAAATTCCAAGAGGCTGGAGAGCTGTAGTGTAGTGGGAGTGAGGCTGACGACTGAGCAGAGGTAAAGTCGTTTATTCCACCATCGTGGCACCACTGAACTAAAGCTTAGCGATCAGCACACGTCTTTGGCTGGTGTAGTGTGGAACAAGAGAAACTGTAGAACTAGATGAGTGCGATCAGGGATATGCTGGTCTGTGTTCTGATGACACTGGGCTTAGACAAGAAATAACACATTAAAGCTGTTTCTTTCCAGTTTGTGGTGTGGCAGCACTCAACACAAAGATTGTGGGGGGTGAAGATGCAACTCCAGGGTCGTGGCCCTGGCAGGCCAGCCTGCAGCAGGACGGAGCGTTTTTCTGTGGAGGCTCTTTAATTAATAATCAGTATGTTCTGACTGCTGCTCATTGCTTCCCTGGGTGAGCTTTCACATTCTAATTAAACCACTTGTACATAAAAAAGCTCACATTGCTTCATTATGTGTTATTACCAATGACAGCTGTGGTTGTTTCAAGGGTTTAACTTCTTTGTCTTCTCTCAGTACCAGCACATCGGGTTTGGTTGTTTACCTCGGACGTCAGTATCAGCAGAATGTGAATCCTAACGAGGTGTCTGCCACAGTGTCCCAGATCATCAAACATCCAAGCTATAACACCATCACAATGGATAATGACATTGCTTTGTTGGAACTGTCCTCAACTATCACCTTCACCGATTACATCAACCCTGTGTGCTTACCAACCAGCGGCAGCAGCTTTGATGCTGGGACCAACTGCTGGGTCAGTGGCTGGGGAAACATCCGAAATAATGGTAAGAATTAATAAAAATTTCGTTTGTATTAAGACTTACTTAAAACAGAAGATTTGTAAATATTTATTACAAATACTGTTTTGTTTGATTCCCACACATTTAGAGTCAGGAATTTATCTGAAGCTCAAAAATCACCATCAGAGAAAAGCAGCAAACTTTGCCTTAATCATAAACAAATGTCACACAGCAGCCTGGCTGGTGTTTAAAACCTTAGTCAGTTGCTACAACATACATTATAAGTACACAGAATAAATGAAATAAGATGAATGTTAAAGCTGATGACAATGTCCAATCACATGTATAATAAAGCATCAAATCTCACCACTTGAAGAAAGTATTTTTAGCGTAGTAGTAGTAGTTTTTAGAGTAGTTTTGTTGCACTTTAAGTAGCACCAACCCCTTTTTCTAATTTCTCAGTTCCTCTTCCTGGATCTCAGACATTGCAGGAAGTCAGCATTCCTGTTGTGTCCAACAGTGACTGTAGCAGCAACTATAGTGGAAGGTATACAATCACTGACAACATGGTGTGTGCTGGTCTTCCTCAGGGAGGAAAGGATTCCTGCCAGGTGAGCTTTTAAACCCCAGTCCATCCGCCTGGTAACACAAGCTGACCTAATATTGAGGTATATAGTTAGTGCAATCATGATGATGATGATGATGAACCCACAGCAGAGTCTCCATTCTGAGCCCAAGATCAGAAAATCACAGAACATATTGATGATGAATGTTACAGCATTTTTAGCTCCAAGGCCAGAAAGCAAAATTGATGATTTGTGCAATTGTTATAGACTACCTCATAGTGACTGATTAGTAATATTATTAAAATTAGAATTATATAACCAACCCTGTGATGGACTGGCGACTTGTCCAGGGTGTGGATGGATGGTTGGATTACATAACCATTATGTAACTAAACTACTATGTGTGCAGGGAGATTCAGGCGGGCCGCTGGTGACTAAAAACACAAATGCCAACGTATGGGTCCAGATTGGAGTGGTGAGCTTTGGAGACGGCTGTGCTCAACCCAATTCCCCAGGAGTCTACGCCAGAGTGTCCCAGTACCAGGACTGGATCAACAGCCAGATATCCACCAACCAACCAGGCTTTGTACCGAGCTCTGCTCCAGCACTCAAAGCCAGTCAGTTCATCTGCCTCTCAGTGCTGTCCATTCTGCACATGGTCCTCTCCTTCTTTATCTTGTCATAGGACGCTTACTGATGCCAAAAATGACAATTTATCAGCAGATCATTTTGGAATGGGCCAACTGATCATAAAACAGAACAGTTAGCTGCACTTTGCTCTGGTTAACAACCAACAGACAACCAGGATTCCTGTCTTCCGCCTTTGACAGACTGTGTAAATATAATGTTTTCAATAAGGACTGTTTGAATGAGGACTAGGAGGTTCATCAGACGTAAACACAGATAGAAAATAAAAAGTATACATACATTTTGCAGGAAACAATTGTGATCCTAATATCATAATCTCAAGATAATAACAGATGATTCACAGAAGAACCGCACTGTTAAAATAAGACACTGTTTTCCATATAAACACCTTGTCCAAAATGTTTGTGCTCTAATGAAGGACTGCACTTTACCTTATATAACTTGTATTTGTATTTTATGACTATGTTTGTAATCTGAAAGAGATCAAATGCAAAATAATGTTTGGATGTTTTGTACAAATATCAATGTTGTAAGTGTTTTATACTTGAAGATTTATAGACTGTGAGTGCACAGACCTTGAATTTTGAAGTTTTCCACTGGGGCCAGTACATGAAACCAGTTTAGGTTTAAGTTCCAACATAGTTTGCATGGACTAGACCAAGAATGAAGCTATAAATGTTTACAATTTTACGTGAATGGTAGTTAGCAATTAGCACTATTGTACTATTGTGGTGAAGACTCTCAAGAATTATTGCAGGACAATTTATTTAAAATCCTTACAATCGATTTTTTTAGAGGGGCATTTGAAATACAGTACATACAATAAAATAAATGCAATTTTTTAAGTTTCTGAGCTCCGCTGCAGATGATTGTCAAGTGGGAAACTACAAAGTGAAGTAAAATAGATAAGCGACCGCTGTGTTTTCTATGAAGAATGGGAGCAGTAGAGAGATTTAGCTTATGAAGTGAAGACGCTGGTTTGACTCCAAACCTACGGCAGAGCATCATCAGTCTATGAGGGTTCATTAGACCTAGTCACAGCCACAAGACTCATGAGTCATGTCTCATCCTGTTTAGCTCTAGCCTTACTTCTATTTATCATTACACACACCTGTCTTGAATTAATCATCACTCACCTGGGTACTTAACCACCACCAGTCACCACAGTCATTTGCCAGATCGTGGAATGCAAGTCATCGCTTTCCAGCAGTTTCTCAGTTCAGCTTACCTCGTCTGTTCCGTACTTCTGACCACTGACTCCTGCTTAACCCTGAATGGTACTGTAACCCTGTTTGTTCTGTTGCTGAACCTTGCCTATCTCTGGACCCGATTGCGTCTGCTCCTTTTGTACCTAAGCCTGAGCCTTTCTGTGCATGACCTGGACTGTCTGTGACAACGATTGACGGAATAAACCTTGATTTCTTTACCAACTACCTTGTGTCCTCACGCTGTGCATGTGGGTCTGATCTCTGCCTAAACCTGACAAAGACAGAGTCAATGCAACACAGCACTTAAACAGACAAAACCAGGAAAGAAAAAACCCAAACCCCACTATCACTTAAAGAGAAAATAACAAAGCTAGGGGACTAGATGACTTGGAAAGGACAAAAGCTATGGAGCTAGGGGACCACCGAGGGAATAGGGGCTAGAGGAACTAACTATCGTATAAGGTAAAAACAACTTTAAAAATCACAGCACATTTGAAAACAACTAATATTTACATAACCTAAAGAAATAACACAAATTAAACAATTATTCTATTCATCTTTGGAGCTAGAGCCTTCACGTGGTGCTTGTTTTTTTTCTTTGACGTGTTTTTTAACACTAATTTTCGACACAACAAAATGATTTGGCTTCACTCATAGCAACAGGTTGTTTCTGTACCTGAAATGTAGCGTTTAACACCCATACATGCTGATAAGGCTACTTGGTTTGCTTACCAAAGTTTTTTTTATAGTTTGCTTTGGTTCTGAACTCATGCTCGATTATTTTTGCATTTGTCGCTATGCTGGATGAACGGTGCAACCACTCAAACAAACACAAGCAGCTAATTGAAATGATCAGCAGCTGCTGGTGTGATTGACATCAGCAAAAGCTTCCCCAGCTTCACTGTGTGGTTCATCAACTTTATTCATCTGTAGTAGCTCTGTGTGTCTCCCTTGTTCTTAAAGACCAGATCAGAGAGCTTTTCCTCCATTTCTAGGCATCTTCTCACTCTAGAATCCTGTTGAACAACCTGGTTAGAAATTCCACTGCTGCCTCTCCTAGACACTTCCACACCTCCACAGGTACATCTTCATCTCATCTTCTTAAACCCCAAGGCTGTTTTCTGAGGGTTTTCTGAAAAATGGCATAGCTACATTCAAATGAACTTATCTCTGTGTCACAGTTTAGATCATGTTCCTGTTTTATTTTGTAAGGTCTTCCTGTTTAAATGCAAATAGTGTCATAATGTAGGGGACACTTGTGGGATGTGATATGATATGATTTGTAAAATTACTGTAACTGATGTGATGTTCATCAATAATAGAAAAGTAAAATGTTTCAGTTATGTCTAAAGAGAAATGGACTTTAATATTGAATATCTCAGTGAAACAGAGGCCTCAGTAACTTCTAACCCCCATGAAATCATAGCACAATAAGTAAACATCAACTCAGCCAAAAGTTGGTTTCGATGAAGTGAAGCAGTACCAAGCTATAACGATTTTAATGCGAACAGTCAAATGAGCTTAGGAGTTTCATAGTGTGGATATTCTATGTTTTTCCACTTTCCACCTAAAACTGCATTAAAAGTGATCAATGTATCTAAATACCACTTACCTATATCAATATAAACATATGTGAAGGTGTTCATTTGCTGTACAGGCCACTAGGGGGGCAGATGTCTGTGCAGCCATATCTCCTCCTAGCAACAACTGTCTGTGGTAAGTGAGGTGTCTTTTTACGTGTTATAACCTATGGAATTATCCTAAAAACACCAACACAAGATTGACAGAACTGGTAGCCAGTAAAAATAGCTGATCGTGTTTTATGGCCCTGGTGCAATAATAATGTCACTCAATGGCGCTCCCTATAAATCACTTCATACAAGCTCTGTAGGAGGGCTAGAGAGTAACAGAGTGACCAGTAATATGGACTTTGTGTGATGATATTTGAATGTGTACATATTTTATCTAGCTAGCATTTAGCTTAGCATTTTTTATTCTTTGGTTCACAACTCACCACATGTGATAACTAGCATGCTTCGCACATTCTTAGATTCCTTTAGATTAGAGCCTTAATTTGAGCCCTTGCTTATGTGTGTTGCATAAAGTATCACAGTGGTAGACTCATAGATGGGTCGCACACTAGCCCAGGGCTAGCTATAATGCTAACTACATGCTAACAGTTTATTGTATGTTATCTTCGTCTGTGTTTGATGCACATGAACGACTCATAAATTCTTGTAGCCCTGACTCCGCTGTTTAATTTGATTTTAAACATATCTATAGTCATATAGTCATCTATTTGAACCAAATTTGGTGACCCTGGGTTGCCCCCCGCCAGACCCTAATTAGGGTCTGTGGGGTCGAAGAGGTTCTGTTGCTACTTCCTGCTCCACAACAATCACATCTTCCCTGTCTTTTTCCTCATTCATCAGCTCCTTCTCTCTCTCTCCTGGGTTGTTAGCACCTTTCCACCTCTGCCTTTAATCACCCTTTCCTTTACAGCAAACCTGCCCATCACCTCCTCATTACCTATATTCCACTCACCAACAGGAGAATATAGGTGATGCACACCAACATGAAGAAACAGGACAATTAAAGGACGGGTGGCAAAGTGTACCTATTTTATTATGTTAGTAGAAAGGGTGTAGTCTATACCTGACTGTCCTGCAGGACAGGTTTAAAGGTGCCACACCTTGTCTCGGGTGTTTTTGACTTCACTGCTAGTTTTCAGTCATATCAAAGAGCTATGGAGGACAGGTTGTTTGCTTGTGCCTTGATTCTGTTGGTGGGAATTTCAGGTAAGTGCTATTTTAATCCTCTCTCTTATCAGAGCTTCTGTGATTTGCATTTATGAATATAGAGAACATACATTTCAACAGGACAGATCTTTTTAATTACAGTCAAAATGTATACAGTTTAACAACTGCAGACAATTTGACTGTAATTAAAAAGATCAGAGGCACAAACTGCTTTAAGTGTAACATGTAAAAGAAGCAAGAGAAATGAAAAATCACATTGAGAACAGCTCTATTTGAGACAGAAATGTGTGGAAGAACCAGTTTTGAATTTCAGTTTGTTGAAAATTAAGGCGTTTCCGGTTTCTGTGCAAAACAAAAACTATGCAAATCAGGCTCTTTGTGTTGTGAAATGTTTTCAAATATCTAACTGTATCAACTGCAATGGTGAATTTTTAAATATGAATTACAATATATTTAATACATAATTAGTCAAAGTTCTGAAACATGTAATACCTGTAAGTAATAAATGTTACACCTATTGAACAGTAGTTGAAACATATTTACTAAACTGCTTTGGTGTTTTTGAGATGAAAATATTATCTGACAGTCACTGCTCAAATGAAGATTGACATGGCATAAGCTTTTGAACGCTCAGCCAACGGGGTAATTAGCATAGATACAGTGCTGAATTGTCTTTCTCATTGTTGGTTATTTTTTTGAACTCACACTATTGTCTTCTATCATCCATTAACTGCATTTCCTTCTAAGGGTCAAAGGGCATTAAGGAAGAAAGCCTTACACTCTAACAACAAAATTGGTCTTCTGCTTATAACTCAGCAGTGGGCTGCCACGCAAGGCGTGTCTTACTCAAGGACACACCTGGATTTGACCTGGGACCTCCTGCTTCCCAGGCCCAATGCTCTACCCACTGAGGCCACCTAATTGCATTTGACCCATTCCCTAGTAGCAGTGAGCTGCCACAGCGCCCGGTTGTATGAAGTGTCTCGCTCAAGGACACACCTGATGCTGAGGCAAGGGATGGACCTGCGGACCTTTGCCTTCCGTGGCTCTTCCAACTGAGCTGCCAGGCCCTCTAGAAGTGTCGCATTCAACTGTGTAGATGTTAAATCTGCATAAACATTGTCCACACATTGAGCCTTTGTGTATTGTGGAAACATACAACCCCTGAACTCTGTGCCAACATAAGGTCTTTTTCACTAGGCAAAATGTCAAATATAGCTTTAATCATTTCATTCCATTTCTCAGCAATATAATGGCTCTAGTTCCTAGTAAGCAACAAAATGTTTTGTTTCTTTCTCGCTTGCAGGAAGCAGCGCACAGCAGGATGGTGAGTTCGCTGAAACGCTTTTGCTATGATTAAGCATCACTTGATTTCTGAATGAATCACAGAAACACGACTGTGGCTTGTTTCACCATCAGACACGAAATAATGCTGAGCTTCATTTAATGTTTCTTTGCAGTTTGTGGTGTGGCACCGCTTAACACAAAGATTGTAGGGGGCGAAGATGCGGCTCCAGGGTGGTGGCCCTGGCAGGCCAGCCTGCAGCAGAATAGTGCTTCTTTCTGTGGAGGCTCTCTAATTAATAACCAGTATATTCTGACTGCTGCTCATTGTTTTTCCAAGTGAGTTGTCACATTTTAAGCAAATCACAATTTTCCATTCTTCAGAATTTAAATCAACTATTACAGTATTATTAGATGCCATCACATGAGCATGAAATTGTTTGTGTATCTTAATGACAGAAGAGTTAATACAACTACAATTAAGCAATATTTTCCTAAATCAAAATGAATATATATATATATATATAAACAAATTGCTTAACCACATTGTTATTACCAATCACAGCTGTGGTTGTTTCAAGAGTTTAACTTCTTTGTCTTCCCTCAGTCCCTCCACATTGGGTTTGATTGTTTACCTCGGACGTCTGTATCAGCAGAATGTGAATCCTAACGAGGTGTCTGCCACAGTGTCCCAGATCATCATACATCCAAGCTATGACAGCAACACGTTTGAGAATGACATTTGCTTGTTGCAATTGTCCTCACCTGTCAAGTTCACCAATTACATCAGCCCCGTGTGTCTGGCAGCCAATGGCAGTGTCTTTGATGCTGGGACTAGCTGCTGGGTCACCGGGTGGGGAAACATCAGAAATAATGGTAAGAATAAGTCACATATTTGAAGTCAGGCATTTATTTGATGTTCCAAATTTACCACTAGATTAAAGCAAGAGGCTTTTTATTAAATTTTATTTAATTCTAGGTTTTAATTATATGTTACATATACATTATACTCCTACTCAAAAGATTCACTCATTACTTACTTAAATTCAGAAGTTAATAAAAATAATTGGTTTCCTTGTCAATATCAGTGGAGACTCGCCAGACTTCATCCAGGTGAAATTGTTGTCAAGAAGATTTCGACTTTTCAGTAGAAATGTTTTACTACATCAATCCAGGTGGCTTCTTTAGTCTGAAGGATGTTGGCTGAAGGCCACACATTTATCCTTTAGTTATCCCTCCCACCTGTAAACGATGAAAAAGGGCCAGGCGCCAGGGGTAGTGAGTAGATGTGAAATACTTGGGTCCTCCTTCACTGTTACAATGTTGTTAGGTTTGCCCTTTCTGTTGGTTATACAGGCAGAGACAATGATTAACAGGTAAGTATACAAAGTGCTGGAACGGAATAAACTCAACGATCTGGCAGGGAACTCAGGTCAGTGCAGGTGCTTAAATACTATGTAAATGACCGGATTGAACACAGCTGTGAGATCACAGCAACTTAAAACCAGGAAAAGCATGACTGAACATAAACCGGAAACTACAAAATATAACAGGAAATACGTGACAAAACCCCAGCTATGACATTAGAGGATATTGGGTAGTAGCTTTACAAAAAGAATCACATTAACGAGTCACTCGTGAAATACAGCTGCTTTATGGCGACTGCTAGTTCTTTCGGCTTTTTTGCAGACTAATAAAACACCCTTTTTAAGCCTTTATGGCAACGACCTAAAACACAAGGTCAAGGATGAGTGTTACAGTTGGTGACAATGTCCAACCACATGTATAATAAAGCAATAAAAAGTCCTTGAATGTCCACTTCACTGTCCAGAGTCAGAGCCAGGGAAACTAAAACAACAGAAAGATAGTCTCTTAAATCCAAACGTGAACGCAAAACACCTTCAAAAAATAAACCAAGAGGACGAAAACACTAAACCAGGAGGACGAAAACACTAAGTGAACAGAATAATGAATAACAAACCTAGGTTAACTACTAATGTCTAACGTAAGCTAAGGCAAGGCTAATATATGGAGCTAGAACATGGCAAGAATACACGGAACTAAAACCGGCATGAACAAACGCTAAACATGGCATTAACAAACTTGGCTAAACATGGCATGAACAACGTGGCTAGAGCATAGCATGAACACTGTGGCTAGAGCATAGCATGGACAACATGGCTAGAGCATAGCAAGACAAGAGACTGGTCCCTCCTAGACACAGCAACTTGGCCCGGCCCCCCTTCTCGGAGACCACTTGAGCCCACCGTGGCAGCCGTTGTTGCTTGAGGCTGGCGTTGTCTGTGGTGGGCCCACCGTGGCGGCCGGAACTGCGGCGGTGGAAGATGGTGCAGTTGGAACGGGTTGAAGGACAGCACTGGAAGGAGTCTTGAGCAGATGGAGTGGTAAGCTCTGAGCCCGAGATATGGAGGTGACAAGGAGGTGGCAACATTTGAGGCGCGTGTTGCCTCTGGTAAACACTCCAGACAAAGACTGCCTGAAAAAACAAAACTCGAGGATGGCATCTCAATAGGTCTTGATACAGTCCGTGGGGCTGTAGCGGGGTGAGATACAGTCCATAAGGCTGTGGCCGAATGAGGGGCAAATTGTGAATCAGGATGAATAGTAGGATCTGATGCAGTCTGTGGTACATGGGTAACTGGCAGTACAGCAACTGTTCTAACCAACAGGCAAGTTCCACCCTAGCCCTCAATGCCAAAAAAACATGAAGAGAAGCGGATAATGTCATTGGCCTGCTCCAATACGGACAGTCCGTGACGAAGGTTGTGAGTCTTTGTGGCCATGGAGAGTAGTGGAGTAATGTCATGGCTCTGATGAGGTCCGTTTCTGGCTGGGTCATTCTGTTAGTGTGAGTGCTTGAAGGTCCACTTGGACAGAGTCAGAGCCAGGGAAACCAATTTAACGGAAAGATCGTCTCTTTAATCCAAACTTGAACACAAAAAACCTCCAAACCAAGATCAACTAGGAGGACAAAAACACTAACGTGTGGCTAACATAAGCAACCTAACTCAACAAGAGACAATGGCTATGGCATATAAAAAGGCAAAACATGAACTAAAGACGGGTGCCTTTGCACGTCTTACAGGCAGAGCAACGCATGACTAAGAGAAGGCAGTGTCCCTTAAAAGCCCACGTCCGTGGTGGGTAGCAGCATGGTGAGGTGACAATGACCCAGCACACAGTGATAGGCTGGGGAGATATATGAAGGGAGCAGATGGCAGGCACAAGTGTTAGAAATCGAACTGATTGCCAAGAGTTTACTGAGGGAAAGAGAGGGAGTGGGCATGGTCCAAAGCAGAAACGTGGAATGGTGAGGGAAACACAGAATGGCGGGTGGAGCCAGCCCAGGATAATGACACTGTGTACCATTACTAGATATCGTTTTGACCTTGCCTTGCCTGCTTCCTTTTGTTCTGGTTTTAGACTCTGCCGTGTTTGCTGAACCTAGCCTAGAGACTGACTGCTCTTTCTGATCCTTGTCTGTATTGCTGCCATCGTCTAAGCTAACCTGTGTACCGACCTTGGCCTGTTTTGACCAATGAGTGGTATTAAATCTCCACAAACTGAGACCTGTGTGTGTTAAGAGTTTGGGTGTGTCACCTTGCTGCCCCACTGTCCAGCCCCGGTTCCTGTGTGTCACAACCTCAGTCAATTACTCCACTATCTAGCCAGTTCCGGTTTTATTGTGTAACCATTTCCTGTTTAACTCCCATATCCAGTCAGTCTAGTTTTACTTCCGGTCCTTGTTAACCCCACCTGCACGTAATTCAGTAATCAGTAGTTCAGTACTTAAGCACCACCTCTCACCCCAGCACCTTACCAGATTGTCTGAGTTCATCTCATGACCAGCATTCCAGCATTGTCAAGTTTCCAGTTTCCGTGCATGACCTTGTTTGGTAATACCTTTTTTGATTCTTGCCCAGCCTATGATAACCCTGCCTAGCGTGTATGACCTCTGCCTGTTTTTGACCACGTCTTTTACCCAAGCCCTGTCGGATATCGTTTTTGCCAACCTGTGTATGACCATTGCCTGCCTGACTACGTTCTTATTAAAACAATCTTTTACTCAAGTATCGCTGTGCATTTGGGTCCTTCCACCATTGTGCCATTGTGACAGAACAATCTGGCCAAACATGGACCCAGCCGGCGCCAAGTCGTTTAAGACCGAATTGCAGGCTCAGGAGGCATGGATCCGAACACAGGAGGAACACATTAACACTATGCTACAGGAGCTCTCCAGATACGCTGCCCAACAGGAGAACCTCATGACGGCGTATGGGGAGCAGTTAGCTGTACTTACCCAGCGAGTGAAGCCAGTTCCAGCGCCTGCAGTCGCCGTCGCACCAACGCCCACCTCAGTCGCTCCTCATATCCAACTGGGAGCTCCGACCCGCTTTTCCAGAGACACAGGTGACTGTAGAGCTTTCTTAGCTCAATGCAAAATCCAGTTTGAACTTCACGCTTTGTCATTCCCCACGAAGCGAGCTAAGGTTGCGTATGCCGTGTCTCATCTTGCCGGAAAAGCAGAGGCCTGGGCCACGGCAAAATGGCAGAATAAATCCGCTTGCCTAGCGACGTTCGATGTTTTTTCCACTACACTAAAACGCATCTTTCAAGAGGTCGCGCCAGGCAGAGAAGCAGCCCAGAGACTGGTGATTCTCAAGTTATGCCATTGAGTTTCGCACTCTCGCCGCGGAGGCAGCTGGGACTCCACCGCGCTATGTGACGTATTTATCAAGGGTCTGTCTCATCGTGTCAAGGACAGTTTAGCAGCAATTGAACCTCCCGCCAGTTTAGACGAGTTAATCGCACTGGCCATCAAAGTCGATCGACGGTTGTGGATCAGCATCAGTGAACGTCGCGAAGAGGAACGTGCGGCGTAGGCGCGACGTCCCAGAACCTTGCTTTAGTCAATGTCCGAAGTTCCCAGCGCACCTGAACGCATTACCGGACAATCCTTCTGGCAACAAAGGCAGCCATCCCACACTCGAGTCGAAGTGACAGCGAAGTCAGCCGACGTTTTCCCCGCGGCCCAACCAATGGAGCTTGGAGGGATTCGCCTCACCAATGCAGAGAAGGAGCGACGAAGAACCTCAGGCCTATGTTTATACTGTGGCCAACCTGGTCACATCGCCGTGTCATGCTTGGTACAAGACAACGCTCACCAGTAGCACGGAGGATAGTGGTGAGCCAGTCAGCCATGTGTAAGGCCTCCGCCTGACGGTTACCTGTTGCCACCTTCAGTGTAGGTGACCAGTCTGTCCAGCAGGCGGTGCTTGTGGATTCGGGCGCTGATGCTAGTCTCATGGACGCTGACCTGGTTAAACGCCTGGGAGTTCCCCTGGTTCCCTTACCTACTTCAATGGAGGCCACAGCCCTAGATGGTCATCACCTCTGGAAGGTAACACACAGCACCGGCCGAATCACCATGACCTTTCCGGACTCTCACGCCGAGCAGATCCATTTTCACATGGTTGAGTCTTCTGCATTTCCGGTTGTATTGGGGTATACCTGGCTTAGACGTCACAACCCCACCCTGGACTGGAGGACCAGGGAGGTGACTGGTTGGGGGGCATCCTGCCAATATTCATGTTTTTCGTCTAGTCTAGAGCTCCCGTCTAGCCCGGATCCTGCACCATCGGAGGAGGAGATCGACCTATCTGCAGTTCCGTCCTGTTATCATGACCTCAGCCAAGTTTTTAGCAAGGTGAAGGCGTCCTCCTTACCACCGCACCAATCTTATGACTGTTGCATTGAGCTACTTCCAGGCACCACACCCCACAAGGCGAGATTGTTTTCACTCTCAGGTCCAGAACGCAAGGCCATGTCAGAGTACATCAAGCAGTCCATGGCCGCAGGAATCATCCGACACTCGTCCTCACCCGCCGGAGCTGGTTTCTTCTTTGTTGGCAAGAAGGATGGTTCACTCTGCCCATGCATCGATTCCCGGGGACTGAACGCTATCACGGTACGAGACTCTTACCCATTACCTTTGCTGTCATCGGCCTTCGAACTCCTTGCAGATGCCAGGATATTCACCAAGCTTGATCTTCGAAACGCCTACCACCTGGTCCGCATTCGTGAGGGCGACGAATGGAAGACAGCTTTCAACACCCCTACCGGTCATTATGAATATCTTGTCATGCCCTTCGGCCTCACCAATGCTCCAGCAACTTTCCAAGCCATGGTAAACAACATCCTGAGTCCCATGATAAATATGTTTGTGTTTGTGTATCTGGATGACATCCTGGTTTTCTCCCGAGACGAAGAAGAGCATAAGAGTCATGTCCGTCAGGTGCTGAAGAAACTCCTAGAACATAACCTGTATGTTAAAGCTGAGAAATGTGAGTTTCACGTCTCCACTATCTCGCTCCTGGGTTTCATCGTGTCCCCCGAAGAGATCCAGATGGATCCAGCCAAGACCGAGGCCGTAGCAAATTGGCCACAACCAGTGTCGTCGAGTTGTGCAACGTTTCCTTGGTCTTGCAAACTTCTACCGTCGTTTTATCCATCGGTTCAGCACGATCGCATCACCTCTTCACGCTTTGACTTCATCTCGAGTTACCTTTTAGTGGACGCCAGAGGCCAAGGCCGCCTTCCAGCAGCTCAAGGCAGCCTTCATCACAGCACCCATCCTTCGGATGCCGGACCCTCATAGGCAGTTTGTGGTGGTTGTGCGTGCCTCGGACTCTGGAGTCGGAGCAGTCCTGTCCCAGCGAACCACGGAAGGTGGGCGATTACATCCTTGTGCTTTCTTGTCCAGGAAACTGTCCTGGCGTCACTGGCTGGAGGGGGCAGAACAACCTTTCCACGTATTTACCGACCACAAGAACTTAGAATACCTTAACACCGCCAAACGCCTGAACTCCCACCAAGCCCGGTGGGCGCTATTCTTTCCCCGTTTTAACTTTCACCTGTCATATCGCCCTGGATCGAGAAATGCCAAACCCGATGCCTTGTCCCGTATTCATAAAGCCGAATCCAAAGCACAAGAGCCCTCCACCATCCTTCCTGCGTCATGCCTTGTAGAGGCAGTTACTTGGTCCATAGGGGGCAGAGTCCAAGAAGCCATGAGGGGTCTGCCAGTTCCACCAGCCTGTCCACCTAATCGGCTGTGCGTCCCTCCGGAGCTTCAGGGGGAGGTAGTCCACTGGGCCCACACATCCTCGTTCAGTTGCCATCCTGGGGTCCAGCGGACTGTTTTCATCATCAGCCGCCGCCGTAATTAAAGATGTCCGAGAATATGTAACCGCCTGCCCTGTCTGTTCAACCCACAAACCCTCTCACAGGCCACCTCCTGGGTTTCTCCAGCCACTTCCCATCCCGCATCATCCTTGGTCCCACAACGCCCTGGATTTCATGACCGGACTTCCCCCATCCAGAGGCAACACTGTCGTACTCACGGTAATTGACAGATTTTCCAGACTCACCCACTTTGTACCCCTTCCGAAATTGCCCACAGCCAAGCAAACTGCCCAAGCAGTTCTGGAGCACGTCTTTCGGCTGCATGGGTTCCCAAAAGATGTCGTGTCTGACCGAGGCCCACAGTTCGTGTCACGTTTCTGGAACGAGTTCTGCAACTTATTGGGAGCCCAGGTCAGCCTGACATCCGGTTATCACCCCGAGTCCAGTGGCCAAAAAGAACGCACAAACCAACAACTTGAAACCGGTCTTCGTCTCCTGGCTTCAACCAACCCATCTACGTGGTCCCAGCAGCTCCTCTGGGTTGAGTATGCACACAACACGCTACCTTGCACATCCACCGGAATGTCACCCTTCCAGTGCGCATATGGCTACCAACCTCCACTGTTTCCGTCTCTGGAAAGAGAAGTAATCATACCCTCAGCTCATGCCCTGCTTAGGCGCTGCCGGCGAACTTGGGCCCAAGCCAGGAGGGTCAAGACCCAGTCCCAGGTTCACTACAAAAGATCGGCGGATCGACATCGATCCCAAGCACCCACTTACACCGTCGGCCAGAAAGTCTGGTTATCCACTCAAGACCTGCCAATCAATACCCAGTCACGTAAGTTATCACAGAGATTCATCGGACCATTCACTATTGAACGCATTATTAATCCCGCATTGGTGAGACTTACTCTTTCCAGGACCATGAGAATTCATCCAACCTTTTACGTCAGCCGAATCAAACCGTTCCTGTCGAGCCCAATGGTACCGCCCACTCCACTACCACCTCCACCCCGCCTAGTCGACGGCGGCCCAGCCTACACTGTCCGTTCCCTGCTAAATAGTTGCCGCCGTGGTTGCGGACTTCAGTACCTTGTGGACTGGGAGGGATACGGCCCGGAGGAACGATCATGGGTTCCCACCCGGGACATCCTGGACCCCAGCCTCATCCAAGAATTCCACCAAGCCCACCCGGACCTCCCTGGGCCGTCTAGGAATCTGCCCTAGACGGGGGGGTTCTGTCACAACCTCAGTCAATTACTCCACTATCTAGCCAGTTCCAGTTTTATTGTGTAACCATTTCCTGTTTAACTCCCATATCCATTCAGTCTAGTTTTACATCCGGTCCTTGTTAACCTCACCTGCACGTAATTCAGTAATCAGTAGTTCAATACTAAAGCACCACCTCTCACCCCAGCACCTTGCCAGATTGTCTGAGTTCATCCCATGACCAGCATTCCAGCATTGTCGAGTTTCCAGTTTCCGTGCATGACCTTGTTTAGTAATACCTTTTTTGATTCTTGCCCAGCCTATGATAACCCTGCCTAGCGTGCATGACCTCTGCCTGTTTTTGACCACGTCTTTTACCCAAGCCCTTCCACCATTGTGCCATTGCAACACTGTGTCTGTTCCTGCATCTCTTCGACCTTCTGTGCCCGTTCCGATTTCCCGCTTCACGACCGGGACTGGCTCAGGTCTGGATCTCTGTCCCGGGTCCTTGTCGGACTCCAGCACATGCCATGAACTCCACCTGGGCCGACATGCCCAAGGACTTTTGCTTTTGCGTTGAAGAGGTTGTCAGGGTCTACACGGAGACACCCAGCCTCAAAGCACAGTTAAAGAATATTAAACTATCGCACTATCGCTATTCTAGAGAAGGGGTACTGGTGGTTCGACTACCCTTGTGTGGAGGAGTGATTTACTAATCTTTTCCCGAAGAACTAGAATGCGCCCATCAAGGCTCCGGCCCCTCATCCTACGCTGGCCCCAAGCAATTTCCCGATGCTACGACCATTGTCAGCTAATCCTTTGAAGCTAGTCCACATCTCAGCTCTTGCTTTACGCCATGCTCCTGGTAGTGTCCACCCGTCCAAGCCTTGTTCATCGCAGCCGTCTCTAGTCATGGAACTGCAGCCCGCTCCAGTCAAGGAACTGTAGCCCGCATCAGCCACTGTGTCTCAGCCTGCATCAGCGATTGGTCTTCTGCCGGCAACGACGCTTCTGTATTTCTGCCCTGCATTTACTGACTGTTGCTACAGCTCTCTTCCTGCCCCAGAAGCCCGAGCCCTGACACCCAGCCACATCAAGCTCCAAAACACCAGTCTGCAGCAGTCCCATTCAGCTGGAGCTCCAGAGCTGTAGCCACCATGCCCTGTTCAAGCTCCAGTGCAACAGTCCTGCTTAAGCTTCACAGAGGCCGCTGTCATGCCCAGCTCAAGTCTCTGCTCTACTCCTGCACCTGCAGAGATTTCCCCTTGGGTTCCTGTACGCTGTCCTGCCTCAATCCATTCCTCTCTCTGGTTCTGGGTCCTGCTCTTCAGTTGTGCTTTCCCGCTCATAGACAGCATATCCCTACCATCCTGCAGCCCGGTTCCCCCACTCCTGCCTCTGGTGGTCCAAACGGCATTCCCTGGCTGTTCTGGACTCTCAAGCTGAGCTGGTGCCCTCGCTTCCATCACCTTCTGCCACAACAATGGCACTGACTTCTGCGTCACCGGCCGTTTCGACCCTCCAGTCTCCTGGACCGTCCTCGTCTTGATGATGTGGTCAGTCCCAGTGGGCCTCCGGCCAGGTCTTGTTTCGATGTTGACCTCCTCACTGTTTGTCCCTGGGCACTAACGGGGAGAGACTCTTCTCGTCTCTATCCTCCTTCAGGGGACGGTTTGGACTTTGTGTTGTTTCTTGGATGTTGGACATTTTTATGGACTCATTCTTTGTGTCATTTATTTATTGTGTCTGTCGTTATCATGTCTCTCCTCTGTCCTCCCTCCATCCACCCTGCTTGGTTTTCTGTGTTTACGGTTGGGTCTACCACCTTTCTGCCTCATGACACACCAACCCTCTTTTCTTATTTTTCAGTTCCTCTACCTGGATCTCAGACGCTGCAGGAAGTCAACATTCCTGTCGTGTCCAACAGTGACTGTAGCAGCAACTACAATGGAAGGTATACAATCACTGACAACATGATGTGTGCTGGTCTTCCTCAGGGAGGAAAGGATTCCTGCCAGGTGAGCTAGTAATGATGATGATGGTGATTATAATGATGAACCCACAGCAGACCCATTCATCCATTCTGCCTGAGCCCCAAGAACAGAAAATCACAGAACATATTGATAATGATTATTATAGCATTTTTAGCTCAAAGACCAAAAGGCAAAAATGTTACATGATTTGTGCAGATGTTGTATACTAGTTTATAATAACTGATTAGTAATATTTTTAAGGAGAATTACATAACCATTATGTAACTAAACTACTACGTGTGCAGGGAGATTCAGGCGGGCCGCTGGTGACTAAAAACGCAAATGCCAACGTATGGGTCCAGATTGGAGTGGTGAGCTTTGGAGACGGCTGTGCTCAACCCAATACCCCAGGAGTCTACGCCAGAGTGTCCCAGTACCAGGACTGGATCAACAGCCAGATATCCACCAACCAACCAGGCTTTGTACTGAGCTCTGCTCCAGCACTCAAAGCCAGTCATTTCATCTGCCTTTCAGTGCTGTCCATTCGGCACATGGTCCTCTTCTTCTTTATCCCTTCATAGGACGCTTACTGATGCCAGAGATGACAATGACACTTACTACTACAACTTCAACGGATCATTTTGAAATGGGCCAACTGATCATAAAGCAGCACGGTTAGCTGCAGTCGCTCTGGTTAACAACAAAAAGACAACCAGGGTTGCAGTTTTCCGCTTTTGACTGACTGAATATAAATAGATATAATGTTTTCAATAAGGAATGTTTAAATGAGGACAAGGAGGTTCATCAGACGTAAACACAGACAGAAACCGCTTCTGTTGGATGAGAACTACACTCTTAGACTTTTTCCTGTTAGAAAACAGTGTAGTAAAGGCAGCACAGTTGCTGTTATTTAACTGTGGATTAACAGCGCTTTAATGTGACGTTTACAGTTTGGTACCGTTTTAGTAAATGGAGGGCCACTGTCAGGGGCCAAGTTGGCGCCCTAGGCGAGATCATGATTTTGCGCCTTCTACTTACCACCTGAAAAAAAGAGTGACAGACTGAATGAATTAATCATTTAACAAGTGAAAATGTAAATACATAAGGAAAGTGATGATGAACCTTTTTGAGTGCATGGCAACATGAAACAGAGAGTATGGATGTCATAAAAGAGTTCATTCAAAGTCCATTAGTTTCTTTAGTAGACTGGATGATCTTTCCTGTTCTTTTAGACAGGCCTTTGCCTCGTGTAGCCTTGGTGCCCCTCTCAGGATTAATATTGATGAACTGTCTGAAATCTGTTGTGACCTTTCTTTTCATATTCATATGTGTCATATTTATCACTGTAAGACCAGAAGTAGTTACTAAGATTACTACACAGCCTTGATATAATAAACTTAGTGTTTTACTGTTTGTAATCTAAACATATTCTGAACTGATATGGATCAAATGCAAAATGATCATGTTTTATAATAGCAATTTTGCAAGTGGTTTGAACAATCTTTATATACTGTACTATAGACTAGCACACAAACCTTGAATTTGAATTTTTTACATGAGGTCTGTACATGTAACATGTATTTTAGTCCATGTTAATTTCAGCATAATTTATATGGACAAGACCAAGAATAAAGCTACGCATTTGTACATGAATGGCTCAAAGATTCATTGCAAAACTGTTTATTATTGTTTACTAGACTGCATTGCTCACATATTTGATGAAGGGGCGCATTTGAATTACTTACAATTAAAATGCTTTGCAATGGTTCTGAGCCTCTGCTGCACACATGGTAATACCTTGAGGAAACTACAAATTGAAGTGAAGCAGAAATAAGAGACAACCGTTGCTTTGTATGAAAAATGGGAGCAGCAGTAACTGTGAGCTTATGTTTGTTAAGATGCAGGTTTCAGTCAAACTTTAGCGGTGAAATCTAAATTCTGATCTATGCATGGAACACTGGATTGGTATAAAAGGCCCAGCTCTGAGTTGGTTTAGGTCCTACGTAAAGGACAGGATTTCAAGTCCTCCTCTGCTCCTCTATTTTAAAGGTTTAAATTCTGCTGCCCCACTGTACCTTTCTTAACTCCTACATTTGTATGTTTCTTCTCAGTCAGTCAGATCAGCCGACCTGTTGCTCCCGAGTGTACAAAAATCTAAACGGAAGCTCAGAGTGTAATCTAAGTGTATTTATAGTGGAATTGGTTGCAATCAGGGTGGCCTCGAGGTGGGTGGAACGTAGCGAGCTGAATAAGATGTTAATCTGCAGTGACTCTCTGTCAGTGTTACAGTTGCTACGAGGGAAGAGAGCAAAGTACCATTAGCAGATGTTGTTTGAAGTTCTGGACTTTCTAAATCGGAATTGAGAAGGGAGATTGTGTAAATGTGGGTTCTGGGCCATGTGGGTATTTAAGGGAATGAGTGGGTGGATAGGGTGGCAAGAAGAGCAACAGAGCAGGAGGGGCTTGTGGAATGTTAAATTATCAAAAGGGGAGAGGAAAAGCATAGTCTGGTTGAATATTGTGGAGAATATGGGGAGTGGCAGGGGGAAGGGGATTATAAGGGCAAAGGACGGAAGCTTTACAGTATCAAAAAGAATGTGGGAGTAGGTGGAGGACTAGGGGGCAGAACAGAGCAGGTTATTTTAAGTCGGTTAAGTATTGGATACATTTATCTGATTAGCACTTTACATTTGATGGGGAGACATGTGGATGGGCGTTGTGAATTTTGTAGTAAAGTGGAGGGAGTGGAGCATGTTATAATGGAGTGTGACAAATACAGGGGAGAAAGGGAAGCAATAGTGAAAACTATGAGGGAAGCAGAAGTAAAAGAAATGTGCCTGAGGAGTGTAGTGGACGCTGGAGGATCAGGGAGAGTGAAAGAGGCCCTGTTATTAAAGTTTTTAAATATCACTGGGTCAGGGAAAAGAATTTGAGGGTTGTAGAAGTCGACAGGTGGCGGTAGTGCAACACTGAGGATGCAAATCGCCGCTAAACCCAAATGAAGAAGAAGAAGAAGAAGAAGAAGAAGGTTCACTTACAGGAAGCAAAACGGCAGTTTATACTTTTTATAATATCTCAGTCTGACTAAAGCGAGAATAATTTGCCTTAGTGCCTTCGAATGGACTGCAATAAGCGAGTGTTACGTTCACGGACACAGCTTTCTGTTTTTACATGCCTGTTTATTCTGTTGAAGGCAGAGGAGTCGTTAGATGACGGAGGAGGCTGGTAAGTTTATAGACTTGTTACTAAACTGACACATTAAGTCATTTAATTTTCACTATTGTATTGACCGTTTACATGTTGTAAAAGCTCTACAAACTGATCTGTTCAACTAGAAGGCCCAACACAATAACTCATCCTCCCCCTAGGCTAGAGACCTTGAATTAATTAACTTTAATAAATTACGTCATACAGTTGTTTTAACTGTGTGCATGTCTCATTTTAGTTGTTTGCTCATTTATTATTCAAAGTAATGTGACCAGCAAGGAACTGCATGCTCTTTTAAAAAAAGCTAAAATCTTGATCTCTTAAATCAATGTGTCCTAAACCAAAATGTCTTCACTGTTCATCAAGCACAAATGAAATGAACTGTACCCCGAGACCATTACTAATGTTTTGGCGTTTTCAGGTCATTAGGGTCAGACTTCAGTTTACATGATGAAGGCCCGTGTAACGTTGACGTGATCGACAGCTCTTCAGTCTCCTATCAGCAGTTTATTGAAAGGTGTGTGTGAGATGATTGATCACGTCAGTGAAAGTGAAAATAATTGTTTTGACTGACATTGTTTTTAACATACATAATGTCTCCTATAAATCACAAAAATCTATATACTGTAGCAGAGTTTCCCCTACCATTATATTGGAGGGGCGGCCCGCCCCCCTTGAACGTCAAGTTAATTTTATTTTAGCCTTATATTATTTATACGATGGCGTCTAATTTCTGTCTCCACGTTTGTGCATTTACAACTTTTATAGTAGAGAAAAGAGCCCATGTGCTGCATGTCCTAGGTAACACCGAATGACAGGTTTTGACCCAGCTTGGCTGTCAGAGGGCAATTGTTAACCTTTTTTGGCTTTTTCTGCTAACCTTTTTTTTAGATTTAGATTTTTAGTTCAGTGTACAGTTGTTTAGTTATTATACAATAATTGTTCAGACATTATAACAGACGTAATTGTTATAATGTAATTAAAAAAACAAACACTATGAAGTGTTAGACTATGAAAGTCAGACAGTTTTAGCTTTTAAATAGTTATAATAGTTGCTTGTCTTTATTTAATAAACCAAACGGAGCCATTGACTTCACATTGCTGACTAAATTATTTCTCCATTTGTAGATATGCATACAACAGACCTGTCATCCTCAGGGGGCTCAATGACAACACCGTACGTATTCAATGGCTTGTTTGATGGGTCATGGATGACTTTATAACTGTTAATTCAAACTTTATAAAACATTCACCCACTGCTTCAGCATCACTGAATGCTTATTGATGCGCATGTGTTTAAGCAACATTACTAATTACTAAAGTCATCATTTGTCTCCCTAATTGCCTGCTCCATACTGATGCGGTGTGATAGTGTCAGGACAGTGAATCCAAACTTATTTATCCAAACAATATTCACTTCAACTATGAAGAAAATGTCATAACACAATTAGTCTTTGTAGAGAACCAACCACCAAGTGGTCTGGTGTTAATCATCTGCTGTCCTGACACTTTAAGACTGTTGTATGATGATCGCAACAGTTAAACAACAGTGTATTGACTTTGTTTTAGAAATTCAGGTTTTTGTGCTCCAAGTCAAGCTTACTACAAGAATATGGTGCCCGGAAAGTGAGGCTCAGTACAGCTAACACTTACTCTTACAGGAAAGGTATGCATGCTTACAGTCACCAGGCTCTGCTGTGATGGCCTGGCAATGACCCTGGTGTGCAGCAGGAATTTTTCTAGATTTGAGTATTTAACCTATGCACACTTACTGTAATCATCCTCTTCCAGTGGACGTCCCTTTCCAGGAGTATGTGGATGTTTTACTGAAGCCTCAGTCTAACAATGTGCTTGGCAGTGGTGAGTGAACCCATCTACCCCAGGATAAACACTGTTTGTGTTTATGGCAGTGAAAGATCATGTCACCCAGAGGAAGAAAGGGTTACTGTAGTCTTTTAATAGTTATTGGACTGTGAACTTAAGACATGTGGGTTTGATAAGCAAACACGATGCTCGTAGTACAATCGTTTATACGTGCGGTGCCACTTCATCAAGGAAAACAGGAATATCGACAGGCTCATCCTTTTAAAATCACAGTGATTCATCCTCTGGGGGATCATGGATTTATGGAGATGTATATTATTACCATGGTGACGCTGGTGGAAGAGTTATCCTCCCTGTCCTCTGCAGACACGCTGTACTTCTTTGGTGACAATAACTTCACAGAGTGGCAGAACCTGTTTGAGCACTATGAGCCTCCACCTTACGTCCTGCCTCACACCAGTGGAGCCTACAGCTTTGGCATCGCAGGTCTGTGCTCACTGTGCAACTATTGGACTTATGTATTAGTTATTTAAACAAGAAAAAAAATATAGACAAGCAACATGTAATAAATTGTGGTTAAGGATGAAAGAAAGTTTCAAAAGTGATGAAATATCACATCAGACTGAGAGAAAGCATTTGGAGCAATCTGATCTTTTGTTGAAGTTACATTTTAATGACACATTTGTTTCAACTAGTTGTCGTTTTGGATCACAGGTCCTGGAACAGGAGTTCCCTTTCACTGGCATGGTCCTGGTTATTCTGAGGTCATTTATGGCAGAAAGGTAGAACATTTACAGTCATTTTTGATTACTGAGAACATGACACACATTGAAAATGTGTCCTGAATCACTTAAGGTTATTCAGAAAACATTACATAGTCAATCTTGTGTACAGCTGTTTTTTTTAACCTGAAAACAAATAGGATGTAGATTCTTCAGCATCTTAACCTTATTTAACCTAAATAAATTTTTGGGTGCCACAGCGTTGGTTTCTGTATTCACCTGATAAGGAGCCGCATTTCCACCCGAATCACACCACGCTGTCCTGGTTGACAGAAACCTACCCCAACCTGCCGGAGGAAGAGGCTCCACTGGAGTGCACCATCAAGCCTGGCGAGGTAATAGTTTTAATTCACATTGGTTTGGCTTTTCAGTCAGCTTCCTTAATCTCTTAACCACGTCTATATGAAGTAAATTTGTGATTTTCTAACAGTAAATATTTCTCTGTGAGGTGCTGTATTTCCCTGACCGCTGGTGGCACGCAACACTGAACCTGGACACCAGCGTCTTCATCTCCACATTTCTTGGCTGAGCACTCTCATGTTTGACTGATTGATGTGATGAGAGAGAAAGATACAGGTCTAGTCAGTCTCATTTGTGCTTAATGGACATGTTTTTTTTCGCAGAGGACTTCTGTATTTATTTACCAGATAAAGACACCATGTTTCACAGCAAGTGCTCCAGCATGGAGAATTAACATAATCATCTCCAACGATACCGACAATTCAGACATTCAACATTTCTCTTGCTGTGTAGAATGCTTTTGAATTCTGTAGCAGACAAATCTTAAAATATTTCCGTGGTGCAGTAAGGTGGACCATTCTCACAGATATTTTAACTGTAACAAAATTCGAAAATAAAATCTTGTAACTACTGTTGTCAACCAAGTCTAAAGGTATTAATTTGACTGAAATGAATAAATCACATATTAACAGTCAAAATGTGACGACACACTTGTCAAACATCTGTAATCAAACAGTACTTAATCCAGACTCCAGTATCAGAATACAGCTACCACATAACAGCACAGAACAGATGCACAACATTATATAACCAATTGTTACAGATTACAGAAGAACCAGCAAGCAAAGAGAAAGAAATCCATCTAAAAACACATTTATTAAATCTATAAATCCTTATCCACTATCAGGTTTCAGTCTCAAGGTAAAAACCTCCTCTTTCAGTTTGCCAGCAAACAACCTTCATATTCATTTACATTAAAAGTGGTACAGCTTTGATAAGCAGTGACTTTGAAAGCGCTGACAGTCGTCTGAAGGAAAATCAGAGCAATCACAAAGCACCTGAAGATGATTTGATAAGAAAATGTTTGTGATTTCATTATTTAGATTTTCGATTTTTAACAAAAGTTTCTAAAAATATATATTTTTGCATTGTGGAATGGGGTGAACTCTAGGTGTAGCTCATAAAGCAGTTATCCTTGTAAGATAAAGTGTGTGGAAAACATCAGTAAAATTACTGTATTCAGCAGCAGATTTTCAGCACAACTGAGCTTAGAGCTGTGATTGTTCTGCTTCCAGTGGCTCTGCTCCTTTGTTTATATGTATTGTTTGCTCCAGATTTAGTCAAATTAGTTACAAAGAACATGAGCTGTACAATCAGTGCTCAGATATTTAAATTTAATTGATGTTCATGCAACAATATGTGTAAGCTGTAACAAAAAAAAAGCAAAATGGACAAAATATCATACAAAAGCAAATAGAGACTCCTACTTGTCTCCTTGTTCAGCATCAGGCGATGGAAAGTATCAAGCTGAGACACAAATATTACTTAACAAGAAACATTTTTCAAATAAATCTCTCTGATTTGAAGAAATCTCAGTGTTGCTTCTCAGTAAACTCATCATTGATTTGTCAAGTCAGATTCCAACCAGTGTAAAATCTGTCTAACAGGATATTCAAAGAGATGACACACATGGTCACCAGACAATAGAACAGCAAACTGGTTTCACCTTGCAGACCTCAAGCTACAGTTTCACTCTTAGCAGACATACGTCAGAGGCTTTGACAGTAAATGAGGTCTTTACTAAGCCTGATTTCACGGGGCTATAGGCTGATTACTGTAATTTCCCACATTTTATTATTGTGACTTATTTTGCTAGACTACTACATTGAAATGTTGCTGACGTTATTAAGTCAGTCTTTATGATGCTTCTAATTGGCTGCTTCCAGCCTATTCAGACCGTGTGAGTTCTCCTTCTTTAAGAAAATATCTTCTATTTGCCTTGTTCTCCTATCTTTTTGTCTGTGAAGCCCTTTGTACCTTCTGCTGTGAGACCTGCTATGTTGTACCTTTACACCATCTAGTGGCTGGTAAGCTTTACAACTCAGAAGTTCAAGACACTTTGAGACAACATTGTGACTTAAAAGAATGACAGAGAAGCCCATCTCACTGACCTATGACTTCCACTGAAGCAAATGTGACTGACCACACCGATTCTGGTTTTAATTACTTCCCTTCCTCCACTGGCTGTTCAGTAGTCCTCTACCCAGCCGTTCTCCAAAACAAAAGCATCAATGACTTCCTTCATTGCCAGGTTAGGAATCAACTGATCCTGGGTTAGCAGACTGCGTGTGACTGGGTCAAAATGTCCGACTCGCTGAAGTAGAAGAACAAAAACAATTAGCAAACGCAGCAATTTTTAAACAATGGTAAATGCAGTTTGTCCTTGCATAGCTGGATTGATGCAAAGCGTCAGTCATGTCTACCTGCAGGTGCTCTTCAATGTCTCTTCGGTCATATGTGACACCACTGGGAGTGATGCACGGCTCCCGCATCAATTCAAAGCTGATCTTTCCACACAGGTAGTCTGGGATTTCACGCTTCTGCCACATACACAACAACGGCTGTCTTAGAAAGGTCAGCAAGAACGTTTCAGTTAACTTCTAGTACATGGAAGAGCAACACTAACCTTTCTCTTTTCATCCACCTGACAGAACAGCTCCTCCATGTCTGAAAGATACTTATCCTATGGAATATAAATACATGACACACAGATGCAGTAAAACATAAAAGCAAGTGGGAAACAACAATAACAGCTGTAATAAGAGCTTGGGGGTATAAAACATCCACCCACACAACAATTCTGAGCAAAGAGATCACTATGATGGCTGCAGCAACACCAAGTAAAACACTTTAGCATCTAATTTTATTGGTCTGATCAACTGCAATAATCATATTAGGATCTTACATGTTTTGTGTGAATCTCATTGAGTTTTTGTTGAACCCTGCTGTCGTCACAATTGTCCTCCTGTTTCTGCCTGCATCCCTCCAATTCTCTGTGGATCACACCACACAGACGCATACACTGAATCTGAGGATCTGAAGTGTATATTTGTCCCATGTATCTTTTTGCCCCATTGCCACTGGCAGTTTGGACCTGCCTCTTTTTCTCATCAAGGATGAGTCTAGTGAGGTAGGCGTGCAGCTCGCTCTCCTGGTTGATCCTCCTCTCCTCCATGCTGTTCCACCGTTTCTTCTTTGCTATCCTCAGAGCGCTGGGAATGTCGTCACCAAAGTTCAGCTGCTGTTCTTTTGCAAGGTTATAAGCTAGAAAAAAAAACATGTTAAATTCAACATTCTTAAAAATGTGCGTGTACAACATGAAAACCATCAGACAGCTGAGTTTACTGCTGCAACAGTCTCTTTTGATGCCAGACTATACCAAACCCAGCTCCTAGGATTTACCATTGTGGTTTGATATCCTGCACATTCATATTTATAAGTTTCCAGTAAATCCAACTATACAAGACCTGTGTATCCATTCCTCTATTTTTTTACATTATGTGAGCAGTTGCCTATAAGGTGTCAAGACTTCAGGCCACCGTGTCTTGTCCAAAAGGCCTTTAGCAAGTGGCCAAGAATCAGAAGAACCATGAGTCAAACCATCAACCTTGAGGTTCGAAATTAGGTTAGAAATTTAAATAATACAGTGTTAAAAATCAATCCCAGTACCTTTCTGTAGGTTGCCAATGGCTTCATCGTAATTTTCCATCTCCAGGTGACACTGGCCCATGAAAAAATGAGCTTTGACTGATTGACTGTCCAACTCCAGTGCGTGTCTGCAGTCTGCCAGAGCTTTGTCGTACTGCTGCAGCTTCACGTAGCACAGCGCTCTGTTAGTGTAGTATGCTGGGACAGATGGGCAGTGGGTCTGACAGGGGTCATAAGAAAAAAATCAGCTGGTTGCAATGAACCATGGTTGCTACAGTTATTGTTTCCCCATACTTAACTCAACTAAACTGCCATTTTCAATTCATGATCCTATATTAAGCTCTCTTTGGTATAGGATCATCATAGGATTGCTGACCCTATGATCCTAAGGCAGAGGTGTCCAACCCAGGTGCCCTCCAGTGCCACTGCTGATTACCTTGATCAGGTGTGTAGCTGTTGATTGGATAAACACACCTGGTCAAGATGATCAGTATTAGCCGGGGCAGGGAGATTTGGAAAACCAGCAGGACAGCAGCTCTCGAGGCTTCACGCCTTCTTCTAGTCCTTACTATGGCTTTGCTGTAGCAGGCAGCAGCCTCCAGGTACTTGCGGTTCAGAAACAGGCGGTTGCCCTGCTCCTTTAGCTCCTGCGCTGACACGGAGGTATTCTTCTCAGGACTTTCTGCCATTTTGTCAGCCATGCTCACTGCACCACCGGCAGCTGCCTCTTCACTGTGGATCCCTATCCTGATGATGGGATCAAACAAGCCGAAAAAAACCTAAAATAACAAAAACAACAATATGTGGTAGCAACCAATAACCAAAACCTAAATACATTTAGTTTCAAATTGAAAGATGCATGCACAGCTTAACTTAATGTGTATTAAAGCAGTTTAGCTCTGGCTCTCAAATTTTGATTCTTTTTAAATAACCAATGCCAATGTGGCGGTAAGATAGGACTCGTCAGGGCTAATTCGTAGGAGACATCAGTCACCTCTGCCGTTTCTGAAACGTACCGTGTAATGTAAATCCAGACTCTCACCGAAAATCTCCGTGTGCAGTATGTGTAGAGGCTTGTTTACGGAGTAGCAGCCTTTACGAATTTCACAAACTACTGTAATATCAACAGTGACGTTAGCTAATTACACTGCTGAGCGCAGCCAGCGTCAACTTTTCTACCACACACGATATATTAGCTAAACGCACATATTTCACCGTATGATGTACATACCCGGCGACACCGTCTGACAACGACGTGAGCGTAAAGAGACGGTATGGAACAACAGCTTTGACGTGGTTTAGCCTAGTGGCTAACTACCTAGCTACAAGTTGCATGGCAGCCAACAGATGTTTTGGTTTCACCAGTGACGTAAAACGCTTCATCAAAGGGCACGCCCACGTCTAGGGATCCAATCATATTTATAAAAATGTTCCAATATTGTTATCTTACAATATGTAATAAAATAGAAAAAACATCCATTTCGCTTATTTATTTGATAAAATATATATTCACAAGTAGAACATCATAAATAAAATTTATTCAAATAAATCCTAATCAAGATAAACTGATTAAACCAAATAAATGCGTGATTGTTTAAATCTTGAATTTTTATGTCTAATGAACATGATTTTATTGAATTAACCATTTTATGCTAATTTTCTCTTTTAGGTTTAAAAATATGTAGTGATGTTTGCTTTTATTCTGTAATTTGAGACTTCCTGTAGTGTGACTCAAAGCTGGGAAATAAATTAAATAAATGTGTCAAATTCAATCCAATACAGCCATGAATGCCATTATACAAATTTATAATTTCAGGTGTTGCATTAAACAGAGCTATGTTTTTGGCAGCTTCCACACAAAACTATAATTATGTAACAGTGAAAGGAAAAGCTTTTAAATTATTACGTTTATGTTTCATAGGTACCAACATGTTGGAAGGAGAGAAAAAAAATCTATTCTAGAATGTGAAGAATGTAACAGAACCACCACAGATAAAGAGCTATACACATTTTATTGAGTAGGCATCATATCTGCTTTAAACATTTGCATAGTATTGATGTTCTTTCCAACAACATTAGCATGGTTTTGGATTCATAAGAACATTTTAAAATATTTCCTCTTGAATAAAACACAAGGATGCAGCATTGATTGAAATTCATAAAGTGCTAATGCAATCACACAGCAACTTTCTGCTGAATCTCTAGACTAGAACACTTTATTTACCAGCATGTATAAAGACTGCAAGATGAAAAGCAGACTGGGGAATATACACATCATGTTTGTGTTTGTCTTATTGTGGGCAGCCTGTCCACACACGTGGACTACAAACATAACTTAGCTTCTGTTCTTCATCACCAGGGCAACTAATGTCCTGGAATGTAAAATGTAAAGTGCATCATGTGTTCACAAAATGTCTTTCTAAAGATATATGCAGTAAATGATCTCACAGGTTGAATTTAATGATCTCAATACCCTGGATGGTCCACAGACAGTGTCCACAGTGATGCACACTGTATTGCATTCTTTTAGCTTAACTCAACAAGTGGCATCATTTCTGATTTTGAGTTGATGTGTAGTTAAACAGTTTTTGTATAAACCAAGCAGTCTTCTGATTTCTCCCATTATTACTCACTGGGTGTGAATTTCACGCTTAACAGTCAGAGGGGTCGAGGCTGATGCAGCCCTGTGGTCTCTGGGCTCAGCGCGGGACTGTGTGTTGCTTTTGAGGGACTCCAGTTTCCCAGAGAAGCCTGCACAGCCTTACGGTGAGCCAGTCTGTGTGTGATAGAGAAGCCTGCGTTTCCCTCCAGCTGGGACAAAACTACAAGCACCTGTCTGAGAGAGAGAAAGCAAAGCTTTGTTCATATGCTGATAGATCATGTTGTATACATGGTTGCTTCTATCAGTGTGTGTTATTTATAACTTATCCGATAAATCATGTGTTTGCTTGTAACCTGTGTAGAGGAGGGATGCTGTCGACAGTTTTGAGGCTGCTGCGCGTTGACACTACATTGAAGCTGTCACTGCAGTCGCAGGAGACGTGCAAGTGGTGTCTGGGGTGTCTGTTCTCCACCATGACGATGAGCCCTGCCCAGCCGTGTGTCAGGTAGTAACAGGTCATCCCCTCTCGACCCTGACACAGGAGCAGGAAGTTCAAAACAGGGCTGCTTGTACTCGTGATAATGAGTGTAACAAAAGTGTTAGATAGAATCTGAGCTGAGCTGAAATAATTCTAATACTTCTATTATAATCTGTACTTGTACTAGTATACTACTATAGTCTGTACTTCTAGGCAACTGAAAAATCAGTGTTGCCCTTTAATCTGTTATTTTGCTTATTTATGGTTATTGATTTTAATGCAAATTTATAATACAGCCTCATACAGTATATGTGCATGCACTATACTGTACATTCATATACTATATATATATATTATTATTATATTTTTTTATCATCGAGCAAGATTTGGATCTCCAATAACAGCTGCAGTGACAAATGTATTATATTTTAATTTACTGATCAGTTAAGTTTGCATGATTCTACTGTATGTCAGACTTGAACAGTGGATGAGGCTTAAATGCTGAATGCTGCATTACCTCATGTCTTTCTCCTTTACTCTCTGTTAACTGGATGATGGCATCAGCGATGGCTGTGTTAGAGGCTGTTACCTGCTCCACCATCACCAGTCTGGAGCTGTACACCGCCAGTATGTAACCGGGTGCCTCTGATCTGCCACAGCTGGCTGCAAACACATCATATTAATAATAATTAACAGAAACCAACCTTTATATTTAAAACAACAAGTAATGATAGTTACTTACTTGTCCCTTCAGTGACAGTGCTGTGCCAGTGGTTGAAAGCACAGCAGAGCACAGCGTATTCGCCTGGCTCCAGCATGATGTCACAGCCCACGAACCGCCTCACAGAGCGCCGGCTGTGAGCCAGCAGGCGACCCAGCGTCATAGTCCCCGAGTTGTCGTAGGCGACCCTGAACACCAACACGCACAAGTCTAACAGGTGGCTCTCTGCTGTGTCCCATCGTCTGAAAAGGAGAAAGAGAGAAAAGGGTGTGTGTCATAGTCTGCAAACATCTGACCGGTCCCAGATTCATTCTGCAGCAAGACACTAACCCTAAAACACACAGTCAGCACGATAAGGAACTATCTTTAGTCTCAGGAAGAACAAGGAATCCTGCAACAGAAGCCAAACTGTTCTTCTTTGCTCCCCATTGTATTTGTAATTGTTAGACTGAGAATAAACCGTGATGCAATCTAAGTTCTGAGGACATGCAAGCAGAGCAACTATAAATATTCTTTAACTATGCTTAGAATATAACTCTAGTGGAATACAAGCTGTTATTGAAGAATTCACTGGGGTGACCTTGTACCTGCTGCCCTCCTGGAACAAAGCCAGCTCCACAGCCGTCCTTTCCAGCACCGTGATTGATACCACCGTCACCGGGACGTCAGCCCCTCGAGGAAAAATCCCTGGTACTCGAGCCTCCTGCCAGTCTGAGTGAATCTTACAGATATCGACGGAATCGAAGTAGCTGCCACGGTCCAACACACAACGTATGAGTCTCACACAGCATCTACTGAAATGCTTGTTGTGGGTTCAGCTACCTGATGAAGTCCCAGAAGTCAATCCAGAACAGTCCGTCCTCAGCTCGCTGAGCGCAGAGTTCCCTCTTTAGCTGTGGAGGCCAGTTGGGCCAGTCATCGGCCCAGGGCCCGGTCCAGGAGAACCGGCCCCATGGGTTTCTCAGCTGCAGTAATCTGGAGGAGGCAAGCATTACACTGAATGTTTTAAGTACAATATGCAAAGTTCTAGTGAGATATTCAAATCAAACATAAGACACGCCTGTGTCTTCACCTGTGTCCGTCAACATCTCGCACATCTAGAACAGAGTAGGCATGTCGGGGACGTAAACCCAGAGACTCATACTCTGTGTCATCCACCTTCATGTTACCTCCTCCACAAGATGCTCCCATCAGAAAACTGGGAAAAATGAATAAAAAGCACATTGCCAGACTTAAGCAGAGACATATTTAGGCCTTGTTATAGCCGTTTCCTAGCACTCACCCTGCTTCTTTAGAGCTCAGCATTTTGGCCCAGATGAGGTCCGTGTCGATGGGCTCTTCTTTAGGGTTGGTGGCACTGACCTGGAGGGCCAGAGATTCACATGGGGCCCCGGTCAGCGTGGATAGGCCCTCGATAGCGCGACCTGCCTGCAGAGCAAAATAGGAACCGTGGAGCTTGGCCAAAGCTTTTTCTATTAGAGCCACCCAAAGCTGCTTCCGCTGAGCCTGGAGAGGGAGGAGAGAAAAAAGGCTTAGGAGAATTCATAATTAAGTAATTAACTTCAGAAGCACAGATTATTATTCATACAGAATGAGCAAAGGGAAACTTAACCCTGAAGAGATGACAGCCAGCAAAGGTCAAAGTATTTGTAAGACACAGCACTAGTTTGAGTCTCTGGGCATAATTGGTCAGAAAGATTTAGTCCTATTTTTAATTACTCCTGAACTAAAAGTAGACCCTAAAGCAGGAGGAGGCTGTGAATCACGTGTGTTTATGTTTAAGACTCTATGACTCTATGAATGTAGCACCTGAGAGAAGAGGAGGTGGCCGCTCTCGTCGCACGGCAGCATATCGTCCACCAGCACCGTGGTCCAAGACCCGTCCTTGCAGAGTCGCACCTGGTAGGCTCCTTCTGCACACAGCGAGCGGGTCACCATCACTTTCTCCACCAGGTCGGGACGCTCGGCCAGAACAGCTAAGGCACTGAGGAACCTGTTCTCCACATCGTTGGGCAGATGAGACTAGCTACTCCGGAGATGTATGAACACATACTGTACTACAGAATACACGCTTTATGAGTCAGCTCACCAGCAGTTACCCAGAAGTCCCTGCAGGATGTCAGACGGGCGAGGTGTGCGGAACACGGACCACTTTATGCCGCGGTCTCTGAAGTTGCAACAGTTGATTTCATGGGGGTGAAGCCACTTTTTGACCCGATGTTGGACGCTATCATCCACTGGGAAGCCCACAGACTTTGGACCAGGAGGGAAACTGTCATCCACAAACGTCACCGAGTTCTGACAGACAGGGTTAAAAAACAGGACACGTTATGAACTAATACAGTTTAAAGCCATGCAGCAGGGGTGTTCAACCCTGGTCCTGGTTTTCCAACTCTCTGCTGATCACCTTGTTCAGGTGTGTCAGTTAGCTGCTGATTGACTGAAAACACCTGGTCAAGGTGATCAGTATTAGCTGGGGAAGGGAGAGTCGGACAACCAGCAGGACAGTGGCTCTCCAGGACCAGGGTTGGCTACCCCTGCTGTACAGTCTACATGAGCCTGACTCGCATGCCAACCTCTCTGCAGAAGCTGACAATGTTCTCCCACAGCTGCTTGGCCTCGCCCTCGTCGCTCTGTCGCAGCTCCTCCACCAGCATGCTCTCCTTCTTCTTCGGGGAGACCGGGGGCTCTGCAGTGTGCTGCTGAGGAGTGTGGCAGGCCAGGCAGTATTTGGCCTGGCCTGGGTTGATGAGGGTGCATGCCGGGCACGGCCACTCCTCTGTCCCGTGATCAACACCCTCAAACGGTGGAAACACTGTGGCTGCGTCCGATGCAGGCGACAGAGGTGACAATTCCTCTTTCAGGGTGCTCAGCCGTCGGCCTGCCAGGACCTCTGGCTGCGCGGGCAGATGGGAAGCAGCAAGGGCGGATGGAGAAGGGCTTAAGCTGTGGCAAACATCTGGAGGTGGAACTTCTCTGCGGCTGCACGGGACTGCATTATTATGTCCTGAGGATGAAACACTGCTCTGTGAGGAGTTTGTGCTCAGATACGAAGCTTCCACCGGTAAACACTCCCCTCTGGTTGATATGGAAAGCGAAAGCGCCCCGGCTGCAGGTTCTGCTTGCTGCGCTGCTGTGTGGTCACCCACCTCAGGCATGAGCAAGGCCTCTGCAGGGATCTGAGGGAGAGACAATTTGCGCGGCCCCCCGCAAGCAGAGCAGGACATGGAGGTAGGGGTGTTCTGCAGCGTGCACCTCAAACAGTCCCACACCAGGCTGTCCTCCGACTGGCTTCTGTTTTGCCGCCTGCACGGCTCACTCGACGACGGCCTCAGAGAGCCAGAGCAGCTGCTGGAGCGCTGGGGCCGAGGCTGCTCCGCGGACGAGTCGTGGGGTCCGGCCGGCGTTTCGGCGTAGCCACACAACGAGCAGGACAGGCGGTCAGGGGGATTGGCCAGCGTGCAGCGTGGGCAGGCCCAGCAGCCCTCCCTGCTGGTCCCGCTCCACATCCACCGGGCGTCTGGCCTTCGCCGAGGGGCCTCGCAGATGGAACAGCGCGGGGCACCAGCTGCGTTTAGAAAAGTACAGCAGCCACAGGCCCACTGGCTCCTCTGCATGGGCATCGAACCAGACGAGAAGCTGGAGCGCAAAAACAACAACAATGTTTTATTTCATTGTACTTTCATTTATTTTAAATAGAACTTCATACATCTTAGTCTTTCCTTATGCTGCTGTTACACCCCTTAATCAGATCCTCCTAAATAACAGGCATTTTCTGAGTTGATCAGAACTGAGCTTCATGTAAGTTTAGTCTAACATTCAGAGAAAGACTGGTATTTGCTGCTTATTGTTATAACATCATCATAAATCTCATCTCATCTCTGAAATCGAGTGTGAAGGAAAAACAGCTCTGGTTTGTGAAATCCACAGGGACCAAATGGAAGCTGGAGAAGAAGAGTAAGGTCTATAAATGGCTGCATGTTTCTATACCCTGTGGTGGCTGATGGGGGATTATTAAAATGCATGAATATGGAAATTATGGAAAAGTCTCCAGCCCAGTAACTCCAGAAATTTGTTTAACTGCTCTCCCCCGAAGACTGATGACTTCTTATCGGCCTCATGCACCAACGCAGCTGTTTCGCCACAATGAGATCATATTCAGAGTGTTCACTCTTTTGTAATAAACTGCAGTTACGTACAAAAACATTGTCACGTTGTGTCAGTGATTTATCTTCCCCACTGCACTCGGAAGCCTCAGCTGGCAGGCAGAGCCAGTTTACGTGTGCCGTGGCATCCAGGGAGAAGCCCAAACTGCAGGAACTGGTGGGACATCTGTGCAGAATCTGGCCCACATTTTCAAACTGTGCCCTAAGTAGCTTGGCGTGAAGCCCAAAACTCAGAGCACAGCCTGACCTGGAGTACCGGGAAAACTGTGTGTCTGAGATGCTGATGCTCATGTGATGCCACTATACGCCCACTGGAGCTTCTTAATGACGCGGATGCAGCTCTGTATCAAATGTAATGTAGGACGATGCGCATATCTGACATCCAGACCAGACCAATCACTAGGGATTTCCCCACTAGCGTTACATTTCCTGTCAGTGGGTAACTTGACTCTTGTCTGGCACCAGTTCGGAGGAAGACAGGAACAATGTGGCAGCAGAGAAGTCTCACACTGCACAGAATGCAGACAGTATATTAGCAGGAGATGCAGTAATAATTAATAGGCTGAGATTTGAACATAACTCAGGAAGGCTGGCGCTTACTGTATATCTACTAAATTATGAAAAATTCACGGCGTGATGGAGCTCAGTTGTGTAACTTTTGGCCTAATGACAAATTATCATATTTACCCATTTTACAGTTAGGCCCTCGTCCTGGCTTGCATGGACAGAAGGGGAGACCACGCTTCATGGCTGCATCTCTGGCATATGCTGATAATGTAGTTACAGGTTAAATGGGCGGTGACTGCCAGGGGAGGTCCTTCACGTGTGTGAGATAGTGCCAGCTATGGAAACAATAGTCACTGTCTGAAGGGGGAGGAACTTAGGTGTGCTGATGGTGAGGTTGTGGGAATTGCCACACAGTGCTGTGGCACAGTGCTGCATGAACAGAGTGATTTAAGATTTAAATTGTCATATAGTTTAGTAGCTATATCGATAATGCGCTCACGAGACCCTTTAGGGTCAGTTTAAAGTTGGAAGAAGGAAGCAGATGATTTATTTATCGATGTTTCAAATCGCTACTGCTGAGTATGGACCTGAGGGAAGCCTGGACTGTTAAACTGTTCTGGCTCTTTACGCCTGCCATAGGTTCATCACAGCTCACTAAGTTGTGAGTTATTTTTACTCCCCTGGAAGCTGGACTATTTTCACACCACATTACGGACCTGAATGTTAGCATCTTGTTTGGGTGAAAGATTTACCTCCGCTGTTTGCGGTCTGTCTGCTGGTCGCTTACCTGCGCTCCCTGTGCCTGCCGGGTCTGGGCAGCTGCCGAGGGAGGAAGGTGCTCTGGCTGCTCCTCAGGCATCCCATGATGGGAGAGGGGGGCATGGCGGCGCCCCGGGCCGCGGCTTCGCCCTCGACTTCCTCGACAATGGAGGAAGTGGAACTTCCCATGGTGCTGCGGGCTCAGGGGAAAAGGCCCTAAGGGATGAAATGGAGGCACAGGGACAGTGAAAGTACACAGTGTGACAGAGTATTATTCAATGTACAAAAAGCATCAGTCTGTGTTGAAATGACACACAACTGCAGTGATGGAAGTAACACATAGACATGCAGAGGTGGACAATCACTTCCTGTAGAACCCAGAAGAAAATGCAAAAGAAACATTTATGGTCACAAGTAATAGTGGAAACAAAAAAGTACAGTACATGTATGTAAATACTGTATTTAAGTATTTTATTAAATTAAATTATGTACTACCACTCAAAACAAATATTAATCCCAAAAGCTCTCCTGAGTAAATAATATATTCTAAATTTGATTTTAAAACATATTTGAAGTACGAGCATTTGCTTTTTCACTCCTGGTAATATATTATACACGTTTATTATTGCTGTTATAGAAATTAGCTCCCCTTCAACCATTAAAACATCTGTAAAAAGTACCATGATGACTGTCTATTCTGCTTCCTACATATTTACTGGATAGAATCGACAGTCCTGTTGACACTGGTCCTGTTCAAGTTTACACACAATACTTATGTACTGTATGTTTAACTTTTGCAGTACATATTTTTTTTACAGTTTAGAATGAAACAAGGCATCTTTCAACAATCACAACGATCCTGCATGATCTAAGCAGACAGATGTAAAACCAGATCAATGTGTGTGCTGTGAAACTCTGGACTTCATACTGTCTCCAATTTTCATGTTTTCCATTACTCAGTTTGAAATCATTGACTCTACTCTATACACATAATGAGTACTGGCAGGGACAAAGTGGCATCAAACAGCAATCAAAGCTGCATTAGTGGGTGACATTGCTCCGACTCTGACTCTTTCATAAATCATGAAGGCTCCATACAGATGTCATATCTTGCTTATTCTGCTCTCTGCATGCGTCCGTCCCCTCCCTGCTCTCTCTACAGTTTTGTCCTTGGACAAGGACTTGAAATCATAGTATGAACCCCGGCAGCTCCAGCTTCTGATGTTCTGCTTAAGGACACGCTGATGATAAAGACATATGATCTATGTTCTCTACCAACCATTGGATTTATCATTAGACGCTCGAACCCAGTGCTCTTCACATGTCCCTCCTTCTTTGTCACTGTGTCTTTAACCTGATTCTAATTCTGATTCTTAATTAAAGCACAATGCATAGTCTTCATGTGGTTTCCGTCATGCATTCAACTGAATTCTACTGTAGCTCAATGCAGATGCTGCTCTGCTGAGACTGAAGTTCACATAGACTTTAGGTAACCTGGTGCACCTGCAGTACAGCTGGCGGCAGGACGAGAAACTGCAGAGCAGCACGAACGCTTGAATGAAGGAAGCAGTTACCTGACTGCAGAGAGGACTGCGCGAGAAGAGGACGAGGATGGCTGGCCGCCGTCGGAGAGCTCCCTGCATCCTCTTTCATCTGAGCACCGACATGCACAGTCACCACTGCTCTGCTTTCCCAAGCTCTATCAACCGTCGGGAAGCACACAACACTTCCTGCCGCATAATTGAAAGTAAAATTTTGGTTACAACGTTTACGGTACAAACTTGGATATTAGGTTTTACCTTCATGAATTGAATCTTTGTTTAAGTTGTCGTGTATGACAGGAAATTACGTAAATATATCTGTGACGGAACTCTGGTTACCCACAATAAGACATTGATTTCAGCCTCAGTGTATTTTTTTTAAGTACAGTAAACTGGCCTTAACGAGGCTTTTATGTCCAGATAAAGCCGGTAAATGAAACAAAGGTGCTCAGGACTGGATTATTTTTTAATAATTCATAATTGCTGTTTTTTATGGAAGACAACGTATTAGACTGTCGGTCTTTTATTTTGAAAGCGAGTTTTTTTTTCTGATGACTTCGCCTTTGTCGCTTACTGTGTGTAGCTTGATGCGGGTTTTCAGGCCACCTCCGTGGACAGCTTTCTTTTCAGGGACATTTTCAGGACAGGGGGACGGGGCCCCACATCCCACCATGAACCTCGATACATAAATCTGGATTCACGCAAAATTTACGAAACGCGATTTAAATTGTTTATACGAAACATGACTGAGTTTGTGTGATTCGGCATTGAATTACAGATCATTGATGCGCTCTGGTGCCTCACAGCAAAACGCTTGGTGGGTTGGAGGATCTTTCTGTGATGACCTTGTTTGTTCTGCCAGGGTTCTCTGGTTCCCCAGCTTCCTCCCACACTCCAAAGACTCGCAGCCAGGTTAACTCGCCCTGTTTGTCCCGTAGTTGCGTGGGTGTCTCCCTGTGACTGACGGACGATCTGTCCATTTAGTGTAGGTTCAGGTATAAGGGTTATATATAACTCAGCCATCATTAAACGCACATAAGCATATAAACCAACCACATATTTTATCAGCTATTGGTAAAATTGTAAAAGACGAAAATCAACAGGTTAGTTTAAGTCATACATCATTTTATTTATAGCTTTTAGTCCAGTATCTGTGTTTATTAATCCTACCCTATCCTACTTTTGATTTTTTATTGTAATTATGTTATGCCTCCAAAATACAATTAATTAGTTTTAGTTATTTATTAGTTGTTGATTAGTAATCAGTTTCTCATCATTTTGTTTGTAATATGTATAAAGTTCTTAGTCACTGTGCTTAATAAAAAAATCCCTTTACAGATGGCCTCATTTACTATAACACAATGGGTGACACTTGATTATTTATATACTATAACTACATTTATACACTATAATTATCCGTTGTTCCTTCATTCACTTAAATCACTTTGTGTGAAGTCTGCTCACTACAGATCTGCAGCTGAATTAGCAGCACTAAGAGGCTCTAGTGCCAGAAAGCACCTTCTGAGACTTAAATTTGAACCACTTGTTGCCCTTCATTTGTGAAAGGAGGAGTTAGAGAAAAAGCTGCTCTCGCCTTGTAAAAATTCAGCAACTGAGGCAAATGATTAACAAATCAGCCTTTTATCAGACAGAAATATGGATCAAAGTATATACTGTGTATAGAAAGCAGAGAGCAGCAAAGTAGTTAAGTTATAACAAACAATCTGGGATCCAGGGATTAACTAAATAGAATATTTTCAAAAAAACGAAGACTTTTTGAAATACGGGGCAAAGGGTCACAGTGAAGAGAAATGATGGGCAACTCCATGTCGGCTTGATGTGTTCTGTCTGGGATCTGAGAGGTTTGTGCGCTTTGTGTCTCGACTGAATAAATCATTCAACAGATATGTGGATCTGTGGGAAGCCACTTCCCCCTGAAGGCACAAATGTTTCCAGCTGAGTAGGGTCAGTTTCAAACTGCCGACTTTTTCTCCCGTGATCCTTTTCTCCAAACCTCCTCCCCAGAAATATAGGTGGATCTGACGTTAAGGGCATCGTCAAGCAAAACAAGATCTGCAAAAATGAATAAGCAATTAACCGACCTAATGTGCAAAAAGACTCAGGATCCATATGCTGCAGAAACGGGGATTCCTGTTGATAAGTCCTTACCTGCATCTGAACCGTAGTCCAGGTTTCCCTTTTTGTGGCTGATACCCAGAAGTTGAGCAGGATGGAGCGAGGCAGCAGCCAGGGCCTCCTCCACACTGCAGCCTGTTATTAAGCACACACCAGTCAACAGCAAACATCCCACTTTGTTTGATTACCAATGCTATGCTAGTGTATCCAAAAGCATTACACAGATCACACAAACTGACCTGAAGCCTGCTTGAAGTGGCGAACACACATGTCCATTGTGGCTATGCTCCCACTGAGAGTCTTGGTGCCTAAGAGAACGAGTGAAACTACGTTATGGATGTGCGAATAAAAACTCCTAAATGGCTCATGTAGTTAAGGACCGTGATGAAAGCGGGACCTGCTACGTAAGCGTGGAGGCCATGGATCTCGATGACCTGCTGACCTAGAGTGTGACGGCCAGGAGGAAGACCCATCGCTGTGATGGCGTCCGTCACCAACACCAGACCTGAAGAGAACTAGGGACGTGAGTGTCACTGCCGCAGCATGTTCACATGCTAATTTAGCCAGACTGACTCGGTCACCATTGTCTTTGTGTTATGGCTCTAGAGGAATGTTACAACAATTTATCCTGACTCTGCTCTCTAATAAGTGTTTTGGGAGTGAGACATGGCAACAGGCAGCCTGTTCTATTTTTATGGCCTCCTTAAGAAAATACAAAACCCTGAACAACAAAAAAAAGATACCAGCTGTTCCAGGCTTATTGGATGTACTGGTCTGTAAAAACATACAGATCCTCAGCTGGGAACATTAAACGTACACGCAGCAGCAGACACATCTAATGGTGTGTGGGTAATTAATCCACTGCAGTGAAGCCGCAAGGGCTCCGTGACGGAACCAAAAGATGGAAAACACTTAACTGGTTATTTGTCAAGACCGGAGCTTTCTGCAGAAGGTTTCCACAGTAAAGGTCATTTATATTTTAAAAGTGTGTATGTTTAGTGCTGAAGGACAAACGCTCGCCGACCTGAAGGATGAGCCCTGTGAGCGATCCGTAGCGCAGCAGGGTTGGTGTGGATCCCATCTGCTATCATGCCATAGTACACGGTCCGGCCAGCCGGAACCTTATCACTGGTCAGCAGACCCACTATACCAGGGTCCCGGTGGTGGAACTGAAGCACATTATAAATAGAAACTGGTGACGTCAGTGATGTGAGACAATGTCAGGCACCACAAACAAATTCACTGCAAGAAATATTCTGGGAGTTAAGCCTGAAACAGAGGATACTGGTTTAATAGTTATTAGTTTATGGGGTCTAGAAGAGGATGCATCGGGACTCACAGGCAGCATGGCATTAAAGAGATGAGTAATGAAGGAAGCTCCGTTCTGAACCGCCTCCTCAGCCTGGGACAGGTTTGCCACCGAGTGACCTGCAATGAAGATAGATGCAGAGTTTGAGTTGACTCTTAAATAGACCCAACGGGTCTGTGTAGTACCGTTAGAACTAAGGTTTTCCTCACCTAAAGACACGGTGATGCCCCTCTGGCAGAGCTCCTTCACTGCTGCCTGGCTGCTCTCCAGCTCAGGAGCCAGTGTCACTATGGCAGCGTTGTCCAGACTCCCATAGGCCTCGGCCAGGTCCTCAATGCCCCCGGAGCGGAAGGTGCGGAGATACTGCTCCGGGTGTGCTCCTTTCTTCTCCTCACTGATAAACGGACCCTCCAGATGAAAACCTCATGGCACAGAGACAGAGAGGAGCTGGAACTGAGGAGTTGGAGGAGTGACACAACTTGACGTGCACAACTGGTCCAAAAGCGGGCGACTCAACAGTCGTACTACTTCTTGGTCAGCTGCAAAAGTAACAACTTACCGAGAACTCCAGCTCCGTGCTGCCCTCCATTCTGGGCTTTGACCTGAGGCAGAACCTGAAATGAACATTTTGACCATTAAGCTTAACCAGCTTCATTTTGGAAAGGCAGATAAAACCAGGGTTGTTTGAACTCTTCTGGATCTTGTCAGAGATTTAAAACAATAGTCAGGACACACCTGGGCCAATGGAGAGGTAAAAACAGGAAGGTCACAAAAACATCTACACCCAACCTAAGGGGAGGGTATGGCACACCGAGTTCACCTTGTGGTAGACCGCGGGGGGAGACGTGACTAGTGTTGGGCAGAAGGATGTCACGCCATGCTCCAGAATCTTTTTGGCTACAAAAGAAATTCCACTGCTGACATCATCGGAGGCCTGGGAGAAGTCAATGCCGTATCCTCCTGATGGGGGAAGACAGGCTAATCAGGACACGTCTATGACTTTAACTATCACTGTGTATGCGGCTGCTATAGGATCATTGTGTCGTGTGTGTACCATTGATCTGGACGTCTATGAAGCCTGGGGCGACGATGCTGCCTTCACAGTCCACGCGTTTATCGGCGTACCCCTGCTCGTCAAAGAACAGCTTCTCGGGGTCTAGGATCCTCCCTTCACGCACCCACAGGTCCTCTCTGCAGACGCAGGCAGAGTTGGCGCTTGCTTGTTCTATTACACCATAACTGGTGGCACCTTTAGGTGGAGGTGTGTCTGCTGTACCTCTGCAGCTTGTGGTCCCTCAGGATTCTGCAGTTGACGAACTGAGTGATGGGAGCGTCAGACACCGACTTATTAGACGGCATGTTTCTTCTTTCAGCAAACGGGTGGAGACAAATCCACTGCTCTGCATCAGATGACTGAAAAGAAACAAAGATCACTGTTGTCATAGTAACAAGACATTCACACATTAAGCTGGTGGATTTTCTTAACTGGTTGTGTCAAAAGCATGATCATGAAAAAACTGTCTATAACATTTATACAGAAAGCTCTAATGCAGAATTCAACTTGGCTGTTGGTTATCTGGTGATCATCACCATCCAAACACATTTTTTTACTTTTTATCTAGCACTTCCACTAGAGGTGAAGCAGCAGGACTTGAAATGACACTGGAGCATCTGATATCTTATCATAGTGGGTGCAGCCGCTGACTTTGACCTCTGGTCGCCTTTCTTTTATTGGGTTTTTGGTTCAGAGCGAGTAATATTCTACTCATTCACTGTCTTCACATGTCTTTAAACGTTTACTTTTGCAGACTGTTCTGGGGGAATTATTTCAAGAGAAGTGAGCAATGGATTTTGCTAAACTCCATGCGAAAAACTGTGGTTTTAAAGCATTTCCAGCTCTGATTTAATGTACGTACCTTGACAGGAAAAGCAGAAAGCACTGTCGGGATAAATAGTTGCTAGCAGTCACCTCGGCAAACACAATGTCCACAAGGCATTCGTTGTTACAGTAAGAATCTAAACTTGAACCTGCGCCGCTCTCCCCGCTCCAAACTCAGAAAAATGTCCTATTTTTAACGGAACATTTTCCCACTCGCTTTCAACCACGCTTGTGGTGAGTTTTCATTGACGGTCGAAAGAGTAACGAAAACACTTTGTTCCAGAGACAACGTTCTTCGGTAGAGTTGGTAATTTAGCGTTGAAAGAGAGGAAGCGGATGAAGTCATGTGACCGAGCAGAGAAGCAGGTCAGCTGATCACAGCGCCAATGTGCCTGCGTTCGCAGTTTGCCGACACACGAAGCGTGTCCAAGAAAAAATCCTAGAATACTAGATATGAGTAAGGTATATACAAGTATTAACCACTTTATTTTTGAACTGTCTTTAATGTTTTGCTACATTTTCTCAAGCATGACATAAAAGTATGATGTTGTTTTAGGAAGGTTTCATTTTGTTGGAACTGCTGCCAACTTGAAGGCATCTGAAATGAGAAGACAAAATGACTCAAGCCAGAATTGTGCATAGGTAGGTGGTTTTCCTCAAACAGAAATAGTTATTGCATTTAAAACCTTACCTCCCCTCCCTGTCAGGTCACAGGATATTTTTTTTAGTTGCTTATATTAAAGTGTTTTGAGGTTTTTAAGAAAGAATTTAATTTCAAATTCCATTTTAACTTGATGAAATGATTCTGTTTTGTCAACTGACCTTATGTTAAATAATTATAAAACTTTCACCTGTGCTTTTGCCATGCTACACTGTGTGTGACGGACAAACGGACGGACGGACAGACAGGCAGACAGATAAATAGCCAGTAGAGGGGGCTAAATGACAATGTTTAGCAAAGCCCTCCTATTTATTTTTACCTTACCTGGACATGACTAATATCTTTTATTAGTAATATCTAAGTAATGGTGTGAAAAGTGATATCTTTTTACATTTTACATATATAACACAATCAGTGGCTATAACACAATGTTATTTATAACATATGGCCCATAACCCATGACCCATTAATCAAAGTATATTGATATTCAATAAATATTTGTAGTGTTTGTACTTGTTTTTGAGTATTTTGTATAGTTTATACACTTGTATTGTAACAGTCTGTACTTGTATATGATGGTGCGAGGCAGCAGCTTGTCTCCTGTGAGCTGTGGAGTGATGAAGCAAACTTCCCTGATCCAACGTTCACACTACCAGGAAGTTCTGTTCCCAACGTTGTCTCCACCCCCACGCTTAAGGCAGCAGCCCCCCACCCATTCCTAAAAGTCAACAATAAACCAGGCTTCCAGTAAGCCAGATACCAGCCCAAGTCCTGCTCATCCCCATGGAGACCACTACGAGAATCTGCAGGCCTGTTTCCCCTGGCTCGGCTGGGCCACCCATCAGTACGGAGCGAGAGAGGGAGTCCATTTTTTTTTCACCCAATATGGACTAAAATGTAGCTCTCCATCCAGATCCAGTGTAAATGCGTCACCCAGCTTTGTTGAAGTCTCAAAGAAATGACTTGGCATTGACTCTGGTTTGTAACAGAGACAACTAGAGAGACTCAAACAGAGAAAAACACTTTGTGATTGGGGTGTGCTGTATTTTACAACTTCAGTGCCCCCTCTTTTGTGAGCTGTGACGTCAGCATTCCCCTCAGTACTGCGTGAGTGACACAGTAGCTTTGTTGTGGAGTCGCCACATCTCATTCACGGCCGCTTAACTCCAGAGTCTGGGGCTGTGTGGTGGCCTTTCAAATCCCAGATTCCTTAATCCGCTGGTTTTTAAGGCACTGAATAACTTGGCTGTTTGTATGCTCAGTCTCAGGGTGGCGGGGTGCGTCTGCTTTATGTGAATTGTTGACTTACAAAACACGCCTCGAGGACCCAGAGTGACTGATGCTATGAGAGGACGACTGCCAGCAAGGTCATTGTGAAAGGTCACTCGCACCACAAACGAAACCTCGCAGCAAGAGGTTGTAAGAAGGTAAATGTTTGCACCCTGATGAGTTTTACCACAGCTTGGCTCGGTGTGTAAATCATCCACAGTATTACTGCAGTCATTATTAGCTTACATCAGAAATGGACATTTCACATTATTGTCATTATTACTTTTTTTCCTCCTGTCTTTACGCAGAAAAAAAACGTTACAAGAGCAGTTTTTCGTGTCTGTCTATAAACTGTATATAAAGTAAAGTCAGGAGGGAAGTCAGGTATATTTTTATTTTAGGCAACAACAATACTGCTCAGTCTGACTTGCTGACTCCTTGTGGGTTTTTGAAATGAACCAAAGTCAGTAATTAAATATCACAAAAACAACTCATGAACCAGTTACAAAGTAAAGCACGACGGTGAATAATGAGCTGTGTTAAAATGTGGAAACTTAATGAAATGACTGCATGAAACCAACAGCTCTATTAGGACTGTTTAGGTAGATGTAGGTTCAATATTTGATTTCTCAGTCGCATGGCAGTGCTACTGTTTGACCTCAGCAGCCTCCTGTTCAATAGCAAGCAGGGCGTTACAGCTGATGTGTTATGCTGAGATTTTTACTATTTCATGTCTCAACTATAAAGCAAATAACATGACAGAATTTATCAAGTGCGGTGAAAACCAGTTTTATCTCTGCCTATTGTCTATGTTTAATCCACATGTAAACAAGGGAGTTTCCTTCAAAGGAGCAGTGAAGGGTCTGTGAATGAGGACAAATGACAACAAATTTAGCGGATTAGTGACGGTGATGCAGCTCTGACTGAGGGGACGAAGGGAGACAACAATGTTTAGGACCTCAGGTGTCTGTGTCCCCAGTGCAGCTTTGTTTGCTAATGGATTTGCCTGTTTCCTGACACTCAGTGTCTGTTTGAAACCAATCCACGTGTCTGTGATGTTAGAGGATGTGAGGGTGTCGATTTGACAGTGAACAGGAGCAAATCACAAAGAGGAGCCTTCAAACAAACGTTGGGCTCTGTTCTCTATAGATGGCTCTTGTAAATGATATATTGTTTATAATATTCTGTATTGGTGATGAACCATTGAACTTTTGGTTCAACAAGTTCAAGGCTATGCTCCAACAGCATACAGGTGCTCTGTCTGTGAATGTCACATTATCATGGTCTGCGTTTTGTGATAGTGTTTTGATCCATACAGTACTTGGCTGTGTTTCCCGTGGGCTGAGGCACTGGGGGAGAATTCCTTCATGAGTCATCTTAACATTTTTGTTTGTTCTGCCTAGACACGTGTCCCTGGGCAACACAACGTGAACGTAGCAGCTGTCAATCAGGTTTACCTATTGTAAGGTATAATGTATAAAGTAGATTATATGAAACAAAAAAAAAACATCAAGACAACGCTTTGTATAAAGCTACTGACAAACAATCCTGTTTTTAAATGTGAATCTTTTAATTTCAGCATAGTTATAGTCCAATAACATAAGCACTACTATATATAACAAAGGCATTAGTGGACGTCTCTGGCCCATAAGGTCTCCATGTCTGTGGACCTCCTCTTCCCCCCGGAGCTGCATTGTTCTGGAAAACTCTGGATCAGTCTGTCTTACAAGGAGTGAAGAAAGTGAAGATGGGGGGTGGGTCTTCTTCACTTCCCCGCTCGTCTTTGCATTCTTCTCAGTTAATAAGTGTTTGTCTGATCGCTGGTGGGGGGTGTAAAGATCAACCCCCCCCCACCCTGCCACACACACAAACACACACACACACACACACACACACACACACACACACACACACACACACACACACACACACACACACACACTAACGTTCCAGACTCACCCAGCTGTAAAGGAGTGATGATAGGCACGGTGTTGCCAGGGACAGACAGGGAGGAAAAGGGGGGGGTCAGTGAAGTCATAAACTTCATAGACGCACAACTCATCCATTAACTTTTGTAAAAGCCAACAGCAATAACGGGATTAGAAGGAATCGTCAACAGACAGTAAGTCTGCGGGGTTAAATGGTTAAAACTGTCAGTTAATCACAGTTTCACTTCCCTCTTGTGAAGTCAATCATTCCTCACTTACAGATGTTATTAGATCACATATTAAGACCAAACCTGGAACTCAGGGTTGTTCTGCAAAGATCAGGGAAAGAAGGAAAACTACACTGAGAGTCAACATCCTCAGCAGTGGATAAGGTGATGGCTGGTGATGAAGTGGTAAACATTTGTTTACATTTCCAGTGTAATTTAATAATTGTCCTCTTTATGGTCCAGCTCTACATTTTCTTCTAATTTTCCTTTGCCACAGTGAAGCTCACATTTTTAATTTTTGGGAGAAATATTCTCTCCCAGGCTCTGGATGTAACGTTTCTGGGGTCTGGAAATGTTCATTGCACGCTTTAAAGTTTTGTCATATTTGAATTTACTTAATGAAGCTTTTATGCACTATTCAGTGAATAAAAGGAGCTCTTCTCACTGTTGCTTCTGCCTATAGCTTCTGTTTCAATCCATCAGACTGGATTTGAACTGACGTGACCTGATGCCTGTAGGCCCAGACAGACCTGCTGAGCAGTTAAAGCTCAGGCTGGGCTCAGACTGAAGCTCTCTGGTCTCAGTTGCTGTTTTCATCTGCACTGGTTGGTTTGATAAAACCACGAATCGGCCAGTTGCTGTTCAGCTGTAGCAAACAGCAAAGAGTAAGTCCACCCACAAGTTATTCTGGATTCACTGACTACAAAAGCAACAGAAAACAAAACCGCGCTACTTCAGGCCGCGGTGAATGGACAGCCTCCAGACTGGAGCAGGGCCGCTGGCAGCAGGGCCGGCCGGCCGAGCAGCGAGGGGGTCCGAGGCGGGAGCCCGACCCGGCCCGGCCGGCTGTGTGCGGAGCAGGGCCTTTGTCACCGGCGTCGCCACGGCAGCTCACCTATTGAAGGCAAAGTCTAAGATATGTAAAGCAGCAGCATTTAACAGCCGTCCCTCCGCTGTGAAACAAACAAAGACATAAAGAAACCAAATAAAGTCTGGAAAGCGCGGGAATAAGAGACGAAGCCGAGTGAAAGTATCTGCTGTGGTAAATGCTCGTGCACCGGGCCAAAGCCATGTGTTGGAGAGTTGGCGTGAGGTGGAGGGAGGCCACTGTGGCCTTTTTCCACTCCTCATTGAAGCGGTCCAAGTCCTGACGGCTGCGTGCTGCGCTACGAGGCAGGCAGGGACATGCCTGTTTGACAAGGTCAAACGCGGATCAGCCCGCCCCCAGGCTGCCCTGCTGCGGCGCTCTTCATCCTTCTCCCTTCTCACGCTGCCTCCGGAGCAACTCGCTCAGCGGCACACGCAGGTGTCAGGTGATGCGCACACGTCCCCCGTGATGATGTGACTGAGGAGAGGCGCCGCTTCCCTCATCAGTCTCAGTGTCACGCTGCATCTAGGCCACTGGTATATGTTTCCAAATTCATAAAGTCAACCGTCCCTCGGATTTTAAGCAATTACGCCAAAGCAAAAATCAGAACCACCAACAACGTGTTGTAGAGGTTCTGCAGCATCATTGCAAGGGAACACAATGACCATGTGCATTTGAATGAAACAATGGACATAGCTGGTGTGAAATGGTATAGAGTGGGGTGTAAGCTGAGAATGTGTTTGGTAACTCGCTTGACTATTTAGAGGCCATTGTTTGTCACGGCACTGAGTCACACACCTTTGTGTTGCCGGGACAGCAAAACACGAACGAATCCTTGAAGACAACAGGGAGGAACATGGAGGATTGCAAGGTGAAACCGAAAACCAGATAAAAGGGCGCTGGATGGAGGCGTTTGATCCGAGATGGGCCCATGCTGATGTTTACAGATGTTTTCTCTGAAGTCATAACTAAACGTTGTGATTTTTATGTAACACTTTTACGACCCTTTAGATGAAGCCTGACGTCGTTCGATGGAGCACAGAGACGTTTCAACTCATCTAAATGATGAGTGGGGTTGCTCCTTTTGGATTCTCTACATTTATTATCAGGTGTTTGCCTGAAACATCCTTTACATTGTAGAATTGCTGCGACCAATCTGCATTTTGTATGTTGATCCCATTTGATTTGTTAACGCTCACTGTCATTAGACATTTCTGTCTCATTTATAGTTGCCATGTAATCTGTAATGTAAAGTGGTCTTCTCTTCCCTGACCTGGACTACAAACAAACCTGAAACACAGACTGAAACCTTTTGACCAACATGTGTCTGACTATTTGGTCGCTGTGTTTTTCCAGCAGTGGAGTTTTACTGCTCACTCCAGGAGTGACCTTGTCATGTTGCTCTTCTGCTGCCTCTTTCTTTCCACTGAAACACCTACAAAAGAACATCCCCAGCGTTGCCAAATGAATGCGGAGGCCCTCCCCCTGTTTCCCTGGGTATTGTTTTCTTGTTGTTAAACAGAGTGTGTATTGCTCACTAAGCCTGTGATGGCTGTCAGACTACCCTCCCTAGCTATGTCCTCCTGACAAAGGAGGCATCAGCCGGCGCTGCAATGCAGGACGCACGCACACACACACACACGCACGCACTGGGACACAAACACACACACACACACACACACACACACACACACACACACACACACACATATAAACACACATGCACTGGCACACAGACACACACACACCTGTATTCACTGATCCACAAATCTTCGCCCAAAATGTGATATGGACGTGACAAAAGATCCAGATGTATAAACTGAATAGTTCTTTATGATACAATAGAAATAAATCTTGCCCACAGAAACATTTTGTGCTGAAAAGGCTGCCTGGTAATAAACCAAACGTTTACCTGTGAACACAGACAATGTCTCTGCATCGCTGCCCTGGTTTGTGGAAGCTGACACGAAAAGTTAGTTTGGGTATAATGATGAAAAATTAGCTTAAAAACATTTCAACATATAATTTCCTTCTGTCTGTTTGTGGAGACATCCTTGAAGTCCACCAGCCACAAGATGTTACCTGTAGCCATTGTAGGAACCATCTTTAGATTCAACTGTGGGACGAGATGCCGTATTTTATTTTATACAAACGTTTAAAACAGTCAATAAAAGAGCAAAATTCCGTCTGTTCGTTAGCATTTTGAAAGAATTCTCTCTAATGGGGTGTTTTTACATGATGAATTGCTCACTGTCCTTCAGCAGCAGATGGGAATGCATCCCCTGGCTCTGGATCCTGCTGTTGGTCAGTGTGTTCTTCTGACGGCGCACAGCCTTTAGTGAGTTAAGAGAGCTTTTACAAAACCACCACTATAATAAATCTGAGGCTCCATCCTGCCGCTCTTTCTATCGGCTGCACCATCCCTCCCCAGTCCCTCCCTAATCAACCACACAGCCTGGGTAAACTGGTGGACCAGTAACTGAGCCTCACCCATAACCACCCCCGACTCCCACATGACAATGGTACCAGCAGTTACCCGGGCAACAGGCCTTTCATTAGCTGTGTTCTAAAAAAGATGTATTCCCTGTCTTCTCCATCTTTTTGGGATGTGGGGAGTTTGGGGAGGTGGAGGTGGGGGGCAGTAGATAAGCTTCAGACGGGGCTCCCACCAACTCAATAACTGACTTTCATTTAGGGAGATGAATGCCAAAGAAGTTGTGGGGCAACGGGAAGAGAAACGTTTTGACTGTGACCAAAACTGGTTATTTCATCCCTATTAGACGACTGGTCTGAGCTTTACCTCCATGTCCTGTCTTTTACCTCGGCAGCATATTAAACCGAGGAAGCAGTTGGCAACACACTGGCGTTGTGTTGTCATCACCATCACCCAGCCTTCCACCAGAGCTCACAACAGTTCGACCCCACTTCAAGCACTAACATCACCAGGTGTTGGTGTTTAGCGCTTTCAGTTTGCAGCGTTCTGGCTCGGAACAAGCACTTAGGGTTAGCGTTTCAGCAGGAGGCTCCTCTTACCTGCCACTGTCAGCAGGGCCTGGGAATAATACCTGCATCAGGTTACTGCAGGCCTCTCATCTGACCAGCGTGCCACATTATAATTAAGAGCCCTGCAATCCAGCTGGAGAGGGGGGCCAGCAGGGAGCTCGTCTGGGGGGGAAGGGGAATGGCGAGCTCTTCTTTCCAGGAAAACAGCACTTGGGCTGGGCATAAAGAGGCTGGATCCCTGCCTTCCAGTGGAGGGTTAGGTGTCCATCACGATCATGCAGACGTGTTGTGTTACAGCACTTTATCTTCGCCCTTCATGCCTCGGCCATCATTACCTCATCAGTGACCACAGGCAGGAGGAACATGAAAGCCTGTCTGTTCACAGCCCCAGGGGGACGCTGGCTTCTTAAATTCGACAAATTTGCATTTGATTACTGCGGCCCATTCGTCCGGGTCTCTGAGCGTGAGTCACCTTGCTAATCTGCTGAGGGGTCAGACAGAGACGGTGTGGTCTACAGCAGGGCAGACAGGCCGTGATATATGGGGCCGTGGGACACTTGTCCCTGGTAGACCCCACACCGACCCAGTGAAGGGCCACAGATCCAAGCACCATAGGGAACAAGAGTTTGACTGAGCACAGACAAAGCAGTGAAAAAGAAACCCAGCCACCCCCTGCTACTATTGCCCATCCACTGCCTGATCACAGCAAGAGCCCGAAAGAGATGAGCAGGAAAAGACCAACGTAAATCTCACACACAAACACACACACAAACACAGGAAAGCACAGGGGGGTGAGGGGAGAAAGTGCAACCCACCAGCGAGGTGAAACTGGAGGCCAATGCAATGTTAGCAGCTTTAAAAACTCATTGGATCATTTGGAGCATGCTCCGATTCCACATGAACGCTTGTTATGTATTCATTTTTCATTCATTCATTAAAAATGTCAACCATTTCTAGAAGTTATGCAAGAACCACTACTACAGCAGATGCATCAACATCACCGCGCTCAGAATAAAGATACTTTAAATCATGATGTTATAGAGAGTCATCAGAGTCAGTTTGGCCTTCACAAACCATTCCACCATCCAATTAGTCAGTGTTAGATGTTTCAGCTTGACCCAAAGGGAAGCGGCTTCATATCTCATTTAGACAAGCAAAATGGCGTAAAACATGTTTTTATTGTCAAGGAAAAGCAAGAAGTAAAATAAAAACATCAAAGTAAAAGAACAAGTACAGTGTCTCCAATGTTACAGAACCGATCATGAGCTACGGATTCATTACTGTGGTACTGAGAAAAGCTAATGCTGTTGCTTCGTCACCCGTCCAAAGTGTATTCGCATCTTCTAATACACACAAGAGTGAATGTAAACTACATGAACAGACAGACCACAACTGGATGTACAACAGAACAAGCATCACTACACGTTGATTCCACTTGCACATATTTTAGAGGAATTACTGCATCTGTGTTAAGTCTTTACTCGTCTTAATGGAGAATTCGGTTTAGATCGTCTGTATCTGTATCCAGACATTTCCTCAAATACTGCCACTCTGTTGAGCCCGACGTGTTGTTCTTGGCACATAGAAGGTCAGGTATTCATTGACGAGGCGCTGTGGCCTGTTTTTAAACGCTTTTATTCTTAATCGTTTTTCTGTTGGAGAATTTCGCCTCGAGCTGTTTCGTGTCTGTCTCACCTTTTGCGCCATGAAGCTCACTGAAGGACCGAAGAACGTGGTTAGTAAGTACTACAAGGAATATTTTCATTTGATATGAGACAAAACAAAACGCTCTGTTATATTTTTTCAATAAATATCTACATTACCTGTGTAATTATTGTTAAAGTAAGTAAACTAGACCTAATTATTTTAGAAAGATGCCTACAGAGAAGAATTAGTCCTAAAACCGTTAAAAACACTCCTACACCAAATATCATTTGGCAAATATGTCAGTGCTACTGCCACAGTTTCTCCACTCACGTTAAACTGTCCCCAGCAGCACATGTGTGCTACTGTTTCAGCCCTTGCAGTGAAATGAATCTTTCCACAGCCTCGGCCGTACTCAGCCAGAGCTTTGTCTTAAACCAAAATGATTTGAAACCCCCAGTATTTGACTAAATTAACATTATGAACACACATGTACACAGCGTAAACAGTGACTTCATCCCCAAAGCAAGTTGAGTCAGCAGTAATGGACTGCAACCAGTAGTTATTTGACATCTGTGTATTGGGATATAACACATTTACCATGTGGTCAAATCAAATCTGCTGGTAATTACAGTTTAAACAGTGTTTGAACAGTGAATGAAACCTTATCCAGAGGTACATGCTAATAAATGTATTAGCATTACCAAAAAATGAACCTGATAACTTGACTGACAAAAATCCATTTCCAAGTGCGTAAACCAAGAATATTTTACATTGAGCCTCACATTGAGACGCAACCATAAAGCAAAAAGCTTCATAATCCACTTGTTTTCAGTTCTACGTGTTCTAAGGTCAAAGCTTCAATGCTGCAGGGCATTCGGATAGCTCTTTATTTAACGTAATACCGAGAGTGGTCACAGAGACAAACTGCAAGACAAAGGGTAGAGCTTAACAAGTCACACACGTTCAGTAATATGTTTACTAACCATGATTTAAACGATTTACAGTCCTGAGATCAAAAATACCAGAAGTAGGTAAACAAAGTACAGGAGCCCAGGGGTCGGAGCTCGCCAGCTCATGTTCAGGGATCAGTCAGTATAACAGCACAGACTCAAACTTCTTCTCTGCGGTGCCCCACTCTGAGGTTGAGCTTGTCTCACTTCCTCGTTCACCCAAAGTGATGACGTGGGTTCGATGATGTGAACTGCTGCTGTACACTGTGGCATCTTGCGAGTTCATGTATGAATCATATAAAAGAGTCTTGTACTTCCCAGTAGCGTTGCAAAGGGGTTTTACTGCAGAAGCCATTCCTCAAAGGAGGGTGTCAATCCGGGCACTGGGGTCAGCGCCTAATGACTCGTCGAGGTCAAACAGCTGGTCCAGGTTGACGTTGGAGCTACAGAGGAAGTCGCTGCGGCTGTGTTCCTCCTCTTCGGGCCAGGGGCTCTCCAGGAAGGCCGTGGCTAGGAAAGTCTCCTCGTCAAAGTCTGACACGTCGCTACTCCTTTGTGTCTCCACCAGCACGTGGACGTCCGCCATCCCCGCAGGGGCTTCGACAGGCGAGATATGGGTTCCTCGCACTGTCAGGTGCTCATCTTTCAAGATAGGGCTCAGAGGTTCCCCGCCCTCCAACGTGAGATCTCCGTTGAGGGCTGAGTCCAGCAGGGCGTCCCAGTCAAAGTCCCCCTTCAGAGGTCCTATGTCCTTGTGCTCGTCAACAGGGAACAGCGGAGAGCTGGAGCGCCGGGGAGCTTTGGTGATGCCATTTCTGTAGCCCAGTGATTGTTTCCTCTTGTGCCCACCTCTTCCCCTAACAACCGGCCAGGCCCCCAGCATGGTCCCCTCAGCCAGATGAGGGTCCCAATTCTGGTCAGCCCCAGTTGCCTCCTCGAACTCCTGGAGGAGCATCTGGGACTCTGGGTTGACGTACAGGCCCACCTGACTTCCTGTGGGGCCGCGAGGAACTCTGGCCTGGGGCTGAAGGTTCACCCTGAGCCTGTTCTGCAGAGCTGGGTTGATCTGGACCGGAGGCAGCCGCCTCTTTTTGTGGGCACCGTTCAGGAGGCGCTCAGCGTACTGTGGGTCGATCTTCCAGAAACCGCCCTTCCCTGGCTCGTCCTTCTGCCGCGGAACCTTGATGAAACACTTGTTGAGCGACAAATTGTGTCGAATGGAGTTCTGGAACGCAAGGATGCAGAAGATCACAGGTTAGCTCACATGCTTAACTTGGTATTATTTAATCCTCCATTTAGTTTTTCATTCCATCCATTTAACAATTAGCAAAAATTCAGCTTTGATTGTAAATAAGAGATGTGGATTTGCATGACCTGAAGGTTTTGTACTTTGGCTTTAAGAAACAGCTATGCTTTCTTAAACTTGATATCAAGCCTCGATGTAGCTGAATCGCCTTCTTTTAGAACGGAAGTTCAGATGGCTGAGGACCATATGTCACATTCATGCACCGTGTACCCTTTCTTTCATCCGGCCCCCTTCACCAAAGTCTAAATAGAGAAGTGACCCAATGACCTTTGTTAAATATTATCTGCCCCATGCACTAGCTTACAATAACAAAGTGCTCTGAAATGTGCAAGCCAGACTCTGAGGCACAGGAGTACAGCGAACCGCTTCATCAATGATTTATCCAACAAAATTAAACTTTTCTTTAAAATTCCTTCCCTCCAAGGGGGAAATCTGATTACTGTTTGTCCAAACTGAAACCAAAGGGCCCAAAGGCGGTGTTGAGCAGATTAAAGACACAAATGTGATTTTCTATTGGGGTTTTGTGAAATTGAAGAAAGTATTTTAGGCCTCTGGAGTTATTAATTAAACACACAGCTAAGTCGCTAAAACAGTGGCAGCTTGCCCAGACCTCTCATGTTCCTCTAAAATGGACTCTGTTGTTTTTATAAATCACAAAATCCTTTGTGCTGGTGTGATTTAGAGGACAAAAATGTAACGATGATTATGAAAGGAATACATTTTTACACGCTGTAAATGTGTGCGATAACACAGGAGTGGGCAGGGGCTGGTGTGCGCTCCTACCTGCCAGGTGGGATCAGCGTGGCGGTAGTAACAGAAGTTGTCCGTGATCCACTTGTAGATGCAGGACAGGGTGATCTTGGTCTTCTTGCTGGCCTGCATGGCCATGCAGATGAGGGTTGCGTATGAGTAGGGCGGCTTGATGTGCGCGTTGGTCTTGTAGTCCACCTCATCGGGGCAGTGACCGTACGCCACGACGCCGGGGAGCGCCTGCATTCGGCTGTAGGCCGCCGCCGTGGGCTTCCCCGGGGTCAGGGGCATCCCCATGGAGGCGGGGTCCCCGGCCAGAGGCGAGGCTGGAGCGTCGGAGCCCGTGTGCTGGTGGCCGAACAGGTGCGGCTGTTGGGCCTGTTGCGGCACGTTGGCACCGAGAATGGAGAACTCCTGCAGCCACTGCAGGCTGGTCAGGCTGTCGTCCAGGTTAAAGGAGCTGTTGCAGCAGCTGTTGTTGTGGTTTATGACACTGTCCCGTTCCTCAACCTGCGCAGCGGCGGATACCACCTCCTCCTCCAGCATCACAGAGCCGTCGGGCCAAGAGTCGGTACAGCTCAGAGACAGCATGGCTCTCTCCCCTCCGTCACCCTAGACCCGTCTCGTCTTCTCCTCCTCCTGCCAGCCCCTGACAGGACCGAAATTTTACACCCAACTTCAACAAAGTGCGAAGACGAGACAATGATGACCATATTTCAAAACAAAGACCTTGTATATGTAAAGTGAAATAATTGCATATTTACACAAGACCCTGTGGTATTATAATCGCTCCAATGTCTAGGTATTTAGAGCATTTGGGATCTAAATTATTTTTAAAATCTAAATTTCCCGGCACACCGAGACTTTTTTCCGCCCCGGTCTTAGAACTTTCCTGAAAACCCCCAAAGCGCACTGGACGCACCATGGAGCGTGCGTCATCTCCAACGGAATGTAAGCGGAATTTAAACCCACAAACGTTTAATAAGAGCCTTTGCAAACAAGCCTACGATAGAGTTTACAGAACTCTGTAATTATCTGAAAAAATATGATGCAGGTAATACGCACACTTGTTCATGCGTAAAAGGCATCCCCTCGGTTAATTGAAGTTCTTATGTTCATAAGAAAGTTTGTTCCTTCAAAATGTAGTTTTAATTTTTGACCAAATCAATCTAAACTCACCTTTTAGCGGCTGTGCGACGCTGCAAACACGTTTAAATCCCCAAACGAAAAGCACCAATTCAGCCGCACCGTGTTTCCAATGCACCTGTTGTCAGCTTAAAACTCAGAAGGAAAGAATGAGTAATTCTCGTGGATTTGGTTGTACGCTGTGTTGGACACGTCTTCTGCTCCGCGGAGGCTGTTTTATAAGGGATGTCAGCGGGCTGCAGGATCTGTCTGGGAGACAGTTTAATACCTGGTGCAGGAGGTTTGTTCAGCAACCATAGAAACGCTACACCCCCTTGTAAACAGCTTCTCGCACTTCTATTGGCCCACGCGTTTCTATAGCGCTTCGTTTCTAATCACTCTCTAGTCAACTGAGGCTATTCTCAAGGTTCTCAAACTAAGGCCTGAGGACAATCCAGTGGACCTGCTGGCACCTTTTTTTCAGGATCAGTTTCTGTGTACTATGAATGAAGGTATTTTATTTTTTTTTTCAGGGTTAGGGGGTTTGACTGTACTAAAACATTTATATTACCAAAGTTGCAACTTGCAGACTTTTCTAAACTCTTAAGGAAAATATTGTGGAGTTTTATTTGAAAATATTGTTCGTATGAAAAACACAATCACTGTTTCAGAATAAACCAATTTTGATGTGTAACATAATATGGTTGTTTCTTCTTGTTAAAACATATAGTTTTATTTTAATACAATTAAATTCACCAAAAAGAGATTTTGTCTTTCTATCTTTCTATCTGTCTATCTGTCGATCTAAATTGGAGTAGAGCGATAAAGGTGAAATTTGGCACAAATAAGACAGTGTCAGATTTTTGTGTTTTTTGTCTTTTACACGTCTACAAAGTATATTTGTATATGCTGAATATTTGATTGCCAATAGTTCAAGGACATTTATCTGATTTTATGTCTGAGCTCATAATGCTTCTGTACGTTTAAAAGCAGGGTTGTTTAATAGAACACTAGATGTTTTCACTGTAGAGAAGGATCTGTGTTCTTCCCCCTCTGGCCTGCTGATCATAATAAAAAGGTACACACAGTTCTGGCAAAATCCTCCCTGAATTTATAAAATCAGCAAGAAACTAAAGGTTGGACACAGTTTGGACCTACAGGGAGGAGCGTGTGTGAAGGAATGTACTTTTGTTCATAAGACCAAAAAGGAGAGAAAGTCAAAACAAAAAGATCTGGCCCCCTCAACGTTCTATTAGTGTGGCTGAGTGGTTTCCTGAGGCCCCTCACACAGGCAACTGTAAAGCAATAAAAAGGCTGCCTCATCACTGCAGTCTACTGTCTGACAATTACTTTTATTGGCTCAAACACTGCGCTCATGCTCATACTGTCATTGAAACGGACAGAGCAAATATCTGTGTGTGAGCACATCATCCAGTTGACTGTCTTAAAGAATAATGATGCATATTTAATTAAGTTTCAACTTGGACATTTTTTTTCATTTGACAGATGATTAATTAATTAATCACAAAATTGCAAAAGTGATAGAGAAAAAATAAGATAAATTATTTCTCTCCACAAAAAGAATATTCATTTAGATTAATTATGGTCTTAATTTTACATTTTGTTGTATGTAATTCAGACTGGATACATAAGTAATAATAACATAACTAACTCTCTTTTATCTGCAATTTAAAGGCTTTTGTAGATAAGGCTCATACTTATGTTTGGAGTATTACTGTTGTTGTGGTAAACAGTGACGTCCATGCAGAGCCTTCTGATGTTGTCATGTTGTCTTGCTTATGTTGTTATGTGTGTTGGTAAGACCCTTATGTATTTAATGGCACAACTGTCAGATAAATGTAGCATGATGAAACAACTCTATATCCAAAGTTTTTTTATGGTACTATTTAAATAAAATTGTGTCTTTGTCTGAAGCGGTATATTTTATGCTGCTGGCATTACAGAGATCTTTATTTTGTCAGTTTATGTTTTAATACATTAGTTATTGGCAAGGTCCCGGATTATGCTCTGGCTTCCTTGTATAGTTCAGAGACAAGCAGTCAGGTTAACTGGACACTCTAAATTTCCTGAGTGAGTAGATGCCTGCACATATGTGGACTGTGGACCTTGGTGGACTGGCAATGTGGAATGATTGCCAGGGCATGCCCCAGGAAGTGATATTACTAGTACTGCTGTATGTAAGCTCAGTCTTCAGATGGACACTCCTCAGTGTCATCACGTCACATCCTGCAGAGGTCAAAGGTCACACTGGGAGCAACTATGAGCGGCGGGTCAGAGAGGACTAGACCAGGCTCATGACTGACTCACGACACACACACACACACACACACACACACACACACACACACACACACACACACACACACACACACACACACACACACACACACACACATAATAGGGCTACTGTTCTGATTGATGTAGTTTCACAGAGACACTGGTTTTCTCCAGTTTCCTCCCACAGTCCAAAAACAGACAGGTAAATTGACTGTAGGTGTGCATCTGAGAGTGAGGGGTTGTCTATGTCCATATGTGTGGTGGCCTATATTGGCTTGGCTCCAGCACTTGCAGGTAATAAGAAGCTAAAAAAGTTAATGAGTGAGTTCATATGATCTTTTGGAATTAAATAGTTCTAGTAGTTCTTGTACTTGGGCAGATGAGGGCGCCACAAACCATTTAATGATAATTCATTTCTCTTTGACTGTCGCTGCACAGTGTAATCAGTTTCCAAAAACAATTTGAAGTTTTTCAATTAATCCTTATGTGTATTGATGGCAAACAGACACAAGGAAAAACACAACAGACGCAGTCACTATCAGTACACAAGCTCAACAGCCCTTTAACATCATGTTGTTTAAGTAGTAGTTTTATTTTGGCAAGGCACATTGTGAAACTGTTGACTAGTCAAACACACAGATGATTACAAGACAACAAACCCCTGACACAAAAGCATTGAAACACTCTCTGTGATCACTTAGACGTTGCAGCTGTGAGTTGAGGGTCGAACCCAGTGACATACTGTAAAAACACAGGAATGGAGGGGAAGTCACAGGACCATCCCCATGAAGGATGCCACTGTGTGATTTAAAAAAAACAAACAGGACATTGTGTGAGACCCCTGTGACAAGGTTCAGTTTATAAAGACAGATTAGTGTTAATCATTCACTACTGAACTTCAAGATAACTTCACCTCTGCTGTAGGTGTTTGTTTTGATGGAGAAATGACCCCAAGCTGACCCTTTAACCACTTTGCGAGCTGGTTCACTGGTAGCCACAGGGCAGCATGGATGGCTGCAGAACAGCTCCAGGGAATAGAAATGAGTGAATAAACAAACACATGCACCTCAGTAGTGAATAGCCCTCAGCATCATGACTGGACCATATTGAACCCAACATAGATGTTATCCTAATAAAACAAATTTTTAGGAGAGGGGAAAATGTAAAATTTAAAAAAATGTGAAAGTAATGATAACAGTATGTAGATTATACAGTGTAAGAGACACATTGTTATTTGCTGGAGGTTTGGGTTCGGTTGCCTCTGAATCTTCCATTTCATTGTACTGTAAAGATGAAATGAAACAACAGGTTTTGAGCAGATGTCATATTTTGTGTTCTTTTCCTCAGTCTACTGTTGATCAGCACCAAACACCCACCCATTTAACACCCTCCTACAATGCATAATAGATAGGCTTCCTCTGTCACATGTGCTTTCACCTGCACCACAGCTGAATTATTCAGTCTGATGGCAGAAAGAAAGCTGGACACGCTTCAGGCCCGGAGCTGCACCGAGATGATAAGAAGATTAGTGTTGTTGTATCTAGAGAACTGTTAGGTCCTATTGGTCCTCCGTGTGGACACCAGGCCCTAATGCATGTTTCGGATTTTGGTGGAAGACAGCTTCAGGAAGTTCTTATTTTATTTTTACACCTTCTAAGCACAGACAACCCACCAAGAAAGATAAATTGCAGAATATAATCAATGCAAACATGCTGCAAATAACAGAGTATTTATTACATACAGTCAGGTTGAATTTTGTCAGGTAAAAATCTGTACAATGTAAATCAACCCATGACTGTGACTATCTAGCAATGCTAGATGTGAAATGACTAATGAGTAATATATTATATAACTGTCCATTTCCATAAACATTCTGGACTGTCAGTTGTATATTTTGTACGGAAACTGCAAGTCAAAAAAGCCATAAACGTACCTACACGAAGCTATGACACCATAGCTAGATAAAGCTTTTAAGGCCTTTATAAATATCTTTACCTAATCTTTCACGGATTATAAAAAAAAAAAAATGAATGTTTACTCTTTGTGTCTGTGTCCATTACCTGCCAACAGAAGTGGCCAATCAGCTCTATGAATTAAGTTCACCAGCCAATCAAACACATTACATCAATGTAACGGAGGTGAAATAAATTGTGTGTGTGTTGACCCAGGTTAACCGCAGAGGGCGGAGCGGATGTTGCTGAACTCAACATTGTTTGTCTCCACTCGACGCCGGTGTACCCGACAGACAAATCAAGCGCTTACCTAATATAAACGCTTCATCCAGATAGCCAATCAGCGCTTTGCTAGTACTATCTTGCTCTCGAATTATCCAATCAGCGTCGCCGTACTCTTTGTTGTTGGTGCTGGCATGAAAATATTATTGTTGCTGCTGTAGGTTGCGGAGACTCAGCGGTGGGAGACGGACCGACGGGCAGACAGGGAGCGTTAAATTCGAAGGTTTAGGAGAAAGTTTATTCCGTTTGTTTCGAAAGCGAATTCGTGGAAAGGGGTTATGTCGGTAAATATGGAGGAACTCAGACATCAAGTAATGATCAACCAGTTTGTTTTGACAGCAGGCTGCGCCGCGGATCAGGCGAAGCAGCTTTTACAGGCGGCCCACTGGCAGTTTGAGGTGAGTGTGAACGCTGGGGGTTTGTTTGAGTTTACACCGAATGTCCTTATCCCATTGATTTAATCCACAAACTGAAAACTAACCGAGAAACGTGTAACGATTGCTCATGTTTTGTGTCCTGGCTTGTGACCATGCGCTCCTTGTAGCTAACATTGGCTAAGCTAGCAGCGCTGAGGACGTGGTGCTCGACTCAATGGCCGTTTTTGTTTACATTCTCGATAGGAATCCACCATGTCATTGCTATGCTAATTGTTGTTAGTCCAGTCAGTGGCCCGATAACCCAACCTCTACAAAACCTCACGGTCGCTTTAGTCAGCTGGTGGTTTTTATGATCTTAAGAACTCGTTTGTTGTCATCGTAAAACGTTCACCTTTATCTCAAAAGCAAATCACTGATGCCATCTTGTCAGACCAGGCCCGTCTGAAAACATGTTCTTGCAACACCCGCATCCATTACTCAGATTATAAACTACCGGTTTGGTTTGTTTGTTCGGTTCCCTTTTCTACATTTGAAGGGCATGGGGTGACAAATGACACCATCCCTGCTAAACTGGTTCGAACCTTCTCCTAATCAGATTTACTGCATGACTGGAGAATTTTCTCTTTCTGTTATTTAACTACTAAGATGGAAAGTCTGGTTTAGTCAATGAGGTTTTGGTTTGTGCTAAATCATGGGATTGTTTTTGTTTTGGCAGAGTTGAACAGACAGACACGGACAGAGCAAACTGTAATGTTCTTGCAGTAACTGGTAGGTTATCATTATTAGTTAGGGTGTACACTGAACGTTTAATGAAACATGTAGCAATGTTAACAATCTAAATCAGTTTTAGGTCCAAGTATAGATGTTTTGTCTAATGCAGTGGATCCAAAGAATTTTTGCTAAATACTCATGTTCACAGACACTAGAATTACTTTTAATGATAAGCTACCAGATGGTTGTCCTCAGACCACGCCTGCGTCTGCTTTATTGAGTGATCTGTTGTGGCTTCACCATATTTGAGTGGCCAGTATCGAGGTCAGGGGCCAGGTGGTTTAGCAGAGGGGCCGAAGAAACAGCCACACAGCAGTAAAGTACGGCTGAAACAATTGGCAGATCTTCCCTGGTTCCATCCTCTTGAATGTGAAAACGGGTTTTATAAGTAACGCTATTGTTCTGTGACTGCAGTGAGTCATTTAATGTTACCTGGACAGCAAAACACTCGAAACAAATGAAGCGAAGGTCTTAGTGACGAAAACACAAACTGATGACATCTGATTAAAGGGCAGTAATTTAAAACCACTGCAGATTTGAAGTTTTCGAGTTGGATTTGACAGGGTAGAAGACCTAATCTCTTCTTTAAATGTTCTATGCCTCTACATAGTCATCTTATTAAACACTGCCATGCTTATGTATATTAGCACACACTGAGCAAATTAAGCAGTAAACAGACATTTGGGTAATTGTAGGAACATTTTCACGCTTTGACACTGCTGTAACATTGTCATGGAGGAGGTAGGGGTTGGGTCAAGACTAACTCTTAGGAGGGTTTAGCCTCAGGAGGGCTTGTTCCTGACCCCTAACCTCTTCTGTGTCAGCAGAGGCACTTTTAACTATGTTTTTGTATGTTGTAGTTAAAATGACCCTTGTTTGAAACACTGCACATCAAATTTAAGCCTGAAACAGAAAAGATCAACCCTCTTTCCCAACAGAACTTCCCCAATTTGATATTCTCTCCCCACCCACACAGAAATTTCTCAGAAAAAGAAAGAAATACTTAGTAAAAGCTCCTCACACGTGGAGTCAGTCTCTCTTTATCTTATCCTTTCACTTTTGCATTTACCACTTGACCAGGAATCTGATCTACAGGTCTTATACATATGTATCTGTGATGAAAGAATACCAGCTGGTGTTGTGTTTGGAGCCTGTCTGTCAGTGGCTCAGTGTGAGAACATAGTAACCAGGCTATTGTTTCTGTCAGTGTGACAGCAGTGGCCTGATTTTCCTCAGTGCTCTGCTTTGGAGTCTGACTTGGGGCCAGTCAACAGTCTGTCAGTGTTCTTTACCCTTAAAGCTGTATTTACCCCGATAAGGAAACATGACTCAATCTGCAATCTGGCTGGTGTATAAGGATATTTCAGCAGGTAAAAGTATTCAAGTTGGATTACTCCTTAAATGTGTCACCAAGGATTTGAATAGAGGCAAGATTTGAATATTAATTACTTCCATTACACTACTTGTATTATAGCTTTTCAAAAGTGTGACTGCTAATGAAAACGAAACCTGTTCCAGCTCAACTTGTGGTTTCACAAGAATATTGTCACCATTACTGCTGAGACTGTGACATTATTTCTGCATATTATATGTCCTGCGATACCACATCCTTAATGTTGGCTTTGTCAGTATAATCTAATTTATTGTCTGATCATCAGCTTCTGCGTGACTAAAATATCATTTTTCAGTTTTGAATGTTGATGACTATTCACGAGAGAATTTTTATTTAAAAGAAAAAGTCAATTGCATTAGTTGTACGCTCAGTTGTAGAATGTTGTTGCTCTTGTGTACAGTAAAAGAGAATGGTTTCTTCATTGCTGCTACGAGACAGACATGTTTTTTCAATACATAAACAAGAACCTTTGGCTTTATTATGTAAGGCATGTTCTATTTTATATGACGTTCAGGAGCTTCATATTGGTTGACGTTTGTGTTTAGTAACACTCACTGTCTGACCTCCGACGCAAACCTGCATCTGAGAAATACACTGGCGCGAGACAAAGAACGGCAAGAACTCGTCTGCTCTGTGCACAAAAGCAGCAGAGCACTTTCACGCTTGGTAATGTGTGTCACGTTGTGTGGCAGACATTCCTGCACTGCTGCTGCTGTTGTCAAACAACCAGTGGGGGGAAGGGGTGGCTTGGTGGTGGTGGGGTGGAGGGGGGTCTCATTGAAGGGTTTGTAAGAAAGAGGCCTCCTCTTAAGAGGAAATAGAGGCTTCGCTGAGCAGTGGAACGTGGTTCTTTCACTCTTCAGGCTTGTTCATATTTACGTCTGCCCTCAGACGGATCCATACCTGCGCTACATGCACAGCTCCATTCATAATACAGCCAGGCCTCATACACGTGTTGTACACACGTGTGCGACAGAACAGCAGCTGACTGTACAATCACTGGGAAGAACAACCTTTCCATTTCTTGAATAGCACAGTTAATTTGTTGGAGGAACATTCTTTCAGTTCATAAATACTCGTGATAAAGCTTCCTATTTCATACTTTACAAATCTATTTAGGTCAGAGGGTCAAGCATCCGGAATGTCTGTATGAGAATGTTTAGTTTCCTGTTTGGAGCTGTATTTTTACAGCTTCACTAACCTTTGAAAACCCTGGTTAATGTGATATATAGAGATTCATGTTCCCTCTGAATGGATTTGATTTTCTTCCGTTCTAATTCATAGTCAGTTGACTCCTACTTTGGTACTGTTGTTACAACAAAAGTGACATTTAAAATTCTTGTGTGTGTGGAAGACGACAGCAGGAAATGTGTACTGGCTCTTTATAAACCAAATGAGTGCGAGTGGCGGCGTCTCTCTCAGTCTTTCCCATCACCAGCATGAGTCACGCTGCAGTCGGGATTGCAGGAATGTTTCCTCCTGCTGGGAGGAAAAGGCAGCTCCCTGATCTGTTTAGGCTGGCTCTCGTATCGGCCCGTTGTTTGTGTTTCTCCGAGGTCATGAAGTGTGTTTGTGTTCATGCTGGCCTTGGCTGTGTTCACAACAAAGAGGAACAAGAAGCCAACTCATTTCCATGTTTGCGCAGGGAAGGAGCTATGAAACCCGCTGTTCAGCTTCTCGACCGGTCGACTTTTCCGCCTCTTGTAGAGCCAGAGATTGTTTTTATTCTTTATATTTCATAGATTTGTTTCTCACTTTATTAGTCTAAGGTTTCAAAACCTCAAGAGGACAACTGTATATGTTGTTGTTTTTAGCCACTTGTAATGTTTTGGTCTATAAACCTTGAAAAAGTGTCACAAACATAATTTATTATCTCATGTAACAGGTCAACCAAACTTGTATCTTCCATAGGTGGAAATCATTGAAGTCATACTTTGAATAATCAAAGTCCTAGTCTGTAGAACACGATCTCCTCTTACTCGCTTTCTCTTTTCTCTCTCTCTCTCTCTTCTGCAGACAGCCTTAAGCTCCTTTTTCCAGGAGGCCAACATCCCCAGTCACCACCACCAGATGGTAAGCATATTTGGTTTCCTTAAACAGAACAGCTCTCACAGCTGATGAAGGGGTGGATGCACCCACTGACCTGTCAGACTCAACTTTCAGCGTTTCAGACGCACACATCTGGGCCACACGCCCCGTCAGGACTCCCCGCAGGCCCTGCTGCTGTAGAGTTGGAGCGGGTGGATGCTACATTCGCACCATATGATTAGGAGCAGGACTGTGAGCTGTTTACGTCAGGCTTACTATTGTAATTCCAATTTGTAAATGTCATAATCATTTAAAAAGCAGCCTGAGGCCTTAGCTCCAACACACGTTGCAGAGCTGAAGTCCGTCTTTGGTTGAAGTTGTTACCACCCATAAAATCACAAATGGGGTTTCGAAGCAGAAGGTGCCTCCATCACAACTCTCTTAGTTAAAAGCTCATTACAGGGTGGGCCTAGAATTATACGTAAGGGTGTGTGCTGCACTGTAACAGCAATTACTGGCTTAATAAAAGGATGCCCTCTGTTTAAGTCTGTTTGAATGAAATTATTATTTGGAGGCAGTGCAGACTTGTGGCAGCCTGCTGCATCCTGGGATTTGTCTGATCCTGGTCTTGCAGGAACAGCTCGTCTGTCTTTCTCTCTTTTTCTTACCACTCGTTTGGTGTACATCTCCCTCATTGAGCTTGTCTTTGCTTGAGGCAGTGAGGAAGTGTGCGAGAGGCGTTCGACTGGGTTTGTTATTATTTTGGGTGCAGCGCGATGACATCAACTTTCCCCTAGGCTTTGAACAGCACAGGGCTGACGGGGCTGATCAGAGCACCAGGTGCAAGATGGTGGTTTCTGTTTCAAGCCCAAGAAACTCCAAGCTGCAGTGGCTGCATGCTGCTCAGCAGAAAAGAAACTGGCTTCAAAACCTATTCGTTCATAACTTTAAAGCATGTGTAATGGATTACACACGTGCGAAAAAAACAAACGTTGAGTCACTCAGATTATTATGGATGCCCATACTTGAAGAGCAGCATATAGAACTAATAATCTGGGTAACCACGTGTTACAATAAAGCCAGAAATAGTACAGAGCAGGAAAAGCATCATGGGGGAAATCACTGTTGCACTGTTACTATATGCACAACCTACAGAATCTTTGTTCTACTTGAGTCACACAGTTTGACCATCTTTACAGCTGATGAAACTGTAAAAGAGGTTGAGCTGTTTTCATTTGTCTAAATAGATAATGTGATGTTAGATAGTGGCTTGCTTCAACAGAGCCAGGTTACATGAAGCTGTGACACATTGCTCCTGAGTCAGTGCTGCTGGGAGGCCACTGTGGGAGGATATGATGAAAGACTTTATTCTACAACTCACAACTGGAACAAATAGTTTTTTTGCCCTATAAACTAATTGTTTCTGTCTTTAAGTTTCAGTCTTTTAGATTGAAACAGGGCCTCGGCCGTGGTGCAGTGGTTAGCTCGTTGTGTTCCTGTCGCTCAGGTTAGGGGTTCAATCATCTCAGAGTCTGTGTTTGTGTGTTCCCACTTTTACTTCCTTCTCATGTTTTCTTTCATTATTAATAAATGTCCTGTATGATTCATATGTGCACAACACAAATGTATTTAGTTTATTACTACAGATGAAGAGAGTGAATAGTTTTAGGCATCGGTGCAGGGAGTGAGGAATAGTTACGGACTTGATATATATTTTGTCGTATGTCAACATGAGAAATGTTCTGGCTGCGTGGTTCAGGCCTGAGCTGGTTCTGTTGTCACTGCAGGTTTTACTGGAACAGTTGACTTTGGAATGCTTTAACGGTTTCATCTCTGCCAGTGTTTGTAATGTCAGCAAGAGGAGGGAAATAAACAAAAAGAGGATGTTTTGATGTGATAGAGGTTGTGTTGGTGGGTGTCTGGGTGTTCTACCCACAAGGGACTGCATCCAAAATACAAAAACCTCACGTTGATACGTCAGTGGTCCTGTTTGTCTACCAGAAACCTTAAAAACCTTATTATTATATTTATTATTTAAATTTATTATTATTTTTATTATTATAAATAATAAAAAATATTATAAATTATAAAGACGAGAAACAGTTCACAGTTGCAAATCAATAGAAACCGATGGAGAGGGGCTTTTAGGAAACCTTCACTTATGGTGACATATATGCAGATATATAAATAAAATGTCCCCATGGTGAGTGGAGTTAACACGAGACATGTGCGACTCGGTCTAAATATACTGCTCCTTCCCGTGGCCTATGCTGCACAGCTGGGAGTCTCTTCCTCTATATCTGGCTGCAACCCGACCTGTGTGTGTGCTTTTGGCTGCCAGGACAGCAACACTTTTCAGAATACACTTCAATTGATGTTCTCACTACAGGTTCTTGTTTTTTTACAGTGTCTCTTGTTCGTTATTCTTGCAACAGCCTGTTACAGTCGTTTCAATTTGCATGTGGGTTTCTAATCCGAGCCAAACCCTCTGACTGGTAGTTTCTCCACCACAGTTCCCTTTTTAAATGGACTATGGAGGAGACAATTGATTTGACTCCCTTCATTCCTGCATGTTAATGAATAT